>NW_028277086.1:16872500-17597500 GCF_059951505.1 Python bivittatus | reverse complement strand
TTCAGGCATATATTTATTTTTTCCTCATTTTTTAGCCTCTTTTGAGCACCCAAATGCTTTAGAAGAAGCATTTCAAGCATGACCATTATTTATTTAAACTTATCTGAGACACGGATTTTAGAAGGATACAAATAATTTATAACAGCAGTTAAGTACTTATAACTCTTTTTAAATATTTGATTCTTAAATATTTGAAAATAAATAATAAAGGTATAATTATAAGAACAGAATCTAGTGTGTTTGTAAACATTTTATATCTACTAAATTTATACCAGATCCCAGTTATTGTTGCTGTTTTAAAAAAACTCTCCAAGTATTTTGCAATAATATGCGATAGGATACCATACCCAAAGTATTCAACAGATAGAAGATAAAAAGGAAAGAAATGGTAGTCAATTCTAGCAAAAATTTAATTCAATTCAATAGTCTTTTCTTTTTTTAAAAAAGGGATATTTTCACTTGAAAGTCCACAATATTTTTGGCACTGACCAATACTCTGCTACTGTAGTGGTTTCCTCAACTGACTTATGAGAATGTCCTTAGAAGAATGTCATGACTAATGTATTCTCTATTCTATTTTGATTTTTATATTTTAAATGTATTTATTTATTGTTTTTAGCTTTGTTTGTACACTGCCTAGAGTCCCCCCTGGTGAGATGGGCGGCTGTATAAATTGGGTAAATAAAAATATAAATAAATTCTCCTGGTTGTACAGGCAAGCAGGCTAACCAAGGAAAGCTGTGAATAATAATAATAATAATAATAATAATAATAATAATAATAATAATGATGATGATGATGATGATGATGATGATGATGATGATGTCACCTGATTCTCATTAACTCTTGAAGGGTAGCCCGAGAATTATTTTTGTCAGTGTTAAAAGATTAAAATTTCCTCAGTCATCATTCACAAACATGTATCAAAGCATTAGTATTCACCAAAATTTGCCCTTGTTCGAATGTTGTTATACAGTTTCCACTGAAAAAGGGATATGAAAATGTAAAGTTTAAGGAAAAATGTGACCACCTCTAAAAAGGAGCTTTGGTTTTCACAACAGAACCTCAAACTGATGTGGAAAGAATTGATGAATAGAATGAAAATAATGAGAAGCCCAACTAGATTTTATTAATTTTGGTCAGTGACCCATGTGAAAAAGGAAAAACAAAACAAAACCCTGAATCTGAAATGTGTAACCACAATTGCAAGAAAATGAAATAGTATCCATATTGGCCTGAGAAAGGAAAAATCTAAAATCTATGAAGGGCAACAGAAGTCGTATTTAATGGCTGGCCGAGTTTACGTTTCAAGAACTTTTTGTCAGGCAAATTGGTTAGAAAAACAAAGTGGGAAGAAAAAAAATAAGCAGACCTTAGAGTCATGTCTGCATCAGCATACAAGATTTATGGAGCGCAGAGACCCTTCAGATCAGCAAGTTTGGTTTATCAGGCTGAAATAAGTTCTTTCCCAAAATTTTCTGGGAAAAAGAAGCAATTAAATGCTTGAAATGTCTCTATTTTTGGAAATACAGTTTCTGACTGTTAAAGTTAGCAGACCAAATGCTGTAACATGAATAAGAAAAGTGCCACAGCCAACTCAAGAAATTTCACCTAAATTTTTGCATTTATCAAGAAGAGGTAAGAAAAAAAATCACCTTTGTCTAGAATCTCTCTCTCTCCCTCTCTCTCTCTCTCTCTTTCTCTCTCTGTGAGTGTGTGTGTGTGTGTGTGTGTGTGTGTGTAAGAAGAAATTCCATGAAATCAGCAGGATTTAGCAGAACACTAATCTGGGTTGGTTTGACTCTGAGATTTAGAAATGCCTCGCAATATGCCTCTGAAAATTTAAATGGCTCATGCTTCCAAATGGTGAGGTATTTCCTGATTCTTCAAAGTTAGCATTTAATGATGGAAAGAAAAAAGTACTGTCCCTTTGGTAGGAAAGATCAGATTAGATAAAAGTGTTGCATGATTTTCATCTGAATGTATGCATAACCCTTGTTTCCATCTTTTGCTAGAATGACAGAATTGTATCAAAATATCAGTGCAATCAATGAAATAAAATTCAGTAAAAAGGAAAGTGGCAGGGGAAGAACATCGGAAGAAAGTCCAGACATTGGAAGAAAGATCATTGTTCTTGTGATTCAATTTTCTAGTTTAAAAGAACAAGATGTGAAACTATGCTCTTTATTTAGAATGTGTATCACTTAATTAAACTTGTTCTACATTGTTGGCTCTTTGAAATTTACTACCTTTTTTGAAGCTATAAATTGCACGTGGCTGGGACTATGAGTGAGATAGAAAATAACACAAACTGTGTGACAGGATCTAATGTATTGCTTGCTTAATGGACATACTTTTCAAAGGCTTTTTTATTTATGGAAGACAAGAAAAGATGATGTTAGAAGTTGGGAAGGAAGAAGCACATAACTGGCAACTCTTGATGGATTGATGGAGGAGGAGAAGCAGATTCCGGTTCACCGGCCTGCCAAGAGCAAGATGGCCTTCTTCTCCATTGCATTTACTGCATCAGATGCAGAGGGAGCTGAATCTGACTTCAATGCTGGCAAAAAAAGGATAGTTTCTTACTTCACTGGAGAGCAGTTCAGTAGTACATGGTAATACTTAAAAGGCTGCAAAGTACATATGGCTTTGTCCTCCAAGAGAAGGGAAAGGCCTGTCTATGGAAGCTCAGAAGGAATGGCTGAGAATGGATGCAGGTTCCCTCTATCTGCTTCTTGAGGCCATGCCTCCAGTTTGCCTAGTGGTAAGGCCAGGAGATACCACCATTTCTCAATGTTTTTTAAAACTGAATTTCAGGAATATACAGTGTGAGGAGGGACACACCAGTTACTGAAAGCAAAGGCTCACATTTTTGTGTCACACACACATATGTAGCTTTAGATCATTATCCTCAACAAGTAAACAGACAAATATATTGTTTTTGTTTAACTGGGTTCTCTTTATCTAGTTTTAGGACTTGTGTGGAGAACAGATCACCTTTCAGGTTATGTTTATGCAGAAATATTGAAAATTCAAAAGGGTTCACAAACTTTTAAGCACCACTGTACTCTTTTTCTTTTTCTTTTTCTTTTTCTTTTTCTTTTTCTTTTTCTTTTTCTTTTTCCTCTTTCTTTTTTTGTCTGTGGTCACAAATTGCAAAGTCTGCTCTGTTTTTTACTGGCAAGGAATATTTAAAGCACCATTTTTTAATTTCCTTTTAAAAGTTTTGTTGATATTGACCTCTGCTTGTTTTTTTTTTTTTAATATATATATTTTCTGGGAATCAAGTTACATCAACTTACTTCACTTGTTATAGAGCAGATACTTATCAATATGTGACCTTTGTAAATTATCTAGCAACTACCTCACGCAAGCTTCTCATAAATAACAGAGGTTTATCTAAATACTCCTTATGTGAACATAAGTAGACCCTCACAAGTTCTTTCATATGAAACTCACACAGCCAGTGTGGATTGATTATTTATTTATTTATTTATTTATTTATTTATTTGTTATTTATTTAATTTTTATAGCACCCACCTCAACCAAGTGACTCTGGGCGGCAAACGTAATTCTTGATTATGCGATCAAATATGTGCTGTGCTTGGTACAAAGAATGTTGTTGACATCCCTCCACTCCCCTTTATCCCCAGATGCATTTGCCTTGGGAATGATGGTGAAATTATTTCAGTTTTGAAGCAGGAATCCACCATGCTTGCTGTTGGCAAATCCATTTTCCCAGAGGCAATAATAACAATAACAATACATGTGCTTGGCAGCAACAGCATAAAACCGATGAACATTCCCTACTAACAATCGCCTCCCCCACAATGTTAATGAGGCATAGCTTAAAACAAACCATTCTGTACTGTTACCTATGAAATGTACTTTTCATTCCTTTAAAACACTAAAACCTTACGTCTGACGTTTGTGTAAATTTTACCCATTCTGGTGACAAACCACCACTTCAAATAGTACAGGAATAAGGGATCTGATACCATGCAGATGTGGGACTGTAACAACACAATGAAGGACTATGGGAATCTCTGGCAATCTACAGATTCTTTATCAGTGCAAAAGGGCATTGCATTTGTTTTAAATGCATACTACTAGTAAAACTATTAGTATTCAGTAGCTGGGCAGAATAATGCCTATATATATATATATGTCATTTGTCAGAATATGTGAGCTGTATGACTTCCATACAGCTTTAGCTTTTTTTCATTGTTATAGATTTGGTTTATGTCATGCTAAGTCACAGCGTTTTGGAAAAATTGATTCCTTTATCCTATTAAGTTATACCCACAGGTAAAAATAAGGCTTTGTTTAATAGAATCTTCCTTAGAAGTGGCCACTGGATCTGATTTGGTTACAATTTTGACTAACCATAGTTGGTCAAATATACCACAGCTGGTTTAGTTCAAAAATCAGCTAAGCCTTATCATGCATCACACTAAGCCATACACCAGAATTTACAACCAAGAATGGCTAAGATCATGCAGCATATTCAACCAAAACCAAATAAACCCCTTTATGGTTTTCAGTCATGAATCAATCCATCCATATTTTTATAATGTCTCTATTACATAAGAAAGAGCCAACTAAAAAGGTCTTTTTTTACTAAACATCTGAAAACAAAGGATTGAGTACAAATACTGAACAGAAAGCAGCAGCTTTTCATATTTCTGGATTGGAATTTTCTCTTGAAACATTCAGACCAAAGATGGCATAAGTTATACATGGAACAGATGAGGGACTTGTAATTTTCAGAGATCCCATCTCCATGCAGAGGAATAATCAACATCCTAAGCCCACAAGTTTCAGTTGTGTAGGCATTCTACAAATGGTATACAATTTGTCTCTAACCATCACCCCCCGTGACTCTGATTATGTATGAGAGTAATTCCATGCTTGACAAATGCAATATTTGATCTCTTTTTAAGAATTCAATATAACAATAATAAGAACAAAATAAACAGCCCATTGAAAGAGTATTATTGAAGTGCAGATAAGTAAAACATCCCGCATAAAGTCAGCAATAGGTTAGATCCAATACATCTAGTCTTGCAAATCATGCCAAACCAGGAGGTTGTTAATATGCCATGGAATTTGACATGGTTTACTATAGTAACCTCTATTTGTGAAGTACACCTTGTTGCTTCTTTGCCTATGATAAAATCAAGGGCTAAGAGCTTCAATACAAGGAAACATTTCTATTGCACTGAATGAGTAGAAAGCAGTTGTGAAGATTGATTAATGAGCAATAGACATCACAGACAGAAATATAGAAAGTTTGAAGGAAAAAAAGGGAGGAGGAGGAGGAGCATCACCCCACACTACTATCTATCTATCTATCTATCTATCTATCTATCTATCTATCTATCTATCTATCTATCCATCCATCCATCCATCCATCCATCCATCCATCCATCCATCCATCCATCATTAATCTATTATCTGTCTATCAATCCATCGATCCATCTGTCATCTATCTATCTATCTATCTATCTATCTATCTATCTATCTATCTATCTATCTATCTTTGCTGCAATTTAGTGGTTATCCATCCTATATTTGCTAGCCCTACAATAAGTGTATGAGAGGGAAGGAAGGAAGGAAGGAAGGAAGGAAGGAAGGAAGGAAGGAAGGAAGGAAGGAAGGAAGGAAGGAAGGAAGGAAGGAAGGAAGGAAGGAAGGCAAGCGGGTGGGTGGGAAGGAAGGAAGGAAGGAAGGAAGGAAGGAAGGAAGGAAGGAAGGAAGGAAGGAAGGAAGGAAGGAAGGAAATCAGGGATAGATAATCTGTTGCTCTTCAGATGAGTTTGACTACAACTCCCACATTCCTATTTCATTAGCTATTATTCTGGGAGTGAAGATCAATGGGAGTGATCTTCCCAAAAATTCTGGAAGGCACTTTAAATCAGAAGTGCATTTTTTTTTCAGCCCAAAGCACCTTATTAAACACAAGCAAGCAAACAAAACTGTTTTAGTGATTGAGGTGCAGCCAATAGCAGGTTGGGAGTTGGAAAGTTTAATAGGCAAAATGAGTATCTTAAATCTCCCCTTAAATCTTGCCTTTAAATGGGAAAATTAGCCTATTTTAAGGGGAAGATTAGAGTGAAGGTTAAAACAAGTGCCTCAAACTCAGGGTTGTAAGCACCCATTTCTTCTTTTATTCTTTCCTAAATCCAACTCCCTTTAAAAAGACTGAATAAACAGTATTGCATTTTAAAGAATGCAAATACTAAAATGTTGGCTACTCAGTCATCAGAAAAGAGGACTGGGATATTGAATAACATGGACATCATAGCTGGCGTTGTTCCCTGTATAGTACCCTTGATAAACATCTTACAGAAAGTTTGTACGTTTTATCTTGGGATGTCATGCTCTCTCATACCTTCAAAGGCACCCAGTAATAGCTAACGGCTAATGTAGGGGAGGGGAAAATTAACCCGGAACTCCTTCATACGAGTCCAAGCAAATTATCCAAGGGGTGTCTTCAAATGTTGGACCACACCACCCTATTATTAGTTCAGTAAAATTGCAGTTGCAGTCCAATCTGGGGAAGTGAAGTTGGGATCCACTGCTTCAGGCATTTTCTAAAAATAATAGCATGGGTCCTCCAGGACTGTGGCAGGGTTTATGCGACACATAAACAAATCAATTAAAAAGAATACACATATGTGTATACAGTCAAGATGAGAAAACAATAAATGTTCTTTGTCATTGCTGGATCCACATGAAGCTGTGCTCCCTGTTATCTTTTTCCCAGAAAGTCAAAGTGAGCGAATCATACCTGAGCGAGGGAAAACCACACACATTCACACACACAAATAGACACACACAAAGTGAGGTCTATGAATGCAGCTTGGTAGAAGCTGTCCCTTGGGGTCTAAAGGAATAGAAAGACCTGTTGCTTTTCAAAGGTTTGGTTTTTCATGGTGCATTCAGTCCTGGTACCTAATCAGTCCACGTAGCAAGACTTCTGCATCAGAAATTGCTAATCGTAGAGCTGTTGCTATGAATCATACTGTCATCTCAGTTTAGGAATTGTCATCTCAGAGCTGCTCTTGGCATACACAAACACTCCTTGACTATATCAACCATCAGGTTTGCAGAAAGAAAGAGACGAAGAGAAAAGGGGGAACTTTCAATTTAAGACGTTCATATTTAGCATGTACCAATAGATGACACCATTACACTGTAGCAATTGCCTTGTCTCAAAGCATAAACTAAACAAGACAGGCTCTGTTACATTTTGTTAAATGTTCTTTCTAAAACAAGAAAGATTTTCCACTTTTCCTTAGAAAAGGCAATTTGAAGGAGGCAATTTGGTGGCCGGGCTCAGGTTTCTCCCCTCCTTCTCTCCTTTCTTTCCTCTCCACCTTGCATTGTGTATGCCTTCCAGCAAGAATACTGTAACTTTGAGAATTCTTTGCAATTATTACATGAAGCTTTTTCAGCCCTGATAACTGAAGAGCTTAAGCCATAGAGATTGTGGGAAATGAACTGGGGAGGCAGGGGAACAGAGAAACCATAATAGAACTTTGGATATGTTTTCTTCCCTTTTGAGAACCTCTGTGATTAGCTAGCATTTAATTTTTAATGGTTCAATTTCAAGGGTGTTGTCAGGTCAGGAATTCAGTTCACTACGCCACAATTTCATACTGCCTCTTCCTTACGGATCAGGAGGGCAAGAACAAAAAAATAATTCTGGAATTATTGTAGGATCTCCTTTACTTGGCCCCAGAGAGAATAGGGGTTAGAGAATAGATTTGTACAATCTAGAAGGTTTAAATTACTATGTAGTAATTTAATTAACACCAGAATTGGTGTTGATCTCTCTTCCTGGTTCTACCAGTACCCATTCAGTTTAATGAAAGACTATTTACTCCTAAAGGAAACAAACACATTTCAGCGCAGTTCTCCTGGGGAGGATGTGGTTTTCTTACACTTATTTAGTTATGAGATGGCCAAGCTGTGGTATATATTGTCTTTCAATGTATAATTGTATCAATACTCATTTACATTCACCCTAACTTCTTGTGCATTTCCTGATCAATCCTCAAAGAAGACCTCACCAATAGCTCCCATTGAGTTCTTTCAGATCACGAAGTGTGAACAGCTGGCATGGCTTCAAAATGAAACGTGTAATAATAAAAACATAAAACATAAACCATAAAAAAAATTAAAAAACACTCAATTCCCTCCAAAAGTAAATTCAGCCCATCTATACCACCAAGAGAAATTTAAAATAAAAAACTTTCTAGAATAAAGTAGAAAAACAGAAGCTTCTTTCACAGGAGAGAAGACATCATTTTGAGAAATTAAAGGCATTTTGGCACTGTGGTATTACAGCTGGTCTTCTTCAATTCTCCAGCCAGAATTAATCCTGTTTTGCTCAGGATTTTCAACCACCCCCAATGTTTTCCAACCTGGGGGATGAAGTTAGATGCTTTGCTTTTGGAAACATGAAGTTGGTCACCAATTCATAAGATCAGCAATTAGAAAGTTTAATCCCTACCCTCCGATTGCCATATTGGGCAAAAAGGTCAGAGATTACCCTGAGAGAGGCAAAACCATGACGCATTAGCAATGCTCTAGTCTGTTGGAGCTCCCAGCCACAGCTTGGGGTTCTGTTTATTCCACAAAATTGCCCCTAGCCACTTGAATATCCAAGCAACTTTTTCAAATAGGATCTTTTGCCTGTGGTGATTTCATACAATTGGATACAGGAATCCTTGGTTAATGATTGTAATTGGGACCAGGAACTCCATTGCTAAGCGACACATTCATAAAGGGCAATGTCATGTGACTGTGCAGTTCCAGCAGTCCCAGTTGCTGTTGTTAGGTGAATCCCACACAGTTGTTAAGTGTACATCACATGATCATGTTTGCAACCTCCTGCAAGCTTTCCCTTTGACTTTTTTTGTCAGAAGCCAGCAGTGAAGGTAATGGCAATCACATGACCATGGGAAGCAGCAGCTGTCATAATTGTGAGTTGGTTGCTGAGCACCTGAATTGCGATCACGTGACCATGGGGGTGCTGCAATGGCTGCAACAATGAGGACCTGTTGTAAGTCCCCTCGTTCAGTGCCGTTGTAACTTCGAACGGTCACTGAACAAGTGGTTGCTGAACAAGGACTACCTGTATCTGTCAGTTGGGACTAAGATTATCATCATCACCAGCCTTCTTTTGATATCAAGTCATTTAATTTTGTTTTGCAAGTCAATTTCAGGCAGAAGAGGTATTTGTTATATATTACAGCATTTCCCATGGTTCCACATTTAGCACTTTAACTTATTTTGTGGCTTTATGCAAGTAGCATAAACATATAGCAACTAATACTGAAGTTTGTTGAACCCTGTTTCTAACTATGTTTTGCTCACAAGGAATAAATAATGAAAATCCATTATCATCTCATCATTCTGTTACTCATTTAAAATGTAGGGCCTCAATCTTCCTGCGTCTCTTTTCCACCATCATGTGACGGTGGGATACAGCATCCATCATAACTGCAAGCAGGTTGCTGAGCACCCAAATTGCGATCACATGACTGTGGGGATGCTGCGAGGCTGCAACTATGCTATTTTCCATATTCAATATACTACAGATCTATTTGGGTGTTTCTTTATCGTGTTCAATCCATTCTGGGACAGTCTGGTCATTCAAACTGAGTCATACTGGTTAGAAATGTGCACTTTTGAGGAAAGATCATGTCAGAGATACAGGACAATAACTTGAAAATCCTGATTCCTTCTTTTATCATTCTACCTCCTCTAAATGGAAATTTGAACAAAACATTTTAAGAAAAGTTGGAAGATATCAAAAAAATAAAAATAAATTCTGGAGTCAGGGGGCACCAAAATCAAATTAAACAAACAAATGCCTTTGGATACAGGCACTAAAACAATTGAAAGGTGTGAATGAGTAAACCCAGAAGCTTGAAAAATTCTGATCCTTTTCTGATTCCTTGACCCTAAACACATCCACTTAGATGACAGTTCACTTTTGATTGCCATGAAATTTATAGAGCTGAAGTTTATATTGCATGAATGTATTATCTGTGAATTTCAATTCTTAATGTTGTATTGATTTATTTTTATTTATTTGTTAGATTATTATCCTATCTTCTGCTCAGAAGCTCAGGGGTCACATAGCATTCCTTCCACCAATTTGTTCTCAGAATAATGGGAGATACAATTAGCCTAAAGTCACCCAGTGAGGTTCCATGGCTGAGAAGAGATTTGAACCTTGGCTTCTCCTGTCATAGTCAAACACATTATGTATCATACCATTCGCCCTCAAGTCACAGAAGACATCAGAATTAACCCAAACAATTCTTCAGTTTATTATCACAGATAATTGAAGCAAGAAGTTGTCACAGAAATGCTCAGCCTTGTTTTTCTCCCTTCAGGTTTTTATCTTCTGGAGAAGTTCAGACTTCACTCTTACTACTAAATCCCTTTTTCCAACAGAATATAAAAATCATTAGAAAAAAATAGGGATATATCAGATTAGGTCATCAGACAGCACTGGCATACTTTTTGGAGGAAAAAGAAAAACGAAAATGAGTAATATATGGATAATAATATGCACTCTAGGTAAAGTACATATGATTAGATGTTTAACACATACACTGAAACTCTGTGTGTGTTTGCACATTTATCAGTACGTGTGGTTATGCTAGCTGTTATACCACTTGACAATCTTCAAAAAAAGAATGGAGAAAGTATCCATTTCCTCCAAGACAATTTTGAGAGAGACTTCTTTTCCAGCGTTCATCTTTCCATTGTTATTACTACTGCTCTTGTAAGAAAACCAGCTGTGCAAAATTATGATCCTACTGTTGGGTATGATAAGCTGAGTGGTTCTCCAGAATTTCAAGAAAGGTTTTTCCCAGTCTTACTTTCTAATAAGTTTGAACCTGGGCCTTCTTATACCATTGCACTTTGAACACTGCCATATTCTCCAAATTGTTAGATAACTCTTCTCCATATTGCCTAAAGAATCTTTTGCATCAATGCTGGGGGGAAAAAAAATCTCTAGTGCATGTAGAACAAATATTGTTCTGCACTTTTTAAATAGGAACCATATTTTGAATCACTGTACTAACCATTTTGTCTGTGTGTATCTTTGTGTTTGTAGGTACATTTGTGTGCCTGTGCAATATGAAGATAAACAGTCAACAATCTACTTATATTATTTTTTCTAGCTGAGTTAGCTCTGTATCCCAATCTTCTTGAACTCTGGTTTAATTGCTATTAATTGTTCAATCTTCTTGAACTCTGGTGATGACCTTTGCTTATCTGGGTGATGATTGCTGGTGATTGAATGCTGGTGAGGAGATCTTCTGTCTCTTTTGCATAGTATGTAGATGCTATGACCACCAGGCACACATCAAGCAGTCAACATACACTAATCAGTGAACTACCAGAAGAGCAAAAAAATCCCCACCAACACTGGCAAGGCAGGCCACAGCAGATAAATAGAGCGCAAACCTCATCCCACTGAAGATGTTACCTAGCCGGGTAATGAAATGTTTGCAAGAAAAGAACCAAGCTCAGAGAACCCCAAAGACTCTACAGTTCAACCTTGAGCTACACATATTCAGCTCCAATGTGGAAGTAGTTTGTCTCCTTCAAGATTTGTTTTTTTTAATTCCCAGGCTACACTAACAGCCTTCAGTTCTCCTGATCATCTGCTAACCAAAGTTTGTTTTTTGGTGTCTTTGGGTCATTGTTGACTCCTGACAACTGCCTGGACAACTCCCTGCAGTTTTCTTGGCAAGGTTTTTTGGAAGTAGTTTCCCATTGCCCGCTTCCTAGGGCTGAGAGAGAGTGACTGGCCCAAGGTCATCCAGCTGGATATGTTCCTAAGGTGGGACTAGAATTCATGGTGTCCTAGTTTCTAGCCTGATATTTTAACCACTACACCAAACTGGTTCATGCAAACATTATACTGCTTAGCTTTTTCAAGATCAGCCAAGGTTGAATAGGTGTTGCCACTTACAGTACTTTGGCATACACCGATAAAACTCAACAAAAAATAAAACCTTCATTTTTTGCAGGTATAATTGCATCGTTACTTTTTTTGTGTTGTGCTTGATTGACAGACATATGCACACCAAAATACTGGTAAAATAAGGCACATGGGTAGAAACAATCTAATCAAATTTTGTTTTCTGTAATATTTTGTCATGTACACAAGAGTCTTAACAATCCTTTGCTAAGAAGGATTTAAAAAAAAATTCAAATATCACCCTCTATTGAAAAGGTTCTTGGACATACATTAAAAAGATGAGCAAATCTATTCATACAAAAGTATAATTAAAATATAATGAAAATGACAGATACAGTCGTGTGAAAAAGAAAGTACATCCTCTTTGAGTTCTATGGTTTTAAATAACAAGACATAATAAAAATCATCTGGTCCTTAGCAGTTCTCAAAAGTAGGTAAATACAACCTCAGATGAACAACAACACATGACATATTACACCATGTCATTCATTTATTTTACAAAAGGAAAACCAAAATGGAGAAGCCATATGTGAAAAAGTAAGTACACCTTATGATTCAGTAGCTTGTAGAACCACCTTTAGCAGCAATAACTTGAAGTAATCATTTTCTGTATGACTTTATCAGTCTCTCACATCATTGTGGAGGAATTTTGGCCCACTCTTCTTTACAACATTGCTTCAGTTCATTGAGGTTTGTGGGCATTTGTTTATGCACAGCTCTCTTGAGGCCCCGCCACAGCATTTCAATCAGGTTGAGGTCTGAACTTTGACTGGGCCATTGCAACACCTTGATTCTTTTCTTTTTCAGCCATTCTGTTGTAGATTTGCTGGTGTGCTTGGGATCATTGTCCTGTTGCATGATCCAGTGTCAGCCAAGCTTTAGCTGTTGGACAGATGGCCTCACATTTGACTCTAGAATACTTTGGTATACAGAGGAGTTCATGGTCAACTCAATGACTGCAAGGTGCCCAGGTGCTGTGGTGGCAAAACAAGCCCAAATCATTATCCCTCCACCACTGTGCTTGATGGTTGGTATGAGATGTTTGTGCTGATATGCTGTGTTTGCTTTTTGCCAAATATGGTGCTGTGCATTATGGCCAAATACCTGCACTTTGGTCTCATCTGTCCAAAGGACAGTGTTGCAGAAGTCTTGTGATTTGTTCAGATGCAACTTTGCAAACCTAAGCCGTGTTGCCATGTTCTTTTTAAAGAGAAGAGGCTTTCTCCTGGCAACCCTTCCAAACAAACCATACTTGTTCAGTCTTTTTCAAATTGTACTGTCATGAATTTTAACATTTCACATGCTAACTGAGGCCTGTAGAGTCTGTGATGTAACTTGGATTTTTTGCAATTTCTCTGAGCATTGCACGGTCTGGCCTTGGGGTGAATTTGCTGGGACATCCACTCCTGGGAAGATTGACAACTATCTTGAATGTTTTCCACTTGTGAATCATCTTCCTCACTGTAGAATGAGGGACTTTAAATTGTTTGGAAATGGCCTTATAACCCTTCCCAGATTGATGGGCAGCAACAATTGCTTCTCTAAGATCATTGCTGTTGTCTTTACTCTTTGGCATTATCTTAACACACACCTCAATGCCCAAGGCCAGCAAATTCCTCAAACTTCAGCTTTTATAGAGGTTGTCCCACTTGCTGGTGATCAGTTGATCAAGGGCATTTGATTAGCAGCACCTGGCTGCTACTTAGCCTCTTTATACCTATCAAAACAGTAAGGGTGTACTTACTTTTTCACACATGGCTTCTCCATTTTGGCTTTCTGTTTGTAAAATAAATGATGACATGGTGTAATGTGTCATGTGTTGTTGTTCATCTGAGGTTGTATTTACCTACTTTTGAGAACTGCTAAGGTCCAGATGATTTTTATTATGTCCTGATTTGTAAAACCATAGAACTCAAAGAGGGTGTACTTTCTTTTTCACACAACTGTATCTCTTTGCCTAAGGATTTTTGTGCTGGAGGCAGTTGAACTTCTCTTGGGTGTTGGTGATGATCATGATATTTTACAGAATTTTTTCAATGCATGAATAACAGTAATGTAGGAGTGAAAAAAGAATGAGCTGTTTGCATAAGCACAATGTTTTGTATTAACTTTAAACGTTCAAAAGAAATCAGCTGAGAATCCCTAGTGCCTTGACTGTGCTGCATGAACAAGACCAATTCTTTGGAATGCCAAAATGCATGGAGACATTCAATACAGGTGACCTTCAGAAGCATCTGTACAGTTTTTATCTCATGGAAAATGTTCTGGATAGTTCAGTGTATGCATTTGGATTAAAGTGCACTGGAGTACAAATGAAATTTGACCTAAGGAGAGCAGAAATTCAGTTTGCATTTGTTTGCCAGAAGACACAAAATAGCCCACTGTGTGAAACTGCCAGTAGTTAGAAAAAGCTTCAGGCACCCTTAAGGCTTCCATTATCATCTATCTCTGCTTCCCTTTTTTCTTCTATTTTTTAAAAATTTACATTTTTGTAATGCACAATATAGCTACTGTTACTGATATATATTTAAACACATCAGGCTAACTTGCCAATCCAATTCTATTTTGTGGAAAGATCCAGAATTATACAAATAAAAGACCAGTAGAGTGAAAGAAAGAGAGGAAAAGGATTTCTGTTGTTTTTATCCTTCATCTCATTGCTAGGTTGTTCTAAATTCCATGTCTTCTGTCTTACACTAAGAAATGGGGGGCAAAAATAATATATTTCAGCACAATGATGGACTGGAGCATGGACATCTTTTCTGCCTTTCTGCATCATAGTCCAAAATCAGTTTTTTCTATCCATCCTCAGAGCTCCTGAATCTAATTCATCCCAAGAGGCATAAGATGTTTTTATAAGTAGATATTAATTTACAATTTTTAATTTTGCTGATAGTATATCAAAGTTACTGCATGAGTTCACAATTCATGGAACACATCAATTCAGAGTTTTCAGTCAGGGTGCAAATAATCAAGTTTGATATTTTGGGCACATAATGTGAAGACCTAATTCTATAATACTGGGAAAGGGAAGGGAATTATGACCAGCAGCAAGGTGGATGGAGTTAATTACAGTGGCAATGGGTGCACTACTGGAAAGATTGAAGGACTAGATTGGGGACAGATCTTCCTGGAAGAGGTCTATGTATGTGGTTGCTAAGACTTGACACTGACTTGAGTCAATCAATTGATCAATCAATTGATCAATCAATCAACAGAAGTTTAATCCTATTCTAAAGCTGTCTAATGTTTGACAGAGTTTTATGGTAATAAATTCCATAAATTATTAACTGCTGTATATTATAGGACATTTAGATATTTCAGAAGTTAGCACTTTGGTTTGTGGTACATTTTAAAAATTGGTTGTTGCAATGAAATATCAGGAAATTATTCTTTCATAGATCACTGGTAATTGGAGTGACTTTTATTAATTCAACCAAGGAGGCTTACTTTTAAACTTGGCAGTAGGTTTCTTTAAAATCCCTCTCCCTCCTTTTAATCACTCTTTTCATTGCCTGATAACCTTCCTTTCTTCCAATGATGTGCTGTTCAGCTGTATCAGCTGTATCCAATGCTGTACTTCAGCAGCTGCTCTTTTTCATTAAAATATATGAGACTAAAAAAAACAATATCTGGCATCTCTTTGCATCAGAAATGCCCAGAATGGATTCTCAGAGACCAACTTTTCATGCCTCCCCATGGGAATGGCTTCTCATGTGCATTCCTACATTTTATTGAAAGAAAAGATGAGAGCAACCTTATAGATGTAAAACAAGTATGAACTCTGATCTAACATACTAGCATAGATAAAGATGTGAAAGTCAGAAATCAATCAAGTATTAGAGCAGCCAGTGAAATATTTGGGGTTTTCTTTAAATTTTTTTTGAAAAATGGAATGAAAAGCAAAAGTATGTCTCAATCACATAGGACTAAATGAAAGACAAGCTCCCTTTGGAATAGGCGGTTTCATCTCAAAAATGGAAAGGCTGCAATTCTTGCAGAATATGGAAGGTCTTGCATTAATTATAATGTTTTAATATGGATTAATTAATTATTGCTTAAGATATTGTTCAAAAGGGATATGGTTAGATAATATTTTTACTGCAGTTGGCCCATCATATAGGAACTAATGTAATTTTCTAACATTTCAAGTTTACCAGTCACATCAATGGCATGTTACACCATGAATTTCCAGTTAATCAAAGATTAACTTTAAGCAGTAGCATTCAGATAGACTTCGCTGGCATTTGGTGGTAGTTCATTGTAGTATTTTGCCTTTGTTTACCATTTTTTGTTGGCTTGCTTGTTTGAATGTGGACTCTACGACGTGGTTATGAGAAGAACATACACCCTCCCACTCATTCCCTGAGAGTGCTAGTGTATGTAAATCATCTGTCTGATATGGGTCATTGAACTGATCTGACATGACCATTTATTCCAATTTGAAATTGTTTCAATTTAAAAAATGTAATTCAGAATATCTGTTTGAATTGAGTTGATTTGCTTTTTCCAGATTTTGGCTTCCTCCAGCTTAAGTTCCTCATTTCCTGTTTGGACATCCTTTTTCATGTATTTTGAAAGGCTTACATTCATATTAGTAGACTGCATGTGCATATTTCCTCTAATTCCCAACTGTTTAATTTAAACAGATTTCTGCCACATCTTTTTTGCAAAGAGGGCATTGTGACCTCTAGTATCAAAATCTGCAGAGAGATTGTCTAAAAGTCTGGATGATTCGAGCCAGTTCCTGGTCATATCCAGGCTGAAATTCAGGCAGGAATGGATCTAAACAATCTCTACTCTTCAAGATTGTCTCTAATGAAATATCACCAGCCTCAAGAACTTTGCTCAGTTAGCACAAAATTATTCATGGCGTGTATAGAGAGGTGTATACAGGGAGGAACTTTTCAGCCTTCATGGAGAAAGGGTGAGTTAAAATACTAAGAACAAATTTGAAAGTTCTACTGGAACATTTGATTTATTAATTTTTTCCCCCAAAGATAACTCTTTCTTTCCATGTGAAAGGATGCCAATGGAGTGTCTGTTTTCCTGTTGGGGATCAATAGACTAGAAATAATCTGATGCTCACTTCATAAGGGCTGCTGTAATCAGACCTTCTCTTAAAAAGAAGTATTTTCTCATTTTCTCTTGAAATCTTAATGCATCAATAATTATTAAGAAATCAATCAATTGTCTGAAGACAGTTATAAAAGGCTGTTTCAAGAAACCTCACTCATTACCTTTCATACAAGATGTACCTCAAGGTGAATTAATTACACTTTGAAGTCTATTGATGCTTCTTAGCAATATGTATTAGTAATTTTGTCTGAGGTGGTGAGGCTTACTGCAAAACTGTCAGCTGCTTCACCATTAAAAACGCAGTTATTTTCTGTATCTCATATGTTAAAGCCAAGAAGGAATTCTATTCTGTAGATCTTTCATGACCCCATGCATATAAAGCACTAGCTAATATTATCATAATTGGAATATTTTTCACTGAACCATAGGGTAGATTTAAGTAATAAATTCCTTGTGTTTCCCTGTGACACCTTACTAGTAAGAATGCTGTATTATGATAAATATAAATATAACAGTCCAAAAGTATTTAAATGCAAATCAATACCATTTTCTCATATCCCTATTCCTACTTTGCTTTTTATCTAATACTTTTGGAGAAAACCTGTCTCACTTACCTGGGAATCACAGAATTTTACATAAATTTAAGGGCTCATGAATGATTCTTTCAATATCCGAAGAAGTGTGGCCAAATGGTTGAGGGATTTGGAATGTGCTATCAAGTCAGTGTTGACACTTATCAACCATACTGATAGATATTCTCCAAGATGTTCTGTCCCCCATCTGGTCATTCAGAGCTTCCAACACTGCATTTATTGCTACTATAACTGAGTCCATTCACCTTACTGCTTTTCATCCTTTTTTTCTCTTTCTTTCCACTTTTCCCAGCATTACAGACTAATCTTCACATGTGTTCAAAATTCAACAATTTGAGCCTAGTCATTTGTGCCTTGAGTGACATCTCTGAATTGATTTGTTTAATGATTCATTTGTTTGTTTTTCTTGCCTGTCCATGGTATTCTCAGGAGTCTTCAACACCAAAGTTCAAAAGCATCAATTCTCTTCCTATCCTGCTTCTTAAAAGTCCAACTTTTACTTCCATAGAGCGTCATAGGGAACACCATGGGTTGCAGTACTATGATCTTGTAGGTACGGACATATCACAGTATCTGAGTATCTTTTCCAAGGCCTTCATGGCTGCTCCACCAAGTGCTAGTCTGTAGTGTATCTCTTGACTGTTTGATGGTTGATGCTAAAAGGCAGAAACTATCTAGGATTTTGATATCTTCATTATCAATTCTGAAGCTAGTTCTTGTACCTTTTGTCGTTAGTTTGGTCTTCTTTATATTTAATTTTAGTTGCATTTTTTCACTGTGCTCCTTGACTTTCATTACTAGCGCTTGCAGTTCTTTTGCATTTTCAACTACCAGAGTATGAATAGCACAGGTTATTGATGTTTCTTCCTCCTATTTTAAAACTGGATTGTTCTTCAAATCCTGCTGCCCTTAGTATATATTATTCATATAAGTTGAAATAAGGGGAAATCTACAGCCTTGTCTTATTCCTTCACTAACTTGGAACCAGTCTGTTTCACAATGTTCTGTCTGGTTTTTGACTTCCTGCCAAAGGTTTTTATAAAAATTATAGGTTTTGCATAAGGGCAATGAGATGCTATGGCATTCCCTTTTCCTATCCTATTCCACAGCTTGATCTGGCTGAAACAATCAAAAGCTTTTCTATAATCAATGAAGGAAATATGATTACTTCTTTTTGGTATACTTTGTGTTTGTCAATTATGCAGCCAACATCAGCAATAATACAAGCAGCCACTCATTAACCCAAACCCCACATCCCCCCCCACACATCCCCTAACCCCCCCACCACACACCCCAATCCCCCCCCTCAGATCTCTATAAATACCCACAACAGGGTCACATCATCCTGGGCACAGAGAGAACTGCTCCTGTCTGTGCTCCTGCTCTCTGAAGATGCCGGTCACAGATGCTGGCGAAACGTTAGGAAACAAAACTTCCAGAACACGGCCACACAGCCTGGAAGACTCACACCAGCCATTGTATTCCAGCCATGAAAGCCTTCCACAATACATACAATAATACCTGTTGTTCCTCAGACGCCTTGAGCATCTGATCTCTCTATATTTAGCTTTGGATGATCCTAAACTTTATCGTGCTAGCATGTGAAGCCAAATGGGTAGCAGTAGTTATTTCATTGCTCATGGTCAAATATGGCTGACCATAAATTAAGGATAACAACTGGGACATTTTTGTGTGAGTAAATTCTGCAGTATTATACAACATGTAGATCATTTTTATGATAAAATTAATTTGTGACATTAGTAAAGCTAAAACATGTGTATCTCATCCTACTGTTTCTGATGTTGTTGGAAAGGACTTCTCATTATTTGAGATCTGCTCACTAAATTCCCTACCAATGTATTATTTATTAATGTCGCATTACAGTGCTTTTTTACTTAATACAGTAGATCAGTTTCGTTCATTCTCTTTCTCCATGCCGTCAGCTTGTCAATGGCTGATATACATTTTTTTTTCTTTTCTCATTATCCCAAATAATTTCTTCCTGATTGTTTTATAGATCTCTCAATTCTTTTCTTTTCTCAGAGCCTACAGTGTAATTACCAAGCAAACTAAGGTCTTATAAAATGGGACAATATAACAAAATTAGAAACGTCAAGCATCAAAATAATACAGCAAAAAAGCAATACAAATAAGTGTTACAACATGATTATTGTAACAGTGCTTGGGTGTAATACTACTTGATTTTCTCGGACAACAAATTAGTTGCACACAATGAAAATAATTACAGAGTTGCAGATTTATGGATTAAAACTTCATGAATTCATAAATACTAATTTCTAAGTCAGTTAATGTGTCTGCATTTTAATATATGGAGGATTTAAGCTATTCCCTTTTCAATTAGAGATACACAGATAATGAAACAGCCGCTCTAGCATGGAGACTTCACAGAATCAAAAAGGGGAAATCTTCTCTGCCTCCCCATGCAGAAGAATAGACTGAAGATTTATTAGATCTAGAAATTAAAGGGAAAATTGATATCAAGATGCTCTGGGAATAGATATGAGCATTTGATCTCCATTTTAAGATCTGTATTAGCTTGTGGCAGTTGTACAGCAACACATGTAGCTTATAACTCATCACCACCTCTGTGTGTGTGTGTGCGCACATTTGTGTGCGTGCACATGTGTGTGCGTGCATGAACATTGCACACAGAGCTAATAGGACATATGTGCATATAACTTGCAAATACAGGTTTCATACTAATTAGCTGCACTGTGGATTAAATGGTTCAAGGAAAAGAGGTTAGCTATTTTTTAAAAATAGCACCAAATAAATTCTGCAGTTTTATAGTTTCATTAGCATTTCCACTTTTTCCCAGATATATTGCTATTTTCAAGGAACTACTTAGCAATCTGACATCAGATTATTCATTATTCCTAAAATCATAACCACAGTTCTATATCCATTCATGTATTCTTTTTACAAAATATTTTATCCCTTAACAAAAAATTAAGGTAAACATACTGACTGATCTGCACATAAGTGATCTTATTTCCAGTTTCCAAATTACTGTGTGCATTGGAGCACAATTACTTTTCCATTTTTGCAGATCTTTTGTGATCTATTTCTCAGCTCAGAAAAGTACAAACATAATCTCTATCTTGTATATACACACATACTGAAACAGTGAGATGCATGCATAGAGATGGATTTCAATCCATTCCAGCAGGAAACTCTGGATAACAACACTGCAAATAATGAGACTGAGTCTCTGGGAAATGGGGATGGGGTGGGGTTAGGCTGATTATCCTCTTTCTCCTACAAATGCTTTCTCTCTCTTCATTCCACATACTATATGTTTTCTGTACAAGTTTCCTCCTTCTCATTGCTCAATCATAGTAGATCTCCCTGAGTTGGTCCAATCACCCAGGATCCATGTGGTTTCCTTGTGCCAGCTGGCCTTCTTTGGAGCAATTCACTTAACTGGGGATGGGGAGAATAATCCACATGATTCACCCTGGCTTCTTAACTCCATGCAGCTCTTTTATGATCTTGGTAATCAGTAATATCATGCTTGTTTATTCGTTTGTTTATTTAACAAACTTATATAGCCACCCATCTACCAAAAGGAATTCTGGACAGCAGTGGTGTCCAGTGGTGCACCTTAGAGATCCTTCCACTGAGACTGCTAAAGGCCTACACGGCTCATAGTATCCTCTGATGACTACATGGTACAGAGCTCTGCACCAGGAGCAATCAGCAGTCTGCACTAGACTCCAGTGGCATGAGCTAGAGGTTTCTTGACCAAGATTGCAAAAAAGCTGCCCACACTGAAGAAGCCAATGTGAATCATGTGAATAAAGTAATGCTCTCCACTCTAGGCAAATGCATCACTCTGAAGAAGAAGTCCAGCTGCCTCAAGGAAGCCATAGAAAACCTTGCAATGTAATTGATCCAGTGAGATTGGTTGCAACCAATTGAGAAGGAGCAAATACTGGTATGTTGCACAGATGACCTAACTATTACCTTTAAAAAGTACCTCATGCATGCACAAAAGCTTGCATGCTATTTTGCACAGCATAAAGTAACAAAAGAGAGATTCAAAACCACACATCTGGGGGGGGGGGGGAGGGAAAAACCTTTATGAATATACCCAAGTCTACTCTATTTATCAACCATGAATACATGAAATCATGGATAATTAGACCACAGTGTGAACTGTATGCATATACAATGTATATTTGCTTATTTGTTTGTCCTGTTAATTTAAAATCCTATAAGAAAATCACAGATTGAAGAAAATTAATGGAGATAAAAAAAATTATACAACCCAATTCACAACCCACATACCAATTTACAAACTTCAGTTGTATCCTAAGGATGCTATGTTTTTGAGGGTTTGTAATTACAAAATGTGCATAAAAATGATTTCATGGGAAAATATGCCGCAAAACACATTATTTTAATTTTCACTTACTAAAATTGAACAAAATCATTTTCAAAAAGTGCACACAAAATATACATATGCAAGAGATCTGAGTGTAATACCCACACAATGGTTAGAGTTTCCTCTCTCTTTTGCCTTGAGTTCACAGACAAGACTATGAACAATGACTATGAGCAAATGGACCAAAGTGAACTTTTAATCAAGAAATGAGAAAATAAGCAAATCTGATTGTCATATTTCCTGTCTCTAAAATGAGATGAAATCAATTTATATATAAATAAATATAAAAGTGAATGAAACTGAAAATGAATATCAGTCAATCTGTATACCAAAGGAATGGAGAAAGACACATCTACTGTAGGTTCTTCACTCTTTATTACTTAAACCAGTGTTTCTCAATCTTGGCAACTTTAAGGGGTGTGGACTTTCTGGCTGGGAAATTCTGGGAGTTGAAGTCCACACCTCTTCAAGTTGCCAAGGTTGAGAAACACTGACTTAAACTATTGAATGAGTAGAGTCACCTTTGGTGAGATGGGTGGTCATATAATTTGATTAAGAAATCAATAAGCAAACAAAATAAAATGAGAATTGGGTTGCCAATGGCAGTCCAACTGAAGAAGCTTTGCATGACTAAAAAAAGACACAAACAGTTTAGCAATTGTGGTACAATTAGCAGAAAAAGAAGTCATTTACAGAGCTGAAATTTCTGTAATTGCTGCCTCGTAATGAAGAATTAATTATGAATAGTACTACTATATGCTCCGCTCTTTGACTTCCTTTAGATGAAAGAGTGTACTGGAGACAAATATTGGTTTGCTTACAAATAACAAGTAATGGAAGTAGAGCCATCCATCAAGTTATTGTGATGACACACTGGTGATAACACAATTGTTACAGACACATACGCACGCACAGACTTCTTGTCCTCAGGATATGTCTGAGCAGCACAGCTTTCAAACCTCTGATAACCAACATTCAACAGAAATCTGGTGGCTAACATTCAATAGATAATATTTTCAAACCATTAGTTCCCACTGGAAAAACACTACAATCCCTGAGCTATCAACAAGCAATTTCCCTAACAAAGTACTGGGTCATAATAGCATGAATAAGCAGTTCTCTGTAATGAAAAGTGTTCTCCTGGGAGGATGTTCATTTGTGGCCATACCCCAGGAATAATGAAGCTAATCAAGGAACATTAAAGTCAGCCCATAAATTAATTTTAGTTGATTAAATTACAAAGAAAGAAAGAAAGAAAGAAAGAAAGAAAGAAAGAAAGAAAGAAAGAAAGAAAGAAAGAAAGAAAGAAAGAAAGAAAGAAATCTACAAGCATTGATATTATTTGGATCTTATTAGAATACCTAAAGGGGGGAAGGAGCCAAGTTCAATGGGCAGAACAAAAGTCTGCTCAGTCATTTACTATAGATGTTGAGAAGAATTATTCTGAGTCTCAAGCCTGAAGTTCCAGGACTTTGGGTATGTGCATGATTCCAGAACTGAAATGGAATTCCCTCCCTGCTTAGTGGTAAAATTCAGGCAACTTGCTTTTGTTTTGAATAATGCTGATCTGAATCTTGAGCTCTAATTTATGGATATATAAAAATATAAGGAAAAGGAGAGAAGGTCCTTCCTTCCTTCCTTCCTTCCTCCCTTCCTCCCTTCCAACCTATAGAAGATTTTATATAATTACATACACATATATTTCATATTTCATATTTACACATATACTAAAGTATGTTTAGTATTTACACATACTGTATATTTTCTTATGTTCAGTATTGAGGCATTTAGACTGGATTTCTGAATTGTTTTTTATCAAGTTTGTAAGCTTGGAGGCCTTTTTCACTAACTTTGACAGATAAGAAGCTGTATCCTTCCTTCCTTCCTTCCTTCCTTCCTTCCTTCCTTCCTTCCTTCCTTCCTTCCTTCCTTCCTTCCTTCCTTCCTTCCTTCCTTCCTCTCATTAATGGAGTAAATTAAAGGGGTTGACTTAACTGTCTAGTGGATATGTCCATAGCATAAAAATATTTTTAATGCTTCTGCATATCCCTGAAAAAGAAAAAGAAAGAAAGAAAGAAAGAAAGAAAGAAAGAAAGAAAGAAAGAAAGAAAGAAAGAAAGAAAGAACTTGCTGTAAGAGCTGCATTAATAAGACAACATGTCTACTTAACTCCCTGATGAGGTCCAAAACACTTCCCTTGAATCATTTTCAAAGTGTGTACAACCCTAATACTTTTTCTCTATATTTCTTGATGATTGTAATTTTGCCTGCTTTTTAAAAGGTATTAACATACCAATAATTTATTTTCCAAGGTGAATCAATGTGGAGCAGGCCACCTTGTATGGTTGTTTACATGACTTTAGACTGTAGGAGGCTTCAGTTAGTAACCTCTGTCTTTTAAAATTATTATTCTTTATTTATTACATTTGTATGGCCTTCAGGCCAAGCCAGTTACCACAATGCTTTCTTCCTCTAAAGATATAACTTCTACTTTTCCAAATTATAAACTGGGGCTAGATGGAAATGAATTGCCTCATTTCTGCATGCAACTGCTTAGTCATATTTACAAGTGACTTCATTTAAACCAACAATATTTAAGTCATCTGTAAAGAAAATTAAAGTTCCTCAATAATATAGTACAAAGCTACCACCCACACATCCCCTACAAAATCCAAACATGTGAACTTTCCTTCCTCCTTTTTCCTTACCTAGAACCATGTCTTTATTGTAGACATGGAAAAGAAGGCTTGCTTAATCAGCACTATCCAATAATTGCTAGGCAGTAAAAAGGCTTAGATTTCCCCCTTTCATTGAAGGGATTAGCAAGGCAGTAGACTTTGCTGCTGGCACTTTCCATCTCTCAATTGAATAAGCATGGCTAAAAAGACATTTCTTCCTGTGTTAATCTGGTTAACTACTCACCACATTCCAATTAGTTAAAACAATCAAATTGTCTCCATTTGTGTAATTAGCTAATTGAAGGAAACTTTGTGACTGTGCATGACCAGTTCCTGGAAAAGGGCAGACTTTCCTTGGAACTGTCAAAACAAGCCCATGAAACTAACAACCATTTTCATTACCTGGGTTGGGAATTCAACTCTCTCTATAAGCTCACCCTTTTTTCTGAAAATGGCATTCCACTTCCTTTGTGATTTGGAACCCAGTGACTGTCACTCAGTAAATCATTTTCTTTCCTTCTCAGCAATGAGCATTGCTCTTCTTCCTTTCATATCCATGGATAACCTGAGTCATATTTTTCAATAGGTCTACTTTAAATGTGATTAAGTGTGAATCCAAGCTAGTGGATTCTATAAACTCATTACACCTGTTCAGCCCATATATTTGGTAGTGTTATTGCACTGTGGATAGTTCAAGCAGATGCAGTTTCACATTTTGAGAAGAAGTGTGTTAAGACACACTTTATTGTGTGAATACTACCATAAATCCTTATCATTAAATGTGCAGGAAGACTTTAAATCCTTCTCAGATGACCTAACAAGACAAACATATAAGCTAGTTGTGGAGAGTCATATACCGAAGACAGAAAAACTGTACACTTACTACACTCTGAATTGTGATGTATTACACCTTGAGCTGTCACTTGTAATCATATTGCTGAGAAAAAATTGGACTGAAATGTGACTGGTATCTCTAAATCTTCTGAACTTGCACTGAGTGTCTCTATGAATATCTATAAATTGTGAAATGTTGGGAAGAATTTCTCTAGAGTCTTACATCTTTTCCATAATTTTCAAAGACTTGTTTGATCTTCCGGGCTGTTTAATATTCTTTAAATATCTTTAAATATTTTATTTCAATTAAAGCATTTAATAACTTTGTTGATTAATCTGAATATTTTTAGGCTTTACTGGTGGAAGTGATTGGATGGTTTTAGACTTTTAAGCAGGTGATTTTACCTCTTTGTTCTGTGTTAAATGATCCATTGTAGTCTTTAATTTTATTCTTTCTGCCAATTTTGAGTCTCAGTGGAGAACTTGATTGTATTAGGGTTAGACTTTTAAGCATGGTTTTAAATATTACTTTAATGTGAATCACCGAAGTATTCATATTATGAATAAGTTGTACCCAAATTGAGGTTGAAGGAACTACCCAAATCTTACCTTATAAACTATATAAACTATATAAGGTAACTTTATCGAGTCAGTATATTAGTCTATAAAGTTCACTATTATTATTTACATAAACAGAATTTCTCGAAAATTTCAGAGAGGAGTCTTTCTCTGTCCCATATTGATATCAGAACCAGTTTGGTGTAGTGGTTAAGATGCTGTACTAGAAACTGGGAGACCATGAATTCTAGTCCTTTCTTAGGTTTGAAAGCTGGTTGAGTGACTTTGGGTGAGTTTCACTCTCTCAGTCCACTCCCCCTCCCTTCATTCCTACCCCAGGGTTGTTGTTGTGGAGAAAATAAGAGATGGGAGCATTATGTTTGACATCCTGAGCTGTACGAACTAAAGATGGGATTCACATCTAATAATACTTGTGGCCAATGTCAGGGCCCAAATATGAAAAGACAGGGTTGCACTGTGATGTCACTATACCCATCACCCAATTCTGTATTTTTCCTCCCCCTTTTGCGTTATGTGAAGGAAATAACAAAGAATATTTGTGAGAGTTTACAAAGTCACTACAGATAAAAATATGGGAGTCTTAGTACATGGATTGGCCACTGAGGTACATTGCCTCCATGCCACAAAAAATATTTTTGACATTTATGGCATCCTGGTCAATGCAAGGATCCAAATTAAAGCATCTCTTCTTTTTCTGTCCTTCAGTTGGAAACTGCCTTTTGGGGATTTACATGAATTTTTTGAATCCCGTACTCTAGGATGATAGAGAACAGGTCTTCACCTTCTTTGCCAAGTATTTGGAAAGTGTCACATCCTCTCTCAGTCATCTTTTCTTAAGGCTAAAAACTCCAGCTCCTTCAATCTCTCATTACAGAAAAGGTTTCTTGTTTTCTCCTCAACCTTATTGCTCTTCTCTGAACAGTTCCAGTTTCTCTGAGTCCTTTTTAAAGGATGGGCATTGAGGTGAGGTTTAATTAAAGCAGAATAAAGTGGAACGATTGCTCTTATGATTTGGAAACTACTGCATGCAATTTAAAATTGTGTTTGACTTATTTACAGCCACATAACACTGCTAATTTATGTTCAGTTTGCAATCACCTACTATTCTAAGATACTTTTTCAATTTATTTTTTTACTATGACATCCTATTTCTGTAAATGTTGTTTTTATTTCTTCAGTGAAGAACTTTGCACTTGTCTGTTCCACATTATTCTATTGGTTCCAGACCATTGTTTCTAATATCAAGAATGTTTTGAATGTTACTACTATTTACTTTACTGTTAGTGTGTGTTCTTCCTTGAGAAAATCTATCTATGTGATTGTCAAGAGTCAGTACCAACTTGATGGCATATAATCAATCAATCAATCAATCAATCAATTAATGTGTATGCATGAGTATGTCTCTGTTTACTTTTTTTTAAAACATACTTTAAGTGAATCTCAAGAGTTACTCAAGTTCCATTTTACAGATCTTGGCCTTGCTTTTGTTCTGGCTATATTTCATACTTACAAGAACTTTAAGGGACTTAAAGCAAGTACATAACAAATTCTATCTTTGTTTGTAAGAAAATTCTCTATGCTTGATTTATCCACATCAGAATAATAATGCATGCACTGCTTTATTATTATGGTACACTGACACGCTTACCAAAGACAAGAAGAAATGAAGGGCTATCTCTTTGTCATTTGGTTCAGATGATGGCTGAAAATGTATGTTTGTATTATTATGTGTTAAACAGATCTGTGCATGGATTTGATGTTGATCTGAATTTCAACACATTTTGAGAAGATGGGGGAACTCGATCTATCCAGCCACTATCACTTTGGAAGTAGATACCTTGCTCTACTCCTGGTGAGTTGTTAGAAGTTAGAAACAACTTGAGCAGCAAATTATTAGTAAGCAAGTTAGCATCCCCTTTTCTCCTCTCAACAACTGTGGTGCTTGTATTCTTCCTTGCTGCTTTGCTAACAATATTTTCTCTGAGGATATGGGGAAAAATATTAAGCAGTATAAAACCCACTACATGAAGTTATGAAATTGAGGAAGTTAATGGGATGTTTCTTTTAAAGACAGTGTTTTCAAATTCTGTGAATTCCCCTACACTGCTTATTTACTATTCCAATCATCCTAATTATTTAATTTTGATTTACATTGCTCAAGACATACATACATTTCAAACATACATTTAGCTGTTGACAATGCAGCAAATTTCACAACCGTTGAAAGATGAGCAAATATGTTTGCAAATATTTTTCAAGTAAATGAAATATGCACACCTTCAAACTGCTCGTGAAGTGTTTATATCTTTGATAAGGCTGTTTCTGCTGCGTTGGAAACAAATGCATTTTTCTTTTCTTTCTCAGATTTCTCCTAACATTCTAATTTGTCAATGGCTTTCTGAAATATATGGCAAGGCGTGTCCCCAAAGATTAAAATATGTATCTGAACCATGCTCTTGTTATCAGACCATACTGTAATGTACTGATTTGTGCAACTTTTTTCTGCTTTACTGTAAACCCTACATGGTTCACAGTAAAATGTACAATATTCACATAATATATGCAATAATTGCATATTATTTATTTATTTTTATTTAATCAATTTATATGGCTGCTCCTCGCAGAGCAATGGCTCTGTATCTCAGTAAAAAAATACAATAATAATAAGTTTAATAACATAATAAGTTCATAATATACAATGTAAAACCACTTGGCCATCAACATTCATTCCTGGCATTAAAAAAAAAAAGACTTGGAAACCTTTTATGGACTTCTTGGTGAAAATGGAAAAAATAATAATAAATTGGTGATTTATGGATTTGCTGATTAAAAAGGGCTGAATATAGGAAGAAGGGAACCATGTAATGTAATTTTAAAGGGGGGTGTAGAGAGACAATAAGTTTGTAACTGCTGTAAAGAAGATCTGAAGTTGCTTCTCTGTATACTTTTTTCTTTTTTATCTGCTTTGTTTTCTGCCCTTTTCTTTTATCTTTTTTCTATTTCTTAATCTTTCTTCATATATTTTCATGTTTATCTTTTACCTATGTTAAAATCTCTAATAAAAATTATATACAGGTGTCCCTGGGTTAAGAACGGCCAGGTTACAGATGACCCATAGTTAAGAACAGACCATCTCGTAGCAAAATTTGACTTAAATACACAATGGTTTGAGTTCATTACACAATACTACTTATACAGTATTATACAATAATACTGTTCTGGCTTACATACAAATTCAACTTAAGGACAGACCTTGGGAACAGAACTTTTTCTTAAACTGGGGATCACCTATATATCACAGTCATTCCTGGAGTTCCATTTGCTACCTAAAGTGGTCCCTAAAGACTTTCCGGTATAACTAATTTTAACATAATGCCAGAATAGCACAAGAAATGGGGGCATTGTTGTTTATGGTGGCAAGCTTTCCAAAGACCTCCAAGTGAAATATCTGCTTCTGAGTACCCTCCTGTTGAACCACCCCAAATATGACGACTTTCAGCAGGCACTCTCTGTTTGCATACGTTGGGAAGGCAGATTCTACCTTACTATCCTTTAAGGAAGACAAGGAAACTACAAGCCAATTTAAAAAAAAATAAAAATCTGACACCATGTTCAGTTGCGCAATTGTTTAATTATGGAAGCAAAACTATTTACTAATACAGTACCAACAAAACAAATAAAGCAAATGAACTGTTTACTGAATTTTCTTTAAAAAACAACCAGACATCCATAACCAACAGACCAAATAAATTATTTCTTGTCTGCTATATAAACCTTACTGAAGGAAAGTTTGCCTATATTGAATACAAAGTATTTTGTATTGATCTGAACCAAGATTTGAATTTGAGTGTTATGGAACTAGCATAACCATGCCATCTTTACACAGGTTTGACTGTCATTTCAAAACACTTTCTCTATATAGTGAATTAATAGAATGCCAGATGCATTTCTGTCTCATTACAGAACTATTGAATGCAATCCACATTTAAAAGAAAACCTTATTTGATTTATTATTAAATGTAGATACCATCTTTCTGTTCATATAAATCTTCAACACTGAATATTTAAACTATGTGACTGTGGCTATGTCTACTAATTTAGATACTGTGGTTTTAAAAGAGAATTAGACAAATTAAAAATCTTATGTACACTTAACCTAGGAATAAGTCTTTCTGACCTCAGCGCCTGCATTAGATTAAACCATAGTTGGTTTAATAAACCATAATTGGCTAGGTTGAAAAAAGTAACCCATAAATAATGGTTTATAAATAATATTGACTGGATTCCCATAATGCGACAAGTCAATTTAACAGATATGTGTATTCAGCTGATGACATTGCTGAATGCATAAGATTGCTCTGTTAATGAATGCAAAGGGTTTTTAACCCTAATTGCAAAATGCCACCTCCAAGATCAAGGGCAGCATGCTTTTAAATCAGTTGCTAGGGAACAAGAGTAAAATAAGCCCTGAGGTCTTGCTTGTTGGCTACCCAGAGACATCTGATTAACTATTGTAGGAAATTGGGTGGTGGACTTAATATTCCTTTGGTCTGATCAGCTGTGCTATGCTCATATTTTTCTGTTCAACAAAATAATACCCATATATATCTTGTTAACATATCTTCCTTATGTTCTACACTAACAGGTCTTGTTCTGGCATACTTTATGCCGCATCAGCCCCAGCCTACATGGTTTAGATTAAATTTGCTACTTTTAGCTGTATGCCCAGCTTGATTTCGAAGTCTTGAAGGAAGAATAATGAAGAAGCGATATTTGTTTATTTGTCTAAGCTAAATTTGCAACATTATGAATAAAGTAGGGAAAGTTCACAAGAAAAATCTTTGCATGCTGGAGATTGTCTGGTTGGATCCTGAAGGCAGCTTCTCCCTCCCCTACACACACAGACATGTCATGACAATTTGCACCAGTTTGGTTCATGAAGTTTATGATTTTTTTTTTTTTACTTTGCTTAATTTAGTTTGCATATTTTAGGCACAACTGATACTACTCCGCGTCATGAACACTGACCATCTGTAACATGGAATCATTCAACCTCTCCTCCATAACTTATCTGCTATCACGTACAAAGTCCCACTGTTTCTATAGAACTATAAGTGGTCTTCTACCATCCACAATTTTCCATGTTCAAATGAAGGAAAACTTTAGCATCTTTAACACTATCGATATAATTAATGCAGGGTACATTTCTACATCTGCGATGTTGATATATGAGCACACATTTTGCTTGTAGTGGAACTTTGGTCAACAATGACAATAAAGTCAGTACTGTATTATACTCCCAAATTATACCTTGGTAGGTTTTTAGACACATTGTCAGAAATCTTGAAAAATTACTGTATAAATGAATTAGCATGGCTATGCTCAGGATGGTGATATCTTGCTCCCATTTCCTACAATGCTCATTCATGGTATGCACATTTGACTGTCAAAGACCCTTGCATCTTTTTCTCATTTTTCCTTAGGATCAAATTCTGGACATGTCATCTAGGTAGAGTGTGTTTTAAATTATTATCTTCAATAATATGTTGTCTGGGTACTCAGCTGGCCCAAAACTGAGTGGATAGTTTTTTGAATTCTAAGAAGACAATACAATAAGAGCAACTATGCCTTCTGATTTCCAGGCGGAAAACTCTATTAAATTAGGACTTCAAATACACACTGGCATTAAATGTATACTAATCAATTCTGGCTGTTTGGGAGTACTTATAATATAGTTATTTGCAATGTAATCCTTCACTGCCTACTGAACAGTTATCAAAATCAATAATGGTTCTAATAAAAACATTAGGATGATTCTGAAAACAAAGCAGAAAAATAGTCTCTTTCTCAAGGAAGAGATTAAATGTTCATAAGGCTCATGAGGAAGCCATACAAGGATAGTCTGAAATGGTTCTGAAATTAGGGCAAAAGTTCCCATGAAATTAGGTCAAGGACCTCATTATGGCCCTGCAGGTTGTCCAGCCCTGTTAGACACTCATGGGTATGGAGAGCCAAAAAAGTGGGCAGGCAGAAAAAGAAGCATGTGTGTTCAGATGATGCATTAAGAAATCAGTGGATATATTTATCAGTGGATAAATATAATTATAATTATCAGTGGATATATTTATTGTGGCATCTCTACCTCTTCACTCTTTTTCTCCAGGAGAGGAAGGAAAATTAGAGAAGATCTTTTTTCTCTAGAACCTAGCAATTCTGGGTATCTTTGCAAAATAATAATGACAATATATGTTCATAACACAAAATGTAAGTTCTATTTTATACTTTTATTTGTTCAGTGTCCCTAAGTAGGTTTCCATCAAAGCGGTTCAGACAGTTGACAATAAATCCCATGTTTCTTTTTGTATTATTTTGAGACCCCCTTCCCCATTCTTTTATTCTTGCAACAACAAAGGAAGTTCAGTTTGTTTGTTTGTTTGGGGCTGACCTTTCCTGTTTGTCCTCTTCTCTTTCTTCCTGGCATCAGCTGCACTCAAAGAGGCTATTTTACAATCATGTGACAACTGCTTTTTGCTGCAGAGATGGGAGCAACAGTTACTTGAAAGCAGTGAGATTGCTAGACATTTTCTTTCTTGTGTAGGGAGTTTAAAGAAGGCATATGATCCTATATACAGTATAAAAAGAAGGCCATAAAAACATATTGGGAATTACTTCCAAATCAACTTCTATTGACTTCACAATAATTCACCAAATAATCCTATACATATCAACCCAGAAGTAAGCTCCGTTTTTTCCCTCTTTCTTCTCCTTTAGATTACAACCTAATCTTCTATTCTATACCCTATATATCTCTGGTTCTTCTGAGGCTGTTTTTTGTTTGTTTTTGGTGCTGAAGCTTCACTTTCAGAAATGCAGTAAAATATGTCATGCACCCTGCTTAAGCTTGCTGTATAGCTGTAAAGTTGCAGAGTTGGGCCAAGTACAATCTGTTAAAATAGAACCCTTTATGGAAAATAACATGGTTTATCTTCTGCTAGCCAGAAATGGTCATTAAAGTATACCCTTGCCTACCTAGGCCAGATGAGCAAATATATGAAGACATTTCCTTTCAAATTCAAACTACATATATATTACAGATCATTCTCATCTTGAAAAGGCTCTAGTGCTCTTAAGTAGACTGCATGATTTGTCCTTCAGCAGTTTTATTCACCCAGGTGTTTAAGGAAGCTTCTAAGCCCCTTGATTTTAGAAACTACCAGGTTTATTAATATTAACAAGGTGATGTGAACACACTGAGTTAAAGCCACAAGAACGTGCATAGCATTTTTTATACACTACAGGATTGGGCTGATTTATTCACCACCAATTTCTATACTCTACCTCTTTCATTGTATTGATGTTTGTGGCTTTTTTTAAAATTGCTTGATAACTGCTTGAATATAGATACTATTTGATAAGGTAGCAGATTTTCCAAATAATACATAGATATTCAAGTTGCTTCTCTGTTGTAATTTACAGAATTGGCTAGTTGAAATTTACCCAGAAAATACTGTTTCATAGGCTGTTCAGTTGTTAAATAGCTTTATAGATATAGCCAGCTTTTGTACTGCTGAAGCTAATTGTCCCACTATGACTCAATCTGCCCATTCAGAGATATAAATATTAATGCAATCCTCTGCTTGAACAACTTAGCTCAGTTATGATACATTTGCAACCATTTCTGGTCTAATAGATTGCTGAATCAATTATCTTTGCATCTCATGAATTTTATGATTACTTGACAGAAAAGTAAAAAAATTGTTGAGTATACTATAAGTAGAGGTGTCTGCGCATTTTATGTCATTTGATAACTAATGAGAGTTGGCTGGCAAACTGTAGCTTTTTCTTCCTCTCCCCACACAAGATAAGCTGAGCTTTTACCTTGTGTCATTCCCCCACATCATACAGGGAGCAACTTAAGATGCTAGACAATTGGCTACCTTAGGAAGCTCTTCACAAACCATGTAACAAATACGGCTGTGCATACACACAGAGGAGATCACATGGGAAACATATTCGGGAACCTGAGAAGTTATGAGAGTATTAAATACTTATGCCAGACTTCTATTACAATTGATAAACAACCCAAAAATTTGGCAAGACACTGTATGTTACTTTGATTATTTGAACCGCCAATAACTAAAAGTTGGATTTGAGAAGCATGTCCCAAATATCCATAGATCACAATTTCATCAAGAAAGCAACCTCCTCTTAGTAGAAGAAACATCATTTTCATGTGAATTATCCACCTACATTGCCTTTATATTTTCTTCATTTCAGCCTTCAATCAGTCTTCAGCTTTGGCAATGATGATGACCAGATGCTTTGCCTGGATAGTCATGATCAAGGACCATGATTAGTGGATACCTTTATTTCCTTACCCATGCTGGGAAACCAAGCACCAATCACTCCCCTTTCCATTTGATTTCCATTGTATGAGCCTACTTCTATTATGTTGGGGAAGACTCCTGAGAATACTGTGGACAGCCAAGAAAAAATCAATCCAGAGTTGTCACTCGAGGCACAAATGGCCAGTCTCAAATTATCCTATTTCAGACAGACCCAACCCTGGAGAAGGTTCTAATGCTGGGAAAGATGGAAGGAAAGAGAATAGGATGACCAGCAGCAAGGTGGACTCAGTTATGGTGGCGATAAGTGCACCATTGGGAGATCTGAAAGAACAGGTTAGGGATAGATCCTCATGGATAAAATCTATATGGTTGCTAGGAGTTGAAAACAACTTGATGACACGTAATAAATAAATAAATACATGTCTATTGATTCTCCTTTGTATTTTATTTTATTTATTTTTGGGTTTTTTGGATATCGTTCCATCTGGTGCATTTGCCAGTAGACTGGTAAAAAAAAGATATATTTTTTTTTTGGCCATTCTATCATCTGATCTCATAGATATATAAGCTGTGCCTGCAGATGATAACCTTGATCTGAGAAATAACTTGGAGTGAAACCAATAAGGTTTTAACAGAGAGGTAGAGTTTTTCTTGCTGGGAGGAAGGAGGGAGGAAATTGAGTCTAAATAACTGTCAGGAAGATACCTGTTGATGGACTTGGAGAAATGAAGATAACTAGGAAACCAAATTGGGTTTTGGCTGTTGAATAAATGCCAGTTCCAGAGTAGTCCAAAGACAAATGAAGCGGGTTCCTAAGTGAAGGGAAGATGACTGAAGAGGAAGGAGGAAGATGAACTTCCCCACTCAGAGCTGCAATCCCAGTCACCCGAATTTGTAAGAAATCAGTTGGGCTCACTTACAGTATCCCTGTTTAGGTCAAATTTTTGGGCATCATCTATTCCTCACTCATGTTATAAGGGTCTTTTCAAATAAGGTAACAGAACAAAATGTATCTAGTGGAGTCAGTGTCTTATACTGTAGATCCTTTAATGCTGGATGAATTACATTCTGAGCCTTTAGTGCAGTGAGACACTATTCTGAAAAAAGAACTAGCAAAAAGGCTCAGAAGTCTATATTTTTCCTTTGTTCTTCTTCTCCTCTTGCCTCAATACTACAATATCATTTGGCACCATTATGTGGTCTGTCACAAGGATAGGAATTTGCCTTATGCCAGATCAAATCATTGATTTATCTAGCTCAGTATCATCTATACTGACCAATTATCTGTATAGTTATCTGTATTTGAAGTGTTTTCTTTTAAAATGCTGCTTAATTTTATTATATATATGGGACGTTGCATCTCTTCCAGGCAAGTTGAATTATGCAATTTTGTGAGCAGAGGTATTCCTTTCAAACTAAAAAGTGAGGTGTTAAGAAGGCAAAATAATGTGCTGTTGATTGAATTGCCATTCATTTAGTCAAATGCTACTGATAGAAAATAGAAATGGAAAGTTGACAAATGCCATCACAATAATTTAAGTCAGAGATCACTTTGCAAAATTCATGCAGTATATATACTTACAGTACATCATGATTACAGCCTATAACTTGATGTTCATGGGGCAGGCATTGCACTGAAATTTCATATTAATGTCTTGTCAGAGCTGAAAGTTTTGGAGCTGTGTCTTCCAAGGCTCTGAGGTGCCTCCACCTGGAATAGCGGCACTCCCTTAGCCCAGCAAATATCTCAGGAGAAATAAAGCAAAGCAAATAGAACAACCCTGCTTTGGACTGTTCAGTCATTTATGTTCATGAGAATATTAAGGTGGCTGGTTGCTCTGCAATGTAGAAAGTCAGTCTCTTCTTTGGTAGAAACACACAGAACTTCATAAGTTGGTCCACTGGAGTCATCCAACTCTAGGCGAGTGAAACATTTCAAATAGTTTATGTGCCCTGTATGAGAAAAGAGTTGGACCTGACATTCTAAATGAGTCCTTCCAACTCTATAAGATGATGATTTTATGTTCTCAGACTTTCTTGTTAGAAGATTAGGGTTTTTTAAAAAGTGCTTAAAAGAAATAAAACTATAAAGTTTCTGGGAGTCATTTCTCATTATAATTCTCCATTTTAAGCATCCCGTCATCACATTGCTTCTATTCCTCCTTCCTTGCTTTTATATTCATTATGAACTGAGCCATTGCACTGAAATCTGTAGACATTTGCAGTGACTCTAACAGAACAGATGATTAAAGCATGAATTCTTCAGTTTACTGTGTGTATGTGTGTGTTTGTGAGCACATGGGTGTGCTAATGAATTGCGGGCATCAGCTACTCATGAGGCTAAGCCATGTACACAAATCCAAATACACAATGAAACCTCTTCAGTACTTTTCTACCAACCTTCCTAGACCTACATTTCATGACTGGGAAGAGCTAAGTACCTGTCTGAATGTCAGACTTAAATGTCCTTTCTTCTTTTCTTACACACTTCCTGACAGTATGCATCACACTTTTTCAGTTCCATTTTATGCATCCCACTATTTTCCAACTATAATGATCTTACCATCTTATTGTCTGTAAAGAAGATAGAGAGCAAGCTTTATCATAATGTAACATTATAGAGCCAGTTGTGTGTACTGGTGTTCTTGTAATGTAGGTTAGCACTGTTATGGCTGAAATGAGACAAGAGTTTATTTCTAGGATAGAAGAATATTCTGGGTGGTTATTCAATATTTGGTTAGTGGATGTGTGGAATCAGTGACATTTTAAGTGGAAAGAGGGGGTTCTACTTGTAACCAATAACTACACATGCAGTTATAGTATTCTTTCATTCTAAAATGTCAAGATTATTGAGTTTAAACAACAAAATAAAACTGAAATATGCACAAACATGTTTTTCTTTTTACTTAAGAATGCAAATGCATATAGTGTGTGTGTGTGTGTGTGTGTGTACACACACACATACATACAAAAACTAATATAAAGTAGGGAAAGAGAAGAAAATAAAAGAGAAAGACAGAAGAAAGACAAAAGTGCAAAAAGAAAAGATGGAAAGAAATATAAAGAAGCAGCTTTCAATTTTCTTTGCAACAAATACAAGTATGATTACAGGATTATCTTTTACGTTATGGTTACAAAAAGAAAAGCTCTCTTTTTTCTATTATCTAGATTTTTTTCCCCCTAATCATCAAAACCACAAATCATCAGTTTATTTTTTTCTGTTTGATGCAAAAAGTCTATAAAGGGTTTCCAGTCAGCCATAAATGTAGATATTGTCTTTTCTGTAATGAGGGAAGTCAGTTTAGCCATCTCTGCAAGTTCCATCATCTTCACCAACCATTCCTCTATTGTGGCTAATGCAAACATTGAATCAGTTTCAGTAATGGATTCAGAGCTGAAAAATAAAAAATAAAAAACATTTTATCTGCTCTTTATTAAGGCTAAACCTAAAGATAGACCTAGAAAAATATACTGTTGGATGAGACAACTGTTGTTTAAGACATATTTGAAACACCCCAGGAATTTGCACTGACAACCAGCAAGGAATTATATTCAGTTCTGCTTAAGTTCCTAAATACTGAAATTCGTATTAGCCTGCTGTTACTTTGTTTCATTACTATGCTCAAGAAATAACTGAATGGAAAATGCGAGCAAGACTAATTTTGTTCTCCAGCTGCTTGAGAAATCATGAGCAAATCCACTGAAGGTGATAGAGTTAAAGAAGCATAAAACTAGATCTAGTTTTAATGGCTAGGTGATGAGCTTCAGCAGCCCAATATGGGGAAGGAAGAAAGGACTGATGTGCAAGTTCAGCATTTAAACATTTATGAAAAGCTCACGTAGCTATTAACTGATAATTAGTTAATAACAATATGTATTAACTAATTAATAAATTAGTTAAATTAGTTAAATCATCTCCCATAGCTCGATAACTTAATATATATCACCAGTTCCTTGGATTATATTATATTATATATAATATAATATAATATAATATAATATAATATAATATAATATAATATAATATAATATTATATTATATTATATTATATTATATTATATTATATTATATTATATTATATTATATTATATACGTTTTTTTGTGAATAAAACAAAATTTATTGTATTTTAAATGTTTTTTTATTCTTCTTGTTGTTGTAAAGCACCCAAAGTTGCTCTTTATATTTAAATTTGAAATATAAATAAATGAATAAATAAATAAATATTGCCAACTTCTAGAGACTTCCTATGGTTTACAAAATAATAGAAACATAAAACATCAACTAAAAATACACTCACTCCCTCCCCCCCCCAAAAAACACTTTCCTTGAGTTCTCAACTATAAAAGCTCTGATAAAAAGTTCAGTCTTCAAGACCCTCTGGAAAATTATTTGGAAGGGCATCACTTGAAGCTCAGAAAGAAGAGTGGTCAAGAGCATGGAGCATATAATGAGATGGAGTGTGTTCTTTTTCTCCCCACCCCCCAAAGCTTTTGGGAGTGGGACTTTTAATAGCCCCATTCTGACTGTAAATACCAAACAAGTCAATTCTATTTGAAGAAGGCAATCCTTTCAGTACCTAACTGCTAAATCATAAAGAGCTTCATAAATTATGAGTCATAAACCTATTATAGATTGGTAGCCAATGCAGCATTCACAACACTGGTGTTATATAGCCCAAGTGGCTCTCAACCAACTGTAGCATCTTGGTAGCTTTCAGGGTAAAGTGGTCTATAGTAGTTCTGAGAAATGTTGATGGCATGTACAACTGTTGCCAGTGCATTATGCTTCAGGTAGGGCCACATCTGGTACACACCTGGACAAAAAACCCTCTAAACACACCCTCCACCTGCCTACCTGGCAGTAGCTGTGAATCTAGGAAGACCCCCTAGTTGAGACCTACTTCTTTGGGGGGATTGCTTCAGAATTATCATGGAAATAGGTAACATGCTATGTAGTTTATGAACAAAAAGCATCACTGTTTTGCAGTGATTTACTCTTAGTTTTCTTATTCCCATCTAGGTCCTAAAACCTTTTAGACACCAGCTCAGGTCTTGCCCACTTAGTAAGGAACAGAGTTGGAGGCACAAACAATCCCAATTTTTCCATGCAGTTGAAGAACATACTGTGCTCAACAAAAGTTGTTGAGAGTCTAGAAGAACCAGAAAGGTGCATGACCCCACATCCAAGTCCCAATGGAGCCAATCACCAGGGCAACCAATATGCAAAACAGTGATGCTTTTTGTTCATAAACTACATAGCATGTTACCTATTTCCATGATAATTCTGAAGCAATCCCCCCAAAGAAGTAGGTCTCAACTAGGGGGTCTTCCTAGATTCACAGCTACTGCCAGGTAGGCAGGTGGAGGGTGTGTTTAGAGGGTTTTTTTTCTGTCACATATGCACTTGGAGGTCACTTGCTGAACGCTCAGATGGCCTATGTCATATGTCTACCAGATTGCTGAGAATGTTGATAGACAACTCAAAAGGATGTAATATGCTAATTGGCCTCAATTTTACAGCACTGGTCCACAAGAAAAGAAAACATATTTTCCTTTTCTTTTTTCTGTTTCTAATAATCAAAGAACTCAGTGTACAAGTGCTTCTTGATAATTCCATAGAATGGGATTTTTTTTCAGCTTAAAAGGCTACATCTAAGATATGCACAGTATACAGAATGGCTAATTGCCAATTAGATCAAGGATAATGCTAAACAGAGCCTGAAACCAGTCCTGACTAAAAAGCCCTGAATGATGGGCACATCAGCACCAGCATCTTAATCATAGCAACTCTGTCCCCAGATCACACATCTCATGACTGGCTCACATAATTAAATGTCTTGCTGGTGAACTCACCAAGATGTGCACTCTGACACATAATTCCGTTTGCTGCTGATACCGACCTTGACTGTCCTCCTGCTCTCCACCATCTCCCAACAGATGATCTGCAGTGTCATCAAGGAACAGTAATGGTTAACTTTGCCAGGATCTTAGCAGTTGCTCAATTATGCCACCTGTTGGCCTCAGGCTGGTTATTTACTTTCCTTATAAATATGGCTATACAATTTTCTAGGACCCAGAAGCTTACTTCACTTTAAATAGCATACCAAGGGCCTTACTCTAAATAGGAAGAGCTGGGGCCACAACAGAAACTAAATATCGTTTAGTTTATCATAATGAAACTTAATATCATGTCATATACATGTACATTTTATTTAAAGTTAAATATAGTTCTTTATTGAATATTCTTCTCCAACGATCATAAAAATATTTACAAATCACTGAAAAACAAAGTCTATGAGAGCTGCATCCAAAACATTCAGGAGGTACATGTGACCCTAGGAATGCAAATGTGCACCTCTGTTGTAAAGTATGGGTGGGCAAGCATTCTTCCTGGATCAGGGGATGCAGAGGTGAAACGTCATCTACTTGTCACCTTCTTTTTTCTTTTTCTGTAATACATATACACGATTGCAATGTGCTCTACACAGAGCTGCCTCTGAAGACCCTCTGGAAGCTACAGCTGGTCCAGAATCTGGTGGCACAGGCAAAGATGGGCATGCCATGGCATGCCTGTTTGTCACCACTGCCCCACGATTTCCAGCTTGCTTCCAGGTGCAATTCAAAGGTGCTGAATTAAAGCCCTTCATGACATAGGGCCTGGTCATTTGAGGGACAGCCTATCTCCAATTGTTTCTGCCTATCCAGTGAGATTAGGCAGAATTGGTAGGCTCCAAGTCCTTTCAGTTGAACAACGCCCTATCATGATCTAGGACAGTGTTGTCCAAACTTGGCTATTTTAAGATGAGTGGACTTCAACTCCCAGAATTCCCCAGCCAGCTATGCTGGCTGGGGAATTCTGGGAGTTGAAGTCCACTCATCTTAAAGTGGCCAAGTTTGGACAACACTGATCTAGGAAATACACTTTCTCTGTTGTGGCACCTGCCCTCTAGAACACCATCTCCCCAAAGATCAGTACAGCTCTCATCTTGATGACATTCTAAAAGTCCTTGAAGACTTAGGCTTGGGACTAGGGTAGATGTTGAGTCCCTATCAGTTGTTCTTTTTTCTTATATTTTCTGGACATTCATGGATTTGGGGGTGGGGGTGGTTTTATGGTTCTTTCTTATTTTTAATTGTAAACTACCCAGATTCATTTGGACTTGGGCAGCCTCTAAATTTAATTAATTAATTAATTAATTGATTGATTAATTAATAGTCCTTCCCCCTTTTTTCCCAACTACCAACTGCAGATTTCTTATTTTCTTGTCTTTCTAGAAGGCAGAAGGAAGACATTGTCATCTGTTTTGTGTCAGCTGGTGTGAAAGGCCGTCTGTTGGCTCTGCGGGAGGTACTTGGGAGAATCACAGCACAGGAAAGAGTCATTTAAACTATCAAATCCAATCCTTGCTAATCACAGGAATCCAAATGAAAGCCTTCATGGCAGATGTTTTCAGCCTCTGACTGAACACATCTAGTGAAGGGGAATATAGTTTCTCTCTAGGTAATTAGTGTCATTGATGAACTTCTGTTAATGTTTGTAAGTTGTTCTTAAAGTTTATCTAAAAATTGCCTTTCTGTAACTAAAGGACATTACTCCATGACCTGTCCTCTGGAATGATCTAGACCAGTGTTTCTCAAACTTGGCAACTTTAAGATGTGTGGACTTCAACAAACAGAATTCCCCAGCCAACATCATAAAGTTACCAAGTTTGAGAAATACTGGTCTAGACCATAACTTGGTATTCTGTGTGACTTGCCTCCAGCTATTTGAGGATAGTTATACCCAACACCCCTTCATGTAGAGGCAGTAACTTCATGGTACCTAACTAAGTCTCTGGATGGAATATTATTTGGGAATCATTTTTATGCTCTCCTGATTTCTAATTAAAACAATATGATAAAAATGCAATTTAAAAAATAATGCAGCAGAAAAAGTGAAATATGAATCCATTGTAGGCAATAAAAGATTGAAACACTAATTGCTCATAAAGGTGTTTTCCTCTATCTCCTAGAGACCTAAAATCAAAAATGCAAATGCTCAAAAATCTCTTGGTATACATTTCTTACCCTCAAAAGACCTCTTATTTAACATTTAGATCAACAATTGATGCAAATAAAGCTTAAATAATTGAAGTGTTTAATTTTTCTTTATTAGTCCAGCCCAATGAATTAAGCCATTATTGATGGATAAAGTATATAGTATTAACAAAAGTAAGGAGAACAAGGATAGATTCATCCTGAATGTGCTGTTCAGAAACCCTGATCTACCATGGTTTGTGATTATGATTATCCACTCCTGCATCAATTTCCATACAAAGTAAAATTGGTTCAGTTGTGCATAAAAGTCAAAGTTCCAAGGACAAAACATTCTGATGTTATCTGGAATATTCTTTTTCTCTCTCCCAATATATGAAAATTCAATCCATTAGGATTAGTTGTTAGTTTTCCAAAGTATATCTTTCAAAACAAAAAGTGGTTCATGCTGTATTGGACATGATCTAGCCCCTGGCATTTTACTCACTGAATTGTAAATACATCAATCAACTTCTAGAGTTGTAAAATAGCACCCAGTTAGTTAAAGTAGGATAATAATTGTGGAAATCATATAACTAAGTAATTTTTGTTATGGTAAATAACTGTCTATTGCTTCTTCATATTTCTGATTTAAATCCAAATAATCAATATGGCACATATTCCCAATGTCACAGAACACAGCATGGTATTTTAGAATCCTGGTCATATCGTAGAGGTAGCATTACTGAATATAGCAAATATAGTGATAAAATGAATGGGGGTATATTCTTCCAGATGCCTTTTGCTGATACTGAGAATTGTAGAATGATATGGTAAGGGAAAAAGAAAAAGAAAGAAGGAAATGCAAGCAGGCCAAACCAAACTTTCTATACAGGATAGTTAAAGATACAAAAACCAAAGGGAATACAAAATGGGCAAACATTGCATTTCTCAGAACACCTGAACTACAATACATCATAGGACAAAAAATAATGACTCCAGACTATACTTTCAGAAAGTATAGGAGAGTTTTATTTATTTCCTTTACAGCCTGTATTTCCTCTCCAGAGTTCAAGCCAACATTTATGGGACTGATCTTTGAGCGGGATTCAACATCTGTATTCAACTTTCATACATGTTTCGGGTTCCTCTAAAAAGAATGGGTTTGTCTGAGATTCTTAGGGAAATGAATAGTGGTGAAATATATTTCTTAATAAAATAAATAAAATGGACTGCATCCTCTGACAGCAGGATTGATAGGCTTTCAAGCTGTCCCAGATAGCTAGTCTTGAATGTACTCTGTATACTCATGTGTCTCCTAATAGATCTATGTCACTATTTTGTATACATAATAAATTTAGGAATGCAACTACTAAGGAAAACTCCATATTGAAGAACTGCTACATCCATACTTTGATAGTATGTCATTATGGTTATGAAAATAACTACAGTTACAATCTACCACACTGTTCTGTTGTCATTCCTCAATCATTTCAATTCTTTTTCTTTATTCAGCAACAAAAGCATGATTTCTTAATGAAACTCTTATATGGGAACTCAAGTCTGCTTGATTGAAAGGGAAAATACAAAATAAACAATCCACGTGAGGGATTTTAATCCATCAGGGGAAAAACCGACATACAAAATATAGGGTTCTTTTTTTTAATTAATACATTGTATTTTAATATTTTGCTCAATGAAAATTAGTATAGAAATAAGCACAATTCTGGAATGTGCTTCATTTTTTTTTAAGCCTTCTTTTTTCTACCTTATGCCCAGTGTTTGGAAAGTTATTTCAAAATTCTCTTTGTTTATTTGTTTGTCTTAAGATTCCCTGATTAAGGCAGATGCAGATTAGTGAAAGATGCTACTCACACTCAGCCTTTGCTCATCTCATAGCCAAATACTGAAGAAAATGACACTCTACACATAAAAAAGCTCAGTGACATTTTCTGTTCCTTTGAAATAAATTTCAAAGGCAGATTCTCTTTTATTCAATGGAATGAGAAGTAATAGAACAAGAAGTATTTGGATTGTGTGGGTTTGGTTTTTTTTCATTCCTGACTGGTTTTTTTGTCATCCTGGCCATCGTTTATTCTTCATTTTTGTCTATTATAGTAGTTTTCTCTTGTTTTTAATGTTTTTATTTATTTTATTTATTTGCCCAGAGTCATTGGGAGTCAGATGGTATATAAATTTAAAAGAAAGAAGGAAAGAAAGAAAGAAAGAAAGAAAGAAAGAAAGAAAGAAAGAAAGAAAGAAAGAAATTGCATATATAAGAATTGCAACAAACAAGATTACTATAGAAGAAAATTCCATTTCCATAATGGTGAGGGGTTGTAGGGAGTTTGTGAAAAGGATGGAAGAGAGAGCAGCAGGTGACAGGGTATCTCATACTTGGCCACTCAGTCCAGGTATGGAGAAATCTAGGGGAAAAGCATTTCAAAGTATTCAAAGAGGTTCTGCTTTAATTAACCCATATTTATCCCAGATGAGCATTAAAAATACCTTACTGATCTGATTCCTTGGTCTTGTCCATCTGTAGGAGGCTTGATGATAATTATTGCAAAGTTTGGTAGTCCATGTGGGGCCATTGGTCAAGTCCAAGTCTTCTGAGCATCCTAATGACCTACATGATTACTCAGAAGGCTGGCTGTTGGAGGATTTCATAATTTGTGAATGCCAAAGCTAAACAGTATCAGCCATACCTTCCTTGCTAATGTGTATTGTATACTATATCATCAGAAACATGTATGCTTTTATAAAAATACATTCCATAATGCATATTTTGTGAGAAAATATGCTAAAAACACATATGTATAAATACTGTACATATTCAAATATTCAGCAAGATTTAAAAGAAAAAGGGAAAAAAACTTAACCCAAGCATATTAACAAACTTATAGGACAGAACTGAAGTACAAGGACATATGAAATCGACACACACATAAGCTAGTTTATCAATTTCTTCACTTCAAGGCTCCCAGCAATTATTTGGTTTTGCTGTGTTGTACTTTCATCTTCCCAGACAGAAACCCAAGTTGTCTCTCTTGGAAGTGAAATGAAGATGCTAGTGCCTCTCTGCCTTTCTGCTGCCGTTCATATGGGATAGGTGACTGCAGTGGTGGTCTAGATCTGAGTTCTTGGCTCTTGAGAACCCATTCTGTTCCAGGGACTGTCTTAAGCCTGGATCACCTGTGGCAAAAGTGTTGGATCAATTGTCACACTCTTATAAATCATTTCAGATGAATCCATGATTTCAAAGACACTGAGATTTTCAGCCATTCCTCCCCCCCCCCCATATTTAGTAAAAACCTACCCCAGGACTTATAAGAGGGACAGGTGTCTACTAAAGACTAGAGAAGCTCTCAGTACCTTCTGTTATGTGAACATTGACAGCAAAGTCAGAGTTCACAGATATTCCATGTATCTTCTTGTAACAGAAGAAGTTACAAGAAGGCAAGAGGTTTTTGAAATATACACTCTATTTAGAAGTGCTGAGGAAAGGTTCGTGGGAAAATGCAGTTTATTTCTTTCAAAAACCTAAAATGCTTGGATCCTCAGTTGATCTGATTAAAAGCATAGGAAAGTTTATGGAAAATTACCTGGCTATTTCCCAGCTATCGATTCTGGCTCCCCAATGAAGCTGAGGAAACCAGAAAGCCCAAGATGTTGCCCTGAATTTTGCACATGTGTTTCATTTCACATTGAGGACTGATGGAGGCTCGTCATTGTGCCTGCGATCCTTGTCAGGCAGCAAAAAGCAGGACATTTATCCAGGCTTACTTTATATACGCAGTGTGATCAATTTATACTTCATCTACAGTTTTACACCAGGGAAGTATAACCTATACTACAACCATTGTTTATTGTTTTAAATGGTCTTTTTGGTTTTTAGGGTACTGTGTTTTTATTCTGTTGACTGCTCAGAGTTGCTTCTGGTAGGTGGGCAGCTATACGTTTAATACGTAAAGAAAGAAAGTAGCTTCCTGAAAAAGCAATGTGTACGGTTCCCAAGGCACTCTAAATCCTGTTGTTGAGTTGTAATTTTTAATTTGACATGAGTGGGTCATTTAAAAATACATGGAAAATAATTCTATTTCTATATTTAAATCAAATTTAAGTTACGTTTGCTTTTTTCCCCTGATCTTTGTCTTAGCCCTACCTAATCCAAGAGTCATGTTCAGCCTAAGCTAGAAAAAAGTTTGCAGCTTTTGTATTACCGATATGACCACATGCTAGATTGGGAAAGAATTTGCACTACTCCTTCATGCCATGATGTAACACAATCGTTCATAAGTCCTTTTACCAATCATCTGTGAATTGTCTGGATGCCTGACAACCTAAGAAATCCTCAGCAGCAGCTTTCTTGAAAACATGAGCTCTCTAATCCAGGGTTCCTCAACCTCAGCAAATTTAAGATGGGTGGACTTCAACTCCCAGAATTCCCCAGCCAGCATGTTGCTGAGGTTGAGGAACCCTGCTCTAATCCTTGGCATGTATTCCAAATGGACCTTTGAGCACTAACTTAAAATTGAACCCATGTTAGAAGCAGTAAAAGAAATTATACAACAATCAATTTGTGCAGACAGTCACAAAAGAATCATAGCTACTAGATTAACTTTTTATCTGCTATGTCTTCTATTGAATCACACATTTATGAACTAGAGATCAATAGAAGTAAGAAAAGTTGGTGGTAAAAGGAATGCAGGCACAACTCTGATTTGTCTATCTCTTCATAAACTTTTTTCTCCACCTAGTCTAGAAATCATTAGTATACAAAGAGAAAGGGGCAATGATTGTCATGGGAAATAACATAATTGCAACATCTATTTAGGCTGGCACAGAAAAGATAAGCTCAGAAGAAAGAAAGAAAGAAAGAAAGAAAGAAAGAAAGAAAGAAAGAAAGAAAGAAAGAAAGAAAGAAAGAAAGAAAGAAAGAAAGAAGAGGAAGGAAGGAAGGAAGGAAGGAAGGAAGGAAGGAAGGAAGGAAGGAAGGAAGGAAGGAAGGAAGGAAGGAAGGAGGGGGGAGGGAAGGGGGAGGAGAAGGAGGAGAAGGAGAAGGAGGTGACAATCTGTTCCTTCTTATGATTGTTTTTATGTATCATCTATGATGGGTTAGGTTAGTCTCTCTCTCTCTCTCTCTCTCTCTCTCTCTCTCTCTCTCTCTCGATATAAATGTTGCTGCAGCACCTCTCCTCTCCTCTCCCCAGAAAGGGTTTTCCTCACCCACTGAAAAATGCCCACTAATGGAAAATTAGGGAATTGCTTCCAAATCAAAACACCTTGTCTGCCTTAGCAACTGTCTTCCTTATGGGAAGAGGCTGGAATAGATTATAGCTAACAAACCACCTTACCCCCATCACACAAATACTTAGCAGAAAAATCCATAAAGTCACAGTTTGCCACAAGCTAAGAGTGAGAACAAATATCAATAAACATGCAAACCAATTCAATAGCACACGGCTTCATTAGTAGTCACATTTCTTTCCTTTTTTACTGTTAGGTCATATTATTATGTGCATCCTATAAGCCCAACACAGATTAATAGTTTCCTCAATACAATTCATTAAAAAATTCAATAATGTCAGTACTTAAAAGCTATACCCAGGAGTGAAGTTATCTAAAGAGGATGCAAAATAGTACATATCAAAAGGAACATAGAAGTTAAGTGTACAGTTGATTGCAGAACTTCCAAATGTATAAGCCTCGTTATAGTTTCATTTTCATAGCTCTAGAAGTAATATGTTCCCAGTTTTTATTTCCCAGCACTAGAAACATTACATTTTCTGCCGCTGCAAAATTATTGATGCTACAAAGAAATCAGTGAGCATTTCTTTAAAACTTGAAAAGATGGAAGGGAATATCTATCTGTGTCTAGATACATTCTGAACCTCATCTGAGTTACTGAAGGAAAAAGAGTGTATGTTTTCCTCAACAATGCAATGCCACATTTGATATTTCATTTGCATATCAGCATTACCTATAGCAACATAAAGCCTGTCATCCATATAGCCACTTTGTCAAACGTTCCTCCCATTCCAGGAAGAAAAAATGCCAGCAAAATGTGTGTCACCTCCTCAGTGAACTCTTAACACACATCCGGAACAGGGCCATTCTGTGTTGCTGTCTTTACAGCTTCTCCACAGGACAATTATTCATTTATTAAAGTTCCATGGCCACCTATCTGTCCAATGAAACTCTGGCTGGTGAACATAAAATAAATCCCAAACCATTTAAAAAAAAAATCCCAAGCTAAACCCTCTATAAAAATATAAATTCCTCTATAATGTCTACATACCAGAGCTCCAATGCCTGGGGGAAGAGCCAGGTCTTCACAGCCTTCTGAAAGTCCAATAGAGTGGGGGCCATCTGCATCTCTTGGGTGGGGGGGAAGCTGTTCCATATGGCAGGTGCCATGACAAAGAAGGCACGCTACCTGGGACCCACCAATTAATACTGCTTCACCAAGGGGACCTGGTGCATGCCCACTCTGCCAAATCTGGTGGGATGGGCAAAAACCATTGGTCCCTCAGGTAACCTGGCACCATGCCATGTAGGGCTTTAAAGGTGGCAACCAGCATCTTGAACTGCACCTGGAAACCTTCTGGAAGTCACTAAGGCAGTGATCAGTGATTTTCTCTGGCTGAAATTAGAACATTACTAATTGTGGGAAACGTTATCACCAATCACCCATACAAAATATGCCAGAGTGGTGTTTATTGGGTCTGAGTACTCCATCCAATCATTTTGCCCCCAAAGGACTGTCAGCATATTAACCTAATGACCATGAGATGGCAGCAAAGTCTCTGAATAAATATAATATGGATACTTGGATGCAGCCTCTTCATAACTGTTCTTGAAAATGGAATTTAAGAAAGTAGTTTTGGTGGGTGAGAGAAATGCTGTGAGATGCTCTTGGTCACATTTGCATAATTCTTCCAGATGATTATTGACATGTCAGCCAGTCAATCTATCAAACCATCAGTCACTAGGAGGCAGCAGAGTTGACATTTTGACCTCATTTGGCTGCCCTCTAGGGTCATCTGGATTTGGGCAGCCAAGATGCAACCTCTGGAGAAGTGATGTTGAAAGAGTTGTTATTTTCTGAAATCACTTTACTGATACTTGTATCAAATCTTAGTATACATACAACTCTGATCACCCAAAAAGGTAGAGAAGGAAAAAACTTCGTGGTTGTATGTTAAAACCATATCTGCACCAAGTGACACTCAGTGATGGAGGTAACAGTGTTCTATGAGAAATGAAAGTAAGGAACCAGGACTTCTCAAGAACAGCTGCCACTGGGAAGCAAATTCCCCACTGGGCTTTTAATTATACTTCAATGAGATGTATTAAGCAGGGGACAAGTTAGTGAACTTCCAGGTTTCACACTCTCTTGGTTGACACACACACAAAAAAAGAAGAAGTGAATTGGGTTTTTCTGGCAGACAAAAACAGCATTGCAGAATAGGTTCTGAGTCCAGGGATTGGATGGAAGGGGCCAGTCCCACATCACTCCTGCCGGACTAGTTTTAGATGAACAGTATCTTAAGTTTTTTTCTTTTCTTTCTTTCTTTCTTTCTTTCTTTCTTTCTTTCTTTCTTTCTTTCTTTCTTTCTTTCTTTCTTCCTTCCTTCCTTCCTTCCTTCCTTCCTTCCTTCCTTCCTTCCTTCCTTCCTTCCTTCCTTCCTTCCTTTTAATTTTAGGTACTGTATATAGATCACACTGGCATAATGGTTGTTGTGTGTCATTATTATTTATTATTATTTTTACTTAATAGACTTGTCCCCTCCCATCTCCCCACAATGGGGGACTCTGGGCGGTTTACATCAAATTAAAACCATAAATACATAATTAAAAGTTATAAAAAGAGAACCATACTTACACAGATAGAAAAAAGATAAAAAATCCAAGAGGCTGATGGAGGCCACACCAGGCCACTAAGGGGCTAGCCAACGCCATTTCTGACAACCTCCCTCCCCACCCCAGGCCAGATGGCAGAGCCAAGTCTTCAAATCCCTCCGAAAGGCTGGGAGTGAGGGGGCCTGTCTCACCTCTGGGGGCAAGATTTTCCAAAGGGTGGGGGCTGCAGCAGAGAAGGCCCGCTTCTGGACCCCGCTAATTGGAGTTCTTTTGCCAAGGGGGTCCGGAGCATGCCCTCTCTGTGAGATCGGGTGGGACGGGTTGACATCGTGGAGGCGAGGCGGTCCCTCAGGTAGCCTGGCCCCATGTCATGTAGGGCTTTAAAGGTGATAACCAACACCTTGAATTGGACCCGGAAGCAAACCAGTACCCAATGCAGCTCACGGAGCAAAGGTGTTATATGGGTCCTTCTTCGGACCCCAAAAATCACTTGCGCGGCTGCATTCTGGACCAGCTGAAGCTTCCGGATACTCTTCAAGGATAGCCCCATGTAGAGTGCATTGCAGTAGTCTATCTGAGAGATAATAAGGGCATGAGTGACCATTTGAAGGGCATCCCAATCCAGGAAAGGGCATAACTGGTGCACAACCCAAAGCTGTGCAAAAGCCCTCCTGGCCGCGGCTGCCACCTGCTCTTCAAGCAGGAGCCGTGAGTCCAGGAGGACCCCCACATTATGCACTGGGTCGGTCTGGGGCAGTGCTACCCCATCCAGCACCAATGATGACAACGTCCTGGATACAGAGGAGCCATTAACCCACAGCCACTCCATCTTGCCAGGGTTCAGCTGGAGCCTGTTGTTCCCCATCCAGACCCTCACAGCCTCCAGGCACCATGAGAGGGCAGTCACGGCATCACTTACCTCACCAGGGATGGAGATATATAGTTCAGTATCATTAGCATACTGATGATACCTCATCCCATGATGACGGATGATCTCACCCAGCAGTTTCATGTAGATGTTGAAAAGGAGAGGAGAGAGAACCAAACCCTGTGGCACCCCACAAAGGAGGGGCCGAGGATGGGACCTCTCACTCCCTATCACCACCGACTGGGACCGGCCCCGAAGAAAGGAGGTGAACCAGCATAAAACTGTGCTGCCCACCCCCAGATCCCTGAGCCATCCCAATAGGATACCGTGGTCGATGGTATTGAAAGCTGCTGAGAGATCAAGGAGAGCAAGGATGGTCGCACTTTCACCATCCCGCTCCTGCCAGAGATCATCCATAAGTGCGACCAATGCCATTTCCATTCCATAGCCAGGCCTGAAACCTGACTGATAAGGGTCCAGATAATCTGTTTCCTCCAGGACCCTTTGGAGCTGTGAAGCCACCACTTTCTCAAACACCTTCCCCAAGAAGGGGAGGTGGGAGACTGGACAAAAATTGTCCAGTATGGTAGGATCCAGGGAGGGCTTCTTGAGGAGGGGGTGCCTCATTATATCTTTCCTATGCTACTCATTAATTAATTTTTTTTTTCTTTTTTGCTGCTGTCACACTTTTTAAGACTTTAAAGAAATTGTAAGTCAGCCAGGGAACTCCAGTTATTGGGTAGGTTAGAAATAGAATAATCAATCACCTGTCACAACAGGTTTCCCCAAGGTCTGACTCTGATTTTTACTTACCACAAAGTTGAGTGGCAAATCTTTGTGCCCTGATTTTGTGCCCCATTTTCTAGTTCTTTCTTTTCTCCATGACTTTTTTTTTAAAGATAATCCTCCTATTATTAAGCTAAAGTTCCAGGGAAAGGGATAGAGCAATATACCCATTAAAATAAATGAGTTTTTCTCTGAAAAGTAAGAGTTCATCCATTCGGTTTTCTCTTCTATAAGAATTGCAAACCCCAAGGTAGACTGGAGAATGTAGAAGCAAATAAATATTAAAACATTTTCATTAGTTTTGCTACTCTTTCTCTCTCTCTCTCTCTCTCTCTCTCTCTCTCTCTCTCTCTCTCTCATACTGGGAGGCAAATATGAAAGAATTATCTCAAAAGGATGGCTAGAAATCACTAAATGTATTCCATTCTGCAAAGAGATACCAACTGTTTTGCCTCAGGATCAATAAAATTGAGCCAAACCGTAGCGTTACCCTAAGCGCTGACTCTTATGGATGATATTATAAGACAGCTTTATTTTCTGAGGCAGCCAATTCAAAATGTGGAAATGGTTATGGAAATTATGCAAATACAAGAAAAAAGCCGTCATTACACTGTGGAATGGCTGTGGCAGTTTACGTATAGCTTGAGGACAGCATGCCATCACATCTTCTACTGAAATCACAGTCCCTCCATTCCAGAATGGTCTCATCAGAAGCAAAGATAATACCAACGCCAGCATTTATGCATATTTTCAATTCTGTAATGAAAATCCTCCATCTTCTCTCCCATGGAAAAACTGTCTTCCTCTGCAAGCAGCAACATGACATGGCACCAGAGTGGGCCATTTCTGTTTCAATCAAGTAATTAATTCAAGTTCTCACACCAAACTACGTTCATTTATTCAAAGCAGAGGCTTCTAAACACATTTTACATGATGGTTTATACAGCCACAGTTTGCTTGACTGGCTGGTCGTAGATCTCTTTAGCATCTATTTGCCAGATGCTTGAAACTGTAAAAAATTCTTGGCAAGAAAGCAATCCTCACTTTAATAGAAACTTGTTAAGCCTGATGTCAATTAGTAATGGGTTCCCAATCTTTCTTCCACTTTCTGAATTCCTACTTTCTGAATTCCTACTCATTTCCAAAGCTATAAACCTTTTATTAGCTAATGAAAGTCGATTTATTTGGACCACACCGAAGAATAAATGAAATTCCAGAAGGCAAACTTGGTGGGAATGTAAATGGTAGAGTCAGGTGCAATGTTGATTCATTTAGTTTAGGACTAAACTTATGGTTTTGATGGACATCTTGGAAAGATCAATAGGGTAAATTTTTAACATTGTTCAAATGTTGGTCCTCACGCTTAAGCTAGGGAAATCTGCACCATAGTTCCCTACAATTTGCATTCTAGATTTTAGCATTAAATGAGATTAAATGTTATACTGGATAGGGGCTGGCTGCATCATTTTTTTTTTCCTAATGAAGCATATCAGGGAAAAGATGGAATTTTCAGTTAAAAATAGAGGAGGAAAAAACACACTTCTTATGTGTGTGTGTGTGTGTGTGTTCAACTAATGCTAGAGGAAGCACTTTCATGAGAACAGAGCTCTGTTTTGCTTTTTGAGAATCACACTTCAGGACTAGGGCATAACTCCGAACTGACTGCTCCTGAGCCAGGTCTGATCAAGTCAGGTTATTTCTCCCAAGGAAGAAGGAGTTTAGGATTACACACACACACACACAAGTTAATGTAGGGACTGCAAGTTGAGAAAAAAGCCTTACTTTGCAGGCAAAGATCTAACCTAGTCATGACTGAACAAATGTGCAATAACCAATAGAAGAGAATATATGTAGCTCAGGGTTGAACTGTGGAGTCCTTGGTGCTCTCTGAGCTTGGTTGTTTGCTTGCAGACGTTCCATTACCCAACTTGGTAACATAATCAAGGCAAGTGAGTGTGGAATCGCAATATGTTATGGCTTTTTATGGCTAGGAAGTATTTATATATAATATTTATATAATATTTACTGTATATATAGTATAGATATTTATACAATACCATAATCAAATACCTACCAAGGAGAAAACCACACCCCCATCAACACTGGCAGGGCAAGCTATTGTATATAAACAGGGAGCAATCCTCAACTCACTCACACTGATGTTGTTACCTACTTGGGTAATGAAACATCTGCAAGCAAAGAACCAAGCTCAGAGAGCACCAAAAACTCTACAGTATTTATGTATAGTTGCTCCTATAGTTGTATAGGAACAACTATATATAAATTCATCCATCATGGCCCTTCTTCCTATGAGCCACCCAAAGTCTTAGGATTGTGGAGGTGCAGAAATTGTGTAAAATCAATCAATTAATCAATCAGTCAATCAATCAAGTCTGATTTCAAATTTTATTTTTCTGTCTTTACTAGTCAAGCATGCAATATATTGACTTAGTTGGTTCCTTAATTTAAAAGATGTTTAATGGTTCTGGCACAATCCTACAAGGAAGTATATTTGGACTAGAATATAAATTTGTATTAATTATATATTCATATCACGTTTTATGCTATGTATGTTTAAGAAAATAAATTATGACAGTACAAGCCTCCTAAGTTATCTTAATTATTAAAACAGTTGGAAAGCAAGTACAATCTTTGGTTATCTTCTAATTTATTTTTGAGATAAACTAATTTCAACTAATGAGGTTTCTACTTTATGTTGAAATTCCGAATATATTTTATCCATGTCAAAGCTATGTTGATGCACACACAAAGAGACATTTATTTGTTCAATTCTATAAGAATTTACTTTAAAAGATGAATGCCACTTTTCACTATTCAGTGAGTGTCATTCAAAGTGAGTGTCAGCTGTACAAAATCTCATGGTAAAAAAAAAATTGTGAAAAGAAGTGAACATTTTCCTACTGACTGTGAACTCTATTTTCCAATTGATTGAAACTGGCTTTGAGAAGTAATAACACACACATATACACATTCACACAAACCCAGAGGTTTAGGCAAGAATTATGTAGGGTATAACAAGCCAACAACTTTTTCCCATTATCATGTTTTTATCTGAAGTTTGAAAACCATACTGTCAAAAAGGCCATTTCATTTTGCATCCCTCTTTAGGGGAAGTATTTACAGCAATATTTGTGAGTGGAGAGGAGACAAAATCCAGATATTTTCTGGCTCAGGAGAGAATCATCATGATAAAGGAAGGCAGTAACCACAGCAGCGGGTTTTTTTTTTTTTTAGTTCTCTTCTTTCATTTATCTATTATCTTCACTAAAGCTGAGGTTAAAAATGTATTCTGCATTTAAACAAAAAAAAACTTCCCAGTACATTTGATGCAAAAGAAAGTGTGTTTGATTTTTTTTTCCAAAGAAGAAAAAGAAATGATGACATGTTTATTGGTGGAATATGAGTTCCTTGGACCTACTGTACATAAAAAGTATGTGGGGAGAGGTGTGTGGTATATTGCTATAATACAAGCTGGCATGCCTCAGACTTCCTTCTTCTTCTTCTTCTTCTTCTTCTTCTTCTTCTTCTTCTTCTTCTTCTTCTTCTTCTTCTTCTTCTTCTTCTTCTTCCTCCTCTTCCTCTTCCTCTTCCTCTTCCTCTTCCTCTTCCTCTTCCTCCTCCTCCTCCTCCTCCTCCTCCTTTATTTTTTGCCTCTCTGCCAAATGCATGAGTGTAGTCACATAAGGACATCTGGAGAGATTCTAGCTGCTCTACAGCACTGCTGGCTGGTACATAAGATCTTGTGTATAGGGCTTTTAGAAGAGCCAGATTTGGCAGATAAGAGTATTTCTTTCCATCTAGGACCACCAGAGATGCTGTCTGTTTGTTGAGAAAGCAGAGAAACCGAAGACACCAAAACAAACAAACAAACCAAAAAGTAGAAGATCAAAAACTGGGAGCGGATCAAAAGAGCAAACAGCATATGATGGCAACTAGTAGCTTCTCTGCAGCAGCAAAAGGCACGCAGAACATTGGCAGAGGAAAGGATTCCTGCAATATCTGAAAAAAAGAGATGGCAGAGAGAACCATCTGATGGAGGAGTCCAACTGGATTGAGAAAAGGAGTCATACTGAAAAGACAACCTGATCCTGGAGTGACAGTGGAGTGAAAGAGGATGATTCCAGGACAATAAACTAGCTAGTAAGTCATTCTCCCTTTTTCTTCCCTCTTCCTCCCCATCTTTAAAAGAACAAGTACAGCAGGAAAATTAAAGTGAATGCCCAGCTAGTCTACTGTAACAAAATAGAACCATTAGGTACTAGGATTAAGAATAAAGCTTAAAGGAGAATTTAGGCTTTAGTTTACATAGATGCTTATATAGAAGGAAATGCTTTAAGAATAATAATAGGAATTGAATTAAAAGTAAGTCCTTTCATAGTAGGACATTATTAGAAAGCACACCAGCATGCAAGTAGAGTAAGGTAAGATTGCTTTATTCTGAAGACATGGACACATATTATTAACTCTATTACTCACTGTAACAATAAAAGTTGCTTTAGTTGGGGCAAAAAAAAAAAAAAAATCTTGCTTGGTGTTGCCTGGATTGGTTGCTATGCTATTGGTTGCTATGCTCTTCCCATCCTTTCACATTTGGTTTTCATATGTGACCTGCCTATCATTGTACAATCCCTCCCAATATTTTTCAGATTCACTGATGAACAACTTAACAGATTCAGAGATACCAACCTGAAAAATTCTGAAGGAATTCTAAAACTTCTTGAGAAACATATTAAAAGAATAGTCGCTTCTTTAGCAGGAGAAGAAAGGAAAATTGAGGAATAGAGTTCTGCACAATATTACTATAAATGACCCAATGAAAGATGATGAAGATGATGATGGCGATGATCCTCTTCACCCAAATCTTAAATTCTTCTCTCGGATTCATTTTGTTTAAATCTGCAAATAAAAAAGGCCACTCCAAATTACCAAACGAGTTCTCTGCATCTAAGAATAATATTACTGCCTTCTTTTTCCTATTGCTGATGTATTCTTATGCATTTGTTATACATCTCCTGTTGTTCTTCACCTTCCTCTTGGAAATGTAACCTATTTGATCTGTATGTATTATTTCAGAAGTACACTTCCTCAGATGTTCAGCTAGTTTTGTAGTGAATATTTTATAATCACTATTCAGTGAACAAATTGGTCTATATCACTGGGATTTCTCTGGATAGCCTTCTTTGCAAAACAAAAGTTTCTTCATGTGTCTTTGTTATTGTTTTTTTTTTATCTTTGATTTCATTCATTATCCTATTGAAGAATAGATTTCAGTACCATATTACTATAAATGACATGCTGAAAGACAATGATGATGGTGATCATCTTCATCATAGTCATCGTCATCATCATCATCATCATCATCATCATCATCATCATCATCATCACTATCTTCCTGGATTTTCACAAGGTGACACACGTAGCACACACCCCTTCAATTTTTTCCCACAAAAACCCTATGAAATCCATTGGGTTCAAACAGAATATCCTAAAGTCACCTAATAAGCTTCCCTGACTGAGAACATACTTGAACCAGGACTTCTCTGTCCTAATCTAATACTAATGATTATAAATACACTTCAAAGGCATTACTAGGGAAAATAAGAGAGTGGTATCTGTCCTACCTGGATCATTATCGTATAGTGGTGAAGGTGCTTGTGTGCATAAAAAATGTTATGAGCTATACATACCATCAGGAGTGGACACTCTCAGAAGTCAACCTTATGTTGATCAGGTCATAGACAAAGAATCAGACTAAATACTATCCACTGGAGAAGGAATTAGCAATACATCCCAGTATCCTGCTATGGAAACTAAGTAGATATTCAGAAACAGAACAAGATGAGCCCTCAGGCCAGATGATGTTTAAGAAGCTACTGTGGAAGAGCAGAGGACAAGTACTTGAAGCATTGGTGTTTATCATGTGTTTGGATTAAAGCCAAAAGGATTGCCAGCTGGTCAGGTGCTCAGACCGAAAAGGAAATCTTGATGCTGCAAAAGTATACGATATACTATCCACATACACACACACTTGCACACACACAGAGAGACATGAATATCAGAACCATGAATGAAAGTCAATTTGATGTTATGTCAAGACTGAAGGTTGACATTCTGGGAATCAGTGAAATGAAATAGACTGGAATGAGTCATTTCACATCAAAACAGCATCACATGTACTGTGGACAAGAAAATGACAAGAGAAATGGAGTAGCCATCATTATTAACTGAAGGGCATCAATTTCTGTGCTCAGGTATATACCTCCAAATGATAAAACAACCTCTTTAAGTCCAAGGCAAATTAATATTACAGTGATCTAAGTCTATGTTCCAACCACATAGCAACAAGTTGTTGACACAACACTCACTCACTCTCTCTCTGTCATACACACACACACACACACACACATTATGCTGAGTAGGAGGTTGGGATGTTAACATTGGGAATAAAATAGTATCTGGAAAAATTAGATTGCACATAAAAAAGGCTGGGGCTTCATTTTAAAGTAGTAACCATTGCTATCAACACCTCTGAGGCACCAAGAACAGCCTACGGGAGCTTTATGGGAAGCAAAAGGAAAAGGTACCTTGAGTTCAGGAGCCAAGAGGCTGAATAAGTCCCTGCCCTTGAGAAAATGGCCCACACATAAGCCTTGCAAAATTGCAGAGGAAAAACTGGCTTTTCTCCAGTTTCAAATAAATCAGCACCGAGCTAAATCAGTTCAGTTCTCTTAATCCAGCAGCTGACAAAAAATCATCTAAGCCCTGAGCTATTTTGAAATACTGCAAAGCCCTCGTGTACAGATGCCCGCTATCCCCTTATTATCTAGTGAGGATTTCTGAATCCTGCAGAGAAGGTGCATCCAATCTTTTCTAAACAACATTACTAATTCATAGACATAATTTGTTATAATTTGTCAAAAACCATTGTCAAAATAGTTGCCAGTGGGGAACAATTGTTGCCACAAAATAGCCATTTTACACAAAGCCAGTCTGGTTAGGCAATCACTTTTTCTAAGTTCTCTAACTTTTACACACACACATTGGAGGTTCCAGTTATTCCCCAATCTGGAGAGCTGTAAAGAGCTAAGAAAGGTTTTGGACACCATGGTGACCAAAAAGTAAAGCTATATGCTGTTCTTTGCTGTCTGGCATCCTCTTTCCCCAGTTCCCTTGTGCGTAGGCATTTAATTCTATGCCATGTCCAGATTCACACCTTAAACTAAACCAGGACCAAATATTCCAACGTTTATTTGAAAACTGAAATAGAACATAAATAAATATAGTCAGAGATACTTAGGGGCTCTTCATTTCATCTACTGAGGATTTTTAAATAGCACCTGGGCATCTACAAGCTACCAATTAGATATACGGAGCTAGGACTTACAGAGCTTCAACACACTATATGCATAAAAGATGAAAAATATTTAGAGATTAGATGGTACAGTTAGCAAGAACGTTTTTTTCCCCTTATTCCATAATGTATGTTGATTCTCTACATCTCAGTTGCCTGCATGGGATTAAAAAAAGTGTGGCAGAAAATAATATTATTGTAATTTCACTGCCCAGGGATGACTTTGATAAGTGCTTATATGCATGAGAAGCAATTTTCTTCTTTGGAGAGAAATAGAGCCACATCTGTCACTTCCTCCTCCTCCTCCTCCTCAGTGTTCAGTAAAAGATGCCACAGTGGAGCAATAGTGAAACAAGGAGATTCTCACCTGTATCTTTTATGAGATAAAAACTGGGAACCAATATGCTGAATCTGGTTTCAAACGCAAGTAATGGAAATTAACTGAATAAATCAATCTTTATCATGATATTATATCAGTAGATTGAAATTGAATTTGGGTCCTGCAAATGTTACAATCTATCTGCCTTATAATGATATATGAGTTATATGTAATTAAAACTGAAATTGAAATCTCCACTACTATTACTGGGAACATCTACTACATCATATATATATATATATATATATATATATATATATATATATATATATGTATTAATATAAAAATGCATTTTATATATGAGTCCCAGATCACCATGCAATGTACCATTTAAGGGATTATGAAATGTTCAGTATTAATATATCCAGTAATTCTTGGCATAGGTGCCTTAGATTATTTAGTATATATAAGCATAAACATAAATCCATTATGGAATAGGTTCACTCACTGCAGTATCCCTGTGGGACACCAAAACCATTATTCACCTTCTTTTGCAGATGGTGGAGCACCACACATCTCCATTTCATTCAGCAAGCCAAAACATCAAAATTACAGAGTCAAAACAGGATTCAAGTGGTTAGACGGCTCTTCTACTCATGTGTAATTGTCAAAAATTTAAAAAAAAAAAAAAGGAAAGGGAAAAAAAGGAACTTTAGTCAGGCGAGATTATACATATATATGATACACAAAGCATATTCATCACACTTATTTGAGGGCTCATAGCTGATTGGGTGAATTTCCTCCATTGGAAAGCAATGCATTCAAGGATATTTCACTTGTTGTTGTTGTTGCTTGAGGACAACATCACTTACATTTTCAGGGATTGCTGTGACTAAGTATTCCTTGGGAGTAAAGAAAACTTCCTCCACTGCAAATGCATTATCTGGCTGAGAAAATTGGTGGAGCGTGTTCAAGAATTTGCAATATTCTTACAATGATCTTGACTTTTTAACAAAATATGTATGATCTTGTGTGCAAGATCCTTTTGCCATGATTAGTTGTTAACTGTTCCTTTAGGGGGTACTTCTATCAGGATTTCTGATCACGTTTAAGCCTTGTACAAGGGCTGGCTTGCAACAAGAGTAAATGAAAAATTGTGAAGTGATGCAAGGGTATTCACAAACTGTGTTTCCATGTCTCCCACATATCTAGCTAAATTTAAAATTGAAGCCCAATTGAATGGACTTATAAGTCTTGTAATGAAGAGCATTTGCATATGATTGTATAAGGACAGGATAGCTGAATGCAAGTCTTTATTAGGTATATGAAGATTAAGGAACTGAATGGAAATTCCAAGCCAAAAAGACAACAGGAAAGAAAAGAAAATACTAGCTTAGAGTTTATTTTGATGGCTGGTCTTTCTGCTAGGAATGCACACACACCTATACAACATTGGTAGAATATGTAGAGCATACTACAAGTAGTCCTTGACTTATAACCATTTGTTTAATGACTGTTTGAAGTTACGACGGCACTGAAAAAAGTGACTTATGACCAGTCCTCACATTTGTGACTGTCACAGCATCCCCATGGTCACATGATCAAAATTTGGGTTCTTGGCAACTAGCATATATTTATGACAGTTTCAGTGTCCCAGGGACACGTGATTGCCATTTGTGACCTTTCCAGTGGACTTCGGAGAAACAAAGTCAAATGGGGGAAGCCAGATTCACTTAACAACCACATGATTCATTTAATGACCACAGCAAAAAAGTTGTACAATTGGGCGTGACTCAATGGCCACATCACTTAGCGACAGAAGATCTGGTCCCAGTTGTGGTCGTAAGTCAAGGACTTACTTGTATAAGATTCAAATAGTTTCTAGCAAATAAAATCCCAAACTCTAATCTGAATGAGCTCTACTGTTTCCCAGTCTACTATATTTTTTCTCTAGATCTCCAATCCCTGATTCCTGGGGGTTGTGGCTTCAGAATTTCTTGGCTTGGAGCCAGCCTGGGAGGAGCTAATCCATTTCAAGAACCAATGGGTGGATGTTTTACACTGAGAAATCCAAACTTGAACTAAGGAGGAATTTCCTGACTGTGACAGCTGTTAAGCAATGGAATAGCCTACCTCCTGGAGTTGTGGATATTCCACCACTGGAGGTTCTCAAGAAAAGACTGGACAGCCATTTGTCCAGAAGGGTCTAAGGATTCCTGCATTGGGCAGGAGGCTGGATTAGAACATCTCCAAGGTCCCCCCACTCTTCTAACCTGAGGATTCAATGATCTCCTCCCATGAGAAAGAAGGCAGAACAAAGACAAAAAATGTGCCTGTCCTTTTCTCTCTTTAAAAGGTCACTGGAGAAGGGAACCTTCCCATTCCTGGTGGACTCATCAGTGTTTGCTGTTTCCAGATTTTGACTGTCCATTATGAGAATTGAGGTTTCTTTTAACACTTTTATGTCTGAAACTGTTGAGATGGAATGTATACCATTTGCTACAGACCTCTTTCAAATTATCATGCTTAAATGTGCAAATATCTCTAGAAACAAGTGAGTGGACAGGGCATTGGGGTCAACTTACATCTGCCTCCACATACCTTCTTCATTTTAGTCCTACTCATGCAGCAGCTGAATGCCTCCGCTGGTGTCCATAGGCACACCAGAACATTAAAAAGAGCTTATACAGAGGTGGAAATTAACACCAGACAACTAATCATTACATACAGCCTCAATTGTTTTAGCTATTCAGGCAACTTGTTATGCTTGACTGTGTTTTATGTTCTGGCAGGATAGAAAATAAATACTGCATTATTTGTCTGTTACTGCCATAATGCTGCAGAATAGGAATGTGCTGTTGTCGTTTTGTTTAATTTGTCATTTTGTTCATTTATTTATTTATGAAATTTATACACAGCCTCAATCCAGCTGGACTCCAGGTGGTTTGCAATGTATATAATAAAAATACTACTACCACAAGAGCACAATAATATAAGATATAAATGATATAGCTGTAAAATCTAAAACTAAACATTTAAAACTAAATTAATTTAGTTAAAACATTTCCTCTGGAACATGAGAACTCTCTATTCATTCTACCTCTTTCTGCTAGCAGTTTATTTGTTAAGTATTTGATCTTCAGTGATACACTCATGGATGGATGGATGAACAGCTAGTTAGATGAATAAATACAAATATTTGTCTTGTAATGAAGACTCTTCCAGAATGGAAGTGACATAGAAGTAGCTGCTATTTTGAGTACATTTTTCTATATGGATAACAATCCAGATGAGGATCACCACACATGCTCAAGGGGAAAGAATAATTTAAAAATCCGGAATGAATTACACATTGCATTCTCCTCCATTGCCACTAGCTCGCTCTTAATTATATTGTCTTTTGATCACTTGATTGCCATTTACTGCTTGAGAACTACTTACATGTTAAGCCCATCTTCATATTATTTACCTCTGATCAGTGCCAGGGTTCACTCATCCTAATGTGTTTGTTTCATTTTGCATATTGCATGAACCCAGCTATTATGGCTTGAAAATAATGGCTTAGTGCAATGGGTAAAACCAGTCTTTTTCTTCCTTTGTTGGCCCATTTGTACCTGCCCTGTTATCTTTGAAATGCACTCAGAATGCAGAATGTTCATATGTATCCCCATACTCCCACACATCATTTTGTCTCACTGCATCATGGTTAATGTCATATATTTACTCTACCGCGCAGAATCACTTTTTTGTGAGATGGGCAGTATCTAAATTTGAAGTATAATATAAATATTTTTGTGAAGTCAATGGTCCAATAATGAGGAGTATGTGAAAAACCCAAAATATGAAAGGAGTGCATTTAAATGATTAATTTAATTGTCCCCAATGAGAAGTATTGACCATCTACAGTGAAGCATTTTTATGGAGGTCCCTTTCAGGAAATTGCCCCCATGTCTCTCCCCCAAAGAGGAATGTAGAATGAGCTGCATCTCTTTTGAAAAGCAAGAACCTCCACTGATCGTGGAAATGTCTGTACAAGACTCTGGAGGTCAATCGGTCATTCAATCTACCCACTGACATCAGACTCCCTTTAATACCTACCCGCAAAATACACAGTTCCCATCACCTTTGATTTCCTGAAAGCAAGACTTCTTTCCCTTTTATTTACTTGGCTGTATAATCCAAAGGCAGAACAGAACAGAACAGATTCATCTGTCAGAGTCTGCAAGGCTCAATTCCCAAACCCAGTAAATCCTCTGGAGACCGATTTGTTTCCAGTAAAGATTTCTTTATTGAGAAGAAGCGTACAGTGTTCTATAGATTGCTGAAACTGAACTCCCCACAGCCAGAAGTTCCCTATTAACCCCTTCCCAGCCAATTTCCCGCTCAATTCTTTTTGCGCCTTTCCTTGGGTCTGTTCTCTGCTCTCATGGTTATTTGACCTTGTTGGTACCTCAGACTTTGATAATGTCCCATCTGGCTTTTGCTGTTTACCCTATTCTCTCCCTCCCCTGTTTTATGGCAGGAACGAGCAAGCAACTTATATAAACTAACTTTCTAACAAACTAACATTTCTACTTTATGGCTAGGCTGAATAAACATCTAATCTAATCTACATGGATTGTAGTTGGCCCAACTGATAGGTGACTGATTGCAAGGATCCCGACATGCCACCCTCCAAACAGAAAATATGTTTTCACATTGCAAATATTATCTGTGGAAATAAAAGTACAGAGAAATGGACATATATACAACATCGGGTTCATGTTTTCTACATTGAATACATTCATTTAGGTTTTTGAGGATATTTTGTGTAAAAGTCTTTAACAAGTTTAGGTGCTTTAACATGCTTTTCATCCACCCATTCATAATATGTTTTAGGGAAATGTTTCCATTGTACTAGGAATTGGAGTTTGCTTCTGTGTCTTCTAGAGTCCACTATTTCTTTTACCTCAAAGTGGCTTTCTCCCTCAATCATAATTGGGTTGGGAGGTTGTTTGCCAGATGCCACTTTAGCGATTCCTTGAAAGGTTTCAACAAATTACAGTGGAATACTGGGTGGACCTTCCTGTAGTTTTTTGGTAAGGTCAGTTTGAATGAGACAGGCCCAACGATTTTTTCGATAGGAAAAGGTCCCACATATTTATTTTCCAGTTTTTTGCATGGCTGGGTACTCTTTAGGTGCTTTGTCGATAACCATACTTTATCTCCTACCTTCCAAGGAGGTGGTGTAGCACGCTTGTGATCGGCATATTTTTTGTGTTCTTCCCTGGCATCCTGTAAGGCTTTCCCAATTAGTGACCATAATTTTGCCATTTCTTTAACCCATTCATCTGCAGATAGTTCTGGGTAATTTTTTAGAGGCAGCTCAGGTACAAAGTCTTGCCTTGTAGCAATTTTAAAAGGGCCGAAACCAGTACTTTGATGTACTGTGTTGTTGTAAGCTTCTTCAGCAAAAGATAAGAGCTCTGCCCAGTTGTCCTGCTGATAGTTAGTCAAACATCTCAAATATTGTCCTAATATAGAGTTCAATCATTCACTTGATCCATCCATTTGAGGATGAAAACTGGAACTCAGGGCTTGGGTAGAACCAATCATTTTTATGAATTCACGCCAAAATTTTGAAGTGAACTGCGTCCCGTGATCTGAGATCAACCTCTGGGGGCGCCATGGAGGTGGTAGATGTGTTGTATAAACATTCTTGCTAGCTTTTTAGCTGTTGGTATTGAGGCACATGGAACAAAATATGGCTGGTTGGAAAATAGGTCTATAACTACCCAAATAACTGTTTTGTGGTTGCTTTCGGGTAAATCAACAATAAAGTCCAGGGCTATTCCTTTCCAGGGCTGGTGGGGGGTGGCAACTGGCTGCAATAGTCCTAAAGGTTTTCTCCCTCGTTTCTTTGCCATAGCACAAGTGGGGCAGGTGTTTACATATTCTGCTACATCTTTTCTCATAGAAGGCCACCAAAACTGTCTGTGCAGTAAGTGCAGAGTTTTTACAAACCCAAAATGTCCCAAGGTTTTATCATCGTGACCTCTTTGTAAATTTCTTTATGTAGTTGGAAGGGGACATATAATTTGTCTCCCATCCACCACGCCTCCTGTTCTCTTGTCCAGGAATTTTTATTTTCATTGAACCATTCATCACCTTCAAGAGCTTTATTTAGCTTTAAAAGCAGTTCATTTTCAGGAGCAGTTTTTGCTTTCTTGGTTTGGGCTCTGGTGAGCGCTACTGAGGTTTGGGAATTATGGAAGCCACAACTTGCTCTCATTGACTGTTGTGTTAAAACTCTATAAACCTAACTCTTGATTAAAACCAACAGGAAGAATAAGTCATAACTGGCTACCCTCTTTAGCAGCTATTCTAGTTTCCATTCTTTTACTTTTGCCTTTTTCTTTATTTTCTGAACTCTGATTGCTTCTTCTTTTCACTAATATTCCTCTACAACAGGCATTTCCAACCAAACAGTCTAATTCTTCCCACCCCTGGGTTTTATTCTTTTCTGCCATGCACCCTTCTATTTATTCTTCTGTAACAGAAGCTAATATTAGGAGAGGCTTGGATAATCAGGCTCAAGGCAACCATACATCATCATTACCATCATCATTGTCGCCATCATTTTTAGATTTTTATTATATATTCAACTCAAGGTGGTGAACATACCTAATACTCCTGCCTTCTGTTTTCCCCACAACAACAACCCTGTGAGGTGTGTTGGGCTGAGAGAGAGAGAGTGACTGGCCCAAAGTCACCGGCCAGCTTTCATCCCTAAGGCAGGTCTAGAACTCAGAGTCTCCTGGTTTCTAGCCCAGCACCTTAACCACTACACCAAACTGGCTTTCCCATCTTGTTCCTACATCTACAGAATTTATTGTGAGTCAAAAGCTGATTTCCAGTCTTAATGTTCCCCTTCTGTCAAGAAGACCCATGCCCCCCTCCATGCTTTCAATGCTTCAGCTCGTTTCATTTCACACTGAGAAATACATAAATGACTGGAAGAGTCAGAAGAAACTTTTGTGTGTGTGCCAAGCACGGGAGCAAGTTTTTTCTGGCTAATAGCACAGCTGGACAAGAAGCTCTGAGCAGGGCAAAATGAAGCAACTTGTCTACTTTCCTTCACTTTTAGAAGAAGAGTACATTGCTTTGCAAAGCAGTTTCAAAGAGATGCTTTACATAAACTTTAATCAAGCACCCTTTTGGAACTTTGCACAGCCCTACTTCATATGTCAACCTCTGTTACTTTTTGCATCTCATTTCAGTATAGAAAATTGGTATAGAGAGAATTCTCTTGCCCAGAAAGTGAAATTTCCTTCCTTCCTTCCTTCCTTCCTTCCTTCCTTCCTTCCTTCCTTCCTTCCATCCATCCATCCATCCATCCTTCCCATTTACAACTTCTACTGTCCTTCAAAAGTTTATGCTGATGAATATCATCATCCCTATTGAAACAGACAAAGGCTGTGACTCAAACTAACCCCTCCCCTGGATACTAATGCTTTGAATGTACGTTCAGCCTTGCATGCAACTGCAGTGATCACAGATGGAGGGCTGTTCCTTGGCCCCACTTTCCATGGCTGACAGTTGAAGTTGTCCACTGGCAGAGCTAGTCTGACCAGATGGCCATCTGGTTTTAGCCCCTCCTTCAAATGCTTGCACTTGATATCTTTTCCTAATTGTGCATCAAAGACAGCTTTCAAGCAGTTTAACCAGCACCAGGATAAATAATCAGCATGGCCAAGATTTCAATACAAACTTGCCAGAACAATGGGACAGGCTTGCACAGTCCAAGTTGTAACATTACAGGTTTAATCAATGACAAGACAATATATAAAACAGATGTTATGCTATCAACTCTTCACTTAGCATCCTGAAGGTAGGAGGCATTTTTGCCTTTGATTTTATTCATCTTTTGATGCGTGGTGAATTACTGGCCTTTGTTCAGATGTTATGGCTCATTACCCAACAACTTTGAGAACTCTCTTTGAAAGAAGTCTGGAAAAATAGAGATCTCACATCATTTTTTTTTTTTCCTCCCTAAATCACAGTTTTTCTAGGTTTTGGGATCTGCCTCTAGGGGTATTCAAGGAGAACCTTCCAAGATTTGAAAGCTGTCTATGGAAAGGAAGCCAGAAATGGTAGCTCAGTCATAAACACACAAGAAGGGAAGACAAGTAAGTGAGGCATTCTTTCTTTCTCATGCTGGAATGTTTTCTCATGCTTGAAGATAGCCTCATGGGTGTCATTGAGAAGAATGTCTACAAATTTACTCTGGATATAAAAGCATATCCTTACTCTCATGGGTAGACAGTTGTTCAACATTCAACATAGTGGAAACAAAAAATAATAGAAATAGTCGTCCACCCTGGTGACTTTCAGATATGTTAGTCTCCCGCACATAATGTAATTTATCTTTATACTCCAATCATTCAGCCCACATAATATTATTTTTCAATTATACATGTGTGTATTCACACACACACACACACACACATGCTCGCAATTTAGTTTTTCCTTTCATTATATTGTAAGTTGCAAAGCAAATGTGGGAAATGAGCCATATTTGATGATAGAGATTGCAAAAAACAATGAGGCAAACAAAATTCAAACTTGTTTACATAGTGCTGTAAACAGTTACAGTTCTGGCAGAATCAACGAAAGAACATTCAGTGGCAACAGGAATGAAGTTAGCAAGAATGAATTTTCAAAATGGGTTGTAGTGCGAAAAATGAAATAAAATAAAAACAAAGGGGCAGTGGTTGTATGTGTTCTTTTGCAATCATCCTGAAAGATATATAACATAATGCTATGTGATGTTTATTCCACTGACTCCTTTTGATGCTTTCTAGAGAAAAAAGTCCGTAGCTTTGCAGCATGGCAATAACCCAGTCTTTCAATGAATCCTATTAAACTAGAATTTCCATTCCATAGAAAGGCATGCACCAGTTTTTCTGTATGCCACCTTGAAAATGTCTTCTAATAAATCAGGAACCTAAAAATATTTCTTACTTGATGGAACCTTAGGTACACCTTTTAAAATAACCTGGAAACTTGTGCAAGATGGATTTCCCTGTATGTCTCCCAAAATTGCAAGATTTATAGTGATGCCAGAAATCAGAATTAACGATCCCAATTTTACAAGGTCAGTGGAACCTGAAGGTACTCATTATATATACAAGCAGGGCAAGATTAAATCTAAAGCAGGCCTAGGAAACTGCCAATCCCAGAAGGATCCGATTCTGGGCTATTGAGTTAGTAGGTACTTCACAGAACACTGTTTCTCACCCTAGGCAACTTTAAAATCTGTGGACTTCGATTCCCAGAATTCCCAACCAGCATGCTGGCTGGGAAATTCTGGGCATCGAAGTCCACAGATCTTAAAGTTGTCAAGGTTGAGAAACACTGGCATAGAATGTGGAACCAAGAACTTCACCACAATCTGGCACCTCCTAGGGATCAGAACAAGCATTGTAATTGTGGGGCATGGCAACACAAGACAAGAAACAACTTTTCAGGTGGCTTTCTTGGGCCCTAATTCTTCAGCAGCTTGCCCTCTGCCTCTTGCTCAATGATCAGTTGCAACCTACATTATTTATTTTAATGCCTTCCAGTCAGTATTGACTCCTGGCAACTGCTTGGACAAGTCCCTGTAGGATTTCAGAAGTAGTTTAACATTGCTTGCTTCCGAGAGAGAGAGAGAGGGGGGGGGGGGGAAGAAGGGAGGGGGAGAGAGAGAGAGAGACCAGCCCAAGGTCACACAGCTGGCTTTGTGCCTAAGGCGGGACTAGAACTCATAGTCTCTTGGTTTCTAGCTTGGTGCCTTAACCACTATGCCAGACTGGCTCTCACATGATTAATAGAACTAAATTAAAAGCAACATGGCTTCTGCACAGTTCTGATAAGTGCATATTGGTAGATGCAAAAGCAAATGTCTCAGCATTTCCCTGCCTGATGGTTCTGTGTTCTACTATCTGCTCTTTGAGACCTAACCAGCTGAAATCTAAAATTCTTCTTTTCCTAATCATATTTCTGGATTGTCTGGATTTTTGAACAGCTTCTTTTTGTCCATTTGGAGGTTAAATCAAGCTTATTTGAAAGAGACAGATGGCTCTTCTGCACATCAGCCTTCAGCTGTTCATCTCCTGTGCATAAATTGTCTAGAAATGAAGCTGGGTAAAAAAATCTTTTTCCAAATTTCAACCCTTTCCATTGCTTTGGCCATGATAATGGCTAAAATATTCTGCCTCAGTGAAATTAACTCACTGATTACTGGATTTTCCTGCTTCTTTACTCCTCCTGACAGGAAAACAATAGTCAATCACTTTTTTTCTATGGATGGGTCTTACCGGACAAATACACTTTGAAGAAAACAGAAAAGAAAAGAAAAAAAAAGCAAAAAAGTTTGAGAAAAGTTATAAACAGAAGCAATTTTGACCATACATCAGCACGAATAAGAGGCTGTACTCATGCTACACATATAGCCAGGACAGTTAAAAATCTAATAAACTCACCCCCTTTGAGATAGTTAATGATACAGGTTTTCAGTTTTTTCAGTCCTGGGAAGGTTCTTTCTGCATGAGGCCTTCAATACAGCAGCCCATATTTGATGAACGTACCTACTTTGTAACCAAGACATTACAGGAGTTGATCTAAAAACAGTTTTAGGCAAGGTTATCAGTTGAAAAGCCAATGGATAGAAAAAATGATATCCATATCCTATTAAACATTAATTATACTTGTTCTTATTCTAGTGTGCACATTACTTTTTTTATTCATAGCCATACTGCATTTGTTGAGTAAGGAGCTCTTCTGCATCACTCACTAACCATGACAAGAAGATTCCTTGTTAACCCATTAAGGAAGGCATAAATGGATGATACTGTCTTGCACTTATTATTGACTTGCTGGAAAGGCAGATTAAAATGGTGTATTCCATCTGCTGCCAATTCAAACCTTGACATTTAGACTTTCTAAAGTATTCTGAACCTACATAAAATTTGGAGCAGGGACCTGTTTTGCTTCTATTGGCCACCTGAAGCTGCTGTAGGCACCTTCACCTTTCGGCAATGGAGGAGTCCGAAGTTTCACATTGTACCAAAGAGTCACCTCTCCCTGTTCTCATGCCAACCCTGCCAAATGTGGTAGTAGATCCCTAGGTTACCAGGGCTTGGTGGACTGCCTGTTTAGGCACAAGTTCTCCTTTCCAGTGGAGGTATCTGATTGGACCAGAGAAGAGTCAGGGAAGGGAAGTAGTTGGGGAGAAAACATCTCTTTAGGTACTACACCTCATAGTAAATTTGTCCATAGCAAATCAGCCTGGTCACAACAGGCACAACAATATTTGATCCACAGGGCTGGGTGAGTACACTTTTTGACACATGTCCAGCAGTCTTCTGGAAGACGACTGGACATGTGTTATAAACGCACCCATCCCTGTGGAGTAGATGTTGCAATGCCTAAGCCACAGAAGGCAGGCTGGGTAGCTTTACAGGGGGGTGGAAAGGAGGATGTGAGTTTTTTGCAATTGCTGCAGATGATTGGAGGTAATCCTCTGTTTCGGTTCCCCTCTTCATCTACCATCCATGACAAAAGAAGCAGCAGAAGAGAAGCAGAGAAGCAGGTCTTCTGCTCCGTTCTCCCATTTCATGGTGGAATCATTCTCAGGGATCACAGAAATGGCACCAGGGAAACCAGTCTCCCTACTCTACTCCCTTCTCTTGCCGCCCCAAATAGAGGGCAGAAATGTGGACAGCACATTTTAAGTTGTCCTATTTTGCTGCTGGCTCGTCAATTTCAGCAAGTAGTTTAATGCTACCGTCTGGATGTTATCAAAGCCTAGAGGAAAATTTGGAGCTTGTCGTTCTGAACTTCAAGAGCTTGCACACAGGTTATTCACAGAGTCCATGATAAGGATATGGGGTAGAACTTGATTTAATGTGGGTGTGTAAATGCAACTTTATATAATTTTGGATTTGGGACAAATAGATAAATTGAAACTCAATTATCCTTCAAAATTTGTATTTTGAATTTCACCATACAAATTACCAATCAATCCTTCTTCTCCTTGGATGAGGAATCTCTCAAGGACAAGGCTGTAATATCCAAACCATCTGATTTGATTTGGAGGTGGAAGTTGTTTAGAATTGGTCCAATTTTCCAATTAGAATGAATTATCCAATTTCAGAACCTGTAACAGGTTAGCCAACTAGATTATAAGTCATCAATCAGGTGATATTTATACAAAACTTAGTTTTCTAAAATTAATTTCCTTAAATCTAACGATGGTAGAACAATCACTAAGTTAAGAAAGGAGAAAATATAGAAATAAGAAATTTGTTATTAATTCCTAGCTGCATAGACTTTTCTTTTTTTTCTATTTTGCTCTCAAAAGCAAAACTCTTGAGTCATATTTTCAGGGTAATATCAAAAGTTTTAATTTCTAGTGCTGGAACAAAAAAGATACCACCCTCAGTGTCAGAGAGCTGCTAGTGCTAGGGAGAAAATGAGACAGAAAAAGCTTATCCAATAATAAATATAGGGCAATTTCCTATGTCCTGATGATGGACAAATGGTATGTTTCATAGCTCATTAGTGGTGCATATTCACAAGGGCTCAAGAAAGGCTCATGAAATTCTAATATTTTGAAATATTTTGAAAATATTAAGAATAGTTAGGAAAAGGAAAAATTCAGTAGCTGTACAATGGCTGATAAAAAGTAGGCAATTTAGAAATATCAGAGCATTTCAACCTCCCAGGACACTCTATTGCAGATCTTAAAGTGATCATTTTGGAAAAATGAGGCTTTAACAGAAAGATTGACTGAGAGATCAAAAGGTTTCAGGGTACCCCAAAAAGTCTCAAGAAACAAAATGGCTTTTTAACACATTACAATTGTTAATTGATAAGATACTTGTTATCTGTCTCATGCACAACCCGCATTTGCATAACCAACTTGTCTACCTGTCAGAGGAAGAGTATGGATGGGAACAACTTCATACACAGAGACAGACCCAAACACACACACACACAGAGGTAACAAATGAGTTACAATGATGCTTACTATTATACAGGCTTAGTGCAACATTTATTTATCATAATTCTAGGGACCAAGGGTTTATGTATATAGCGAACAAATGTTTATATAAGTAACAGAATTCTGACTAAAGGTAAACTAGCAGAATTTTAACTAAATGATTCAAACCTCTGCCTTTACACTTGCTTTTCTGAATCAAAATGCTTGGCTGCTGTTTTCCCTACCCTCTGATACTTATCTACAGCACAGGCTTAGGAATATTAACAGCCTTGCCTGACAATTCCTATATCAGCATTTATGATTTTCTCTCCTTCTTAATCCACTTTTGCCTAGTTTCCTGGTATCTGAACCACCTGGTGTTTGCTTTGTCACCCTCTGCAGTCCAATTCTCCTTTCTACCACCTGTTTTTAGATTCTGCCTCAGTTTCCAGCTGCACAGGCTTTTTCCTCTCCCTGGCCATGGATTGTTTGGTTGCTGGCTCACTAAACTACTTCTTCCTCTGATCTATGTCCTGTCCAGTTGCCTTTCACTCCATCAGGATCTTCTGCCAAATCTAGAAGACCTCCACCCATTTTATCTCTACCAGCTCTGCTTCTTTTTATACTTTAGTCCTGCAAAACCTGTGTGTCAGCTTGCAGGTAGTACTAAGAAATTTAGTCTCCTTCTCCTTCTCCTTCTTCTCCTGCCTTAGCAGTGCACCTGATAGTCAGACTACTGAAGAGAAAAAAACTTTGATCTTGGTTTTACCACATAGCAATTTATTTTCTTTTGGGGCAGTTAATCCTTCTACTCTTCTCCTCCCTCTCCTTCCAATCCCAATTTAAATCCTACATCAGTCTAGCCAGTCTATGCATCTGATGAAGTGAGCTGCATAAAATGTGTGAGTCAGAAAAGGTGCCATAGATTCTTTCTGATTTTTGGCTACCCAGGACTAACACAGCATCCCTCCTACAATGCTTAGAAAACCTCAGGCTTTTTTATATATGTGTGTGTGTGTGTTTGCTTTTGGGTACCTAAATATTCAACCATAAGATTACAAAAAAAGCTGCAGGAGCTTTTTGGAATGTAAAAAGTGAGATAGGGCCAGTTCTGTCATGTCCTGACCTCAGGATTTCAGAGAATTACACACTGATCCATTCAGAGACCCTGACTGGATTTGTAGTTGCTGTAATTTTTAACTGGGAGATTTTTCAGTTTATGATACCTTCACCAGATCTAGGAGAGATACAGTGTATCTTAATCAAGATGTCTTGGAGAATATTTCTTTATTTTTGTCTCTCTGGTAGTTTTCAGTTCTCCTTCAAATCTCCTATTCCTCCTATTATTAAAAGTGATTGTCAAGGAACAGCAAGTCTGTAAAGAATTGATTATAGCTATTGAGAGAAAAATATTAGTAGGTGGCAACTCTTGGTTGTCCTTGACTGATCTCAAAAAGCTAAGCAGAGTTGGTTAGTACATAGCTGGGAGACCTCCAGTGAATATCCTAATAATAGTATGGCAACTGAGTAGTTGAAAGTTCCCCCCGAAGCAGTGGCAACCCACTTCTATATTATTATCAATCAATCAATCAATCAATCAATCAATCAATCAATCAATCAATCTCTTTCTCTCCATGTAATTATCTGGGGTGAAGCTGGATATTAGGGCATCTAGGACATCTTCAATTGGTCAGAGAGACAGAAAATTGTCATTACTCATTGATTATCAGCTACCTGGTTATTATTGGCCAGTATGTAAAGAATACTTAAAGAATTATTTCTCTAAGCCTCAAAGATAACACACAGTAGCTTATGTAGAGTTCAGTGCACAATTCATGCATTCTTTTCCATTATGGCAGCTGCATAGCCTAAAGACTGCTGATAGATATATTAAATCTTGTGGTGTTCATGCCATTTAGTAAGTACTGTGATCTGAATGTATACTATGCCTTTAAATCTGTTCAATATGCAGCAGAGGCACTAGCTTTAATGCAGCTCTAGGAAGAGAGTGTTTTGGAGTCTGCATAGGTATAAGTAGGGAAGAAAGGTTAGACTGCTAATTCTCAGCACACATTTCTCTATGGATGGAAAGGGGTTCATCCCATTGAGTTCAATCGTGTTTAAAATTATTCCTAGGCTTTCATGATACTGTAGATTTATTTGTAGATCCATGTAGCTCTTGCTTTTGATTGGTAATACTGTTTCTTTCCATAACCAAAGCTTATTTTTATGGTTTTCCCAATGAGGGGAGGAGGAAAGTGGATTCCACTAGGTGTGTCTGACTGGGTGGAAGCATTGCTTGGAATCAACCTGCTGAAGAGAAGGGGAACGTCTGTATAGGGATCTTGCAGGAAAACCAGCTGTCAAAAACTCAGGATTGGCTTCTGCTTTAACATTTGTTTGAACTGAACTGCTTGCCTCTGAATGTATTTGATAGCAACATTCCTCCCTCTTCCGCATCAATTTGGAAAATCAAATCAAATTCATTGGGCACACTGAATTGATTATTTAAGTTGAATTACAGCCGATCTGACACCTGTACTTTTTATTCTTCAATTAAATCTCTAGGGAATTATTTCTTAGGGATTTCTCAGTTTGGAAAGTGAGTAGCTAAGGAGTCTGTAAGTGATGGTGAGATGTGTATCATAAAAGCCATAAGGCTTTTTTTTTGCCACAACAATAAGGGGAGGAGGACAATATGAGAAATTCTAAAGATGACTTTCATAAGGGGAATTGCTGGCTAAGCAAAACAACACCAATTGCAATTCTAACAGAGATGAAAGAAGAGCTTTAATAATAATATTATCTTCTCTTTCCAATATAATGTTGACTAATACTGATACCTACAACTGTTACTGTTTTTCTTAGCTTTCATGTTCTCTTAGCTTTCTCCCTATATTAACTTCTAATAAATAGCTTTCTTTCTTTCTTTCTTTCTTTCTTTCTTTCTTTCTTTCTTTCTTTCTTTCTTTCTTTCTTTCTTTCTTTCTTTCTTTCTTTTTAATCAAAGATACCAATGTTCTTTACTCTAATACCCAGTGGTCAATCCTTTGCAATTTTCTCTGATGAAAGAGATTGTTGGGATAGGAATAATGCAACTTCACTAGAAGAATCCTATCCAGGATCATTTATGGCAGTGGCTAGAGTTGTATTTAAAGCTTATCCCCTATGTATGCTCATAGGGCTTCAGAATGAGATTATAGATTTTGTAAAAATATTGAGAGCTCAGCATTTTCCTATTCTATACTTATGAATATTGCATTTGCTGATCAAAACCATATTACAAAATATTCATTTAAAATATATTTTGCATAGATTTAAACAGAACTTCCATTAAACCCTTGTATTTTGTTGCCTGCATTTCATCCCCCCCCCCCCCAATCTCCTCTTTGATCTGCTTCCTGGTCTCATACCCAGATGGTTTTCCATTAGTTTTCTGTGAACTTTACGATACAACTTTTGCTTCAGGAACAGGATAAGAGATCCATAAAAAATAGATGCCATGTGCAAATTGAAACAGAAATTATGTCATTTAGGATGAGATTTGTGCAAAATGCATGCTTTTATTTAAAACATTCTGGCTTAACAGAATGACAGGATGGAGCCAATGACCATATGAACAATTGCCTTGAATTGAAATTAAACTGTTCCATCCAAGCTGAAGTTGAAGCTATAATAATTACTGTATATGAAATTATACAAGTAAGAAATTACATGTTGGGTGGATTGTTTCTCACAAATAAATAAAACTTCCTTTTGGTTCTCAAGCTTATTGTTGTCCCTTAAAATCGTCTTCCAGTTTCCACATTCAATTGCATTGGTTATCAGTGTTTCACAGCTGACCGTGTCCCCTGAGCTGATAGAATATTTCTGGGCGATAGGCAAACAGTTAACAGATGACTGCCAATACATTTTTCCCCTATTGTGGATATACAAGATAGAATTGGACTTACAGACACTCTGTTTTTGCTACCATTGCTAAGATTATATAGAGGTGGCTGCAAGAAGATGCTAAGAATTTATCATCCAAAATCTGCTTGGGCAAGTCAAATTTTCCTTTTTGGTGATATATACGACTTACATTTTTTAAAAAAATAAACAAGGTTGAAGGGACATATCTTCCAAATTTCTTTCCTAGCTTTTAAAGCATCCTACATCTCTCTTGAGAAGCCTATAATGCTGGGAAAGTTGGAAGGAGAATGAAGAAGATGACTAGCAGCAAGGTGGATGGTCTTGATGATAAGGGCAAGTCTAATCTGAAGGCCCAGATTAGAGTCAGATCATCTTGGAGAAGGTCTATCTAGCTGGTCACTAAGAGTCAAGACCCCCTTGATGGCACATAATCAATCAGGCAATCAATACTTATATCACCATGGAGTTCTTATACAGTGCTTTTGAAATGGCCTATACTGTATCTAGCCTTAACTCTAACCCCAACTTCAAGCACTCCACAGATTTTTCTAACAAAATACAAACATGAGCTGGACTTCATTTGTAGTATTTATCCTACTATAGATTCTGCTGGAATGCAAGAAAACACATTTGCTTTCAAGGAAATCTGTGTAAAATTCATATGCCCATTATCATAGAAGTAGTTCTAAATTACCATAAGCATCGGTAGAGACCTAATGGGAGAATATATTTACCTTACATATATTTCTATAGGATATCTATCACAAAGTGGGATCAGCTTCCAGTGAGCTCATTCAAAAAAAAAAAAGAAAGAAAGAAAAAAGCCCACTGCTTGGCAGAATGCTTGAACAGAATGCAGAATGCAAGAGATCTGAGCACTTGGAAAATTCCAGTTCAGCAGTCATAAAAATATGATTTGCACAGAAATATAATGAAGAGAATTTAGCCGCACTCTGGCAATCAGTTCTGAACAGTTTGATGAGTGCATATATATATGTTCAATATTATATGATCTAAGTAATGGAAGAATTAAAAAATAGCTGTAAAATATAAATAATGTATATGAGATTCATTGATTTTCCACTTATTATTTTCCTGGCAATTATGACATCTGCCAACATTGTATGAGGAATATGTCACAAAATGCTTAATGTTCCAGGGAAGCTCCTATTCTGTCCAGAAGTTGAAAAAATTCCACTATTATGGAAACTCCTGTAGGTGTCTCTGTTGCTCTATTGTTTGTGCAGTGAGTTGTTTAAAAATATACATCTATAATATCCAAGTGACAATACTGGGAAAATGTCAACAATGAGAAGTTTCATTGATGTCTACCTTCTTCAAGAGAAGTATCAAGTTCAGCACTGGCTGCTTCTTTTCTTGTGTGCTAATTAAGGAATCAGACACTCTGTAGAGATTCAATTTGTAAAAGATCAACTCCAGAAGGTTTGTGCTACTATATTTTCCAGCCTAATGATCACTGTGTGGATTGTCCTCTGAGCACAGAGGTGCAGGACAAGAAATGGCTATGTTCTATGAGGCCTCATGACAGCAATACTCTAAAGGTCTTTATCTCAGTTGTTTAATAAATCCTTAGACATTTCCTAAAGAAAGTTAAAGGGTTGTTGAGATCAGTCAAGCATATCTGCATAGTACAAGCAATTACTTGAAAGTCTGTTGCTCAAAATCCAGTTGTGTAGCTATATCAGCAAGTATTCAGATGTTAGACGAACCCCCTTTAACCCACAAACAGAATGTTTCAGAATGTTATGTCTGCATCACACTTGCTACTTCCAATGCATCAGTAAGAGCTCCTGGGTCGAGATAGTTTTATATCAACGGTAGAGGATAATAATTCTGGAGAAGACTGAATATGGATATAGATCCACATTCATAGAAGCTCATGTCAGTCTGATGCAGAAGAGTGATGTATCATTTCCACTGATGTAGAATAGTGTTAGTGAAACTACTTTATACTTCCCACTTAGAATGATTAAATTAGGACTGACCTATTTCACAGATATTTGACCCATTAAGCACTAAGATGCTTAAAATATTCAAATATACCATTAAGCTTATTCTATCTTTTGCACTTTCCAAGTGGACAGGCCGTTTGTTAATCTTAAAAGAAGCAATTATATTAGCCATTTGTTCTACCTGATCAAGGTTATCTCTTTCTCTTCCTTATCAAATACTATGCTGTAGCAAAGTAGAAATAATAATTTCATTATATCAGCCATTATATTGTCCAATTTCAATTTCAGTGCTGCATACTGTCCTTCTAAAAATACTTCCATTCCTGAAAGGACACATTTTGATTAATGTGGAAAACATTAAAGAGTCCTTTACAAAGGGAAGGAGGAGCTTTTACCATGTTTTCCAAGGCCAATTCAGATAAACTGTGCTTACAAAAACATATAGAAGACACATTTAGAGGAAGAGAACTGAGGTCCCTCATACAGATCAAACTCATTGTCTCAAAGGTTCCATATGAAGATGACACTATGGGGATTTAATTGTACTATCATGTAAAAGCCCCTGGAATACAGGGACAATATTATTGTTATTTTTAAAATATATATATATATATATATATATATATATATATATATATATATATTTGATATAGATCCACATTCATAGAGGCTCATGTCAGTCTGATGTTGTGGGTGCCACCACAGTAGGATATCATCTCAAGTTTATTACAAGCTTTAATTTTGAAGTAGATAGATAGATAGATAGATAGATAGATAGATAGATAGATAGATAGATGATAGTGCTTAAAGTGACCAGTTTCTCCCACTATAGTATCTTCTGTCTACCAATATTTCAATAAACTATGCAAACAGGGATCTAACCAGCCTGAATTTTTTTTTTTGGGAAAATCATCCCTTGACCAGTCTTTTAACTGGTGGTCTTTTAATTTTTATTTGCAATATGGTCCATTATAGAAATAGAAGTGGGAGAAAAACAAACAAACTGGTGAACCAGTTTTTGAATTGCATAATAAAAAATAATTTAAAGTATATAGTGAGACCGTTAAGACTACATGAATCAACATCACTTTCTCCTCTATAGACAGGTAAGTCTGGTCCATATCTCCATTTAACTAAAACCTTTATTTATTTTTTTCTTAATGCATTCTACTCAATACATCTCTACTAAAAATCAGTTTGGATCTCAATACATTGCAAGAACTCTTTTGATAAGTAGCACTTATCCTTTTCGGTTTTTATACCTCTTACGTTACTGTCTCTATAAATGCAACAAATGCTTGGGTAAACATTGTGTACGTTGTTATGTGAATGTATTTTAATGGTAAATCAAGACCCAGGCTAATTTATCTAAGGTTCAAAGGTCAAGAAAACATGTCACTTTAAATCATCAAACTTCCTTGGTAGTGATCCAGAAGCCTTTTTTTTTTTTTTACTCATGTAGTACGATTTTCCTTAGATATATCAAGCATTCTGCATTCTCTGCTAGAAAGATGGTTCCCTTGTGTGCTACAATATCAACTGATCCTTCTGCTGTTGGTTGTGTTCTTTAGCTGCAACTGGCAGAGCTGGGATTTGATTTTGACCTGCTGTGCAGGACAAGAATACAGCATATTTCATACTGTTGACAGGTAAAGTGATATTCTTAGATGTAATATCTGCAACAAAGGACATTTTTGGCAAAAGAATGCTGTAAAGTTCAGCTTAGAAAGATTTCCCCTAGATATTCATGGCCAATTTCAAACATCAGCTATTGTGATGTTCATATTTAAAGCAAACCAGATTAGTGTGTCATTCAGCTTCAACTGAGTTGTCCTAAAGTTAAAAAAAAAAAAAAATGACAAGACACAAACAAAATTGGGTCACGCTGCTGTCTTTGTGATATAACCTCAGGGTAGTGGGGTATAATCACTGTTTGTGTTCCAGAAAAGATTTTCATACCCATACACATGTGTATACATATACAGATTCATATACATGCACTCATTTCATTTATATATTGTTTAAAACTCATTTTTTCTAAATAAACTAGTACAGCAGTTGAGGAAACAATGAAAAATAAATGATGAGCAAGTTTCTCAAAAACTGATTAAACCTGATTAAACCATCATCATCACACTCAATGTGGGACCACTGACCACATTGGGTGGGATGATGATGATGATGACGACGATGATGACAGTGATGATGATACTTTTCAATTAGTTTGTAACTGTGAATCCCAATGATTTTTCAGTTCCCTGCTCTTTTCTCCAAACCTGAAGAATTGTTGTCAGACCAGAAGAAATAGAGAGAATTCAAATCTCTCTCTTCCTACTCATCAACTTTTGTATGAAATGCTATGTTATAATCCATTTGTCAATCCTAAACCAGTCTTAAGGAACACCTGTTTAGAGAAATGAGCAGATCCAGATTTTGGGACTAACAAAGGGGGAGTGTGCAAGAAAAGGAAAGAGAGAGCAAAGAGTGGGGCAAAGTATAACAGTAGGCTGAACCATCTTTTTTTTTTAGTTATTAATGAAGTTTGCTGTGGCATCTTTTACAACATTCTGGGTTAATTTTCAAGAAACAACATTGGTGGTGCAGGTGGAAAAGATTTTGCTGAGAAAAGAATACATTAAATGCCAAATTGTCTCTTCCCATTCTGTTACTGCAAGATTTGGAAGATGGGAGTAGCCATATCCCCCCACCCCCAATTATGATGTACATTAAGCTACTGTTTTGTGGCTAAGCACTCTGGAATGCTTTTTGGTTTTTCTTGAGTTCTCCTTGCGTGACTATCCTTCTATTATAGAAATGAGGAAAATTAGACTGAACGACTGGAAATTCTATTCCTTGTCCTTAAAGAAAGTGAATCTACCACTAAGATAGTAATGCTGTTACATTATGCTTCAGTTGAGGTCACTGGATTTTTAAAATGCTGCTGGACAAAGGAGCAGATGAAGATGACAATAAAACTAAGTTTGTGCTTACTAAGCATTTCAAGAAACCAATTTTGAACAATACAGGAGAAACTATGATTACTTATCACACCTGTATGTTTCAACTCGCCTGATTCTGTGCTTTTACTAGTATAGGTCATGAAATATAAGCACAAATAATGCAGGGATTTTCTTCCACCAAGCTTAGAAGGCCCATTTTATGAGACCTCAGATTAATTCACCAAGATGATAGATACATCCCATGCAAGGGAAATGCCTGAAGCCCATGCTCAAATAATAGAGCAAACAAACAGTGCTTCCTGAATAGAAGCTGCACATATATTTCAGTGATCAGATTATCAAAAGTAAATTACTGAAAGGTTATACTAGATATATCCCATTTACAATAAGGGAGAAGCTTGCATGCGGCAGTCACCAGAGCTGCTACAATTACAGTGGATTATATTCTATAAAAGACTTTGTTCTGAAAAGGCAACCACTTGCAATACCTGTGGAGAGTTGAATTATTATATATGAGTCTGCCATTCATCCCAAACCATTTCACATGCTTTCTCACAATGACACAAGCCACCAAATGTTCTCCACCTGAACAATTCTGATGCTGCTCACTTATTTTGTAAAGTTAGCTCCATAAAATTCCTCAGCTCACTACAGCAATTTTTGTTTTCTTGGCAAGGTTTTTCAGAAGTGGTTTGCCATTGCCTATTTCTTAAGGCTGAGAGAGAGGGACTGGCCCAAGGTCATCCAGCTGGCTTGGTCCCTAAGGCAGGACTAGAACTCCTAGTCTCCCACTTTCCAGCCTGGTGCCTTTCACCACTATACCAAACTGGCTCTTACTGCAGTATGTTCCAGTACTGCTGCTTGATTACATTTGCTACCTGTACACATTATAATTCTTGCAGACTCACTGGTGTTAGTTCCAGTAAAGTAAGCAGCAGAAAAAAAGCCACTCTGAACTATTCTAAAATCCTTTGTTGATCAGTAGAAAAGACAGAGAAGGGGCAACTATATGGGATCACAGAAGGAGCCTTTAAGTAAAAAACAAAGGAAGAATAACAATGAACCAGTTAAAAACAAAGGGGAAAAAAAGCACAGCAGGATGGCTAACTTTATTGGAAAGATTAATGTTTTTGATAGTGCTACAGATGACTAGGATATAGAGTTGAATAACTTTTTGAGGCAAATTAGGTAGACATTGAAAATAAGGTGCTTTTTATGCTATGAGAGACAACATAGACAACTTATTAAGAAGCTTAACTGCCTCATAAAATGCTTTGCAATTTGGGTTTGCTGAACTAGTAAAAAAAGTACAGGAATGCCCAAACCATGATTGACAGCAGAGTGTTTCAGGCTTCATAAGAGCAAACAGAAAGAGAGAATGTCCATTGGAGAATATTTAAATGAATATAAAAAGATGTCTGGATCTGTAAACCTGGTAAAGGGCTAAACTGGTTGTGGAATTCTGAAAGAAAACATTCAAAAAAGATGTTTAAGAGAAGCAAATTAATATTTAAGAGAGTATTTGAAATTACTATCTCCATGGAAACTGCTGCTAGAGATAAAATAGAACTGCAATTAAGAATAAAAGCAAATGTAAAAAAGTTTGCAATATTATACAAATACAGTGTAACAAGTTAAAATGAACTGAAATATTGTTGTGGCGGAGGTTCAAACACCCAGCTCAATGCAGATTTAAAGGACAAACCTATAGATAATGCAGTATAGTAGAATGTGTTCAGGGAGCCAGTCACTCAGAGAAAACATTTGCTAAAGGAGTGCTACATTTCATGGTATAGATGAAAGAATGATAATGAAAATGCATTTGTTTTGGTATTCATAAAATTTGTTGCAGCACCCATGTTGCTTCGGCATCCTAAATAATCATCAAGAAAGAAAACATATCCCACATCTGTATCAATCATGCTCTGAAAGCTACATTTCTCAACAATCAAAGGATCAGGGATATACTTAGCTGAATTATCTGAGTTCCGAGCCCAGCGTTGCTGTATTTGACAGCATCTCACATATAAGTGTGTGTACATCTTTCTTAAATATAAGAAAAGTTATAGTTGTGTTTGTTTGTTTTAACTAGAATTTAAAAGAGCCTAGCACTAATGTTTCTATAGCCCAGAGTCAGTTTGGAGTTGGGCAGCACTGAAATGAAAGGAAGGAAGGAAGGAAGGAAGGAAGGAAGGAAGGAAGGAAGGAAGGAAGGAAGGAAGGAAGGAAGGAAGGAAGGAAGGAAGGAGGCAGGCAGGCAGGCAGGCAAGCAATCTTTGTAATTTCATCTATGTAGGAACAACAACAAAAAAGACTCTTTGGGAAAGACCCTGATGCTGGGAAAGATTGAAGGCAAAAGGAGAAGAGGACGGCAGAGGATGAGATGGTTAGATAGCATCACTGAAGCAATGAGCATGAAACTGAGCTAACTCAGGGAGGCAGTGAAGGACAGGAAGGCCTGGTGCAATATGGTTCATGGGGTCACGAAGAGTCGGACACGACTTAACGACTGAACAACAACAACAAAGAACAAAACAGGTATAGACACATACATTGTAAGATAAAATAAGAACATTTTTTTAAAAAAAATTAGAATTTAAAGAAGTCTAGCTCCCAAACACTTGCACCAGTTTAATGATAATAGACAGGCATTACGCTTCTGAAGGTTTCTATTCCTACCAATCATTATACCATTCTATAATAAACAAACAAGCAAGAAAGCAAATCATTTGGGATTTCTATTAGTAAAGAGAGAAAGGAGGCTTCAAATTTCCAGCTGGACTGAGTTGAAGCAAAAAGATCAGATCTGAGATGGCCTGAAATCCATCTGTTTTCTGATGGTACTGAATTGGGCTTGAAAAATTCCAGATCAACTGGTGTTAGAGCTGTTAAAGAAAAGAAACTGAAAAACATTTCAGGAAGATATGGAAAGCTAATTGAAAGCCAGAGTTTAGACTAAAGGAAAGAATAGGTCTAATCTTAAACCAAGGGGTAAGCAAGCAGAACCTCAGTTTAAAAGATAGGTGAAGGTAAGAAACCAGGACATAGCAAGTAGGAAAAGAGAAATCAAGTGATTTATGCAAACATAAAAGCCTATGGCACAATAGGCACAATATAGGTCTTGGGACCATAGCTGAGTAATAAAGCATAACTTTAATTGCATAATCAATTTCTGGAATTCCCAGTTAAAGAAATAGGTAAATGATGGTGTGGAAAAAACATCTTAAGACTGGCTGTAGTGAATCAAAGGAATAATACTGGGCTTAATAGACCAATGCCATATGATTCTGATATAGCTTCATATATTTACTTGAACATAAGTCTCACCATGCTGATGAATAGGTCTGTCTGTCTATCTCTCCTCTCTCTCTCCCAGCTACAATCCTTATACGTGTGTTCTGTTTTTCTCATTCAATATGAACAGGCTTTCAGCCATCTAAGCAGTGTATGTGACTGCCAGTAGGAACAGAAGTCTGTCCCACCAACAGTGTCCCATTATGCTGGTGGATACATTGGATAACAGCTGTATGAATCCATATAGGAAATGAAAGATTACTTGGAATCCAGCTATTCCAGATCCACATCCAATAATCTACCTACCAGACTCCCTCCCTCCCTCCCTCTTTTCTTTTTTCTTTTCTTTTCTTTTTTCACCTTGTGATCATAATATATTTCAAGAAAAAGATCTTTACTGGTAGAATTATTCATGATAATAGTATTTCCAGTGTGAAAAAAGGCTAATATGATCACAAAACAGCTGAGCAGACCTTGTGAATTTGGAGTTTGCATTCCAAAGAGACAGCCTGAGGCAGGTGTTCCCTTTTCTTCTCAGCTTTTATTTGAAAATAATTATAGGAATACAAACAGTCAAGTAAATATCCTAGACCAAAATAACATTTGATTTGACTATAGATTCTATAGAGCCACAGGTTCAGAAGAACAATATGCTTCTGGTTGTTTATTATTACAAGTCTCACAAGTGGGTCAGATTCACAGTAATGTCTATTAGGAGTTTTCATGTCATTCATCAGGAGGAACAGAAAGTCTCCCCTTTGAAAAGTAATATAAGTAGTCAAGCTAGAAATACTACAATGGTTAAGGTGGGCAAATTGTGCTCAGGCACTGCCTGATTATACGCTACTGCCCTTTAATAAGGGAGAGGAACACAAACTCTGCCTAATTATTTGACATCCCATAATATTTAAAATTGTGACACTGTGAACCAGTTCTGGGATAAAATGGGAGTAGTCAATTAATATACATTCTAAGAGGAAGATACACTTAGTTAATTAAAAGTTAAAAACAATATAACAACCATTAAACAAATGGTTAAATAAAAACCAAGATTGCTGGAGAATAACAACCACCTCAACCCAATACAGTTATCTCACAGGGTCCCCATGGGATCCCCAAAGTTGTTGGAAAAGCCACATTCTTCCACAGTTAGGACACATTCTGTTCTAATTAGTAGAGATCCATCCTACCAATTATACAGTGTGGGAAGTCCATCTGAAATAGAAAAATCCTTTGGCACTACTGGTTCAGAGTGCAAGATAAGCTATGCTTGGGAGATCATTCAAAACTATCCTATCCTTTCCTTCGGAAACTCAAAACTCACTCAGTGCAGACTGGTTCAGAATCACACTGCTTTCCGCATGAGGTTTAATGGGTTGTAGCTGGAGCATTCCTTCTGTACATCAATGAGCAAAACCACAAAGACATTTCTCCATAGTGACAGTGCCTCGGGAATACCATCAGATATCATGAAGAACAATTAACCCAAGGATTCTCTTTACTTGGCAGTCTTTTATTTGGACGTTGTGCTGCAGAACTGCCTTTGCATAAAAAAAAAAAACAATCAAAAGCAGATAAACCCTTTCACATGTGGCCATGCAGTTCTACATATACAAACATAGCTGCTTTAGCTTTTGCTGACCATAAACGCAAACTTATTTATAAAATTTAATGTAAATCTAAAGAAGCAAAGAAGTAGAAAGACTTCTTTAAAAAAAAATTACATAGTGATTGATTGATTATATGCCATCAAGTTGTTTTCAAGTCCGAGCAACGACATAGATAGATATTCTCCATGATGATCTATCCCTAACCTGTTCTTTCAGGTCTCCCAATGGTGTGCTCATTGCCTCTGTAACTGAGTCTATCCACCTTGATGCTGGTCATCCTCTTGTCTTTCCTTCCATCTTTCCCAGCATTAGAGCCTTCTCCAGAGTGTTGGCTCTTCACATGATGTGTTTGAAGTAGGATAATTTGAGCCTGGTCAGTTGTGCCTCAAGTGAAAACTCTGAGTTGATTTGTTTGATGATCCATTAGTTTGTTTTCTTGGCTGTCCACGGTATTCTCAGGAATCTTCTCCAACACCAAAATTCAAAGGTGTCAATACTCTTCCTGACCTGCTTCTTCAAAGTCCATAAATAGTTATAGAAATAAAAATTTTCTAGTTAAAAGTTATTCTCCCCCAGGGGAATAACATAATGAACAACAAAGACAACAAAAAAGTGTTAATTTCCTTCAAACATATGGTCTTTCTTGGAATAGCTATTTCTTATTATGTATGTGTTGCTTATTTCTAAAATAGCCATTCATGTTGTTAGACAGAGCTGAAGCTTCCAATGAACAACTGTGGGTAAAAAATGAACATTATACTAATCTCATGTAATTTTTGAATTTCTAGGCATTTTTCTCCCTCTCTCCTGATGTGCCTCTCAGTTTGTGGATAGCAAGGCTTAAAGTCAATGGGGACATTATGGTGTGGGCCCCCCACAATATCCCAGATGGAATTGTTAATTAACTGAGAGGGAATATCCAAATATTGATGAGACGTGTCATCATTCAGATTGTGCGTTGGCCTCCTATGAACAGTATTAAGTTGTCATTCACGTTCTATAAATAACATTAACTCTGACACTGGAGGCACTGTGATCTCCTATGGCCTTCTAGCTTAAGACCAGCTGTTCCATTTCATGGCCTAAAGCCAGAAACAAAAACACTTAACTGAAGCCAGTTGCAAAATTGTAAAGTAGTCTAGAGATCAGAAAGGTTGAGAAGATAAAATATAAGTCACATTCTTCAAATCAAAGAGGCTGTACAAGAGGTATCTAAGAAGGAGTTTAAAGGGTCAGATCAAAAGCATTTCAAAAAGCAAGGAATCTGCTTTCACAATAAAACATAATACTGAACAATACAGCCTAAATATTAGTTGTGTCCACTGGTTCTGATCTGCAAAACTAATTCCTATATGCTAAAATTCAGGTGCCCCCTACAGAACAGATGCTATATATGTTTATATGCTAGCAGAGAAGTCCTGTTCCTGCAAAACCTCTATCTCATAATGCCTTCTCCCCTATGTGCCCAGGCCTGGACCAGGATTCTAATCTCAGGTGTCAGAATCATGTTTGACCCTGCTGGCCTGATGCCTCTGCTTTCGTCAGTCAGCTACCAATCTTATTGGCACCATACTCGTACACAAGAACTTTGCAGCCTTGGCCTCTCTCCAGAATATTTAGGCCAGTTAACCCTAGAAAAGGCCACATCATAACAAAAGAAAGAATTAGGGACATTGATTGCCAAAATGATATCACTAGTGCTCCTGAATTCTACCGCCAATTGTTATATAGCCGCAATCCCTCTACTGTGGGGTATCTATACAATCTAACCCTAAGCAAATATAGATGGGCCTTTTCCAGAGCCCACTTTGACGTCCTCCCTTTAGCACTGCTGGCAGGAAGATTTCATGGGACTCCTTATAGAGACTTTGCCTTTGTGGATCCAGGGAGGTAGAAACTCTTGATCACGTAAGGTGCCCTTTTTATGATGCCCCAGGACGTGCTCTAATCTCTCTATTCATCTCCAAATTTGAGAGCTGTACTGATAAATTTTATGTTTATTGCTTTTTAAGGGATAAAACTTGACACTCACATACCAGGTGGCCAAATATCTTTTATCCTGTTATGCAATTGTGCAAAACTTTTAATTAGTTATGTTGCTTTACTGTTTCATTGTTTTCCTCCTCCCCTGATAACAAATTGTTGTGTTGTTTATTTTTACAAAGGCTGGTCAAAGACCGTAATAAAGATATTTGATGTTGAACACCTTCTCTCCATAGAATTTTGGGAGAAGAAGTTCAATATGTCCAACTACAAAGTGGTTACATTTCCTGCGGTTCTGAAAATCTCAAGTCTGCAGCTTTCTTTTGGGCTCCATCCTGTACTTTCCTCTCTTCTGTTACCAAAGGAAGATGTTTCTGTCTATTGGTTTATTCCTTGTGTTTTAAAGTGTTCTTTGAAAAATGTTTACTCCTATGCCCTTTTCTTAGACCAAGTCACCCAAGGCATAAAACAAAACTACAACAGCAATATACATGAACACACATTATACAATTCATGTGTACATTGTGTGTGTGTGGGGGGGTGTATGATAGAGACACTTATATAATATATTCATGATTCAGCTTGTACAGTACTCCTAAAAACTGAAACAAACAGGAAACATGACCAGTAATAAACATCAATTAAAGCTAATAAAAGGAGGTGCATTTTCAATTTACTGTGCTGCATTTTAATCCTCCTTCCAAATCAATTATATTTAAGCAAACAGTGTTAAGGAAAGGAATAAAGTGTTCTGTCAATAAAGGAATGCAGTCCATCAATGAAAATAACTTATAATCAAAGCATAGTATTATGATAAGTGCTATTTTTAAATACTTCTATTTTAGTGACTAGCATGTACTTGGCAGGTTCCCTGATATGTTAATGACTGAGCATCTTTTTTATTTAGTCATCTAAATTATGTATCCATCATTATTTTTCTATTATTGTTTTACATGCAAGATGTTGAGTTTCCCTCCCCAAAGTCTTCAGTGACTCTGTTAAACAAATTTAGGATTTAATTTACTGTTAGGCCAAGTAGAATTTGTATGTGTGTATGTGTGTATGTGTGTGTATGTGATAGAGAGAGAGGAAGGCAATACTTCACTCCTATTTGGCCTCACAAATCATGGCCTAATGAATAAATCAATATTTCCCATACCATTTTGTCATCTGGAATTCCAACCATTTCCATCTAAGAAGCTGCAAGTAATATTTTGTTTCTCCTTATAAGAGAAGAGAGAACGTGTTATGGTTTCTCGTTTCTGGTTGCATTTCCTTTTCCATAATTTGTTCTGCATGGGCCAGATTAATTGATGGTTACAAATGCTCATTAAATATTCCTTACAATTTAGGGCTATCAGATTTGTGCTGCAAATCCCAGATGGCAACAAATGATACAGAATACCAACTCCTTGCTGCTATCTAGTGGTCACGTGGATTTTTGCAGCCCAGTTCTAGACATTTTGTCAGTGGGGATGAACATGACAGGAGTGTATTTTTGTTCATGCATTCTACTTTAGGAAGATAAATATCTGTGCAGAAGTAGATTTTATTTTAAGCCTATCATGCACATGCAGAAGAATATATTGAAAGGGAACTCTTAGTAGGCTCATTGTTGGTTTGGAATGCTCTTGTTGGACTATCAACCCTTCTGGTGTAAAATTATGCTATGGTTCACCTTATATGCACCAGTGTTATATGAAACACTAAAACCTTTGTGTCTTTGATCTCACAGTAAAACAGATGATTTCAATGATGCTTACTTCAAACCAATCAGTATAAAACTAATTAGGATACTATGCATTCAAATGTAACCTCAAAAAACTGGTCTAAAAGTAGAAATAGATGGTTGCCAGTCTCCTTATGGCTGAATTATATTGATCACCAAGTGGTTCACCACAGTTTTGTATTATGTCCTAATCATCTGGTATAAGTTTTCCTCTGTAAGCATCAGTCTCATTATACAGCATTTAGAGTCTTGAATGGGATGAGTCACAAGGGCAGAATGAGATAATGATGATGATGATGATGATGATGATGATGATGATGATGATGATGTTACATGCCAAGACACAGTACACAGCAAAAGAAAAACCAGTAGTTACAAAATTCTGTCCAATAAAATTAGTGCACAACTTAGCAATCACTCCAGTAAAACTAATACGCCCACGTAAAACAAATGAAACACAACCATAATATTTAACAGGATGCCCTATGATTCTGCAAAGCACCCATACATCCATAATTCATACAAAACAAATGTCATCATGAAAACACCAATCTTAATGAAAGCTAGATGAAATAACCAGACCTTGCACTAATCCACTAATCAAATAAAAAGGATTTTAAACCCTTAAGCCATCTCCCAGTTGGTTTCCAAGATCAATTTAAAATGTTGCTTTTTGACCTTTAAAACCTTTTATGACATTGGGCATCCATGAAATGTAATGAAAATCAGTAATAGGGTGATTTGCTTAAATTTTTGCACTGTCATCCAGTTAACTCATAACATGCATAGATCGAGTTGTTTACAATTCTAACAGTGATCAATGTCCAAAATGAGTGTATAAGAAAAAGAATGAGAAGAAACAGAGAACTTGGCCTGGTGGTCTGATCCAGTCCCATACTTCAAAGCAATCAATAACACTGTAATCAGAAATACAGGGTTAACCTTATTGAACTTTTGGGCATGCACACATTTTAAATAGAGAAGATCTTCTGGAGGGAAAAAGTGAGAATATTTTTATTCTGGTCAAGCAGTGATTATACTCAAATGGTGTATACTCTTCCCATATTATACTATAGTATGGATTATCAGTGAGGCTGTGCTTCCAATTTATTTACAAGGGGCTCTACAGTCACAGTCAAGCCAGAGTTCTCACCTGAGGCATCAATTATCAGGCTCAAATTATTATACTTAGGGTACATTATGCAGAGACCTTAGTCTCTGGAGAAGTCCATGATGCTGGGAAAGGTGGAAGGAAAGAGAAGAAGAGGACAACCTAAAGCAAGGTGGATGAACTCAGTTACAGTGGCAGTGAGAATACACCATTGGAAAACTTAAAAGACCTGATTAGGGATAGATTGTCATGAAGAAAATCTATCTATGCAGTCGTTAAGAGTGAAAAATTACTTGATGGACATAATCAGTCAATCAATCAAACAATCAGTCAGTCAGTCAGTCAATCAATCAAACAATCAATCAATCACTGAGAGTCATCACCAGTTTGATGGCACATAATCAATCAATCTACAGTCACAGAGGGTGAGTGGATAAGAAATACCTTTATTTGGTGGTCTGGAAAAAAAAGGACATTCTACTTCTCTTGCTTTCTCTTTCCTGCTGTTCATCTGGAGCCAGTTTAATTGAGAAGATGAAGATGAGATTGATGTCCTCAGCTAACAAATGCATGAACCTGCCTTGTCTCAGGTCTTCCTCAAGTGTTCCATCATACAGCATTCTTTATATGGGATCAAGCTGCAGTTCTTGTAGTACCTGCCTTTGTTCCTTCCCCCTGGAGATGCAACGAGACCACTGTGAGCAGATCTTCCTTGGTGGTCCTCTTCATATTATCTTACCACATGCCATAGTTACAGAGTTCAATTTTATCACACTATGTTTTACAAAAACAAGGATTGTGATAATCCCTCAGCATTTAACAAGGTATTCCCAGAAGCTCCATCCAGTTTATTCTGGTTGACAGTACCTGCTACCTATATTATAGCTTAACATGTCAAATAAAACCAGCCCACATTTTCACATTCTTTCTTTTACATTGTAGAAAAGGGAATTAGTTCTGCAAATTTTGAAAATTCCTCAGTACAATCAATAGGACTTTCCTCTTTATGTATCAGTGGAGTCCCAGAGGGAAAGGTCAAAACAGGCAAGATGGCAGATACAATGTCACAATCCAAGCCCACCCCTTTGTACATCAGGTAATGTTGACACATGTACAAAAGGGTGGGGCAGAGATTGTGGTGCCACATTTGCCATCTTGCCTGCTTTGGCAATGCTGCTGCTGCTGTTTGTGATTTATACATTTTGTCTTGCATAAAGCAAAGTCATCTGGATATATTTTATTTAGCAATTCCTTTTATTAAATTCCTGTAGAATTTGAAACTATTTCCAGTTCTGGACTGAAACATCCAGATTTGAAGAATGGAAGCAGATCTGATATGTTCATATATAGGTGAAATAGAGAATGAATTTGTGACTGTCCCCTAGAAGTACAGAACATTTTATCGTAAACCACTCCCCTCATTCAGATTTTCTATCCTAGTTTTGCTCTAGTTTTTAAAGTTTTTGAAGGTGTTGTTGGTTGTTTTTGTCCTTTTTAGTTTTTAGGGGGATGGCAACAATAGTGTATAATTTTTTACTGGAGAAACATACAATCTGGAAGTGCTTCATGAATCACCATCTGTATTCTCTTGAAATTAGAAAATAGCCCCCTAATGGTTGCACCATAAGCTAATGCTAAAATAATGTTTGAGGAGTTAAGAGAAAAGACATTTATCTCCTGCCGTCTGAAGAATGCATTCATCCCAAACCTTTCAAATATGGTTGCATAAAATGACGTTGTATAGTGTGTGTGTGTGTGTGTGTGTGTGTGTTGATGCATTTTTGAATAAAGCACAGATACTGCAAACAAAAGTGTAAAGTGAAGCAGAGTAGCTCCAGTGCTTCCCCTCAACTGACCAACATGGCTTCTCCATGAGCAAGGAAGTCACATTTCTCAAGGGTAATCAGTCCCAGCTTGACACTTCATGGATTAGAGAGCATCAACTTTGCAACTCACAGCAGTATGTCAAGACTGAGCAAGCTCGCTTCACATACTCCGGGTAAATAATATATGTTGCTCTTGGAATGGCTGAATGTTCTTTAAAAACAAGGCTAAGTTTCAGTAGCATAGAAAAGAAATGGCTACTATCTACGTAACCTGAAAATTGAAGCCAGATGGGCAGTCCAATTCTGCCTGTTTAATCAAATGCGCAGTAAATGTGATTATATCTCATGGATTTATTCCAAGGTAAGTGGGTCTATGGTTCAGGTGTAAGATAGGAACCAGAGATACATGAGAAATTCAGCACCCCAGAAATTTTAGACTAAAGTATTAATTTTAGAACTGCAAATAAACAGGAGAACCTGGATTCATATGCAAACTGGTACTTTGCATACACACCCACACACACACGGTATACCAAAAGTCCAGCCACAAAGGCCAATAGATGATTTAAAGGAGACCATCACATTAGAATTTGTGAACATCAGAGAAAATATTTGTGTGGTTAGGAATGTTCAAAGGTGATGCATCAAATGACTAAGAAGGTGTTTAGAAGAAAGTGGCAACCAGTTCAAACATTTAATGTAATTTATATAATAAATTGCATATGGGGCCCGACTTTTGGTACACTCTGTGTGTGTGTGTGTGTGTGTGTGTGTGTGTGTGTGTAGGAAAGAGAGAGAGAGAGAGAGAGAGAGAGAGAATGAGAAATGTTCACCTTCCTTAGGAACAACAGAAAACTTGGTATCTGCTTGCTGCTGGTAATGGCTGACCTTCATCCAGCAGCGGTTCTAGCTAAAACTAAACGTAGATGGGTTATTCTTTCCTCTCCTTTCTTTTCCATCACTTTTTGCTAGCTCTCTTTTTGACATCACTCTCTCTTCTCCCTACTTCCCAAATGAGTGATGTTGCCTAAGACCAGAAGTGATATATTGCAAAAGGGTTTTGAAAGTAGATTGAGGCTGCCCACTCTTGATTTTCAAGTCACCCACTCTTTTCTATTTTGTGATGAGACAAACAGCTGAAAAATGGCTCCTGATTTCATCCGACTTGATTTATAGGCATATGTTTTTCTATAATATTATAAATGGTAATATTGTCTAAAGCAAAACAAAGCTGTTGCCTACTGCTTTTATTAATACTCTAAGTATAATTCTGAGAAAAGAGGCTGTTTACATAAATAACTTACAGTGTTTGGTGAAAAGAGCTCTCTAATGAACAGTATCCTTCAGATGATAAAATAATGGTTTGCCAACAGACACCAGATGGTTATTACAGATGAAGATTTGCATTCTACCAATGTCAACAAACCTGGCTGTCACACTCAATAAGTTCCTAACACAATCATGTCAGTATGCATCTACTTTCAAAACCATCAAGTGCATCAACTGTTCTAGCCAGACCCAGCTAAGCAAAGCTTTGTAAAGATTAATCCTAAACTGAATAAAACAAAGGGAAAAAAAACTTTCAGTCAGCAGATCATACCTGAACATCACTCATTGAACACATTTAATCCCAGACCAGTCATTAAAACCACCAAGCTGTTCTGCAGCCCTGAATTCTGTAAAAACTTCATGTACAATTTGAGGTTTACTGTTTCCAAATGTACAGATGTAACAACAGCACCGTTTCAGTGAAGTGCTACACTTCTTGGCTCTTCAGCACATGTTCTCTTTTTCAGAAGGTATTAAGAAGGGGTGCATGTTTTGAGTCTTAGGCCATCAACGGTCAGGAAATATAATATTTCATCTCTCCTAGATCAAGGAGAAATATGTTCTTACTTTGGCTTCATTTTCAATTATCACAAGACTTCTGATTTTCTGGGAAGATTTGTTTTGCTTTTTCACAACTGTTTGCTCCATTTGTGCATGGGACTACTTGGACAATGGGATTGTCCTGATCACAGAACCATGGAGTTGGAAAAGACCATTAAAACTGTTGAGTCCAATTTCCTACTCAGCGCAGAGATCCAAATTAAAACATCCTTGACAGATGGCTATCTTGTCTCTGTTTGAACAAATCCACTGAAAATGAGCCCACCTTTGCATAATTGCTTTCATTGTCAAAAGGGTCGGTTAGATTTTTTTTTTCTTAACTTATAATTGGAATTTATTTTCTTGTAGCTTAAATCCATTATTTTGGATCTACTCTGGAATTACAGAAAACAAATCCCGGCTTTCTTCATGTACCATCTTTCAAGTACTTGAAAAGTGCTCTCAGCTTTTTCTTATCAAGACTAAACATTTCCAGACACCTTCAGTCTCTCTTTCTAGAATAGAGTTTCTAGTCTCCATATTATCTTCATAACTCAGAAGACTGTCTGAATCTTTCTCAAACCATGGCATCCAGAACTGGACATAATCCATATGTTGGGGTCTGACCAACACAGAATAAAATGAAACAATTACTTCCCTTGATTTGAAAATGATACTACTATTGATGTGTTACCTGGAATGTTAGGCTTCGTTATTAGAATTTTAATAAAGGTGATATTAACATTTTAGCATGGCATCCATGCCTCCTTTTGAAGTTTAGAAAACCATGTTTTTCCTTTGAGCCAAAACCATTTCTTTGATGTGCAAAAACTAGCCCTTTCAGGGGCTGTCAATCAAATAATAGGGCTGTATTCTGAAGTCCTTGAGAGTTGCAAATGTTAAAGAAACAAGCCCTGGTGAGAAAGGAGGAGAAGCAACATATTTTAAGGATGTCTGTCTTTTCTCATGTCTAATCAATGTCTTTTATGTTCGATTTGTTGCTTTCTGATACGTCACATATATTGAATGTATCATTTGTTTCTGTACCCTATGTAAGGACATGACGCCCCCTTAATAAAATGCTTTTCGCCTAAAGTACTTGCGGTTCCTTTTTGTGGGGGTGGGTGAGAAAGCAAAGGTATTGAGTGTTTTCTTTCTCACATTCAGGGACTAAGTTTCTTCCAGCTCCAAGCCACTCGGGTGCCTGAGTTTCATAGGCAACAGATGCAGCCTCAAATTTCATTTGCTTTTTTTTGGTTTCACATCACATTGCTACCTCATATTCAGATTAATTGCTATTCCAAAATCTTTTTCACAAATACTATTACTAAGCCTGGCTTCATCCTAATACTTGTGCATTTGTCTTCTTCTGCCAGAGTGAAAAAATGTGCAATTGTCTCCCATTTCCTTCTGTTCCTCTCAGCCCATTTTTCTCACCCATCAAGATCATTCTGAATTTGCACTAATTAGAGCTTTGGAGTTTGATTTAATAATCTCTTTCCTTTAGAACTTTACACATGAACTCCAAAGTGTTACAAGACTCCATCTCTCTCTCTTTAAAAAAAAAAGGGGGGGGGAATGTTTTATATGAATCCTTGACAGAGGCATCTATAATCTATCATCCACTTTGAGTAGAAGGGAGTTTATACAGCACTAACTCTATGGCATTGTTCAAATACCCCTGGTTACCTGACACGTAGCTGCTCAAATATCTCAATTTTCTGAATTCACATGATATACTGAACCATAAGACTATATTCTATCATACACTAGACCAGTCTGTAGTTTAGTATGTCATGTGAATCCAACCTTTGTGCAGATAATTTTTTATTTGCATGCTCTTTCACATGTGGACAGATTATTTTAAAATTATGTCACAACCAATGTGATGATGATGAAGACGATGATTTTTTCCCCTGGTACTTATGCCACTATCAACCATATGAAAATCAATCAAAAATAAATAGTCAATCTGACCTGAAAGACTAATACTAAACAGACACATAAATCCACGCAAGATGACAAAGTGCTACGTGAAGCTAGAAATCTTTCACAGATCAGACACTGACCTCATACTAGTCCAGTACTGGACATTTTAGATCGGTGTTGGCCAATAGCATCCAAGCAGGTTTGGCATGGAACATCAGATGCAGACAAGAAATTCTCAGTTCTGGTTCTGAATTATCCTGACAGATGGTAACTAGTGAAGAACATATTTGAACGCAGCTGCTGATGGTCCCTGATTTAAGCACAGAATATGTTTCATTCATTCAATTTATATCTTTTTACTCTAGCAAGCAATCCAGATGGTCAGTATTTCTTTTTTTAAAAAAAGGAAACAAACTAAAAATCTAAACAAGAATGACAAGAAGACATAAAAATTAATTCCAAAAGCAAATAATAATTAAAACCTTGGTGAAAATGATGCACATTCACCAATATATTATCTGCTAAGATATTTTGTGTTCAATGACAGCAAGTCCAGAAAAAGATGGGAACCTACTTATGGATATCAGGATGAATGGGTTCAAATTTTTCTTAAAGTCCAGATGAATAAAGCCATTTTTATTTATCCTTGGGTCTTGAGACATGAAATTCATTCATTCATTCATTCATTCATTCATTCATTCATTCATTCATTCTCAACATTTCCATCCCACTGCAATCCAGAGGTTCCTGGAGGCTTATTGTATTCAAGTTATAAAAATATCCAGTATTACAATCATGAAAACAAAAACCCCTGTCCAGAAAATAGTAACAGAAAATAATGACATGATACCAGGAGAAGGCTTCCAGAACAACTTCATCTTTAAAATATTGCTGTTGGCTAGAACAGACAATGCCATCAATAATACATGGAGCTCCATCTCACATCATCCACAAGAACTTTGGCTTTCTGTGTTGCATTTATCCTTCCTGCCTTACAACTTCTGAAATCTGCTCCAAATATTTCCACAGATCTCATGGGTGAGTTGGGGACTACAGGTGCAGAGGTTCAGTTTGTCAGTGATGTCTGCTGGCAAAGGGGCACACCTGTCTACTGTTCGTGAAGCTATAGGTTTATTCTGTATCAACCTGGAGGCATAAAGTGAATGTGTTTCTTAGATTCCCAAGTATATAAGGCAAAGTAAAAGAAGAGAACATATTTGTGCCTATCCAAATTCCCAAATAAAGATTGTGTCCCCAGCCATACTGTTGAGGTCAGGTCAACAATAGCCATGGCAATATATACTAGTCCTTTACATTCTTGTTTTAGGTTGCCTGAGTCTATACACTATCTTTATGAAGAACATTAATGTATGGTACATTTCTTTTACCATACACATCTTGTAGCAAACTGTGTTATTAGATTGCATGTTTGTGCCTTTGAGTCACTTTTTGACTCCTGGAGACTGCTGGACTAGTTCCTGCAGTTTTCTTGGCAAGGTTTTTCGGAAGTTGTTTGCAATTGCCTGCTTCCTAGGGCTAAGAGAGAGAGACTGGCTCAAAATCACCCCGCTGGTTTTGTGCCTAAGGCTACAAAGATTGTACAAAGACTACAACTCAAGGTCTTCCGGTTTCTAGCCTGATGCCTTAACCATTACACCAAACTGGCTCTTATGTTATTAGCTTATTAGCTAATAATTAATTCATATAAATAAATACATGTAAACTAATATAGACATTCTTACTGTTGTTTTATTACAAGGTGGAATTCTTCCCCTAGAGCAGTGTTTCTCAACCCTGGCAACATTAAGACGGGTGGAGTCCATTCATCTTAAATTTGTCAAGGTTGAGAGACACTGCCCTAGAGTCATAATCATTGTGTGTGTGGGTGAGTGTGTATGAATATACACATTTTTCCCAAGTGTCTATAGGATCACAGTATGCATAAGATGAAAGGAACAAATAGGTCATTTAGTCCAGCTCCTTGCTAAGTGATGGAATCCACTAAGCCAGCCCCAAAGGTCTCTATCTAACTCTCATTTCAAAACCTTCAGCAAAGGAATCTGTGTGGCTTTTCCACAGGATACCCTGGTCCTTAATAATCACCCCACCCCAGTGGAAATTAAGAAGAAGAGTGTTGTCAATCCTTCTTAACCTGATAGCTCATTTTTTTCCCATCTCGTCCACAAGGATATAATTAATGTCCATATGTCCTTTATTATAAAGGACAGTCCTTTATTGCAGAAAGCTGTCCTTTAGATTTATTTATTTTTTTAAAAAAACTCACTTTTGTCCTTTATTTTTGTCATTTAACCTTTACTGTACAAATGTACCACTTAATGCACAGTCTTTCACGTTCATGCTGTAAATTTACATATACCGTTTGATGTTAGATTTTTTTATTAGAATATGTATTTTTGCAATGTTTTTCTTGGTTATGCTCTTGAATTTTCCTTTGTAAAGCAAAGTTATAACCATAAACAATTATTATTATTATTATTATTATTATTATTATTATTATTATTATTATTATTTTATCCTTATGAACCTCTTTCAGATTTGCCCCTTTTTCAGGTTTGTCCTTTACTTTTTCCAAGAAAATACGGTGCCTGTAGATATAATGCAAGTCCTTGTGAAATCTTTTACTGAGATAAAGGACACTATGTCAACATGTCCTTGGTCTACCAAAGTAGTCACTGTGTCATAAGAGGAGATGAAGTTAGTCTGACATAAGTTCTTGACAAATCCAGGGTGGGTCCTGGTAGTGGAAACAAGCTTTTCTAGCTGCTTACAAACTTAAAGTTTATTGTTGACATAGACTATCATCAAGTGCTCTTGAACATGCGGCTTGACAATCTGTTCTAATAACTTATCCAGTTCAGATGTTGAACTAACTGGTCCATAGTTTCCTAGGTCCTTCCTCTTCCAGTTTTTGAATGAATTTTAATCTTCCTTCTGAGCTTATAAAAAAGCCTTGAATGGACTTCTTTAGTATCGTATTTCTTGGGATTGCTTTAACTAGGAGATACAACTGGACTTGATTCCTTTTTGAACCACCTTTAGTTTTGTTTACCTTTATTATATCTAGAAATTAAGGCACTGATTGTGTTGACAGCATAGTATTACTTTTTTGTCATATATTTGTGTGTATTGTTTGGTGTGATGGTTAAGGCATGAGGCTAAAAATCAGGAGACCATGACTTCTAGTTCTGCCTTAAGCATGAAGCCAGTTGGGTGACCTTGGGCCAGTCCCTCTCTCTCTCAACCTTAGGAAGCAGATAATGGCAAATCACTTCTAAAATCTTGCCAAAAACACTGCAGGGACTTGTCCAGGCAGTCACCAGGAGTCAACACAAATAAACACAAGACAAATAAATGAAATATTTTTTTAAAAAAAATATCCAGATACTTCTGATTACATTACAAAGGGCAAGTGTTCCTCCTAAAATACCATTTTCCTGGAGGACAAGTTATTAACAAAGGGGTCATGCAGAGGCCATTCAAAATAAACCAGAGGGATTTCAGGCAGGTCAAAATAGACCTCAAGTGAAGAGCTTCTACCAGCTGGAGAAGAGCAAACTGAGCTACATAGATGAAAAATTGCAGACAATTTTCTATTCTATACACAGAAGCGTTATGTAGAATGACGTCTGAGATATTTACTCTCCTTGCAGTTTATCATGTTGAGAGGCCTTGAACTATCACCTTGATAGTGACATCTGGGGCAAGTGGATTGTAAACCCTTGTCTGAAAGTTGTCTGAATGCCTGAATCGATTTCCAAATAACCCTTGTTATCTGCATCAGTGCTGTTTCCTTTTCTTGGCACTATAGAATTGGCTGCTTGTAACACCTGTAGGCAGAAAGCTCTAGTTATAATTTAAAATGACAGAAGTGCTGGCAGTGGGATTCAGGAAGAAAACAGATGTAGCTTTCACTCCCAGGCTGAGTGGAGATCTTGGCAAGCTATTTTCACTAACCCTTTTGCCCGAACTAACAGTAGATTTTTTTTCAACTTTCTTGTCTGCAAATTCATAGGAGAATTAAAACTTTAAAATATTAAGGTAGCAGATTTGTATCTATCCATACAATTCTTAATAATAATAATAATACCAGTAATAACCCCCCATGTAATCTGTTCATATTAGTTTTAACTTTCATCTGAGAGATGAGACTGAGTTTCATAATTACCTAATTCACAGTATGAACCTGCCCAGCTGTTCATGCACTTCTGTCTTGTATATGGGACAGGACTCTCCTCAGCTTTCTTACTGTAGTAAATGAGATTTGTACAGTATTTGGTTCCTTTGAAAGTACATGGGCATAAAGGATTTTTTAATGTTCATTCTTAATCCCCGAAGAATCAGCGATGACCATAGATAGGGAATTAATCTTTCTGAATGTTTAAAAATGCTTTATTTGCCTCTCCTGAAGCAATGGGCAAACCAGTACGAGTGTGTCCTGGAGTATCTATGCCGTTCTGAATTTTGCAGCATGGTTTTCAATTCAGAAGACACAAAATGTATATGTAAAGAAATCTGTACACAAAAATACATACACAGTGAGAAAAATTCAAGCAAGAATGCAATACATTTCAGATTTTTAAAAATTCACACACTAGAGAAAAGGGCTACAAAAAGCATACATTTTTGGGGGGGCCAGATCCATAAATTAGATTCAAAATGCTCTTAAATCAACAAAGTTGCTTATTCTTAGTAGTGAATGATGAAAACAGATTTATTTATTTATTTACTTTTGTGACTATCTTTTCTTTCATTCTTTGTTAAATTCATCAACTGTGTCTCAATTATAGTTGCTGCATAAAAATCAGGTTTTTCTTATTTTCCCCAAGAGGGTTTATTTTTGTGGAAATTTTGGGATGTAATGTTGAATTTTCAATTGGATTGCAGTCGTGTCGGTAACTGGGACTGGAATTTCTGTCACTAAGTGATACAGTCATAAAGTGCAATGTCACGTGACTGCATCACTTAATGACAGCAATCCCAGCACTTCCTGTTGCTGTCATTAACTGAATCTCACTGGTCATTAGGTGAGGACCCACCCTGATCCATGCCATTCCCAGTTTGGTCCTTCCCAACTCTGAGCCTCAGTTCTTCCAAGGTAAGAGGCTGCCACCCCTCAGAAAAGCTTCTGAGGCCTTCCAAAGCATAGCCAGAACAATTGAGAATAAAATTATCACTTCTACCATGGAAGATGGGGGAGAGGAATAAAGTGATCAAGATTAATTGGCTTAGGTTAAGTATTTGTTTTTATGCGGGCCAAGGCTTTTTCTTGGATGGTTAACAGTTGTATAGAAAAGATTTTGACAGAGGAAGATGAACTCGCAAGTGAAAACTTCCTTTAATAACTCTCTGTTATTAAAATCTGTTTAAAGTCTCTTTAAGGATAAAGATCTGTGGCTTTTTGAAACCTCCTGAGTTTGTGTATAATTCTACTTAATGATTTCTAGTGCTACTAATCTCACTGAGTTTTACAGCCAGTTCCTTGGATCATGCATGGAATCTAACTGAAAACTGATTTCTATATCATATGCTGGTCCATCACGTTTGTTCAAACTGATATGAACATGTCCATTGAATTTGGCCAATGTATTCATAAATGAAAGCCAGCGTGGTAGTCTGGCCTGGAAAAACCCATGTTCCATTCCATCTTTAGCCGCTGAACTTACTGAGTGACTAAAGTACAGTCATTCTCTGTCAGGCCAACCTATCTCTTCTTGTGGGAATAACATACAGGAAAATTACCTGTGCAGTCCCTCCTGAGCTCCTGAATGAAAGGCAGTATATAACTCCAATAGATAAAACCCATACTGCTCATTAAACCCACAGATGCTGCTATATACTTCTTGACTACCTCCTAAGGGAATAAGTGCAAGAACACCATACTGTACCCGTAGCTGAACTAAAAATTCAGAAAATTGATTAGATGCAAATCTCAGACAAATCTCAAACTCCTGATGTTTGAGTATGTTTCTAAGAACATTAACGTGTATATTTAGCATCCATCAAATACTATCTTTATAGCTTCCTGTGTTAGTATTAATACTCCCCTCTTTTCTGTGATAAGCTTAATGGTTAAGACGAGAGTTAATGGTGTTAACTCTGAAAATCCAAGGTTACAGAATAATTCTTCTGGTTATATACCCTCCTAAACAGTTGGTAATCACTTAAAAGAGATTGTAAAAATAAAAAAATAAAAAGACAGAAAGAAAAAAGAAAATAAAAAAGCCTCTGCTCGTAATTGAACTTTATGAGTTCAATTTTGACTTTAAATCAAAATGGGATTTTTACAATGCACATTTTGTTTTAAGAGGTTCCATTAAAATAGTCACCCTGAATCCCTTAATGTGTAAATCTCAATTCTGAATTGATATGCATTGATAATAAAGAAATAAATTGCCTACTTAATGAATGGTAATTTTATTTCTTAATGTTGTCTTAAAAAAAATTCTTCCCCATTTCAATGACACCAAAAAATGAAAGCATGCATTATTGATAATTGAGATAGGATTTACAAAAGGATGGATGGAGGAAAAAAAAAATGAAGCAAGTAATCTTCGATAGTGAATCAAAAATGTTAACCAAGGTGTGAAACTTTATGAAGTTTATATAAACTTTGACAGGAGGACTTTAATATACAGAAATACTTAAGTTAATGATACTATGATTAAGGCATAGATAGACAAATCCTTTTATTTGGCTACCCTCAGACTTACTGACCCAACTGGCTTTTTAAAATCATAATCATAATCATAATACAAAGACCTGCAAATAGAAGTAGAACGACTGTGGCAAAAGAAAGCAAAAATAGTACCGATAGGTGCCTTGGGTGCAATCCCAAAACATCTGGAGCACCACTTGAACACTGCTGGCATTGACAAAATCACCACCAGTCAATTGCAAAAGGCAGCTTTACTTGGAAGAGCTTACATCCTGCGGTGATACCTTCAACACCATCAAACAACAACATCTGCCTATCCCAGGTCCTTGGGAAGGACTGGGTAGGTGGATAAAAATGCCAAATCCAGTCTAAACACCTGGCTGACTGTGCGACCAACAATTATAATAATACTATCCTGTAACATTATATTTATTTATATATATGCCTCCAGTCCCTCAGATGCTCCAGAACTGGGTCAGAAATATTGTTTGAAAAAAGGGGGAGTGGTTATAGACTATAGAACAGGGAAAGTTGCAGTGAGAACCTTCAACATTTTCCTTTTTGGTAAACCATTTGATAGCCATGTTGTGCCTACAACACTTTCCTCCATAGTGGCCATTTTTTGAAAAGACTCATGACTTTCATTCAACATTTCAAATGTGCACATCAGCACAAAAAAAGAGGTTGATTATTCCTGTACTAAGGAGTCAAAGCAGGAAATAAGCCACCTCTTGCTAAGTCATTATCACCCAAAATAACATTTGCTTTTTGCCCACATAGAGAACTTGCTGATCTGTACAAGTGGTTTGATACATATTTATACTATAGATCAAGTTAACTTATGTCCCTAGACAACATGCAAATAACCTTCAAAATGGAGCTAATGTCAGACAACTGATGGCTGAAGTTTTTACTGTACTTTGGGGACATGAAAGAGAGAGGCAGAGTTATGAATAATATTAATAACAAGGTAGCAGAACCTGCTTGGCCTTAGCTGTTCTTGAGACTAAAGCGAGTTGGCCTTAGTTACAGTAGACCATGGGAATAGGGAGAACCTGAGAACCCCAAGGCTGTTGGCTAGGCTGAGACACTGAAAAATATCGTGGAAGGAAGCAATGGCAAACTGACTATGTAGCTTAACACAAGATCTCTTTACCTGATAATACAATAATGATATAATCAAGTAATAAAGAATAATAAGGATAAGGTTAAAACCTATGAGACCAGTCATAAGGTCAGGCTTGGACAATATTGTAGGAGATACATAGATCTGCTCTTGTCCTTTGCTTCTTGTAAGCCTTGCTTCACTTTCAGTCTGAAGGTACAACTTTGTCCATATGTAGGCTTTGTGATTTTATCTTACAATAAGCCCTGTTTCTGTTTTAAAATGATTGATATACTTCACTGGAAAAGGAACTGAACATATCATTCATATTTTCATGTTTCTGTTGTATATGTGTGTGCCTTGTTTTGTGGAACAGATTTTATTTTAAGTTATGGTTGTGCCATTTCACACAGATGAGTGTGTATTTGAATACAGTATATTCTAATATGTGGATAATAGTTGTGAGAGACATCTTTACTAGCCAAATTAGCCCCCCCAAAAATCCCCCCCCCCCAAATTCACTTCTACATTAGATTTTATTGGATTTATCCAATCTTAACAATCTTTAGAATTATTGCTTTTTCTTCTTTAAGCTTGTCAATGTAGCAATTGGTTATAATACAGATTCTGGTATTACAGTATATTTAGTGGTATTTTCATTTGAGTACCCAAAAATTACTTTGCAATATTCCTAATGCTTTCCGTTCCATAGGATTGTACACCTCTCTGAAATTGGAACAGTATAAGTGTAAAGAAATGTAGAGATGACCTTGGAATTGAGGAACTTTTAAGGAGTGTGTGTGTGTGTGTGTGTGTGTGTGTGTGTGAAATGGCAATCAGTCCATACTGGGAAAGCTTGAGAAATAAATTCAGAATAACGTTTGATTCTGTTTGGTATAAGATGGAGAGAGTGTGATGGTATGTGGAAATGACCTTGATAGACAGGAGGAAGACCAACAGTCCAGGCAATGGTCTGAAAAGAGGCAACTCAGTCCGCAAGTGGGGGAAAAGCATGGGAAGTATTTCAGAAGGGACCTTCCCTACTTTTCTGGATACTAAAAAGAGAAGAAGGGAGAAATACTTTCAGTCTTGCAAGATTCTGTTTAATGTAACCTTACAATAAAGATAGAGCTGATGCTCCTGGTTGCACTTCTTTTCTGGACTATCTAGAAGGGCTAACATCAATCTCTTTTCAACATTTCAGAAAACTAAGTATAGCCTATCCTGGGATACACTATTCATATCCTCATTCATGCTCTTAGTTTTTCTGTTCTTCTCCTTCCAACAGTCAAGTTCTCATTCCCTACACACTCATCATATTCCATCCTCATTGGACTGGGTTTTTTTTCTTCTTCAGGCTCCAAAAGTAGTAATTTCCTTTACATTAGGGAGGAGACAAAATACATTTCTTAGGTTGGAAGGGGCAGTGGTGTATGCTATAAATGTTCTCTGTAAAATATTTAGCAAAGACCCAGGGCAAGAGCGCATAATTTTTCTGAGCAAAAGGCCAACATGCCTTTTCAGTAGCCTACCACAGACAATGCCCTGAGAATTATGAATAGGGTCAGGACCAAAGTTATAATCTGACTTGGTTTAATTTGCATTTATGTTTAATTTAAATTAAATATATTTAAGATGACTACTACCCAGTTCTGGATATAAGAATTTCCCCTCTTATTTCACATTAAAAACTGCAGCCTTTAGAGATTACTGATGGTCATCCCCAAGCATTTGCTTTTATATCCCAGACTGTTTTTATTTGAGTTCTGCACACATATTCCTTTTTGCCAGTGGTTCTAGGGCTATTTTGGCTGGATAATTCAAGTGTATAAATTCACAATTCACATAGACATCCTTTCATTTTTATAGATCAGTGTTTCTTAACCTCAGCATGTTGGCTGGGGTATTCTGGGAGTTGAAGTCCACTCATTGTAAAGTTGCTGAGGTTGAGAAACACTATTATAGATCATTGCTTGTACTTAAGAAATAATGCTATATCATGCACTGCCTGTGCATTTTATAGAGCTGAATGAAATCTTCAAAGGCTAAAAGCATGATATAGATCTCTCTCTAATGCTGTAATACTTAAGAATGCAGGGGACATCTTCATTCAGAAAGGCCCTTCAAGTGGAACCCTTATCTTTGACCATGTTTCAGTAGACAGCTAGACCTCTATATTTAGGATGTCAATGTTCTCTCCCTGTGTTCTGGTGTGGACCAGAGGTTAGCTAAACTTTCTCGGTACTTGTTTTCCTGAAATTGAAAATTAAATTTATTTTCTCATTCCTTAGAAAAGAAATTTTCTCAGAATGTTCTTCACAACTTTTTTTGTGTGTTGTGGCATCCCCCCCACAATCCACATACAAATGCTAAATATATTTAGAACAATGTTAAATACATCTCAGAAACAACCAACAGACTATTACAACCATACGACATCACCGTAGCACACAAACCAACTAAAGCCCTCCAAAACCTCTTAAGTAAACCAAAAGACCAGTAGCCCAAGAAGAAGAAACAGGAGTCATCTACAACATACAGTGTAAGGGCTGTAAAAGCCACTACAAAGCAGAGCGCATCCATGAACACCAACTAGCAGTCAGAAGACACCATGAAAACTCCTTAATCTCACAACACATGGACAGACTCAACCATAGTTTCAACTGGGAAACTGTGAGCATCCTAGACCAAGCTAAATCCAAAAATGCTAGGGAACTCCTGGAAGCTTGGCACTCAGGCACATCAGCTATTAATAGACACATAGAGTTAAAGCACATTTAGACACAAGATGAACTGTTATGATGTGAGATAAATTAATGTTAGGAGTAAAACTCTGACATATTATTATTATTATTATTATTATTATTATTATTATTATTATTATTATTATTATTAAAACAGGGTGAATGATTTATGTACCTGAGAAGGGAACCAGCTGACACGATGTCTTTCTGAGTATTGATATATAATTAATAATTTAAAAAAAAGAGAGAGACAATAAGAAAAGCTAAGAAGGAAGCAAAAAGACCAGAACACATCCTCTCCAGCAGCCTAGACCCAGATACACAGGGATTAACACCAAACAAACAATAAAGCAGAAAACAATACCTTAATCAAGGAACTACCAAGGAGAAAACCACTCCCCCACCAACATTAGCAAGGTAAGCTACTGCATATAAACAGGGAGAAAACCCTATACTTGCTTGCACTGGTGATGTTGCCTAATCAGGTAATAAAATGTCTGCAATCAAACAACCAAGCTCAGAGAGCATTAAGGACTCCAAAGTTCAACCCTGAGCTACACAAATTCTCTTCTATTGGTAAATAAAGACATGACTACTTCACTATGTTTCACATACAATAACACACACACAAATTTTTACTCCTCTCTGTTTCTCCTTCCCTCCTCTTAAGCTTTAAAGCCATAATAGGTATTTAGGTCTAATGATCTAGGCATGAAAATAACACTTTTAATGTGTACTTTGCTACTGTATGTTTACATTAGGAGCAGGGAGCTTTTTTACTGTAGGGCCATCAGATCTGGACCATAAATATCTGGAAAATCACTAGATGGCAGCAAAGAGACAAGAAACATGTAGTATTTGCTGCCATCTAGTGGTCAACCAGATGTTTAAACCCTAGATATGGTATCACTATTTTACAGCCCAATTATGAGAAATGTTTTTGTGAATGATGACCAATATTGATGAGATCAAACTTAAATTGGATAGGAATAATTATAAAAAAGTTCCTGCCAAAATAAATAAGTGGTATCAATTGCATACTTTGGTGCTCCGCACATGGAAGGCCATTTTTGAAAAGGCTGCTCCTCCACTTACCTACTTAGAAACCAGCAATTTTAGAAGCATTATAGCTTATTCCCAGATAAGTAAATATATGATTTCAATTTCCTTATAAAGTATTAAAGAATAGGTTCATAACTCAAATAACCCAATAGAGGTTCTTCAAGCATCCTCATTTTGTTCTGCTGGACAATATAAAACTACCTATGGATATAATTTGACCCCTACAGAGTGTTTGAATGAATTACAATTTGCATGGTACAATCCTTTACATGCCTATTCAAATATGACTCCACCTGAGTTCAAGGAAATTTGTTTCCAAATAAATGTGTTGTGAGATTGTAGCTTTTATAAACAGAACTAAACACACAAGCAAAATCCAACAGGATTGACTGCATTTGCAACTTGGTAACAGCTTTTTTTTGGGGGGGGGGGAGAAGCCTCTCACTTCTATTTCCCTCCTTCTGATAATTTGCATAAATAAGCAAAGCATCCTCAGGAAAAAAAACTGGATGATTTATAAGATGTGCCTCATATTGCATCAGAACTTTACTAGGCTAGGCTCACTCCAGATCTCTCTGCTTTGCTCTTGCTTAAGCAAATCACAAGCTCCTGCAGTTCAGGAAGCAAATGGATGTTAGGCAATAGGAGGCAGTTGCTTACAGTTTTCATCTATTATTTTTATCGTTATCTGGTTGTCTTTAATTGGGAGGAGGAGGAGGAGGAGGAGGAGGAGGAGGAGGAGGAGGAGGAGGAGGAGGAGGACTTTGTGGAGTGCTGCAGGGTTCAGTTCTCTCTCCACTCCTTTTCAACATCTACTTGAAACTGCTGGGTGAGATCATCCGTCATCATGGGATGAGGTATCATCAGTATGGTGATGATACTCAGTTATACATCTCCATCCCTGGTGAGGTAAGTGATGCCGTGGCCACCCTTTCGCAGTGCCTGGAGGCTGTAAGGGTCTGGATGGGGAACAACAGGCTCCAGCTGAACCCTGGCAAGACGGAGTGGCTGTGGGTTAATGGCTCCTCTGTATCTGGGACTTTGTCATTGTTGGTGGTGGATGGAGTAACACTGCCCCAGACAGACCCAATGTGTAATTTGGGGGTCTTCCTGGACTCATGGCTCCTGCTCAAAGAGCAGGTGGCAGCCGTGGCCAGGAGGGCCTTTGTACAACTTTAGGTTTTGCACCAGTTACGCCCTTTCCTGGATCGGGATGCACTTCGAACAGTCACTCATGCCCGTGTTATCTCCCAGATAGACTACTGCAATGCGCTCTACATGGGGCTACCCTTGAAGAGTATCTGGAAGCTTCGGCTGGTCCAAAATGCAGCTGTGCAAGCTATTTTTGGGGCCTGAAGAAGGACCCACATAACACCATTGCTCCACAAGCTGCATTGGGTACGAGTCTGCTTCCAGGTCCAGTTCAAGGTGTTGGTTATCACCTTTAAAGCCCTACATGGCATGGGACCAGGTTACCTGAGGGACCACCTCTTCCCCATGATTTCAACCCATCCCACCCAATCACACAGAGAGGGCATGCTCCAGACCCCCTTGGCAAAAGAGCTCCGACTAGCGGGGTCCAGAAGGTGGGCCTTCTCTGCAGTAGCCCCTGCCCTTTGGAACACCTTGCCCCTGGAGGTGAGACTGGCCCCCTCACTCCTGGCCTTTCAGAGGGATTTGAAGACCTGGCTCTGCCATCTGGCCTGGGGAGGGGAGGGAAGTAATCAAGTGTGGGGTTGGTTAGCCCCTTAGAGGCCTGGCATTGCTGCCCTGAACCATCGGCCTCCTGGACTTTTTCCTTCATCTTTTGTAACTGTGAATATAGGCTTTTAATTGTATATTTATTTATTGTTTTTAATGAGTTGTGAGCTGCCTAGAGTCCCCCATTGGGGGGAGGTGGGTGGGGAAAATAATAATAATAATAATAATAATAATAATAATAATAATAATAATAATAATAATATCATGCTGCTAGCAACAAGAAGAAAATAAATCTTCTACTGCTAAAATGGGCAATCAGATAAGGATGCCCAAGTCTTCACAAGGAGAAATAATAAAAACAACAACTGAAGTCTAGCAAAAACAGAGTAAAACTGTTCCTTGATTTTTCTCTATTTCAGCTGTGGAGTTTTTCTGAGATAGGTATGGGACCATGAAAAATATGGCAGTCCCTGGAAATTTATGAAAATTGGGAAGTTTGTAAGTCATGACCACTGTGAAGGAGCTGAGTATGTCAAAGTGTCCTATTTAGTTGCTGCTGCTGCTGTATTCATATCAGCAAAAACAAATAAAATAATAAATCAATAAGAATTTTTAAAAAAAAAAAATCATTAGAGGAAAGTAACTTTTGTGTGTGTGTGTGTGTGTGTGTGACTTTGTCATTGTTAACTTCTGGCGACTGCCTGGACTAATCCCTACAATTTTCTTGGCAAGATTTCGGAAGTGGCTTGCCATTGCCTCCTTCCTAAGGTTGAGAGAGAGAGTGACTGACCCAAGGTCACCCAGCTGGCTTTGTGCCTAAGGCAGAACTAGAACTCATGGCTTCCCAGTTTCTAGCCAAGTGCCTTAACCACTACATCAAACTGGCTCTCTAAATTATGTATATACTTTTACTTGAATCATCATCATCATCATTTGACTCCTGGTGACTGCCTGGACAAGTCCCTGAAGTTTTCCTGCATGGTTTGCCATTGCCTTCTTCCTAGGACTGAAAGAGAGTGACTGGCCTAAGATCACCCAGGTGGCTTTGTGCCTAAGACAGGACTAGAACTCATGGTCTCCTGGTTTCTAACCTGGTGTCTTAACTACTACACCATGGCACTGTTGATAAAGGTTGTATTATCCCCAAGGAAAATGCCGGAGAACATCACTTCCCCTTGAGAACTGCTCCTCCTCAAGTCATATGCCCTTAGTCAGATTAGAGATTTTCAAGGAACACATAATTCTAAATGGAAAATTCAAAGGAGGCCAGCTAGACTACTTCTGAACCTGGAGCAGTGTGATAATTATGCCATTCTTCTGTCACCACCCAGCATTCTTCTAAGAAAGCTAAATTTGATCATAAGTCATTATGCCAGATCTGCAGATGCTGTATATATGTGCTGGACACCGTTTGGCTGTTCCAATCATCCATTTGGAATGCATTCTATAAGTCCATTAGGAGTTGCAGTTAGAATGATTTCCTTTTCTTCATTTTTAATGTGATTCCAGACAGTTGCCAAAGAGTGCCCTTCAGCTGCAGTGGCATAAAATGGTAGCTAAATCTTATCTACAGAGTAAAGCTTTTAAGCCTGAATGGAGTTCAGCTACATCAAATTCAAATTTTCCATCTTGTCTTTTCTAAAGCCAATCTTTCTTTCCCTGTGCAATCATTACTGTGCTTTCATCCAGACATTTCCCAGCATTGTCTGCATATATAGAAAGAGCCTTTGTATACTATAAATCATGCTATGCACATACATATATTGCATTCTGCTTCTCTTAGCAAAGTACTTCCTTCTAGGTATCTGGCATCTTCCTTTCAGCTCCAGTTCTTATAAAGGAATCTGTAAAATATCATGGAGGCAATTTCAAGACTTCAGCATTGACAGGATTATTATAATTCTTTTTCTTCCTGTCTCTTAGACACTATTCAGTACAAGCATCACTCATTTTTATTTTGAAAAATTCCTTGATCAAAAATCCCACAAAGTAAGCTATTTTTTTTCCCAACCTGAGCCAATGTATGTTATTCAGAAGAAAATGCACAGTTTTGGCCCCTTTCCCACTGGACTGCAGTCTTAGATTTTACCTAATCATGCAGAGAATGTGGACTCTAAGAAGATATTAATTATTCCTTTGTGCAGTCAATCAATCAATCAACCATTCAAAGCCGATCAGACATAAAAATTATAGTCTAGCCTATGTGTTTCTTTGCATGTTTTCTCCTTCAAGAGATTACATACCTAAAAAGGAGAGAGAGAGAGAGAGAGAGAGAGAGAGAGAGAGAGAGAGAGAGAGAGAGAGATTTGAAAGCCTACTAAACATTCATGTTTCTATACTGTAAATTTAAATGGAATTTTAGAAATGCAATGAAGCAGATCTATTCACAGGCTTCTGAAAGCTAGACTCCCTACTTCTGTGATTTCAGATGCTAATTATCTGCTCATAAACTATCCAGCAATGAAATTTCTGGTGTTCTCATCTAATTAACAGTCAGAATAAATATATGTTTGTTGTGTGTATGTGTCTGTGTGTGTGTGTGTGAAATAACCTTGGGGGGGGGCAAACAACTTTTCCTCCTCTCCCAGGATCGTCTGTAGTGGGCTCAATCACCACAAAAGGCAGCAGGCCACAGTACAACAAATGCATAGGGTTTATTGAATCAAATCTTGAATACGGTCATCCCTTTAATACATTTCTCAGTGCCAGCACAACTAATTAGAGGTACACATCACTGATCTGCACAATTTCCCCAACTGATGTAAGCAGAGAGTTATCTAAATTAGTAATCGGGTGTTTACCAAAAGTTATCTTGCAGCTTCTTGATTTCAGATAGATTTTGCAATGTAGTAAAGACAGCAAGAGAATAGCAAGCAAAAGATAACAAATAAACCAACAAGCAATAGAATGGAGAAGCTCTTACATGCTAGATGCACGCCCTCCACACACTTCTTCCACACATAGACTTTCTTTTTGTCTTCTATTTTACAGCCCAGACATGTTGGACACTGACCAACTGCTTTTCATCAATCTTGTCATGGAAATATTTATTACACTTAGAAGGCAATTTGGGGAGGGGTCAAATTGTCCTTGGGTAGTTCTTGATCATGTCCTGATCCTTGGTACTTTTATCTATCAGTCATACTTTGATCTCCTGTTCTTTGGGACATCATTGTTTTAGACCACCCTAGCATGCTGCTCTATTACACCTTTGTGTTCAGATAGACTGTATGTACTTTATGGGACTGAGTATTAATCAGATAGTTCATTAAGCTCCTTGTTCATCATGATTACTTGAAAAGGTCGTTTGCTGGACAAGCCTGCAAAGTAGTTAGCTTCCATTCTAATATGGATTGTTTTTTTCTTCCAGTACATCCCTTAAATAGGATGTATCTTCTGATTTGCTCTGTTTGGGAGCACATCTACTTTTATTTCAACGTCTCTTTCCTTTCCTCCTTGTTTGGTCCACCCACTTCTCTCGACACAAAGAAGTCTTGATGTCACAGAGATGAGGCTAAGTGAAGATATTATTCCTTCATTAGTTGATGTTATTGGCTTAGCTGCCTCAGGGTCAGAAAACACCAAGGCCTCTTAAGATGACTTGGATGAGTACCCAAACTCAGAAATGTCAGTGATGGACAATTCTACAGCAGAATTATCTTCCTACTGCCAGCACAACTGGTCTCTACTCTCCATGTTAACCACAGAATCGCAAACCTAGTCAAGGATCTACTCCTTACACATCCGGTTATTGACCTCATTGTTTTTATTTCTATTTCTGTATCAGCTTTCTGATAAAATGCATTGTAGTGGTGCACACTAAATCAAGACAAAAAAGCATAAAGCCATAAAAACAACAAAGCAACTAAGCTACTCTGTCATTACTTATTATTTAATCCTTTTTCCCCACACTTTTTTTTTTTTAGTTTATTGCAAATTGAAGAATCCAACTGTTTAAAAAGCCTATAAATCAAAAGGGAAGAAGATGCCAAGGTACGCTAGCAATACTTTATGCCGATTCAGCAGCCCTCTTCCGAAAAAGGCTGAAAGTGTTTTTAAATTAACTCTCTAAAATGCTGTAATGTAGTCTACAGGGATTACATTACTGATGTGTAACTTTCATTTGAATCTACAATTGCTGCATAGGGAAGGTAGTTAGACAGTTAAATCTGCTGGGATGGAAAGAAGGTAGATCAGAAACTACAGGTAGGCCATAAGCTGAAGTGTACAAGATAAGCAAATTGATTTCTAATGATTTAACCAAGGTGGCAAGAAACTGCCTCCCTCCATTTGTTTATCAGACTCTGTAAATTGCAGGTGCAGGTTATGCTGGCATGGTTTCTCCATGATTGTGGGGCAGGAAGAAACAAAGTTCACACTCAGCCATGGAAGAGACTTTGGGCAGTCTCTCTCTGAGCTCAGCCTACAGAGTAGTACAAGCTCAATTGTCCAAAAATGTTCCAGTCTCCCTTTAAAACCATGCAGGTCCATTACCAGCATCCACTGGGTGGGTGGGTGGGTGGGTGAGAGAGAGAGAGAGAGAGAGAGAGAGAGAGAGAGAGAGAGAGAGAGAGATCATATTTTAAATACCCTGAGTTATTTATAATCCTTTGCCATATTTCTCCTTATCCTCCTTTACTGATACATGAAAAGTCCCATTTCTTCACAGGGGAAAGCCCACTTTAGCCCTTAATCATTTTGGTGGTCTTTCCTTTCAGAGCTCTGCAATATACTTTCTGAGGTGTAGTAACCAGAACAAATTTGGTCTCATATAGATTTATTAAAAAAAAGATTGCTCTATTGGCCATTTTTTTCTCAATCCCCTTCCAAATGATTCTAAACATGGGGTTTTCTTCTTTAACAGTGGCCACACACTGGATCAACATTTTGATTGAGCTATCCACTATTAATCCAGGATATATTGATACATCTAAAAAAAATATCAATATATTTTAAAAAAAATCAATGTACATCATTTTGTACTTTGTTGGAATGTAGCTTGCTTGCCAGACTGTAGGTTGCAGACTCAGATATTCAATACATATCAATAATTAGTATGAGACATGGCTCTCAATCATGTACTGTACAGTACAGAGCTGGATTACTTCAGGCCCTCTCTTTGCTGGAGATAGAAAATGTTTGTAATCTGCCCCGCCCCCCCCCCCCAATCATTTTTCTCTCTTAAAGCAGTGGCTTTATCATTTATGCAGCCTTGAAAGGGTCCTTAAGGGCTTGCATATTTCAGTGGTTATGCAGATTTTATCAGTTATTCATTTTTACTAATTAATGATTTAACTAAGGCTATAATGATACACACCCACATCAACAGACAATAAGTGCCACTGAATTTAATCAAGTTATTTGAGAGAATTTATCCACAGGTACAATTCCCTTTCCATCAAATTCAGCTTCTGATGACATCATGGATGTATCCTTGCATTTTCCTTGGCAACAATATAGAAGTGGTTCAAAATTTCCTTCTTCTTAAATGTATTTCAGTGTCCTAGAGATTTCCTGATGTTCTCTGATCTATGTACTAAATAGGGCCAATCTTGCTTATTTTCTAAGATTAGGTCTTATCCGCTAGGTACTCCACTTAGAGTTACACATAGGATACCACTAGAAATCTCATAATAATTCAGTTAATATTTCTTTATTCAAATCACAGCCAAGTCTATCATATTCTCCCAATGCTTGCTTTTCAAAAAGAAGTACAAAATGCAGCACTGTGTAATATCTCCCATGACTATTGTCAACCCAGTAGCATACCTAATTACTAGTAAATTTTACTTAACTGAACACAGCTTATTTTCATGTAAGGATTTCAGACTAAAAGAGTGAAATGAAGGTTGAGGTAAACATTCAGGGAAACATCCTACAGTTTAAGCAGATATCCCAACTTATTAAATTGATGGCCAAAAAGTGTGCATGAATCTGTGTAGAATTGCATAGACATGAATATATGGGTGTATACTTTGAAAATGCAGACATCACAAAATGCAGACATCACTATACTTTGCCTGCTTGCGGTTCAGACGATAAATTCAATTCCCTTGCCATTTTATGGAAAGCAATAATAGAATTTAACAAATTTAAGAAACTTTTAAAACATTATCCGAAGCAAACACATGCAAGCTTTGAAAGTCTATGTTATTTTACTTTATAAAGTGTGTGAACTAAGCAATCCTCTTGGGATTTAGTAGATTGGGCAGAGATATCAAAGCGGATATCTTGATATCTTGAATGTTTAGTAAGAATGATTTCTTGTAACATGCAAGGTCGATATGATAAGGGCTCTCATCTTTAGAGATAGATAATTAGATAAAATTAGAAGTCAGCGTTGCTTTATGGTGGTAAAGTTTTTGACTTGGATCAGGAAGGTCTAGGTTCAAATCCATCCTCAGCCAGGAAAGTCACTGGATGACTGCTGGCCTGTCACTTTCACAAGATTTTTACTGGGAAAAAATTAAAGAAAGAATGCCATGAATGTGCCTTGAGATCCTGAAAGAAAGGCTGCATATATATGCCTAATAAATAAATAAATAAATAAATAAATAAAATTCTGCCTAAGGGAGGGAGCTAAAATGCCTTTAAAAATTACATCGAGCTCTTATTGAGAAAATTTCTAACCCTTTTGCTTTAATACAATACAAATACAAGTTCCTGGGTTCTATACTTTCCCAAGACCTGAAATGGACGTTTAACTCTGTTGCCCCCTTAAAGAGTGAGAGAGCATTGGGGGTTTCAGCCAGAATTATTGTTTTATCTCTTTTATCTTTCTTCTTCTTTTGTAATTCCCATTGGTGTATTCACTATGTCTGGACATTAGATCTGGAATGAGGTTCCCCCCGGAGATCCAGGAAGCTTCCAACAGGCTGGTGTTTTCCAGGGCCTTGAACATCTGGATCTTCATCCAGGCTTTTGGCTAGGGTGGTTAAAGCCCCTTTTGAGTAGTCTATGTATGCTTATGTTGTTCCCAGTTTTGCCATCTTTTTACTCCTTTGGCTTTATTGCTTTATTGCTTTATTGCTTTATTGCTTTATTGCTTTATTGCTTTATTGCTTTATTGCTTTATTGCTTTATTGCTTTATTGCTTTATTGCTTTATGGTTTTATTGTTATTTTTTTCTGTGTGTGTGTTTTACTTTGTGAACCACCCAGAGTCACTGGGAGTCAAACAGTGTTCGAATGAATGAATGAATGAATGAATGAATGAATGAATGAATGGGACACATGCAATGTGGTAGATGGACTTGTCCATGTGTGTTAGGAGGATGATTGTTATAGGGTATCATCATAGCATCTTGAAATCCTGATAGTTTCTCTCTGCCTCCCTCTTCTACCAAAGACAGTCAAGGCAGAACAATCCTGAATTTCTTCTCCAACCTCTCCTGTCTTTCTGGGCTAAGCTGATATTTCATAATGGCATCTCTACTTTTTCCAGGAATCAAGTTCTTTGTCTTTCATCCCACAATTTCCTCCCCTTTTTCTAACATCCCTACCCCACCCAAATTTGTCTCCAGGGCTGTTTGGTGGCTGTCATTTTAATTGCTGCATTTTCTGGTGGACAATAAGCTTTCTTTGCAGCCATTTTAATTGAAACTGCTAACACCTGTAATTTCCATCTCATGAATATCTGCTAGATCTCCTGCTTCTTGATAAGTGAAGCAATGAGGTGCATGATTAATAAAACCTTAATTCTGTCAAGTCTTGTATAATGAAAGAGTCTATTGGCGGATCAGCTCTCTTAAATCATTTCCTGTTTCACCCAGGCCCAAAATAGTGTTAAGACTTTCCTGGGCCTTATCCAGTTTCCCCATAGCTCAAAAGACCATTGCGGCCTTCACTGGCTCTCTACAAGAACAAGGTTGGTTACCCTCTGCAGCTTCCCTGCTTCCCACATATTTATTATACTCAAAAGAAAAACCTTATACTAGAACTCTTCCCCTTGTACCTCTTCCTATTGCCCCCATTAAGTAAAGTCTTGCCCTTGAGAAGTTGTTAGAGATGTTCTCCTTTCCCTGGAGAAATTTCTACAAACCATCTACCTGATTCTTCTTTTTGGATATCAGGGTATTCATACCTCTTTCTGGAATTAATATTATATCAAACTGTGTCTTCCAATTTCCTGAAAACTTTCTTCCTCTCCGGAAAAGACATCTGAAAAAGTAATATGTAGCAGTGACAGTAGTGAAGAAGAGATGTGCCAAATGATGTGAGGTAGAAGATATATCTGGAATTGGCTCTATGTGTGTTACCTATTGAGGGGGAAATTGTTAAATGAATTTGCATTAAAACTTTTTTTTTTCCTTTCCCCTTCCTCATGATGATCTCATAAGGAAACACATAAGCTGAAAACACATCAGGACCTGACCCTTTTATATTAAAGATATATGATACCTCTTTTTTTTTTTTTTTTTTTGAGAGAGAGAGAGAGAGAGAGAGAATGAGAGAAAGAGAGAGGCTATTTATATTTATATGGCCACCCAGAGTCACTTTTTTGTGAGATGGGTAGCCATATAAATATGATGAATATTTATTTATTTATTTATCCAATTTATGAGGCTGCCTATCTCAACAAGTGACTCTGGGTGGCCATATAAATTTGGATAAATTCATACTTCTATCTGCTACATGGATATCATCTAAATACACTAATGGTCAGCACTTAGTTAAACCACCTTTTTTTTTCCTCAGAAAGAGATCCAGGTAATCATCAGTGTCCTCCTACCACTTTGCTATTTATAAAACTTCACTTTGGAATAATAGGTGTCATGAACTCATCACAAAAATATTTGGAAAGGGAGAGTCCAATTAGTCTCCATCACAATAAATTAACCTTTGCTTAAGCAGCAACATTAATCAGTTCATTCACTCAAGTGTTCAGAAGCCAAAATCATGATATGAGTGTGACTTCCTTTTGTTGTTGTTGTTGTTGTTGTTGTTGCAAAAGATAATCAGGAAAAAAAGTGCATAGAATGAAACGATGACAGTCATTTTCATAACAAATGAATAACAAAGCAAGTTTGTTTGGAAGTACCAGATTATTACTTACTTACTTACTCATAGTCTACCAGATATTTTGGATTGGATTTGGTATTTTAATTATCAAATCCTTACCAAAGATCTAGGATAGTTGAAGATATAATCATGATATATGCACTGTTCCAAGTAATACATCTTTTTATAACTGATGAGTTGAGATACTATCCATACCTATTGTGTCCAAGTGCTTTTCCAAAACTTTTGGTATGGCACCCAGTACCCCAACCTCTGTTGGCACCATTACGACTTTCTTTTTCCACCTTTGCTCAAAGGTGAAAAAGTCTTTATATTTCCCTATTTTTCTAGTTCTTTCTCACTGACCTTTCTATGTCCAGCTACTTCAGTGTTAATTATCCATACTTGTTTCTTTGTAACTACAGTCAGATTATTATGGGCTAAATATTTACCAGTTTGTATTTGGAAATCCCAACCACTTTTTCAATATTGTGATTCTACCAGTTCTTTGTTCCTGATAAATAATTCTTACTAAGATGACAATAAATCAAGGAGGCTACCTTATTGGGTCTTTCCGAATATTCTACCTGCACAATCTTCTTACATTTACATACCATTGTTTTTTTTCATAAACAGCATTTACTGTCTTGATTATTTTTCTCAATTTTTAGCTTTCATTATATTTATTTATTATCAAGGGCTGGGGTGTATATATTGGCCTTTATCCTCATTATCTGGAGTGCGAGCATTAGAAAAAGACAATCACCTCAATTATCTACTTTGGTAAATTCTGAATCTATCATTCACTAGAATGATGTGTGTATAAATTATGTTCTAAAAATACATGCTCACAAGTGGGTTTAATAAGTGGACTATATCAGGAAGATTTAATAAGGCATTTGTATGTTCCATTTCATTATGCAGGTATGGTAGATATCACATTTATATAATAAGTTGTCTGCAAAAAGAAATGGCAGGAAGAAGTCTAGAAAACTTTTGCCAGTGCAGTAAGGAGTACAGCTGCAAGGACTAATTTTTATATGGGAATGTTAAAGCTGTATCTTCCAATTGGATCTGAAACATTACAAGTGGCCCAGTTGGATATTTTCATTCCGTTGGAGCTTAAGGAAATTAAATGGAAGGGATTTTCTCTGCTTATTTCCTTTTGCGATTCTACCAGCATTCATGAACAGCAAGTTGGGAAGATAGCTCTGAACAATGCGCTATGGAGATTTCTGCCAGCATGAGAGAAAATGTCTGTCTGATTTGGAATGATTTTGGAGTTCCTCCAGCTTCTCACGTCACATCTCCACAAATGCAGGAGGGAAGAGGAGATGGGAAAATTGCTCTTTGTGAATTTCCTTAAGTAATTCATTTTATAGTCCAAGTTGCTGACTAGGTTCCTACATTGCATTAAGGAATAATGTAGTCCATTTAATGTCATGTATGGCAATTTCTAAACCATGGGTTTATGATTTGACGTGATGGGCGAACTGAGTCAATTATGAATTAGGCAACAAACCATGGATGAGTGCAATGACAGAACTTGGCCACTGCCTTTTTTAAAATCCTACCTCTATAACTATAGGCCAGAAAAGTTTGACTCTTCCTGTAGAATAACTTTTTGTCCTTATATTTTTTATGCTCTCATTTGCATTTTTTCTTGCAATATATGTGAGATTTTCAAATATTCCAACTAAGTTCTAGACTTAAGTAAACTTGACTTGAATGTACTTTGGTGTACATTCTTTAAAAGCTATGTATTGCTGCTTCCTCTCTAATGGTAACTACCAACTTCTGCTTTCAGCATGAAATGGAGTTTCTGCCTCCTTTTACATTGGCAAAATTTGATTTTTGCTCCATTATGCATTCCTGCAAAAATAGAGGAAGGGTTATAAATTTGGAAAATTCATAGGTTGAGCAAAAAAATACATAAAAATGATTACTAGAATATACACTAATCTGATTTATTAGAACAAATTATGCAAGAAAGATAAGCTTAATTTCAATGTATATTGAAACTCATATTTGTTCTTCCTGCATTATCAGTGTGAGTTATAAAATGTGTTTGCTTGCAGACACACACACACACACACACACACACACACACGTCCCTTTAGCTATAGAGTGTCTCAAAATAGCATTGAATAACAGAATTCTATTAGCATGAATATTAGGATTTTTTCCAGTTGGGTGCCTTTGAAGAATAGTATCCATTGCATTTCAGATTCACGTGAGATTCTTTTTAAGTAACTTGGTGATATTAATGAGAGAAGCTTCTGTGTGTCTGAATAATTTCTTTGGACTAACAACTCCAACTGGAAGCAATATCTAAAAAGGTTTCTTAGGATATCCTGGTATAGCTTTTTTAAATTGGATTTATCTATGAATAATAGGGGTTGATATATTTGTATATTTATATATACCTAAGCAAAATATATTTCGGGATATTGTGTTCCTTGTGTAGGTACAATAAACAGCAGTAGATACCACTCCATTGTGATACTCCTTGATGGAATCTGCAAAATTCCAAGGTTAATGATATATTTTAAAAAGTTTTAATGGTTAAAAATTTGAGAGGCTGACAAGTCTTGTGAGATTTTGGTGTTCTTGCATAACATCTCATAAAAAAAATTCAGGCAGGATTTCATTGGTTTGGGGTATTCTATGTGAGATCAGAGAATGAGTTTACTGATAGCTTACAATTTTTTTGGCAGTTCGTTATTTTAACGCATTACATAACATGGTGTGAGAATGCATCCTGCCTTGTGTCCTGCCTGATAAGGATGCCTCCCTCTGCCCCAAAGTATTAGATTTTAACTAATTTAGAGAGCAGCAACTGCATTTTAGTGGTCCAATCAGAATCTATTACATGGAAAGAAGTAACTGCTGAGATAGTATCCAGAAGGCATTAAATGGCAAGGTCCGGAGGAAAACTTGCTCAGAAAGAGGAGGGTGGGAAAATCAAACATCTATATTTAAAAGCTAGGAGAATAGATGCATTTCTTTGAGCTTCTGGATGGGTGGAAGGATGGAGAATTGTGGAATCCTTGGGGTTCTCTAAGCTTGGTTGTTTTCTTGCAAATGTTTTGTTACCCGGCTAGGTAACATCTTCAGTGCTTGAATGGAATGAGGTTTGCTCTCTGTTTATATACTGTGGCATGCCCTGGCAGTGTTGGTGGGGGTGTGGGCTTGGTTTTGTTTTATTTTTTTTTCCCCCCCCCCCCGGTAGTTAAGGTATCGTTTACTGCTTGATTGTATGTCTGGTGGTAATCTTAGTGTTAATCTCTGCTTATCTGGGTGATGATTGCTGGTGAGGAGATGTTCTGGTCTTTTGTTTTCCTTTCTATTGTCTCTTTTGAATAGTGTGTAGATATTGTTTATCTCTATGTACCTGTTGATGGCTGCCTTGTCTGAATACCAAGCTTCCAAGAATTCCCTCGCATTTTTAGATTTAGCTTGGTCTAAGATGCTAACAGTTTCCCAGTTGAAACTATGGTTAAGTCTGTCCATGTGTTGTGAGATTAAGGAGTTTTCATCATCTCTTCTAACTGCCAGTTGGTATTCATGGATGTGCTCTGCCTGTCTGTCCTACGTAGTGGCTGTTACAGTCCTTACACTGTATGTTGTAGATGACTCCTGTTTTTTCTTCTTAGGCTACTGGATCTTTTGGTTTGCTTAAGATGTTTTGGAGGGCTTTAATTGGTTTGTGTGCTACAGAGATGCCATGTGGTTGTAATAGTCTGTTGGTAGTTTCTGAGACATTTCTGATGTATGGCAGTCTTATCCTTTTCATAGCCTGTGTTGGTTGTGTTGTAGTAGGTTGAGTAGTCAGGCACTTTTTGATAAAGTTACGTGAGATCCATTTTGTTGGAACGTGTTGTATAGGTGGTCTTTTTCCTTTTTTGCTGTTCTGGGTTGCTGCAATGTGCTTGCACTCATCTGAATAATGTTCTTATACAGCTCCTCTTGTGGGAGGTTGGGTTGTTGGTTAGTGTGGGTTGTTTTCTGATAGACTTGGGTTTCTAATTTGCTGTTGTTTCCTCTGCTGCTGAGGATATCCAAGAAGAGTAGCATGTTGTTGTTTTCTTCCTCCCTGGTGAATTTTATTGCTTTAAAGATGTTGTTGATGGTTTCATGTATCTTCTCTAGTTGTTCCTTTTTTATTATAACAAAGGTCTCATCTACATACCTATGACACAAATGACTATATACATATGACACAAATGGAATGCCTATCAGATTCAGCCGGCACGGCACAGTGAACGCTGCTGCTCAGTTTCACCTTGTCAATTTCACCGCCCCAGGCACTAGCAGTGGAAAAGGGGAAGTTAGTCAAACCGCGAACTAATTGGCGACAGGTGGCGGCTGTTAACTCTGGCTGAGAGTGGATACATTGTATCACCGCTGGCTTCCCTCGAGCACTGCAGACAAAGGGAAGCGCAGCGGCTCGCAATTAAGAACTTCCAGCTTTACGTGCAGCAGGAAAACCCAATAAATACAACAACCACACAAACAATAAATGGCAATCAAGAGGACAAAAGAACTGGGCTGAATCTGCCATTTGGACGAGGGGGGATTGCTGCGGGTAATCGATAACTAGGCAATGGGGTAAAGTGCGGGAATGGGGAAACTATAAAACACCATGTAAGTTATGCCAAGCCAACCCTGGCTTTGTCTGTATCTACCTACATTACACTCTAGTAAACCACTTTTGCTGAACCTGTGTGTCACGAGAGTTTCACTGGAGCTGAACGAGATAAACCTTACATTGCCAAGGAGAGTTCTAGAAGAGCCACCAGAGTAAAGTGGAGAAAGATATTTCATTGAGATACAAGAGTTTGTAGACAAAATTCTTCTTGGCAAGAATGCAAAATCATGAAGCATCTGTTTATCAAGACTGTTTCTCTTGCCAGTGCTGCAGTGTTTTTGAACTTCCCCACTCATCTGTGCATGGCCTTATTTTGCAATAAATTACTGGTCTAAACTACTGGAAACCTTTTATCCATGTCCCACATTTTGTTCTTGGGAAACAAAAAATCTAAAGAGGAGGGACAAAGAGAGAAAGCAATATTGAAATAAAATATGAAGTCTGCTAGTGGAACAATCACCAAGCAATTTTAATTCTACTTAATGGCAAAGGCACCAATTAAATGCAGTATGGCTGCGGTTATTCCCTCAATGATTTTTTTTTCCCCTTTAGGTCAAATTATGTAAAGTGCATACATTAAGGCTGACACTTTAATCAAAATTAGCCATATAAAATTAGGCTAGTATCAGTATGAACTGAGTATTTTACTAAGATGGGAAGAGAGTTAATTCCCTGTTAGTTCTAACTGATTTCACTTGAGCAGTCTCTGAGAACATTCAGTCAAAGTTAATCCTGTGTTTAGAAACAATGGTTTGTGTTCTAATGCATTTATCTTTTAACAGCACAATCCTTGTAATGAAGCAATCCCTCACCTGGACATGCGAATGTGTATTTTAGGAAAGTAGATCAAAGAAGAAAGTACTCTTTAAAGTGATCACACAGAGACTTGGGTATATTGGAGAAAAGAGAGTTTTGATCATGCTCCATTACTGAGCAAATGAACAGTCAAATAAGCCAAACAACACCCATTCTAAGGACATGCCCTATTAATCAAAACCAAATATATAGAAGAAAAGCTAGCTCCACCAAGAAGAGTTCTAACAATCCAGATAATCTCTGTCCATAGAAGAAAGTGTGGCTTCTGATATTAAGTAAATTAAGGAGTGAGGCCATGTGACGGGTTCTGTATAAAGGAATCTTAGGTAATCATCTCCTGCCCCAAGCCCCTAGTTAAGACCAATTCTAACTTTATTGCTCAGAAAATTCCAGCAACTCCTGAGAATTCCAGATGGGACTAGGCATAATTGGTTCTGATAAAAAGTGATAACACCTGATAATACCAGCCTGTGGCACAGAGCTGACTGAGGACCAGTCTAATATGGTTACTGGGGAAGAGTTTGAACCTGTTGGTCCTGAGGCATTGTTGGAGTGCTTGGGGCTATGATATGGCCACCTAGGAGGCTAAGGCCTCTCAGGAGACAACATGTGATTGGATCCAGGCAGCAGTAAATGTGTCCTTGAGAGAGGAGATGGTTCCTCCAGCTCTTAAAGGGGTGATGGTCCATCCGCTCACAAGAAGCCATCCCTGGATCCAACAGTACTGGATAATTTTTGCCTAGCCTCCAACTCCCCTTTTTATGGAGATTGTTGAGAAGGTACAATTCCAGAGGGCCTTAGAAGAAATGGAATATGTGAACCTTTTTATCTGGGTTTCAGACCAGGATATAAAACTGAGACAACACTGATTGCCTTTCTCTGCTCCTTTTCGCTTGTTGTCCTGAATTCTGATTTGATTAGTGTAGATATTTCATTGTGAACCTAGAGGTATTGTAGAATACAAAATGCCCCATGGAGCCTTCTTCCCAATCTGTGATGGAATGGAATTATGAAGGCTAGACTCAGGGAGAAAAACATTTTCTTTCATCTCCTGAGGCACGAGGGAGAGATAAGAGGATGAGACTGGCACCTCCCTGAAGAATTCACAATATTGTGGCTGGCATTACTTGGGAACTGGGGTTTGAGTCTGGGAAGATTGATGTCAGGCCTAGCCCAAGGAACTCCACATCTATCGTATTGCCTTTCTAACATCACTTCTCCAAGTTAAGCATTTAAAAGAAGTTACCTCTGAGTCAACCTTGACTTCTGGTGACTACATGGAGATGTGGATATGAAGACACAGCAGCTTTTCTTAGGACCACGCAGGGATTCAGATTCAAAACCAAATGTGTCTTTCCTTAGGCTTGGGCTGCAGCTGCAGGGGAGCAGCAGAATTCCAGGAAAAGACATAGAGGGGCTTAAGGCAGCAAAACTTCTTTCTGCTCTTGAATCCAAAGTACTACACAATCCTATTTAATTGCAATCTGGAAGATACCTGCTCAGGTTATCTAAGATGATGACCAATAAGTTTAAAATCAGCTCCTTCAGTGTTATGTCACCTCTGAAAGAAATATACTTTGTTTGGGAGAAAAAATAGCAGTGGTTTCAAGTGAGTATGGAAAAATAAAGATGTATTTCGGCTGAGGAATCAAGGTGCCTGCTCTTTTGGTCTCAGGATTTGCATGAGTAAAATATTCTTAAAGATTCAAATTCTTTCTTTAGCTAAGTCTATGTTTTGTTTTATTCTAGAAGCTAATGGCCATGGCTAAATTTCTCTCTGGTTCTGTAGTACATGTATTGAATAGGAGATACCTGGTCTTTAAGGAGAATAAAATAAAACTCTGAAAAAAGGTCTTCTCTTTCTATAAAGGATAACCTTTATAACCTGAATGTCCTTCTGTAAAGGATCACCTGAAATAACCTGAATGTGCTTCTCTAAAGGATGCCCTGAAATAACCTGAATGTCCCCCATGAGCCTTCCGATTATCAGTTACTGATAATTGGTGTTTGCAGCAAGATAATTACTTCTGAAACATATGACAGCTAGTATCAGGCAGTCTGTTCTACCTCAACATAGAGGAAGATACAACAAGTCATAGAGAATCATTTAGATATTTAATGGTCCCAACTTTATCTAATTGTGGACTACCGCTCTTGGACGTTTATATTTTTATATGTGTTTTTTAAGAGGAATACAATTTATCACCCTGGTGAACTTAATTTAAGGTCCCTTCTGTATTGTCTACTCATATCTTGTAAGAGCACCTTAATCTTTAGCAAACATCAAGCTTGATCAGAATTTGCAGGGTCATCAGTTGACTTAAATTAATTTTCTTGGACATGTAAACTCTCCAAATGAAATTAGCACACTCTCCATTGTCTCTTTAGTAGAGTTATTTGGCAAGTGACAGAAGGTACTTTACTTCTGATCTACAGTCCAATCTTTTTTCTGAACCTGTTATGGGAGTTCATGAATAGTATGAATCATTTTTTCCTGGCGCTGCTTCAGATATTAAAGCCTGCAAGTTTTCCTTTGGTACCTTCTTTATAGTCAGGATCACATCTATGGCTGAGGTGTAGGCAAACATATATGGAAACACTGTATCTCACTGTGATGATGAATGCATAATAATTCATGATAATATTAATAGAGGAGCTTTATCAAAAGCAAAATGGGCAGTTATTTCAAAAGCTAGTCACATTTGACATCTGAATGTCTTTGTCTTTTTCTAGATAATACAAGATTTCTTTTGGGCATCACAAACTTGTAACAGGCTTCCATAAGGATGTCTTATTGTTTTATCCACAATCAATCTTCTTCCACATTCTCTAATATTAATTAAAGTGAGGGGAAAATTGAGGATCAAGATAGGATGAGACCAATTTTACTTTGGAGAGATTTTTTAAGCATTCATTTTAGCACAATGTTTTTGGTTAATTTGTTCATACTATAGAAACATTGATAAGAATTTTATTTAATTCATTTTTTTAAGTAAAAATCTACCAAATGTCTTTATAAACAGAATAGAAAATATTTGAATGCACATTTTAATGAATGGTGAAACTGAACTGAGAAATTGATTCAGGCAGAAGATATTTAGCTTAAATATCTGCATTTATCTATATTTCTCTTGTTGAATTAGGGCTCGTTCCTTCTCCTCCTCCTCCTCCATGGTATTTTTCTTTTTATAGTAGTTAAATGCCAGACAGAGACAATTTGATTATCCCCAATCTGGGAATACTTGTATCTATTAAATTTGGCCTGAATAGATGATGAGTTCTATTGTAAGAGAAATTAACAAAACTCAAATTACTTGAATAAACAAAATACAATACAAATGCAACAAGTAACTCACTAATAAGCATTGTTCAATGCAGAAAACCAGATTAAAGCATTCCCCCAAAATATCTATCCATCCTCTGTATGAAGATATACAGTGAAAGGGAGCTCACCATCTCCTAGGAAATTAGCTTCTCTGTTACATTGCTCTTATTCTTAGGAAATTAGAGGGGGGAAAGCACATATAAAGAGAATGGAGAATGTGGAGCCTCAGGCTCACTTTCAGAGCATAAATCTGTGTTTACAAAAGTTATCCCTGTTTAAGCAAGGGAGTAACCCCAAGAGTAGAGCAATTTCAACATGTGGCCCCACTGGGTAGAAAAAGGATAGCCCTCTCAATTTGCCAGGTGCGAGAATCTAGTGTATTGAAGACTTTAGAACTGGCTGGGATTGCAGTGTCAAAGATCATCATCATCTGGATAATAGCTAGCTCCCTCCGTATCTAGCATGGAAAATACAGTGCTTCCACTAAAACATACCTACCTAGTTCATCTGGAGAAGCTGGGTTTAACAAGTACTTGGGAATAAGAGAATCAACAGTTTGGCCCAACACTCAGAGATACCACCTGAAATTGAGAAATGCAGTTTCCACCAGACTGTGATGTTCCCCTAGTTAACTCCACTAATCTCTTTACTTATGTGGGCAGGATTTAATTTTGCATAGTTAAGACCTGATTTGAACTACCCAACTTCCTTTTCTTCCCATTGACCAGAGCATTAAGAAGATAGAGAATCATCCCACTCATGGATCCATCAACCAAAACATTTCAATAAATGGAAGGACTTAATTGAATCCCTTCTGAAGTAATCAAGCGTGAATATATATAATGGTAAATTTCATTTCCTCATGCAAATTCCTAGCATCAGCAGCCAAAAAGCAACCTTGTATCAGCTTCCTATTGCTCAGAGAAGTTGAGAATGGTTGGGAGGGAGGAGACCATTTTAAATATTTTTCCAATGGTTATAATTCAGCTAATTCATTTTGTTCTGTTGAAAGTGCCCCACTGAAACTAAATGACATCGCATGGTCCAGTGATGAGCCTAATGCATGAAAACCCAAAGCCTTGGTCTTGTGTGACAGTGTCACCTAAATCTATTCCAAATGTTGATTAGCAGCTTGGAAGAAGCACTGCCAAATGCACATTTAACTTCTCATTGGTCAAATAGATAGATTTGTCAAATACTTTTCACAATACAGATAGGGTATAAATTGGATTTCATGCCACTTTTCTATTTAAAACCATTTTACAGTGCTTTCCACCAAGATAATATTTAGCTTTGGCTGAAAAAGCTGTTGTAGCTCATATTGTGGATGCAGTAATTGTCTGCAATTTTCTTGAGTAGAATATTTATGAGCTCTTGTAAGAAAAAGTGAATAGTACCTAAGACAGTCTGATGCACGATAACAAGAGGCAATGGGCACCATGATACGATTTTTTGTGTGTGATATGATGGGATAGATACAGATTCCCTATCCACTTGCTAGATTTTTGAACAAAGGCTGTATCTACACATGTCAAGACATGCTTATATCAAAAATCTACCTGAAATCACATTCACAACCACATGTTTCAACCTTATTCTAAACAGCTACTGTAGGGTTCAGTTAGAAGACAGGCATGGCAAAAAGTATCTCCAAATATTAAAGGTACTGATAAGTTTAGGTAGCTAAATCTGATAAGTTTTAATTAGTAAAGTTTATCAGCTCACCTATACAACCCTCTAGCTGAGGTCTGAAGAGGTCTTGTATCTATTCTTTAAGAACATGTCCTCATGATTCTGCCTTTGTCTCATCCCTAGCTCACAGCTGAGGTTGCCTAACTTCATATTTAGCTGTTGGTTTAGAAAGCGTCCCCCCACCCACCCCATCTTCTCCTTACACAAGCCTTGCTATAGGTTTGATTTCTGGTGCTTTAGCAGCATCTGGGATGAAGCCGTAGCCAGGAACTGCAATCTGCCCAGCTCATATTGGCTGGTTTTGGCTGCAGGAAATATGCCCTATGCTGGGCACCATCCTTCCCAAGTAGCTGACTCCGTAACTTTCCAAAGCATGTGGCAGATCTTATGCTGGTGCCTAACTAATACTTATTACCACTCTTGCAAAACAGCACTAGACCTCTCTAGCTCATTCTGTTTTTAGACCTCAAAACCCTGTAGAATTTGTTTTTCACTTGTTTGTATGGCTTCTCTTCTGGACATACATGATCTTGTTTTTTATTTGTTTCTTCCTTTTAAAATATAAGCTGCCCAGAGTTATTGGAGTCAGGTACCCTCTGAACTGTAGGAGAATGGAAGGAAGGAAGGAAGGAAGGAAGGAAGGAAGGAAGGAAGGAAGGAAGGAAGGAAGGAAGGAAGGAAGGAAGGAAGGAAGGAAGGAATCATTGTAAGAACATTTTAGAGAAGTTGAAAAGGAAGCTTGCAGCTGGCCATAGAATGCCTTTCAATTGACAATAACATTACTATTGGAGTGGAAAAGCCATCATGGGAGTTCACTTGTGATGGCTTCTCTTAGATTTAATTGAATCATGGACTGTCAGGCAGGGTGTAGACCACCAGAGAAATAAGTTTACAAAGAAACACACACACACATCCCTTGACCACATCATCTTCATCATCTCAAACACCACACTCCATTCACAAGAACTTGTTTTAAATTCCCCTCTCCTTTGAAGTAATTTCTCTAACAAGTAAGTACTGAATCTCAGTGCATATTTATTCTCTAGTAATGGTTATATTGCATCTATACCTGTTGGCCTTGCAGGGCAAACAGGTTGGAAACATGACCAGATGAGCTAATTCTACTTTATTGTAAAGCTACTTTGACAGAATCTTGCAAGTCTGAAAGTACATTTCTCTCCCTGTCTCCTTTACTGCCTGAGAAACCAGGAAGGGTCTCTTCTGAACCTCTTGCCCTGCCCACTATCCAGCTGTGGGCTATGCTGGATATCTGGCCATTCCCTTGGTAGTGTCTCTTGGTCCAGTCTCCCATGGTCATTCCCGCATACCATTACAATACTAGACTTTTCCTTCTGGTATACACATGCAGAAAGTCTTTCTGTGTATGACTCCTGCATTAGATTTATCATATATTAGAGCTGTGCCTAATTCCAGAAAGATGCTTTGGAAAGTATGGGTGTATGAACATAGCAATTGTCTTCAACTCCTTAAAGGAGCCACAATGTTTTCTAGATGTGTGATAACTGCAGTATACATATTATTGTTCAATAATTAGTGCAGATTAATCAGTATTCTTGTAATGGAAGGCATGTGCGAGAAGGATACTGGAAAGGAAGATCAAGGCTATCAGGAGGGAGGGAGTGCATTCCAGGATAGGACACAAGGCAAGCGCTTTCTCAGCCTGCAACAAGACTGTAAAAAGAAGAAGAGGCTTAGGCTAGCCCCTCCCTAGAGTCTCATGGGGTATATCTACTAGTTTAAGCTTTAGCATAAATTTAGTCTGGCGAGATACTGTCTTTAGGGTGTAAGCAAATAAAAGAACTATACTGGACTGAGCTGTCTCATCGTTGTTCTTGGGCTGGGCCTGACAATTCAATCTAAACAGTATTCACTTTCTGTACTTCAAATTGCAGTCTCTGGATTCCCTTCTACCAATTTTTAAGTCCTATGAAATAACAACCAGTCCTTTTCCGTCCTTCATAAAAAAAAAGAAGCAGAAAGTTATATACTGTCCCCTTCCTCCAGAAACAAAGCAAATGTTATACACATTCCATGTGTTTTGCAGGTGTATTCATGTACCTTTGCCTAATGGTTTGGAAAAGTATTCCTCCGATAAACTTACAGGACTGTCTGGGAGGGAAAATTGACTTTGATACTGTTACCGGCATTGACTTTAAAACTGTAACCAAAGAAGCCTCAAAATGCTTCCTTTCACCATAGTACCAGACAAGGAAGCTGATGAAATGTCTTAACATTGAACCCTGAAAAATGTGCAGAAAATCAGACTCCATATGACAACTATTCCTCAGGTTGATGTAAGTGAGAGAAATGTGAACTGCAAAGTGGGATTATTAGACATCTCCAGTAGAAGAAAATCCTGCTCCAATCACTATAGAACCTAATGTATGTTTCTACCAAAGGATAACAAGAATTGGAGTTTGTTATTGTTGTTCTTTTGTAGTTCATTACTGCTGATTTACTGTTGGCTTCAAATACGAGGCATGGGTGTTCATACCTGCAAGGCATAAAGTCATCATATGATCAAGTTCATTGTAATTGTATATGCCTGGGCATGTATTATCATTATCATTATCATTATCATTATCATTATCATTATCATTATCATTATCATTATCATTATCATTATCATTATCATTATCATTATCATTATCATTATCATTATCATTATTGGCTGAGTATATGAGAAGACAGATAACTCTATACTGTACTGGGAAAGACAATTGTGTCCCTTCAGTTAAACAGTGTTATCTCTTGGGATCCAGGAAGCATGCCTTCTCTGTCATGGCCCTCTGGAATGAGATCCCAACTGCCATCCATGTGGCTCCCACCCTGATGGGATTCCAGAAGACCTTGAAGACTCAAATGTTCTCCCAGGCTTTAAGTTAAAGTGGATGGAGCCCCTTGTTGGATGTGCTTTTGTCTATGTTTTTGAACAGAGTGACCAGATCACATCTTGTTGGTTTTGCATTGTATTTTTATCTTGTTCTGTTATATTGTGAACCACCCAGAATTCAGGAGACGTGCACTCTTATATGTACTGATAAATATTTGAATTTATTAACCAAGATTTGCAACTTCAGACTCAATACAGTTTTTACTCTCCTTTTTAAATGTTCATTTTCTATATGCTTCCTAATCAAGTACATAAGATTCGTAATTTTAATGTTTGTTTACCAGGTTATTTTTAGACATCATAGCAATTAAACAGTTAAATATGTCTTGGCAGTCAATTCAGGGTCTATATTTCTAAGTGTTTTGTGTTGTGCATTGGATATCAAAATAGGTGACAAATACACCAACTTTCTACTTTCATGGCAATCATTGTTGAAATCAACTAACGAAACAATGAATTAACTCCCCCCAATTTCCTCTAGTGGAAACTAGAATTCAGATATTCATCTGATACTCTAATCTAATTCACAATATTGTCACGCTGAGTTCTTTTAAAAAAGTTTTATTTATGTTTCTGTAATGGCATTTTAGGCAAAATTCAGTGGAACCTCTTAAAGAGCAGCTATCTGCATCTCTTCAATAAACAGTCTTTAAAGTCGGTCTTTAATTTCCTAGTGATGTTCTCTCCTATGATATTACTTTAGAATGGCAATTAATTCGTACTGTGCTGAAGGTGCATAAAAGCTACATGAAGATAATAAAGATATAATACAACATAGTAACCACCAGACTCAGATATAAACAAGAAGTTCAGGATGCAATTATTTTGACTAAGATTCATAATGTTTTCTTCTTCAGACTCAACATAGTTGTTTTAATTGTTCTTCATAGGATTTGGCCTCCAAAGCTGTCCCATCATAGTTCCTCTTCTCTATTTCCAGTTCCTCAGCATTCTTCCTAAATTGTAGCAACCAAAACTGCTGACATCCTGTATCACCTTTCAAACAACTAAAGGACAAATTAACTTTGACATTTAATTATCTTTAGATGTATTGTTCTGATGCTGCATTCTGAGAAATCTGTTTATGATTTTAGATAGCTTTGTGATATTTATATTTTGTTCTACAGTATTTTTACTCCCACGATATTTATTGGTCCTGCTTTTAACTGCTGTGGATTGCATGCTCAGAATAAATGAATAAAATAAATAAATAAATGCATTTTTTTTTAAGATAAGAAATTTATGTTGAATTTGCTGTGGAAAGAGTGGAAGAATTTATGTTCTAGCATGTAGCTTAATTATGAAGTGGCTAAGAGGTCTATGTGAATATCCTGTCTTTCAGTGCCTAATCATTTCATGACCTGCAATCTCTCTAGCCTCCTATACCTCTATTATGTTCCAAAAAAACACAATTTTAGGTGAGCTCTTGCTAGAATGATTTCTCAGAAAAGGAAGTAAGAGCAACCAGGAAGATTTTATAGTGGCAGACAGAAAAAAATGACAAATCCTCCAGTACATGCAATCATAAAATGATTCAAAAGCACCACCTCCAAAATTTCTAAACCATGTGAATGAGATAGCAAAAAAGAAATGTCTTTCATAAGGAATGAAAAAAAAAATGGGAAATTGGAGGATAGATTTTGGCATTGTTCTCCCTGTGCACATAGACCTCATTCTGCAACCTCAGGGTATAGAGAATGAAAGAGATCCTAGCTGTAATTTCTGCATTTAAGTCTTGTTTGGCTCCATATTATAATTACATTTGCTCAGGAATATGGATTAATGAAGACAAGTTCAGTCTCTAGTTAATTTCTCTTTTATTCTCTAACAAGCATTCTGTTTTTCCAGGCTTTTCTCTATCTTATGAGAATATGAGACACATCAAAACCTGTTATTGTTAATTTGACCAATTTACATGCAATGTGTCAAGATTCATAAGAAATATGTATAAACAAACTGTGTTAACTATTTCCTGAGGAGAATTTGAGCTAATTAGCATGTTAGTACTAGAAGTAGGCTATGGAGGAGAACACTTCTGCATGTTCTAGAGTAAAGACATAAAAATTGTAAGCATCAGAATAACCAACAAATTGGCTAGTGTTATAAATTCCATACATTTACCATATTTTTACAATAATAAGAAAATGCTTCCAAATTATTTTTGCAATTTTGACTAAAGTCCACAATTTTTTTAATGTAATGTAAATTTGTGGATTATTGTTAGGAATACTTCTGTGTTTCCTAAGACTTTCCCCATATATAAATTCATTCTCTCTCTCTCTCTCTCTCTCTCTCTCTCTCTCTCTCTCTCTCTCTCATCTCTAAACTGGATTGCAAAATTTTAAAAAATAACCCTACTTCTATTTGAAAAGGCAAAATTACTGAAGTTGTTGCAACTGTGAACTGAGTGACTGTAATTCTCATACTTTCTTGAGAGGTACCACTCATATAATATCTTGCACACAATGCAAATGCAAAACCAATCGTAATGTAAGGGATGCAGAAAATCATTCCACCAGAGAAGAGTCACAACATCCATGCCTATTTTCTGTTTGCAATGTAGAGTTCTCAAGGATCCTGCACTGTATTTTTACTGGATCCTTTAAACAAATAAAAACAGGCAGGAGGAGGAATGAGAATAGTCTTATAATGCCCTTTGCTGCTTTCTTTTCTTTAGATGCCAAATTTGGCTTAAGGAACATTTACATATTTGACTGACATATAATGACAGGGAACAATATGTTCAAGCTCACTTTTCTTTCACCAAGCATTAATGACTGTGGTCTCAAAGCAGCAAGAACACTGTTAAAATTTATGACAGTTTAGACAGGTAAAGTAGTGAAAGATCTTGCTTAATAACTTTGACCTATAGAATCTACTGAGACACCAAAACAGCATTGGTATTTTGGTGGCAAGCTTGGGGAAGAATGTTGCTGCTGGTGCCTTTAGCCTTCTGATGACTAACTCAAGAATAGGTTCGTTGAAGTCTTTGACACCCTTTCAGAAAGTATTTGACAGGAAAAGTTGACAGCATAGATGAGGAGGGTGTGTATGTGTTTGCCAAAAGCAATTCTTACAATGAAAAAAAGTTTAAGAAGATAAACATTCCATATAGATAAGTATATAGCCCCTATATTTCTTCCTATACTAGTAGTAGACAATCTGTGATTTATGAATGATTTGGGATAGAGAAAACAAATCAGTTGCTTTCTAAATGTAAGTTTGTGTGTGTGTGTGTGTGTGTGTGTGTGTGTGTATACTCATCATTAATGTATTATTACCCCTTTATTTCCTGTTTGACTGCTGAGGGTTTAAGAAGAAAGACTCTGGTGCAATATACTTCTGCTTTATTATTTATTTGTTGAATGCATGGATAGTCTAATGTTTGAAAGATGAATTACTGTATTACTAGGTTCATACATCTTACCAAATCTTAAGGTGGCTTGCTCACTTGTTGCTAAATACAGTGCGTGAGCCCAGGTTCTATGGCTTGTTATGGATGGGCTATGTTGAGTGCCAATCAATAATTCAAAATAACAAAAAAGGTGCTCCCTGCCCTGAGGCTTTCAATCTAAAAAGATATGATCCAGGCAGAAAACAAGATAAAGAGGAAAACAAACAAACAAACAAACAAACAAACCAGTTAATGCCTCCTTTTTAAAATGTTTTATCATTCTACAATGGCGACCGAAGAAATTCTCTTTCCAAACTTCCAACAAACAGATCACTACTCAGCTAAGGAGAGTCCTGTAAGAGGAGGAGTGTCTGGGACCCAGATAAACCTCCTCTTATAGGATTCTCTTTAGCTGAGTTGCAAAAGCATTCAGTATCATTGAACATGTTACCCTGTTGGATCATATACAATTGTTGAGAGTCAGTAGCACGGGCTTTCAGTGTTCTGCTCTGAAACTACCTAAATGGGAAGTTCCAGTCTGTAATCATGGGGAGTAGCATTCAAAGCTATGGTGGTTTAAATATGGGGCACCACCAGGGTTTAATGCTGTCACCTACAATATTCAACGTCTATATGAAGTTGCTGGACTAGGTCATCCACCAGTTTGGAGTAAGATGTCATCAGTACACCAATTATACACAGTTGTATGTTGCCACCACAGGTTGAACTGGGAACGCTGTTGAAAGTTTATAATTTTTTAAATCAATAAATGTCCAGGAACATTGGCCCCTGTATTTTTCTACCTCTATACAGGTAGGATTCACACTCCCTTGAAGAGAGTGCTCCTGGATTTGACCAGGATGCCTTGGTGACAGTAACCCATGCTTTGACAAACACTCCTCTGGATTACTGTCATGTACTCTGTGTGGAACAGCCTTTGGAGATGACCCAGAAGCTGCAGCTGGTCCAGAATGAGTAGTTAGGTTGCTGACATGTGAACCTCACTACTGCAGGGTAACACCATTTCTGCTATACTGTGATTTTTATTGCTGTCAAACATAAATAAGAAGATATTGGTAATAAATGAAAGTTGTTCAGGCTCAGTCTTTCATGATTTTTTTTCTCTACTCATGTATCATGTTAAAAATAATGGTAAAATTTATATTAAATAAGATGCAGAACTGATCTTATTTATTCTGAATCTTATATAATTTTAGGCAATGTATTTAATACTAAGTGGAAATTGTTAGATGACTAAAATTTGTATAACCAATTTTTTATTTACTTGTTTATATCAGTTTCTTAACTTCAGTCCCTTGGCACACAATGTTAGTATTTTAAATAAAGCTAATAACTGTATCCAAGTTTGAACTTATGCCATTTCATCAACCTACACTGAATTGCAACCAAAGTTTTTAAAAGTACCATTCTACAGAAACAATAATGTAGACTTTTAGAATAATTTAGTGTTGATAAATTGCTAAGTAGACATGCAGCTTAAATCAATATTGCATCTAGAAATCTGAACAACTATGGCTACAGGCAGTGATAAAAATGTACATACAATTACCCGATTTACATACATTAGCTCTGAGTTTTCCCTGTCATTTTGAGATTATTTTGACTGATTTGGACAGCTTGGCTCTTATACAGAGCCATAAGGTATAAAGGAAGGTGATGAATTAGTTAGGAGTGGATGAAGGGATCATAGAAGGACAGGGGCGTGTTTTACAAAGGATTAAGTTTTACAACTTTATTTATAGGAAAGAAAAACTATTGCCCTATTATATTATCTCTTGCAAAGAGAATAGTACCTTCTGCTAAATCTGTATGAAGCACAAAATATGACATTAATGGAGCAAGGGCAATATGGCCAACAATTGTAATGCAAATAGAATAAAATAAAATGCAGAGGACAGATAAAAAATCAGTATGACACCTTTATGAAGAACTGAAAGATCAAAATTGCTAGCTGGTATCCCTCTGATTTACCTGTTTGTTTTTCCAACTTTTCATATCCAATTCTCACAAGTGTTCCATTGATATATTAACTGAAGATAAAGATATAATGAAATGTATTCTGGAAACATTCTGAATAACATTTCAACAATATTGCCCCTGATTTGAATAACATACCAAAAGGGGAGGGAAGAGAATCAAGACAAGCGTAGAAGCCTATTTGACTGCTGCATAATAAGCAGCTTATATTGAGTTGGAAACATGCTAGAATGCTCCCCAGATCCCTCTTGGCTGCCCAGATTATCTAATGATATAAGCGGTAATACTGTCCCTTGCCATAATTCAGCTGACAACCTTAGGCCAGTGGTGCCTTCACTCTGAAGATATAAGAGGGTCACCACCTCAAAGCAAAGGCCGTGCATTCCAACACATTGTTTTCCATAGAGTCCACCATGGTATCTCTGGGAAGAACATATGGACAATATGATGGCAATTCTAGAGCTGGGCACAAGTGGTCTTCTGAAGTTCTTCACTAAATTTGTGGGCTGAAGAACTGGATGGAGGATATGTCTGAATTTCGCCAGCGAAAGGAGAAATTCCTCAACAATTTCTCAAGGGCAGGACTCTCCTTTAACACCGATAAAAGAAAGTCTCACAGCCATTCTCACCTGCTGTCTTCTCTTGGGATTTAACTGAAATATGGAAAAGGAGGAAGAATACAAACCACTGATGATATGATTGCATAATGAAAGACAGGACATTCTTATGCTGCTTACTAAAAAAAAAAAAAGCTTATATATACCATATCCCATCCATCAGAATATTTCTAAACTACTCTTCTCCTTTCAGAAAGTAATTTTCTAAAAGAAATTAGAGTTACACAAAGAGAGAAGAAGCAGTGAGAGGCATAAGCAGGACAGAAAATAAAATCAACATGTAGAGAAAACAAACAAACAAACAAGCAGCAAGAGAAGGAAAGGCAAAGAGAAAAAGGTATCAACTGCTGGATCAGTGAGTAGCAATGAAGGTGTTTTATTCAGATGTTTGGGGTTTCTTTTTTCCACCTAATTGTGAACAGGGTTATTAGGAAAATGGATGCTAAGATGGATGCAACTGACTTGAGAAGTGGTGCAGAGGGAAAGGTGTCAGTATGAACGGTGCGTGCATGGTAAAGAAGACACCTGAAGCTGTGGACTCTCATAGCATTTAACAGGAACCAAAAAGATTAAAGGTTTTGGGAAAAACCAGCCAGATGTATATTGACAAAGAGAAATATTGAATGGCTTACTACACTAGTTCTATAGCACTGGAATATTTATTGGTGTCTGACAGCAGAGATGACTGTGTGATCTTCACCTTGGAAACCTATTTGGTGAGATGGGGGGAAGGAGGAGGGGAGAAATACTTATTTTTCTCTTGGGAAGCAACTCTTTTTGAGCAAAGCTGAAGACCTTGCAGAATGCACTGGACGAAATGTCTGGCAAACAGTTTGATTATTCCCCTGGGACAGAACTGGAATACTAACTGGCAAACTAAGAGAGAAATCTTTGAAGCTCCATTATGGTATCAGACTCAACAAGCAGCTGAGGTCATTTTCAAGAGGTAGGTTCCATACTCCTGCAAAGAAGGAACTTGACCATTAGATGACTTCGGCCTCTCAAATGTCATAAGATTAGAGTTATGGAGACAAGGGAAAAGAAGAAAAGGACCGTAGAGAGCTTTAAAGCCTCAGCCCTAAAGTAATTATGTCCCTGTCCATAAGGGACAGGGCAGTCCAGAGCAGTGTTTCTCAACCTTGGCATCTTTAAGATATGTGGACTTCAAATCCCAGAATTCCCCAACCAGCATGCTGACTGGGGAATTCTGAGGGTTGAAGTACACATATCTTAAAGTTGCCAAGGTTGAGAAACACTGGTCCAGCGGCTGTAGCCCAAGAGATTTTGGCTATTTTGAAGGGAGTGTATGGCAGCACCAAGGGTGAGGAAGGTTACTGTAACCAGTGCAAAACTACACCTAGGTTCTGGAAGACAAACTTTCACAGTATCTCACATACTTGGAAAAGGCACTATTTCCAAGCACCATTTAAACAAGTCAGGAAGAAAACAGTGGCTGGTAAGTTAGAACCGATAAGCCTTTCTGGGATTGTCAAAGAGAAGAACATTTCCTTCTTACTTCTCTGTACACATGAGAGAAAATAAAAAGGAAGGAAAGAGTGGAAAAGAGAGGAACAAGTCATGTTTACTTCAAACACATATAACAAGGAGTTTGAGGGTCTGATATACAGTGGGAACATGGGATAGTGTGCTAAGGGGTGCAAGTCTCTTACAAAACTTTGGGGAAAGTTAAGCCATAGAATTCAAGGCATGAGTCAGAGTTAAGGAAGGAAAAAGACATGGGACTTTCTGTGGCTGTGTACTCAGTGATTTTTGTGGCCTAGGGTACTGTCCCTCAAATGCCTATTACACAAGTTCATTTCTTTACTTCCATGTTGTCTTGAACAAAAGAGAAAAGTAGCCATGACAAAAAGGCTCAGAAGAAAAGGCTAAAGAAGAACTTGATGGAATAAAATCTTGAGGGTGTCATTGGTGAGACAGAAGGCCTTAGTGTGCACCTCTTCAAAATGGTTGGCCAACCATTCTGAATTTGTGATCCATTGCAATCTGAAGTTAAGTTCAGTTCAGAAAATTGATCTGATTTAATTCAGACTCCAAATCAAATTGCTGAATCTAATCACTTTGGATTTTTTAACTGATTGGAGGAAAAGAAATATCTTTGTGTGTGGATATAATTCAAAATGTCCAAATCATTTTGGAAGCATAAAATTCAGTTTGATGATTTGAAGGAACTTGTCACTTTAGCTCAGAAACCCAATTAAATTCTGGTATTCAATTTAATCTTTTTGAAAATCGTGTACATCCTTATCTGAGAGGAATGAGAATAGGGTTGAAGTTTGGTATCTACTTACTTGGAAGTCAAGTCCACTGAATTCAGCTTAACTTATTTCTGGGCGGACATTTCAGTTTCATGTTCAGTGAACAAAGTGGAAAGGAATTCTGAGTAAACACTCACAAAGTTACATGGACATGATCCTAAGAATATTTATTAGGGCACAAATTCCACAATATTATTTTTTTACTTACATTAGGAGTAAAACCTCCTTTGCTCCTGGTGTTTCAGTTTTTTTCTCTCTCTCTCTGTCTCTCTTACTTGAGTCTGGAAAAAACCAACAATTCATGTGGAGAAACAGACTGAGTTTGAATGGTGCAATAAACCGCTGATTAATATTTTGATTACTATTTTTTTAATAGTCCTGTGATCATGCTAGCACTGAGGCTGAATGGTGTCTACCAACGACAAACAGAAGCTTGTTATTATCTAGTGCCCCAATCAGCTAAACTGTGCTGATTTTACAAACGCCCTTCATAAAGTGGAAGAACAAAATATTAAAATGTTTAAGTTGATGGAAAACACATAGCTCAGATCTGCATTGTCACTTGGCCAGGCCTTCTTTACACTTTGGATACAATTTGCATCATTGCCCTTGCCAATTTCAAGCCCCGCTAAGTTTTCTTATTAACATGATAAATTATATGTTCAGTATTAAAATACTCAATTCATTAATGTCTGTTTAGACAGCATAGAGGTCAGTGAAGCCTTGTTTTCCCTGCAAAGGTGAGACCAGATAAACAGAACAGAGTGTGGCAGAGAAATGGATTCATCTTTCTAAGACAGCTGCTCGCTAGTGAAGACCATTGTGTACCTTATCACCCAAAAATGAAGAAATTGATTACTATACCTTCAATGTACATTCGGCAGACATATAAGGAGGGGGGGGCACATTTTTATTTCTATCTATGTAGTCTTCAAATACTCTGGGTTCATGACAGAAATCAAATTTAATCTCCAAGCTGTGTCTCTGACACATTCTAGCATGACCCAAAGCATCCAAACCATGCAAATGGAGATTAATTAGAGCTCCAATTGCTTATGAGTAGCTGGAGATGGCATATAGTTAACAGAAAATCTGCTTCCTATTACAACGTTTACATTCACCTGGCTTTCAGAGACAGCTGCTACTGCAGGTTAGAGGCCAGAAGAGATAGCAATTTAGTAAGATAATGCCATTATCCCTGCTTTTGACAGGACATTTTTTGGCAAGGGAGCATAAGGCAGGATCTCCTTCTACTAGTGAAGAAACTTTGTCAAAGACAAACATGTAATAGATTGTGAGAGGTTTGGAGTTTGCAGGAATAAGAGTGGTCCAGGTCTCCAGACATAGTCCAAATGGGAGGAAAATTGTTCAAATAAAAGCAAAACAAAACAAAACAAATCAGAAGTTGGGATTACTGTTTTTCCCTCCTTTCCAATCCTACTCATTAGGGCTTTGGATGAAACAATCTTTCTTCTAATTTTATTAATGTGATCAATACGATTGCCCTATACACTATAGACCTCTGATCTACCTCCACTTTGAGAACATCTGCAGAGATAGCAATAGAGGAACATGATGACACACCCATCAGAATGTCATCCGACAAGCAACATAATTTAGAGAGCCAGTGTAGTGTAATGGTGAAGCTGTTGGACTTGAAGCAGAGAGCCCCAGGTTCCAGTCCACCCTCAGCTATGGAAGTTCACTGGCTGAATTGAGACCAGTGATACTCTCTCAGCTAATTCATTTCACAGGGCAGTGGGAAAAATAAGAGGAAGGAGCACTATGTACGCTTCCTTGAGGCAGAATAAAGATCAAATGTATTAATAAATAACGTAAGTATTTGTATCAGACATCTTGACACAAATTGTATACTAGCCTTATTTGTGTGTTGATATCATGACCCATGTCATCATTTTGACATAATCACTGCTGGCAATGGACGCCTATGCAAGTAGGGGAAGAAGCTGCCATATCATCCCATATGTGTAATGGTATGTGAGAAAGACTTTGGGAGACTGGGCAAAAAGACGCTGCCAAAGGAGAGGTCAGATAAGAGACAGCATAGCCCGCAGCTGTATAGTGGTCACGGCAAGAAGTTTATGTCAGATGTGCGATGTTCAAATCCCAGTGAAGAAAAATCTCTTGAAACCCGAGTCAAGTTCAAAAAGAAATTCATTTATTGAGACGTACATACATCTTCAAAGCATTGCTGAAAGTAAAAGCTCACGCATTCCCAATCTACTTTTACCCTCACTTCTTAACCCCCCTTCTCCTCAGCCAGTTCTTGGTTCTCATGTTGGTATGACCTTGGACATTCCTGGCCCTAGATAACAGTGCATCTGCATTAACGGTTTCACCTTCCCCTCTACTGAAATATGGTAGAAACAAAGCAACTAGACCCTCCCTAGTTTCTTGGGCTGTAAAGGAAACAGGGGAGAATTGTACTTTCATACTTGCAAAATTCTGTCAATGTGTCTTATGTATAATACAATAGAATTATACAATATACAATATACAATAAAGTAGAAATAGCTTATCTGGTTGTGGTTCCTATCTGGTTTATCCCATGAGGCCGACATCAATCTTGCAAGTATGGAAGTACAATTCTTCCCCTGTCTCCTTTATAGCACAAGAAACTAGGAAGGGTCTCTTCTAAGCCTCTTGCCCTGCCTGCTATCTAGCTGCAGGCTATGCTGTCTCTTATCTGACCATTCCCTTAGAAACATCTCTTCGCCCAGTCTCCCAAGGTCTTTCTCACATACCATTACAATATATGATCCATTTCTCTCTTTTTTTAAAAAAAAAAGAAGTCTGAGGCAAATTAAAGCATCTAATTAGTGAAGGATTCCAATTTGTTATACCAACTAAAATTTTTAATTGGGATGCTATTGAACACACAGCTACCTTACATTCTCTGCATGTTTCCCCTTCACTCTTTTGTCTCCTGAGATGGATAGTATGACTTGATTACTCTGTTCATAATTTAAACAACATACTCTGGTCCAATCTTATGTTTCTTTATTTAATGAGAAGCAGATTATCAAGGTAGCTAACAATCTGATCATATTACAAAATTTTGTTATATCATTTATGCCTGATTTTATAGAAGCATTCCAACCTTGCTTCTATAAATCAAAGAAAGGGTGATCATCTATCTATCTATCTATCTATCTATCTATCTATCTATCTATCTATCTATCTATCTATCTATTTATTTATTTATGTTGTGCTATGTTCTGATTGCATTTTTACAAAAAAAATTCTAATTTTTAAAGATACTTAGTTTGGGGTTTTTTTTTGCTTTTCATTAAAAAAAAAGGGTAATAAAAAATAGCAGCAACACCAGTTCTACATCTTTGTAGAAATGTGTGCATTTAGAAGGATTCTAAATCAGGAGTAGGCAATGTTTGATATTCTAAGGGGGCACAACTTAGCTTCAGATCTCTGTTCCAAAGGATCAGAGCAGGTTCACTAGAAGGAGTCGGGATGAACATCTGAATATTTGCTGGTGATTGCTCATTTGTTATTTGGGAGGGCTGAAGAGTGGGAATGGCAATGACAGCATGAAGATTTGGGAAGCAAAATGCTCCCATTCTTTTTTAAAAACTTATACCCTGAAAAATGCCCTAATTCACTGTTTTGTAGGGTGTGGCCAAGTTCTAAAACAACTCATGTTTCCCACTCCCACACCCCACCCACAAGTCCACAAAAGAAACATCACTGTTGTGTTGAGGATGAGAGGTCAGTATAATACAGGAGGCCAATTTTGGAGCCCTCCTTTTTGACAGAAAGCTAGCGAATAGTACTATGAAACCTGTGTTAGTGAAAACTGGCTGAAGTTGGGTGTTGCTCAGTCTCTTCTTTTATAAAATCCTCTGCTTAAGAACAGTCACGATTCTGGAAACAAAAATGCAAGCTGGTCTCCAAGTATGGTCTCAACTTATTTGGTTTATTCAAACATTAAAACCTCTGTTTTTGTCTTTCCTCTCCTTATACACCTTCTGGACTCTGACTATTATACACCATCTTCTGAGCCATTAAGTGGATTTTGGCTCTTCTTTTACTATATACCTTGTGTAACAGAAAAGTGTGTGTGAGAGCTTGTGGGCCACCTGGCAACACATGTGAGTAAATTCAGACAGGGTGAAGCCAACAATATAATTTCCCTCTCTTACAGTTCTCTAACCATATGGATGGGTGAATAATTTCATGGGTTTGTGAATAATTGAACAGAGTTGAATGTTATGTAATACACAATCAATAAACTTCTCAAATATTAAATACCTCCTATTCCAATACAACGAACAAACATAGAAATAAATAAATAATAGATTAATCTGTTTCTTAAAATATCTTATGTGTGAGATTGCAGTTTTCTCACTTGAGATTTCACATAAAACACCTAAATCTCACAAGAAAGCATGAACTGGCAAGATTTGATTTGATTTATAAATTTAACTGGATAGAATGATGTGGAGAGTGTTTGTAAATGCCACTCGGAGGGATTAAGACGCCATATTCTCAATTCCTGATCTACAAAGAATTTTGAACCGTTCGAGGATTTAGCTTCCTATTTCAGCAGAACTCCTATAGAATATCAAGGAAATCTAAAATTGATAATCTCATGTAGATGAGAAGGTTGTTAATATCCCCATGGGATGTAATTACATTAAGGAGTGTTTCTTGAATTTCATAAAGGTAAGTAAAAGTAATTTTGCTTTGAAAAGCAGATGGTTAGCCAATTTTAAATAAGGAAATACATTGCTTGTCTTAATAGGAATTACTAATAATTAATTACTCATAATTTTCCATAGTTTAAATTCCCACTTTTAAACAAAAATAGAAGGCAGAAACTGTTGTTTTGTTAGATAGGATGAAACACATGTATGTTCTGCATCTTCATTTATAAACATGGAGCTGGCCACTACAACATATAGAAACAGATATCAGACTCTGAAATACACTTTAAAAATACTCTCCTGATTTCTGGAAGTGAAGAATTATATTAATATTTGAAAGTGTAGTAAGTTTCCTGCAGGGTCCATACTGTAACTTGTGAAGTAAACATGGAACACAAATGTATGCTAATTTATAAGAGAGAATACAATACTGGGTTGCATTCAATGAGCGTACCTTAATCATGTTAGAAAAAGGTCTGTACCATTTGTCAGCTAAAAGCATTGTAGCAGCCCTATGATAAGTTGTGCCAGTGTGGGAAATACCATAGAATATTTTAACATTTTTAAAAATATAGTAATAGTGTGGGAAATCTTGTTAAAGCATAGAGATGCAAGGGAGAAGAGAAGATTCATCAGAATGAGCCCTTGTTATGTCTCCAAGCTTAAGTAACACTTAAAGTTACTATCCCAGGTACATTTATCCAAGAGTAAGAACCATAGAGCATAGTGGGACTGATTTCTGAATAAAAACAGGTAAGACTGTTTTCTCTGATTCTATGCTCAAAATGAAAATTGAAAAGCAGTATCTCTGTTTGCTAGAGGAAAAAAAAATATCACCAGGAACCTTAGCTTGAACATAATAATGAGGATCTCCAGTCACCATCTGTCCAAGTTCCATGATCTTGCACAAATCCCTTCCTTCATGCACTAAGAAGCTTTCCTACTACTTGTAGAAAGCAGTGAGACTTTCTGGGTCAAGCTGTATGATATAAATACGTTGCTTTCTTATTGAAAAATAAGTACAGGGGAACCAACTGTTACACAGAAATTTAGCTCTCAGGAAACAGCACTTTCTTTCCCTTATAATTGGGTTCACAGCTAGCACCTTGCTGATATGTGGGGGCAAGGGGTTGCTGCCAGTCTCCAGAGAAGCAGCCTAAACTTATGCAGTAAGTAACACAAGATACTGAGATCCAGCAACAAGAAAACTTTATTGATTCAACATCTGTTTTAAAAAATAACAAGAAGAAGTGAACACTCAGTCACTCACTCACACAGTTTGCATACATCCCACAGCTAGGCCAGCCAGGTCTACCCTGAGTTCTGGGAAAGTCAACTATCTGCAAGTCAGGATAATGGTGTCTTCCAGCTGAGACTTCTGCAGCTGGTTCTTTGATTCTCTGCCATTAGCCTCCAGCCCACATCCTTTTTTACATCATCTCAGCCTTTTGTTAACCTGCTAGGTTACTGGGTCAGCTGTGACTTGCTGCATAGTAGAACTTTCATTCTGTTATCTCTGGTCGTTGTCCTGCAGTCTCTGTCTGAGCTGATCTTCATGAATGGCTTCCCTGTGCATGACCTTAGCATATACCCAGTTGCAGACCCCGTTCTTCCATTCCAGATAGCAATTTCACATTCTCCTATTAGTTTAATTATCACTGGTGACAAGTTGCTTGCTGCCATCCATAGTTCAAGAAAAAATAAAGTGAAGCTGCTTTGGCCAAACTTATAACACCAACCTAGATACTGTTGAGATTAACAGATCTCTGAATTTTTGACCACTGAAATCTGAATCAATATCAAACCCATGTCTATTATTTGCACTGCCAAAATAGATTTAGTTTGGGATCCTGAAAATGGGACCAATGGCTCCATATATGTTAGGAATCCCCATACACTGGTGCCATAAATCTAGCTGTCCAACATAACATTCAGGGTCTCCTAAAGAACAAAATATCTGACAAGAGACAATATATGACCAGTGACAATATTCTCATTGGAAAAACAAAAAAACAAAAATTCAGGAGATGCAGCTACACTGCTCAAAAAAAAGAGCAGTGCAACACAATTGCAGCTGCTGCTGCTACCTTAAATTTTCAGAATGATCGATAGACAGATAGGACAGAGAGAAAGAGGGAGAGAGAGAGAGATGTTTAGCCTGTTCCTTGACATGGCCTAGAGCTGTCATCAACCTTGAAAGCCCATCAAACTTTCTCTCTGTCCCACCTTATACTAAACAAAATCAAGATGGGGTTATTTTGAGTTTCATTCTAACACTTCCTTCTTTTTCAGGATTATATAATGTTTTCTACAGTTCTTCCATTAGCAGCTCACTCGTTCCTTCCATATCCTCAAGGTCAGCTCTACATTCTTTTACAGTATGCTACAAGTGAAGCCAAAGTCCTATCTGACCCAGAATGTGCTCTTCTATGCAAGCCAGGATCTCTAATCTAGAGATTACCAACATACGGTCACCTACATCCAGCCAATAAAGAGTTGTATAATGTGTACAGATACACTCAGAAATACACATATATTTTTATAATTGGCATAATGCTGCACTGGAAATTAAGTTGATCATAGTGGCGTTTAATAATTACAATTGCTAATTATTCTTCAGAACAGAGAAATAGTAGGGAAGGGGTGGGGGTGGGGGTGAAAATGCAATGTAAAATAACCTAGTTCATATTTCCAAATTGATGCATGAGCTGGAAAAAAAAATCAGTATCTGCACTATTCTGAACTGGACAATTAAGCTCTCTGATGAAAAACAGTGGTACCTCGGTTCACAAACTTAATTCGTTCCGCGACTCTGGTCGCAACCCGAATTGGTCGCGACCCGAATCAGATTTTCCCATAAGGTTCCATGTAAATATGGTTAATCTGTTCTGAACCATATGTATTTTTTTTTAAACCACAAAAACATGAAACAAAGTACAGTACAGTACAGTATGAAGAGAGAGAACGCTGACCTTGCTCGAGGCGACTTCTGGCGGGGAGGACAGGAAGGCGGGTGGGGAGGCGGTTATTGTTTGGAGGGAGAGTCCCCCTCCAAAAGGACATCGGGGAGATCTCCTTCAGGGGTTTCCTCTCTTCTTTGCCTCTTAGCTGCAGGCTCCGTTCTGGGGAAAAATCTGTCTAAAGTCAGTTGTTTTCTCCTGCGCTGCATAACCCTCCGGAAATGAGAGACCACGTTATCGTTCATCAGATTCAACACTCTGTTCATTACAGTTATGTTGGGGTGGTGCTTCTCAAAGAAATCCTGGCACTCATTCCATTTTTCCATAATGGATTTAATCACATCACTGCTAACCTCCTCCCTGTCTTCCTCTTCCTCAATGGAATGCTCCTCACCAAGCGCTTTCTGCTGCTCACTCTGGAGTTCAGCAAGTTCTTCCGTGGTCAGCTCCTCCTTATGGTCCTCAATAAGCTCCTCTATGTCTGCACCATCGACAACCAGACCCATACTCTTGCACATGGACACAATCTCCTCCACTACGTCTGCATCAGACCCTTCAAAGTCACGTTCAGTGACACATTCTGGCCACAGTTTCCTCCAGGCTGAGTTTAAGGTCTGGTAGGTGACATCTTCCCAGCTTTGTCAATGAGGCTGATGCAGTGGAGGACATTGAAATGTTTCTTCCAGAATTCTTTCAGAGTCAAGGATGTTTCTTCAGTGACATTGAAACACCTGGTGAAGAGAGCCTTTGTGTACAGCTTCTTAAAGTTGCAGATCACTTGCTGGTCCATGGGCTGCAGAAGAGGTGTTATGTTGGGGGGGAGGAACATGACCTTTATAAAGTCATACTCAGCATCCGTATCATCCACCAAGGCTGGAGGGTGTGCCAGGGCATTGTCCATCAGAAGAAGGCACCTTTCAGGCAGTTGGTTGTCAGAAAGATATTTTTTAACGGTGGGTGCGAACACCTCGTGCAGCCATTCCATGAACAATTGCCTTGTGACCCAAGCTCTTGCATTGGCCCTCCACATGACAGGCAGTCTGGCCTTGTTCACATTGTGTTCCTTGAATGCACGAGGGGTCTGGGAATGGTACATAAGTAGTGGCTTAATCTTCAGCTCGCCGCTTGCATTCACACACAGCAAAAGGGTCTATCTGTCCTTCATGCGCTTGTGCCCCGGCAATGCCTTTTTCTCCTGCGTGATATAGGTTCTCTTTGGCATCTTCTTCCAGAAGAGCCCTGTTTCATCATAGTTGAACACTTGCTGAGCGATGTATCTTTCCGCCTTCATGAATTCCTCAAATTCTTTCTTGTAGGCTTCTGCAGCAGCCTTGTCAGAACTGGAAGCCTCACCATGTCTTGTCACACTGTGGATGCCACTTCCCTTACGGAATTTATCAAACCAGCCTCTGCTGGCTTTAAATTCTTCACTTGCTGCGCTTGTAGAGGGTTTTTTTTGCAGTAAATCACTGTGCAATTTCCTGGCTTTTTCACAGACCATAGCTTCACTAACGCTATCACCTGCCAGCTGTTTCTCATTCAGCCACACTAACAAAAGTTTTTCCACCCCTTCCAGCACTTGTGTCCTCTGCTTGTTTAACATCGTTACTCCTTTTGCCACATCAGCTCCTTTGATGGCATCTTTATTCTTCAAAATAGTCGAGATTGTCGACTTTGCCATCTTGTACTCCGAGCCCAGATCAGTCACATGAATACCACGATCGTGCTTTTCTACAATTTCCTTCTTCAATTCAATGGTTATTTTCTTCAAAACCTTATTCTTACCATGCTTGCTCTGCACTTTCGTTGGAGCCATGCTAACAAGCACACCAAAAAGCTTCATAGGACGTCTGTTTGCTACTGCAATCTCGGCTACAGGAAGTCACAACCATGTGTCAGCAGGGAAAATGGCTGCGGATCCTGTTCGTCACCCGATGCGGAGTTCACGAACGGAAGCAAAATTTTGCGCACGGTGCTGTTCATGAACTGAGTTGTTCGTGAACAGAAGCGTTCATGAACCGAGGTACCACTGTAATTCATAATGTGTATATGTGCATAATGTGGAAATATACATTTATGTATACACAGATCTGTACATTAAGGAAAAGAATGGAGAAAAGTATATTATTTGTTAGTATAGATATAGATATAGATATAGATATAGATATAGATATAGATATAGATATAGATATAGATATAGATATAGATATAGATATAGATATATAGATATAGATATAGATATAGATATAGAGATGTGTGTGGGTGTGTGCATGTGTGCAAATTAGATGAGAGGAAAAATTAAATTTAACCTTGAAAAAAGTGGGAAACTGACTTCTGGTGGAGTAATGGTGGATTGAAGATGGCTCCATCTCCATGGAGCTGATGGCCGTGGCAAATTAGAGGAGCTGGCAAAGGGTCCGGCTCTTTGGAATGATTTCTGGACAAAGGAGATGACTGGATTACCCGCATGTACTCCTTACAGAGGCTCCCTGTATTTTATGCATTTTAGGAATCTCCATCAGGTTGAGCACTCTGGGAGTCATGGGAAACATCCAGCCAAAACCACAGCTCAGAACCTTCAAAAGGACATTACACTTGCTTTCACTTCCTCTTTTAATTATCATTGGAAATTACTTATTAACAATTTACTTGGACTTCTGAAAGGCAAGTTGCTGTACACTGGGAGAATTTCCTTCTATTCTGGAAGAAAGAAGATTTAAATAAGTTTAAATATTAAAAAGAAAAAGCTTAAACTTTTGGAAACAATGAAAGGGAATTAAGAATGCTGACTAAGGACAGTTAAGGGGCCAGATGGATTTGAAAGAATAGGTTTTTTTATGGACTGTTTTAAATTTTATAAAAATACAACACATGGTTTTGGCTTAATTGTAAGAAAACTTATTGTGGGAAAGTTTTGGCTCTGAAAATAAACAAAAGATCTGACTGCATTTTGAAGGTTAACTAGAGGGAACCAGGGAGCAATTAAAGGAAAATATACTTCCTGACATAATGGAGGAACATTGTCTACTATATAAGAATTTAAATCTGTTTGGAAACAATGTGTTCAGGACTTATTTTTAAAATTGGATCTAATAGAGGTTATAGAAGAAGAAAAGATTCTACTGGAAAAAACAGAAGCTGAGGATGATTTGAATAAGGAGTTTAAAATGGACTTTAAAGAAATGCCAGATTATAAAAGAAATAAAGAAAATATGGAAAAGGATGTTGTGGATCTGAAAATGGATTTAAAGATGTTTGATTACAGGAGTGACATGGTGAAAAAAAGTTGTAATGGATATACAAACTCTGCTGGCTTATTTTTTAACAATTAAAGGGGATATCCAGATTACAAATAAGAAGAGTGAGTTGGAGAATTATTTCACTTTGGATCCACAGAAGGGAAGCGTTAAATCTCTGAAGTTGCTTGTGAAAACAGACAGGGAGAAAATGATAAGAAGTCTTGATGTGGGACTTTATTTGAAGAAGCGACTGAAGATCAAGCCTCTTAAAAAGAAGAAAAAGGAATTCAAAGTGGATTTATCTGACCAGGGTTAAATTGTACAAGTTTTGATTTTGGCTTGTTATTATTGGAATCTTTTTCTGACCAGGACTGCAAGATTTTTTTATATAGGGATGAATCTTTTATTTCCTATTTGTTAGTAAAAGTTGGGGGTTAGCATGTAAAAGGTACCTATTGGATCTAGTTTAAAATATATATGTTACTATTATTGATATTCTATGCCTATGGGATATATTTTTTATGTTTTACTTATTAGAGAAAGTTATAAGCCAAAATGTAAAATAGATTTAGTTGTCTAAGCTTAAAACATATAGGTTATTATTACTGGTACTCTTAATGCTTTTGCTGTGTAAAATTGATCAATGAATCTTTTTATAATTTGGTTATTGTTTAGTGATGAGAAATGGGAAATAGAGTTTCTTTTTCTGTAATATCAAAGAAGGAGTTAAGTTACTGTAAATGCTTTAACTTATCTGGAGGGAGGGGGGGTCACTTTTTATTTATCTTAATTTTTTCCTTTTCCTTTTTTTCTTTTTCTCTTTCTTGTTCTCTTCTTTTTTTCCCATATATCGTTTGTATTAGCTTTTAATTATGCAAAACTCTAATAAAAATATTATGAAAAAAGAAAAAGAAAAAGTGGGAAACTAAAAAATGCCCAATACTGAAAGATTCTCCATTTCTATCTATGACAAAGGACTGACATAGCATCCTTATGTCGAGTTCACATGACTCTAGCCACATTCTGTGCTGAAATTTGTGGATCAAAGACCACCAGAAGTATCACACTTGGCCCTCAAGAGCATCTACGTAGTTATCAGGAAATTAATGTGAAGGGAAAAATGGACACAGGGGAAAATGGGATCAAGATTTTGGCGTGGTTATAGAAAAAGCCTAGGAGGTCAAACCAGTCAATCTTAAAGGAAATCAACCCTGACTGCTCATTGGAAGGATTGATAATGAAGCTCAAGCTCAGATACTTTGATCACCTAATGCAAAGAAAGGACTCTTTGGAAAAGACCCTGATGCTGGAAAGACTGAAGGAAAAGGAGAAGGGGGAGGCAGAGGATGAGATGGTTAGATAGCATCACTGAAGCAATAAGCATGAAACTGAGCAAACTCAGGGAAGCAGTGAAGGACAGGAAGGCCTGGCATGATATGGTTCATGGGGTCATGAAGAGTTGGACATGACTTAACGACTGAACAACAACACCGGAATCAATAAAAATGAAGGAAAACATAGTAGTTAAGATTAGACAGTGGCACTGAGCAGGGGGAAGGTACTGTCTTGAGGCAAAATATGGTGAAAATGATTTTCTTGGCAATATAAAGCAACAGTTTTTGAAGCAAAAATGAAGTGGAGGCTTTAAAGTCTAACTTTAAATTCAAAACTCAGCAGTTCAAGATGGAGGTGAAGATGCATCTTTGATATTCTTCTTTCATGGAACTGGACAATATTGGATGATTTTGACAGGTTGTGATTTTGTTTTATAAAACCTTGAGCTTTCTGAGAATATATGAATTTCTGTTCAAATGACAATATTTTAGAGTATTGGCATTTTGAGATGTCTGAACAGAATCTGATGGGTAGAAAAGTGCAATGCAGTTCATGCTGTTTAAAAGGATCAACTATCATATATGTGACAGAAAAAGTAACTAGTATTTTGATGAATTATTGATTGCCAAGAGGAATTATATGGCCACCTAATTATATAGCCAATCTGAGAAAAATGCTGTTATCAGGCTTTGAACTATATATATAAACAATTTCTTTAGGTATCATAATTTAATATTTAATAATATTCGCTCTTTTCACTTTTTATTTTTTTTATTTTTTTTCTCTTTGACAATGCATGTACCTCCATCATTATTACCATTGAATTTTTCTTTTTTTCTTTTTCTTTTTTGTTATTAATTAAAATGCTATATACACATGCACACATACATATATATAAACATTTTAATATTTATTCATAGATCCTATTCTCATTTGTTGTGGAATGGATGCTGTATTATGGAATCAAAATAGAGGAGCTAGCATTGGCCTCAAAGCCCCTTATCTCAAAACACATACAAATCTAGGAATTTACCATGCATCGGATTAAAGCTTTGGACCATGTTTAGTATCATCTATATGAATTAGCAGTGGTTCCTCAGCCTTTCATACATGTGTCTTTTTAAGAGCCTCTTCAATGGTTGCACTGAATGTGGTGTATTGATTGTATTCACCCACTGATGATGACTGTGTTTTAATATGATTTTAATAATGGTTTTATTATGGTTGTAATGTTTGTTGTTGTTTTATTTGCATTTATTTTTTACTTTATTTAAATTGTTTATTGTTCTTGTTACAATTGTTGTGAGCCACTTAGAATCACATATGATTTATTCAATCTGATTGAAATGAATGAATGAATGAACAAACAAACAAACAAACAAATAAATATAAAGAGTCATATCTGAAGGTGTTGTGAAGTGAATGCAGAACTTTCTCCATGGCAAGCATGTATTTTATCAGTTTGCTATGTTCTTTCTATATATAGCTGCCCACATGAATCCATGAAACGGATTCACATAAATGGTTTTCTTCAAAAAAAGGAAGACATGAATCAAACGTGTCAGAACTATTCATGTTTGTCTATCCAGTTATAACCTCATTTGTAGAAAATACATTCTACATTCATAGAATCATGTGTTTCCCTATTGTCTACTTTTGCAAGCTGTTTTGGTTTCATATGAATATTAAATTCTGCTGTACTCAATGGAGTTATCTTATACTCAGCAGCAACAGTTCTTTGTGTATTCTTCATATTTCACTCTGTCACTTGGATTGCTAATATTTTATACATTCATACATTATGGAGTTTTCAACAGCGGTGCTAAAAGTATTACTTGGTTATAGACACAGTCTCGGCACAAGGTAAATCACTGGTTTTGGTTTACTGGACTATGGACTATGGGATTAGAGAAACTGTAGACTGGAGATTGTAGGTGAATGAGCAGACTGTTCATTTAATCTCTGGAGTAGGAATTTAGACAATGATCTGTTATGAATTATCACTGATGGGATAATATAGTATACTGGTTTTGATCAAATTGATGGCTAAAAACATCATAAGATGATTATAGCATCAACACTTTAGAAAAGAAAGATCTCAGAATAAATTCAACTGTAGAAATAAAACTCCAGAATACACAAGGATAGAATTTTAAGATTACAGAGAGGTAATGAGAAAGATTTCACCTTAGGTCAAAGAAAGATAAAAAAGGTACTAAGAGAGTCTCTCTTGAGAGGCCATCCAATAATAAAAGGCCATCTGAAGGAGCCCATTCCATCACCACATGAAAAAGAAATAAGCTGAGAGCCAGTGAAGCTAATGAAGCATTGGTGCATTAAATCTAGCTAATCATAAGTGCCAGTTTTTGTCCAGATCATTATCTTCCTCCTTCTCTCAGCTTAGTTATTTTTTTGGCATAACTAATTAAGAGATTCCCAGTGGAGAAGATTCTCTGCCATAGATTTTGGAGAAACATTTTATTTAGCTGAGACAGTATAAACTATCTTCAGATATTTAACCAATAATTCTGCCCCGTTTGGTAAGAGGAAAATGCCACCATCTCTAGAATTTTTTCATGGAATCATTATCCAATATGCCATACATGTCAGAGAAAACCGTATGTGTGTGTATGTACATATGTGTATATGTATGTGTGTGTGTATGTGTCTGTCTGTCTATCTATTCCTCTCACAAGATCCATCTAGGGATTTCAAAGAAGGTGATAAGCATTTCATGAGGACTGTCAACTATCAGCAGTTCTCCATCATAACAGCTCAGATTAACAGTGCACACTAATTTAGTTTATTTATTTGAGATTTGTTTCTGGTTCTCTTTGGAACTTTCCTTCTGATTTCCTTTTGGAAATAGGCCACTTCAATCCAACTAAATTCTGTCATGCTTGGTTTCTATCCTACTGGTATATGCCTCATCTCCCAATTTATCATCAGCTGTGGATTTTGTGAAGTGCTATTAAAACAATTTTACAGATCATTAAAGAGGTTATGAAATAAAAATGGACCCAGTCTAGATCCCCACAGTGCCACCTATACAATCCTTTCCAAATGACAGTAATTTATTAATCAGAACCCTTTACTTAAACATCCTTCACCAGTTTTCAGCTACATTTTATGAAGTATCATCAAAAGATTATGCATAATGATTGCTTGTGTAATGCAAAATTGAAATGACGGATGCTTCCAAAAATTACTCTCATTCAATGTTCCCCTTGCATTTCAGAGTTAGATATTACTCATCCATCATTTCCCCTAAATGATATTAGAATTTAGCAAGATTTCAAGTAAAGGATCTGTAGCATCCTTTAAAAATAAAGCACAGTGAAATGGGAAAAATAAAAAAGGAAAGGAAAAAAATCAACAAAGCCTCTCCTTATTACTTGAAATAGCTATTGATATGGTGTAAATATCTGGGATGGGAAGAATTTAAATTCCCATTGGCAAAGCCCATCTTCCAAGGGTTTCCTGATAAAAGGGAATTGTAATACACTGCCCCCAATATGCCCCAATATGACACATCCTAGCTATCCTGCTTGGGAGTTCTTTGCTGTCTTACTGAGGACATCTCCTTTTGGCACAGCACTAGCAAAATCATAAAAAGGAAGCTGCTTTGGATCTTCTTTCCCAGAGCTACAATAAGTTGAACAAAGCTGTACACAAGAGATCACTGTGCAATTATGCAAGGTTGCAGATGGAGAAAGTTTTAACAATAAATTTTCTTATCAAAATTCTGAAACCAAATTAATGATAGATAGATTATAGGTAGGTAGATAGGGAAATTATTGTGAAAGAGGAAAGCAAAGAAAGCCAGCAACCACTAACAAAGAATTCCACATAGAATCAAGACAATTAACCTGGTTAGACTAATAATTTACCATCTCTTTAAATAAGGTGTTGGGCTTCAATGTTAATTTAAGGTTTGTTACAGAGAAAATCATTGGAGTGAGATCATCTGGATCTCCAGCTTAGATTATTAGGCAAGTTTGCCTTGCTAGGGCTGGGGCTGTGGCTAGGTGCCCCCACTCCTCCTCCTCCTTTTTACAGCCCTATTCTCAGTTTTATAGAATGGGGAAGAAACCCAAAGTTAAACCTTTTTTTGGGGAAAAAATGTTTATTGCTTTGTCAGTCAAGTAAAGCATTCCATCTCTGCTATCAAAGGTCTAAGATCAAAAGAAACCATTTTCTACTGAACTCGCCTTCTTAATGATACTTCACTAAATTATAGAGGCACTGATTAGTTTTCACCAGTCATGCCATTGAATAAATAACAATTGTATGAGAAAGACTTGTTTGTTTGGAAAACAAAAGCTGAATTTTGCCTATTTATGCAAGTCAGCGTAGACCTTTTATTTGTGTGGGTGTGCCTTCAAGTCAGTGTTGACTCCTGGTGACCAGTCCCTGCAGTTTTCTTGGAAAGATTTCAGAAGTGGTTTGCCATTGCCTGCTTCTGAGGGCTGAGAGAGAGTGACTGTCCCAAAGTTGCCCAGCTGGCTTTGTGACTCAAGCAGGACTAGAACTCCTGATCTCCTGGTTTTTAGCCTGATGCCTTAACCACTACACCAAACTGACTCTAATAGAAGCTTTAGGAGGCACTATTATACCATACCAAGTAGTGGTTAGTCATGTGTGGTAACTTGAAATGAGAAAACGTTACCTTTGGCTAGACTGTTGTAATATTAGTATTAGAATAATTGTTTGGTTGGGGCATTTTCTTTAAAAAAATTACTGATATTTGTTTCTGAGAACAGTCTGTCATAATATGCTTAACTGATCTTGTTTCACATGCAAATGGATTGACATGACTGTCTTAAACTTTCTTTCTTCCTTCCTTCCTTCCTTCCTTCCTTCCTTCCTTCCTTCCTTCCTTCCTTCCTTCCTTCCTTCCTTCCTTCCTTCCTTCCTTCCTTCCTTTCTCTTTCTTTCTTTCTTTCTTTCTTTCTTTCTTTCTTTCTTTCTTTCTTTCTTTCTTTCTTTCTTTCTTTCTTTCTTTCTTCCTTTTTTACAGTTCTTCCTAAGAGAAGAGTTTCAAGCAGGAAAGTATAGCAAGCAACTGAAAGCTTCTCTAAAAACAGCAAATTCTTGATCCCATCTCAGTTACTGTGTTCAGTTCTTAAAAATCCCATTCCTTAAGGAGGATTCAGAGAAATTGGAAGGGCAACCAAGATGATGTGGGACTGGAAGAGATTTTGAAGGAACTGGATATGTTTAGCCTTGCAGGAATACAACTGGGGAAGGATTTGATAATACTCCTTAAATACTGAAATGGGTGTTACAGCAAAGAAGATAAAGATTAGATCTCTCCAAGTTTAGAGAACAGGACACTGAATAATTAATCTGAGCTACAGGAAGGGGCATTCCAGTTGAATATTAACAAAAATTTCCTAACAGCAAGAGCATTTTGACAGTGGAACCAAATACTCAGAAAGATATTAAACTTGTTTCTCTGGACATGCTCAAGCAGGATCTTGGAATACTGCCTGTCTGGAATACTTTAACTTGGATTCCTGAACTGAGCGGGGGGTTGGTCCCACAAGCCTAAATGCCCTCCTCAAGCCCTTATGATTCTATGACTCTAATTATTTAGCAAATATTACTTGTAATTCTTGGATATTAACATATTTTAATACAAACCAAGGTTTCCCATTTTTAGATTTAGTGGTCTGGGCATAGAATAAATATTTATGTCAAATGTGAAAGCATGACAGGAATAGTTTTTGATAACTCTTAACCCTAATTTAATTCTTTAGAAACTGAAAAGTCTATAGTAATTCATTGATAGGTACTCACCTTACATTAGCCATATGCAAGCAGTAAGTATATATAGTTTTTAAAAACTGAGGAATTTGGACATGCTTGCAGACTCTCCCCCCTGCACTCACTACATGCTTTCATGTGTTAACATGAAGCTCTATACTTGAATTGTTATTGTATTTGACAGAATATGGTTTGCCCATGTGTATCCTTTGTTTACTGTCACAATATTGTAGAGATTAAAACAAAAACATAACTAGACTAATATTGTAAAATGGCTGGCAGTGAAGATGTATAATCAAAACAGTTGATAGATCTTTATGGTAATTGCCTCTTAATATGACATACTTTTACTATCTTATGCTTTATATCTATTTGAGAATATTTATAATATTCTGCAGCATAAAGGCTGTTCATTCCAGAGATAGAATGGCTTCTCCTGTGCTTTTCCTTTTTTATTATTTTTTCAGTAGATTAATCAGAATTGACTGTAATAATGAGGTTATATTTTCTCCTTAGAGGTTAAATAGATATTAATAAATACCTAGAACAGGATGCATTTTTTTTTCATGTAACTTCAAGAACATGGATTTCAAACTGTTTTCTTCATAAAGTAAACAAGTAGAATGAATTAGGTTTTCTTTTTAAATTATAATGACTTGATGACTAGCAAATTTCTGGTGGCATAAGGTAATTGTCTCAAAATGGTGCCATCAGTGCAGTGAAGGTAAACAGAAAGACACTACTGTCCAACACAGTCCATTCAAGACTTCCTACACACAAAAGCCTATGCTTGTGAAAAATAGACATCCACAGTATTTATAGTAAGATTAATTAACCTAAATGAAGTACATTTCCTTAATTGTCTGGATTGTTTAGGAAACCATGGACTTTTTATTTGAGGTGAAATCCAAATTATTATTATTTTTTTTCCCCATGCATCCACATGTAGAAAAACACTCTGCTGAGAGGGTTTTTCTACATATTTGGAGATGCATTTGTGTGTGTATGTGTTTGTGTAGATTATGGATAGGTGCCTTTTTAAAACTAGGTAGCAAAATTTTACTGGATCTATTAGGGATAATTGTTGGGATAATTATGTTAAAAAAGAAGCATATATTAGGGGAAAATCTATATAATAGCAAATGTAAATATTCTGTTTTTTTAAGAAGCCTGCAAAAAAAGAGTGAAGTAATATCAAAGCCTTGACACTGATATGGGCTATATTTAGGCTTATTTAAGCTCCTCCTTACAACCTTTTTTCTTTGGAGGGGGCACCTCACTCTTCCCCTCTCTTTCTTCTGTTTAGCAGAAATTCTATATGCATATATACACCCAGCCAGATATTAGTTCTCTCTTTCAGCATTCTGCTTTAATACATTCTTTATCTAGGTCCCAGTGAAGTTGTTCATTCCATAATTCAGACTACGGAGTGTTCAGTCATAGCCCTGGTGCATTCGCTTCTCCATGTGTTACCTGAAGCGATGAGATGGGTTCATGTTTTGTCGACTACGTGAGAGAGGTGGAATGAGGGAAGGAAAGAGAGAAATCAGCAGGCAAACAAAGAAGCAGATTTGGGAACTGATAACCAAAGGCCAAGGAAAAAGAAGAGGAAGAGGAAGAGGAAGAGGAAGGAGGAGGAGGAGGAGGAGGAGGAGGGAATCCCATCATGGCAGACCATACTCATCTGCTTTGGAATTATTTTCTTTTAAAAATATTGTTTTAATGTTAAAATATTGCACATCCCAAAAATATATACAAAAAATAATACAAAATAATTGATATTTAGGGGATTTTTTTAAAGGAAAAAAAAACACCTTTTCAAAACAAGATACAGTGGTACCTCGGGTACGCCTCTGTTAACGAACTTTTCGGGTTACAACCAGCTCCGGCCGCAAAAAATTACCTCAGTTTGAGAACTCCGCCTTGGGGTACGAACAGGATACGCGGCCATTTTCCCTCCTGTGACACAGTCCATGGCCATTTTCCGCCCCTGACACGTGGTCCGTGGCCATTTTCCGCCCCTGACACGCGGTGGTAGGGAGGGGGACTCTCCCTCCAAGCAATAGCCGCCTCCCTGTCCTCCACGCCAGAACGGATTAACGGTAATTACATTGAACCTTATGGGGAAATTTCCTTCGGGTTGCGACCAATTCAGGGTGAGACCAGAGTCACGGAACGAATTAAGTTCGTAAACCAAGGTACCACTGTATTCCTTTTACCCATGGACTTTCAACCGTAAAAAATATAAGCTTCCATGCCCAATCCACTTAGACATTTTCTGTTTATTCATTTTAAGGTGTAATATATTTTCCTTTGCTACAAGATCTACTACTGCTTGTGTCACAGATAGATTTGAATCTGTAGGCACTAGTTGCATTATTGTAACTTGTTTGGCATACAACAAATATAATCTGTTTAATGTGGTTTTTCTCTCTCTTATGTTTCTCTGTTTACATAGCGAAAAGTACTTAGCTTTGACCAAGGAAAGCATAGCAGGATAAAGAAACAAAAATATTAGGCTATAACTGGGGGGAGGGGGAGATAGTACCATAAGAGTTTGAGAAGATGATGGAACATTACATATCCAAAAGTAAGATGCACAGGATGTAACAGCGAAAGGTTGTTAGACGTTAGAGATGGAGATAGAGAAGAAGTAACTGCTGGGTCTCAATTTGGTCAGGTGGGCCTTTTTCTGCCAAGAACCCTGAGGGATCAGAAGAGTCAAGAAAATCTTGGTATTGAAAGATACAAGTACACAATTAAGATTTATTTATTTATTTATTTGTCTTCAATAAAAGTAAAATACATGATTAATGCAACCTAAATCTGGTCTCAAGAATCTCTCCCTGCATGTGAACCTATAAACAAGGTGTAATGCTTGCTTCTAGATTAAAATATTCTTTGTAGTTATCCCATTTTTGCAAAATTTTGCATTTTGCTACTAGTTGCAGTTTACATAGCCATAACGTTTCTACCTTACTATTTGATAAATACTGAGGCTTCCAGTGAGGACATGGTGAACTGAAGACTCCCTTGAAGAAGCAGGGACATTATAGCTGAAATCGCCGGCCAGTTGCGGGATCCGGGCCAGTGAAATCTCTCCAGATAAAGGAGAGATTGTGAGATTGCCCACATGTACTCCAGACAGCAGCTTCTTATGAGTGGGTGGCAGGAACTGATGTTTTTGCAATCTGCAGTTGTGAGTTAGGAATTCCATCAAAGCTCATAGGCATAATGTAGCCTCTAAGGTTTGGGTGATTCTCATTTCTTAATCACTTTGGAATTAATTTTTTATTGCTTTTTAAATATTAACAACCTCTGGAATGGCAAATGTCATGGTATTCCCTGGGTGAGTTGCCTTCAATCCTTTACAAAAGAAGTTTTAAGTATGAATTTAAAGATGTATTTCCCCCCCCCCCCCAGAATTAAAGCAAAAGATTGATTGAGAGTATTGATTTTAGAAAGTTATAAATGGACTAAGGGTCCAGATGGATTTAATAACATTCTGAAATTAAATATAAGAATACTTTCTGTGGGAAACTATCCACATTTTTGTATTCAAAAGAAAAACATGATAAAAAGGGACTTTGAATGATGGACACTAGAGGGCACCAGAAGGAAATAAAGATTATAATTAAAGGGGAAGAATACTTAAACTCCATCTGATAATGCAGAATGGAGCAACATCTTTTATCAATGGATGCACTGAGAGATGTTTGTGAACAATGGACTCAGAAGTTTGTTTTAACGATCTCTGTCATTATTGATATACTAAATGATGCTGTAGAAGATGAACAAATCTTACTGGACAAGACTGAAATTGATTAAATGTGGACTTAAAAACAACAGGCTACATGAAGGATATGGAAAAAGATGAAATATTGAATATACAAACAATGGGTAATGTTTTGATAACTAAAAAGGACATACAAATAATAGATCAGAGGAGTGCCTTGGATAACCTTTCTATATTGGATTTACAAAAGGGATTTGTTAATGTTTTCAGTGATTTTGTGAGAACAGACAAAGAGAAAATGAAAAGAAACCAAATGTTTGGACACTATTTGAAAGGACTAAAGATCAAGATTGTTGGGAGCAAGGGGAAGGAATATAAAGTTGGTTTATTTGACCAAGGTTAAATAGATAGGTTTTTATTTCTGGAAATTTTTAATGGAGTTTTTCTGAGCAGGACTGGATGATAATGTTATTTATTTTATTTATAGATAAGAGTTATATGGGAAAGAGTTAATTTGCTGTATTTTAAATGTATCTGATTAAGGTTAAAATAGATATGTTGTTATCTCTGGTAACTTTTATTGGATTTCTATTGACTAGATTTGAATGATGAGGCTTGGGGGATTTGTTTAATGATAGAAAATGAGATGTAAACATAAAGGGAAGAAATTCAAGTGTTTATTAGATCAAGTTTATAATAGATAGGTTGTTATTTCTGGTAACCCTTAATGGACTTTAGGATTAGGATGGGTGATGATGTTTTAAAGATTTGTTTATAGAGAATGAGGTGAGATATGGGATGAAGAGATTGTTGTATTTTAAGAGATGGTGATAAGTTGTTAAAGTTGTTTAAACTTGCTAGGATGAAGGGGGAAATTACTTATTTTCTTTTCTTTTTTCCCTTTTTCCCCCCTTTTTTCCTTTTTTTCTTTTCCTTTTTTTTTTTTGCACATTTTATTTACTGATTTATTCACTTTTTACTTTTTATTTTTTATACTTTGTAATAGTTTTATCTGTACAATAAATAATTATAAATTAATAATGTAATAAATGTAATAAAATTATTATAAAAATATTTGATAAGCACTTAGGAATATTCCCTATGATCACCATCTCTAAACTATGGCCATACTGAATAGAAAATATTTGAGAAATAGTAATTTTAATATCTATTAAAGGATTTGGCAAAAAAATCTCAGAGCTTAGGCTATGGATAGGAATAAAGACAGCTGAGGATGGTATAATACGGCTTCAAAAAAGGAACATTATGGCACTTTCCATTTGCTATTATTACAAGGTGCCTCAAATGGGACTGATGAATCTGCTTATTTTATGAATACATTCATAAATTATATTTTAAAATGATATAAAACATAATTCTATTCAGATGTACCAGCCAAAATCAGTAGGTACAGCTATTTTTACAATGAAGACCATATTGAATCTGAAGATGAGAAGCTTGTCAGAAAAATGGGGGGCAACCTTAATTCAAGACTGCAATCATAGCTGAATATGCAGGGATTAAAACCCAGGATTTGAAAAGCTAACTATTCCGTGACCTTACTTTGCATTACCAAAACTTAGTTTTGCTTTCTTCCACATTCAGATTGGAAAAAAATAAATACATAAATAATAAGCAAACAAATAAAATCAAGTTTTATGAAGAGATATTCCTGATTTCTTATCAACAAAATAACCAAACAAAATGGTGACCTATCCTTGACTTCTATATTATGTACTACATATGAAAAGGTGATAGTGTTGAAACACATATCTGTACTCAGCTCTTTGTGAATCAGTGATCAGGACCCAGAAAAAGAGACATCAACAGTGGTTGGGAAAAGCAAGCAAAAGGTATTTTGTCCAAGTTAACCACCAGGCCTGGTTCTTAAGGCAGAATTGTATATATGAAACAAGATTGTCTTCCTGCCTTCTCTTTTTCTCTAAATTCAGTCTCAAAACCTGTTACCTTCCATAAAGTTTGGAAACTGATAAACCTCATGTCTATGAATATTTATTTGCCTCCTTAAGCTAAGAGGTAAAAATTTAAGGAGACACTGTTAGCTGGATATTGCCATGATGAAATTCAGGTTTAGATATTGGCACACTACCAGGTGAAATGAGTCCCAGTTTGGTTTAATAGGTAAGGTGCTAGACTAGAAACTGGGAGACAGGGAGTCTTCTCCCTTAGGCATAAAAACCAGCTGAGGAATTTGGGGGAGGTCATTCTTTCTCAACCCAATGCAACAATCCATGGTTGTTATTGTGGGGAAAATAGGAGGCAGAAACAATATGTATGCTGCCTGGAGTTTAGGATCTTTTGACCCAAAGATGCTTCATTCTCCTTCCAGAAAAGGAACTTTCATTTTCTCTTTTACTGTTGAAGGGAGAATCCAATTCTTCTCTTGTCTTCAAAGCTACACATGCACAGTAGGTTATTTTAAAATTTCCTCTCTTATTGACCTTTGCCCAAGTCCATTAGTGTACCAAATCACTCCACCATTTATATTCTTAGTAGACTCCAACCAGCTTTCCTATTTCACCTTTCTTCACACTGCACCACTGTTTTACTTTATCTGAGTTAACAGATAAAGCTATGCTGTATGAGTACATTTTAACTGCAAACATACTGGTTGATAGTTTACCCTTTTACCCTTTTAAATGCAAGCACTGGTCTGATGTTTGAACATATGTTCTAATTCCTTCAGAAAGGAAATTCTTGTTTACTCAACCATGTCTTTATTCTCCATGTTAAAGAGTCCTCCAGATATAAGGATCATGGAACTCAAGATCTATTCAGCCATGCATAGCATATTTAGTAACAGTGAAGAAGTGAGAAGGTTAAATCTTACAGACTAATATAATTAAATGTTAGTCGGTTATAAAAGTGAACAGTGAAGCATTCTATAGGGATTAATATATTAATTCTCCCCCAAATTTTATGTCATGTACTTTTCATAATGTGAACTGTGGTTTATAGATAGATAGCATGTGTGTGTGTACGTACGTACGTACGTACGTACGTACGTATCTATCTCTATCTATCTATCTATCTATCTATCTATCTATCTATCTATCTATCTATCTATCATCTATTTTCCCTGGTGACAGAATTACATACAATCCAGTCATCCAACTGCTGGTCCTGGGGAGATGATGGTCCAGCCAACAATCCAGCCAGCAACAGTCTAGACAAGGAGGTAAGTTCCAGGGTTCACATGCAGTTCTGTTGCTGATTATACAGAGTTTCCATGTTTCCCAAAGTTGGGATTGTGCTAGCCATCAAGAAGAATGTGCCTATTTGAGTAGAGAGTATAACAGTAGAAGCATCTTTTGAACTTGTGTGTTCTTGACCTCCCTCCCCAAATCCTTCAGAAGATCTTAAAACAATTGTATTGACCCTTTGAGCAGCTGATCCTATATCACACCTTTTTATCTAGAGAGGTGCTTTGCTTGAGTGTTCAAATCAAAATCATTGTTTAATTAAATCATTTAATACAATTGAGTGGTTTGCCAATATCTTCTTCTGTGTGTGTGTGTGTGTGTGTGTGTGTATTTGACTTAGCAGTCTAGCCTACAGCTCTGGCATTTTCCTATCCAAATACTAACTGGGTCCAACCTTTCTTAGCTTATGAGATCAGCCAAAGTTGGCTAAGGGCTTGCCATCTGCTCTAGACAACAATTGTTAAACAAAACAGACTTAAATATTGATAAATTAATCGTATAACATAACACAACATGACATGTCTGCCTGTCCAATAAGACTTGACCTGGTGGGTATGGTCTAGCTCCTGTCACTCATGCAGTTTCATCTGGTGGAACCCAGGAGACATGACTTGGCCTACAGAACAGCATTCCCTCCAAGATTTAGACGGCTCATTTTGGAAGGCTCTCAGGAGTTGGGTTTTGCCCCAGGCACTAGATAGGGAGCTTTTTTGCCCATCCTGACTACATTATTTACTGTTTTGGGTGGAAAAAAATTGCTTCTGGTGCAATATGGTTCATTATATTTTAATTTATTTTTATGTGCTGTTTTTGTTTCTGTATACCACCCTGAGACATATGTCAAATGGGTGGTCCTATAAAATGATTTAATAAATAAATAATGTAAGCAGTGGATAGCTTCTGCCTTTTAGGATCAACAGTAAAGGAGTAAACAGTCAAGAAATATGCCACAGATTAGCACTTGGAGTAACCTTGGAAAAGGTATTCAGATACCATGTTGTGTCTATACCCACAAAGATCAGAATTGTGCAAACTGTGGTATTCCCTGTAATACTCTATGGAACTGAAAGTTGGACTTTGAAGAAACAGGATAGGAAGAGTACTGATGCTTTTGAACTTTAGTGTTGGAAAACATTTCTGAGAATATCGTGAACAGCCAAGAAAACAAACCAATGAATCATCAAATTAACCCAGAATTCTCACTTAAGCCACATACAGTAAGTCCAGGCTCAAATTATCCAACTTTGGACATATTATGGGAAGACCTAGCAGTCTGGAGAAGTCTGTAATACTGGGAAAGGTGGAAGGAAGGAGGACAATCAGCAGCAAGATGGATGGACTCAGTTATAGTGACAGTGAATCCACCATTAGAAAACCTGAAAGACTAAGGTAGGGACAGATAAAATATATAAGTGGTTTCTAAGAGTTGACAATGATTTGATAGCACATAGTAAAGGCCTTTTTTTAGTTAGTATTAAGAGAAAGTTGATAGAGAGTTGTAAGTTTTTATGGATCTTTGTCTTTTTTTTCTCCTTCCTCTCCTTTTACATACACAATTTAAATCTAAAAGGTTCAAAATTTCAATTGTTTGTCACTCTCTTTATGAAGATGTTCGTGATTTTTTTATTAAAACAAATTCAATGAAATTCTTTAAAAGTCAATCATTTTCATTCTGACCATCAATCAAAACTGTGTACAGTTTCATAAGGAGTTATAAAGTTTAGAAGAAACAGCTAATATATAATTTTATTAAGAATTTAGATTATAATAGTAAAACATAATGCCAACTAAACTTAAAGAAATAAAAGAGAATAAGAGGAGTAAAAAGTGCAAGGAAAAAGAAAAAGAAAAGTAAGAATATAATAAAGAGAAAAGAAATATATAAAAAGTGACTTCCAATGTTCACAAGTATCAACAAATTTAGTAACTCTTCACCTTATCTAAAGGTTCAATCAATCAATCAATCAACTTTATTGATTTAATCTATTGACCATATCAAGCATAAAGGAAATAAAATAAAAAAAAAAACATTGTAAACATACAGATAAGAATTAGTAAATATAAGTAAAACTATGATACCAGTTCATTTCATATTGATTGAAAGGTACAAACATTTATCTCTTCATTCCATACCCCATCTCTTATCAATGAACAAATCCATAAAACATAAACTTTTCAGTCCTGGTGTCAGCAGAAAGTCCATTAAGGTTTACTAGAAATAACAACATATCTTATTTTAACCTTAATCAAATAAAGCAACCTTATATTCCTTCCTTTTCCTTCTAATAGTCTTAATCTTTAGTTCATTCAAATATTGTCCTATGATTTGATTTCTTTTCATTTCTCCTTTGTCCCATTGCACACAGTTCTTCAAGGCTTTAACAAACCTCTTTTGTAAATCCAGTAGGAAAACAAATGTTCAGGTCACTCTCTTGGTTTGTTATTTGTATTTCACTTTTACATTTTAAAACCTCAGCCAGTTTCTTTTGTAGATCCAGTGAAGCATCCTTTTCTAAATCATTCTCTTGGCCTGTCAGTTGTAAATCTATTCTCAGTACTATCTGTACCTTGTCAGATCAAATTAGTTCTACTTCTGACATTTCTTCAATAACATTTTTTGGACATAGTCTATCCATGGAAGCAGACATCATTACTAAGATTGTTGCTATTATGGATACTATTTTCTGATTCCTTTCTTCAAAAGTCTCCTTCAGTATTTTTATTGTTAGGACATTTTGCACCATCTTGCAGGTCTGTATATCTTTCCTCTACTTAAACTCCTTAGTCCCCTCTAAGGACTTTAGAGAGGACTAAGATATAAAATGTTATATCTTGTAACAACCAAAACAGGATCTATTTCCCACAAGAAGCTGTTTGTACTTTATAATTAATTCCAAAATCTTATTGTAAAAGTTTTAGTATTCCAATTTTATCTGGACCATTAGTCCATTTATAACTTTCTTGGATCAAAATCTTATTTAGCTTTTGCTGCTTATTTCAGATTCTTTAAATTCTTAAGCTTATGATTAATTTTTTCTTTCATTCAGGATTAAAAGCAGTCTCACCCACTATTTTTAAATATGTCATTCCAAAGGTCTCTAATAGCTTTGAAATAGTTAATGAGCCAATTCTGAAAGGGATTAGAAAGTGAGGTTTGCAAACTTAGTATCCTTTAAAAGTATCTGCCATGGTTGTGAGCAAGATGGCTGATCCTGTCGTCTCCCAGCTCTCAAACCCATGGAAAATTGCTGTCCTGCTGTATCCTTGCAGGAAGCAGCTGTCTGGCACACAAATGGGTGATCTCTCATTCTCTTTTTATCCAAAGAGGTTCCAAGGAACTGGTCTACTCACCACTTCTTTGGTCTTTGCCATGGCTGTTGGCTCCATTTTCACAGAGCCACCTTCAGTTCACCATAGATCCCCCAGAAGTCCATTTCCTGTTTAGAAGAAATGTCTAAATGAGATGCATCTTAGGACAGAACAAGCTAAAACAAAATATTGATACAAATAGTAAAAATATTAAAGAAAAATCTAAAATATTTCCCAGTGAATTGCTAAATTGCTACACTACTAAATAACTACTAAAGATATAAATAAAGGAATTGACTTCAACCAAAAAACCTTTACTCCTATTCTCAATTATCCTTTCTACAAAAATTAAACCCTGCAGCAAACATTCAAATGATCAAAATGCCACAAATACCGATCTGAGCATTAGTCCTGGTGACGTGGAGCAGATCAGTACAGAAAATAATTAAGTGTCCTTCCTCCCCCATTGATACTTCCCCACAGGCTTATAATAGCACAGGGTGGGAAAGAAAAGTGGGTCTACAGAGCTATAATTTCTGTTCCATTTTGATATTATGTACTGAGCAATTGGTAACAGACGGTGCTTTATCTCTTTCTGCATATATTGTACTCCTTGGCAAAGTAGAAAGTGCAAGCTAAGGAGAAGATTCTCACTGTGTGAAGTATTTCCATTGCTTATGTCAGTCATGCATCTGAGAACCTGGAAAAATGCACCTCTTGTGCTTTGATAGCTCTCAATGATTTTCAAATTTCAAAGTTGTTAGAAGTGGGCAATTTGTGAGAAAAGAAAGCAACTTAAGAATTCTATAAATAAGAAAGAAAGGAAATGTTGCAGAGAAAGAAGGGACCATTGTCACATATATCTTTAAAGTAGTTTTCTTTTTGTTGCATTCCAGTTTTTAAGTAGAACATCAGCCTTTTTATTTATGAGTTGAATTTCTTTTAATTGGTCTGCCCATATTCATACTGTTCAGATGCAAGTACAATACTGTCCCGGGTTGTTTTTTAAACCATACTCAATTGGGTTCACCTAGACCCAAGAGAGACACAAAAGCACTGGACCCTGGACAGGTGACTTCTTTATAACTCCCTATAAGGGTTGGGGAGATTTTTTTTTTTTTTTGTAAAAACAAAGATATAAAAGTGATATGTGAGTGCATCCTATATTCTGTTCTATACCTCTAGACTATTACTATGACAATTACTCAATACTCAATACTATTACTATTTCATTACTGTTACTATGACAATGTTTATACTATACTCTATACCAGTGTTTCTCAACCTTGGGAATTTTAAGATGTGTGGACTTGAACTCCCAGAATTCCCCAGCCAGCCATGCTGGCTGGGAATTCTGGGAGTTGAAGTCCACACATCTTAAAGTTCCCAAGGTTGAGAAACACTGCTCTATACTATTACTATTCAATAAACCATATTCTATTACTATTACCTGTTACAATTACATGTATATCACGCTCTATATAATTACTAGTATCCATCAACATTTCTTTCTTAAGCCTGTTCTGTCTTAAGTCCCCTGTCTCTGGATTTCTTCTTCTTTTTCTGTTAATGGCCAGCGTGTAGAGCTCTTGCACCTTTTCTACGTTGTGCTTTGTTTTGCTGAGCCTCTATATTTCTTTTCCTCCCTTTTGGACCATCCACTCCCTTTTGGACTGTCCACAAAAAACACCTTCTTTTGTATGGCTGCCGTACTCAGTTTGCTGGTGGCTGGAGAGCACTAAAACACGCATCCCCTCCATTCTCTTCCCACACCTGTGTCAAGGTTGCAGCTTTACTGGCAACTCTGCCATGTTGATGCTGGGGGAAAGGCTCAAATTGGGGGGTGGGGGAGAAGGCATCATAAATGCCTGCAATTTTGCCAAGCAGGCTGCTCTTCCACAAATACCGAAGTGGAAAAGAGGGGTGAAGTGGGATTGGTAAATTCCCTTGAAGATTTTGTTCACTGTTCCTCTCCTTTTCCTCCTTTTTTAATCCAGTAGCAGCTCTTACAGCTTCCTTAAATTAACAAAGTTATATTTCAAATGGAAATAGTGTTGTTCAATTACAAAAGGCCCTTGATTGCTTGGCAAGGGTGAGGGAAATAGAGAGAAGACATTGGGTAAATTAGTCAGATGAGATCAGCAAGATCAATGGAATATCCTTAGAAGAGCTGCTGATTGTCACAAGGGATCGATTGGGAGGGTGACTATTTGTATGCATAACCACCAGGGGTCAGGCCTGACTTCAGAGCACCTAGCTAATTTGGATCTTTTGTAAGACTTTCCATGGATTATCCATGATCCATAGGCTACACATGATCCTTGAGCATTTTTTCTTTGTGGTCCACAGAATCCACTGAAAATTCTGCACTTATATTGGACAGCAAATCTCTGATAATAGAGGTGTACTTTCCTGTCTATTTACTTTACAAAAAAATAATGTGAGCTGCTGAATTTCAACAGATTATACTGGTAAATGTTGTTGTTCCAATGAGGAAAAACTTTAGAAGTCATGTAATGGTATTGTCTGAGCCATGGATGGCCTGTATGTGTTCCCCTACTTACATTAGAAGTATCCCATAGAAAGGAATAGGAGGGACCTCAAGAGATAAGTGCTTCAACTTCTACCAAAGGGTCACCAATCAAGCATAGGCCAATTTCACTTTCACTTTAAAAAAACAAAAGGTCTTTCTATTTCAATCCCTGATTACTTTGGTCTAGTGGTTAAAGCACCAGGCTAACAACCAAGGTACTATGAGGTCTAGTCCCATCTTAGGTATGAAAACTGGCTAGGAGACTTCGGGTCAGTCACTCTCTCTCAGCCCATGATGTCAGACTCGGGCAACAAGCTGCTCAGTCAATTCCTGTCACAACTAACAGATAACATTCAGTTGATCTGAAAAAGCGGACCCTGCACCTGTGGGAAAAATGCTAGGGGAAAAAAAAATAGTAGCCACTTTATAACTCCATGTGTCTGTAGAAATGAATATTTATAAAATTTATTCTTGGGAGTTGCTTTCTGTCATGCCATGAGACATGGTCCATTACAAATATAAATATATATAAATATAAATATAAGTGTGTGTGTGTGTGTGTGTATTTGACAGCCAGTTTGGTATAGTGGTTAAGGCACCAGGCTAGTCCCACCATAGGCATGGAAGCCGGGCTGGGTGACTTTGGGCCAGTCATTCTCTCTCAGCCCAACATACCTCACAGGATTGTTGTGGTGGTGGCAAAATAGGAGGAGGAAGGAGTATTAGGTATGTTCACTGCCTTGAGTTATTTATTAAAAATAAGAAAAGCAGGATAAAAAAAAATCTGAAATAAATATTTTTTTTAAAAAACCTGAAGTTAACTGACATTGCACAACACACTAAGCTATAAAACTATGAATTACAAAGCACCATGGCTGGCTCATATAATTTGATTGAATTATCCTATATATTTTACTTGAAGATTTATCTTTCAAGAGCACTGGAGGTTTTTTGTGCCTCAATTATTAATAAAGAGAACAGAATTTTGCATACACAACATTTCATCAATAAACAAACTCTTTCTGATGCCAGATGGAGACTCACAGAGGTTATAATCTAAACTCCAATATTCACTCGTAGCTCATTATCAAGGAATCAACAATACAATAATTCTTTGCAGCAAGCAATATCTACAGTGAAAAACTATTAGATTCCTTTTCTCTGGAGTTACCACTATTTTTTATTTTTTTATTATTATTATTATTATTATTATTATTATTATTATTATTATTATTATTGTTGTTGTTGTTGCTGTTGCTGTTGCTGTTGCTGTTGCTGTTATTGCTGTTGTTAGTGTTAGCTTTTTTTGGACAGTAATGATAATTTTAAAGCAGTTATGCCTGACTCCAATTCAAACATTTTAACTTTAGCAGCCACTGCACAATAGCAATGGAATCATCTTACCTGTCACTGAAACACATTTGGAATAACAGAAGTAAGATTTCACTTTACTTTACAGTCAGATGCTGCAGTTTCTTAATGATAAAATGAAAGAATTGTCCCAGTTATGTTTGTTCTCTTCAACAGTGTAACAGATATTTTTTTCAGGCGTATCACACACACACACACACACATACACACACACAGAGACATACCCCTACACACCACGCACATGTTAAACCAAAAAGATAAAATCCTGGGAAGAAATCCTTCCATTTCTTCTAAGAGGCTATACGGCAAGTCCAGGCCCAAACTTGCTTCAGTTTAGGTATGTCTGCATGTATTTTACAATTGTTAGATGTCCATCATGCCTTGCTTCTAGGACAACATTTCTCAGTCTCTGCAACTTTAAGATACGTGGACATCAACTCCCAGAATTCCAGTATCCACACATGTTAAAATTGCTGAGATTGAAAAACAGTTTTAAGAAGTTAAGGTGGCAAATATTGTAATGTTTCATCCAGTTCTTCCCCATAATAACAACACTGTCTGATAAAGTAGTCTGAAAGGACATGATGGGCCAATGAGCTTTCATGTCAGGAATGGATTTAACCTGGGTCTCTCTGATTTTACTCCAATATCTTAATCACCACAATAAACTGATTCTCCTAGGTTATTTGCAATGCAAATTATTATTAGAAGATAAAGCTTGATGAAGAATATGGCAATTTTTTATTATACTCCTGCTCTTGATCTAAGGCAGAAGGAGATCTTTACAATATATTTGTTTACCTTACAATCACTACACTGCTATTTTTTCTACCCCTCTTCTACATTCCTCCCCACAAGTCCTGTTGTGCATCCTGCTGTCCACACTGTGCATGGAAGGATGAGTGGAGAATGATCAGACTATATGCCAAGAGTATATTTTCCCAGCAGGGTCATCCAAGGTATGAAGGTCATCCCAGCTGTCCAGCCAAAGCAAGCAGACACCTATATTGGGCAGCAGCGATATAGGCAGATGCCAGAGGCAGATGATCACTTTAGTGACAATGGCAAAGGCATCAATTCATACTGTGTGTGGGAGAAGGCAATGGTGACCCACTCTGGTATTTTTACCAAGAAAACCACATGGATATAAAATATAAAATGGTAGATGATATAGTGCTGGATGATGGGCCCTTCAGGTAAGATGGCACTCAACATGTCGCTGAGGAAGAGCTGAGGATCTTTCATAGTACTAATGGTGTTTATGATGTGGCTAGATTAAAGCTTTTGGGACATCTAGTTGCTGATATTGCCACACAGGAAAAGAAAATCTGAAGCTGCAAAGGCAGAATTACAGTGGAATCACAGAATATAAGAAGTATGAACACAGGGAAGCTCAACATAGTGAAAGAGGAAATGGAATGACTACAAATTAACATCTTAGACATCAGCCAATTGAGATGGACTGGGATTGGACACTTTCAGTCTGAAGATCACACTGTTTATTATTCAGGACATGAAAAACAAAGAAGAAATAGCATTGTTTTTATAGTTAGGAAGGGTATCGCAAGATAACATGGCTACAATGCAATCAATGACTGAATAATGTTGGTTAGACTTTGTGGACAACCATTTAATATGATAATTGTTCAAGTTTATGCTCCAACCTCCAATGCAGAAGAAGAGGAGGTTGATGAGTTTTACAACTGACTTCAATTTGAAATTGACAGAACATGGAAGCAAGATGTGCTGCTTGTGACTGGAGACTGGAATGCCAAAGCTGAAAACATTAAAAAGGAAAATATAGTTGAATTGTATGATGCAGGACTGATCAATTTCTGCCATCTATGAAACAGATCACAAACTGTTCATGTGCAAGTTCCAAGTTAGGCTAAAGAAAAAGAAGAAAGACAGTCAGTTTTCACAATATTATCTTGAACATATACCTACCATTTCCAAGATGACTATCAGGAATCACTTTGAAGTCATGAATGTCATTGATATAGAACCAGAGGAATTATAGAATGAACTTAAAGAAATTGTTAAGGATGGATGCTCCTACTTTGGACACATTATGTGAAGACCTAGATCTCTAGAGAAGGCTCTAATTCTGGGAAAGGTGGAAGGAAAGAGAAGAGGATGACCAGCAACAAGGTGGATGAAGTTACAGTGCCAATGGGTACACCTTTGAAAGACCTGAAAGACCAGGCTAGGGACAGATGATGATGATGATGATGATGATGATGATGATGATGATGATGATGATGATGATTTAAATCAGGGGTGTCCAACCTTTTGGCTTCTCTGGGCCACATTGGAAGAAGAAGAATTGTCTTGGGCCACACATTAAATACACAAACACTAAGGAAAGCTGATGAGCAAAAAAAAGGTCTGTGCATAACTTTTGTGATATCTACCACCACAGATAAGCAAAAAGTCCTCACGTAATAATCCTAATCATGCAGCGCCCCATTCGGAGAGTCTTTTAAAATCATTGAGCAGGTCCCAAGTTTGTGATCACTAATATAGAAAATGAACATATCTAAGTAATAAAACTTCATTGATTTTTTTTTGATATTTTTTATTATAAAAGTTAAAGAAAAGAGGGCAACATAAAACTAGTGGGATATTTGACATTGTATTTGAGAAACTAACGCATCAGTATCTGGTTCGATGGAAGAAGTGGCAATTCTCAGTGAGTTCTCAAGGTGCTCATCACATATTTTAGTTCTAATTTCACTCTTAGTGTGCTTTATTCTTGAAAATAGTTGCTCACAAATGTAGGTACTACCAAAAAGGGATGACATGAATAAGACGTGATTGTGAAGTGAGGGATATTTGTTTCTGGGAAGATAGGACCTATAAAAGTCCAGTAAAGAGACATGATCAATTTTTTCTTTATATTGAATGTCAGATTGCAGCTCTATGCATTCCATCTGAAAATTGGCAGGAAACATATTTATGTTGACTGAAAATGGAGTCACAAATATACCAAAATATTGATTATTTTCCCAGCAATCTTGAAATCTGTTTTCAAATTCTTGTATCAAACCAAAAAGCAAGGCTGCATATTTTTCGCTGTTCACAGGACTGTGTTTAGCCAACATGTCAAAATGCATAAAATTGTTTGCCTTAATTTGAGTTTACCATAATTTCAGTTTCATTTGGAATGCTGTTATGATTTGAAACATTGTATTGATAAGTTGGTTTTCACCTTGAAGATGCATAATTAACTCATTTAAATGACCGGTTAAATCCACTGAAAATGCTAAATCTGTTATCCAGTTTTCACTGTCAAGTTCTGGCATAAATTTTGTTTTTGATACCATAAACCACTTGATAACATGTTGCAAATCATAAAATCTTTTCAACCCTTGGCCTCAACTTAGCCATCTTACTTCCAAAAAGTAAATGATGTCACCATAGTCAGCATCAACACTTTTAAGGAATTTCTGAATTGGCTATGATTTAATCCCTTGGCCCTTATGAAATTCACAGTCTTGATGACGATTTGCATGACGTTATCTATTTTTAAAGCTTTTGCACGTAAATTTTCTTGATGTACTATGCAATGATATTTCATCAAATGTGAGTTTTGGGCAGCAATTGCATCATCTTCTATTAATTTTACAAGTCCCTCTCTTTTATCTACCATTGCCGGGGCACCATCAATAACTATACCAGATATGTTGACAATGGACAAAGAAAATCGCTTAAACATATTTTTTACTGCTTCGTATAAATCTCTTGATTTAGTTCTGCCTTTTAATGGCACTAAGGAAGCCATTTCTTCAGTGACATTATATTCATCATCAATACCTCTAATAAAATAGCAAGTTGAGCCGTATTTGTAGCATCGGTGCTGTCATCCACCACCAAAGCATAACATTTAAAATTAGCAGCTCTGCTCTTCAAACTTCTTTCAATAGATTTTCCAGTTTCTTCCATTTGCCTGGCTATAGTCTGGTGGGACAAACTGATTTTAGAAATATCCCCCTTTTTTTCAGGGCAAATTATATCTGCCACGCTTTCCATACATTGCTTAATAAACTCACCATCAGTAAATGGTTTTGATTTTTTTGCTATTAAATATGCTACCACATAACTAGCTTTTACAATAGAATCTGTCTGAGCTGTAACTTTAAAAGAAAAAAATGTTGAGAAGACAGACTTTTTTTCAGTTCTGCTATTTTGTCCTTACAACACAATCCTTGATACACACTGAATTTGGTAGCATGTTTTGCACATATTGCCTTTTCAAATTATAGTCTTTGAAACCTTGCACAAATTCCCTACAAATCAAGCACAGTGCCTTACTATTTGCCTCGACAAAAAAGTAGTTATCTGTCTACTTTTCATTGAATAATCTTCCTTCATCCATAATTTTTCTTTTTTGGGGCTCTGTTTTCTTTTGAGACATTGTAGAAGCCATGCTGGGATTAAAAAAATGATAATAGATAAGGGACTATATTTACTTTTATTATGAAAATTAATTGACAGGAAAATAGAAAGCAAGGTTTGGGCCCTTCCCCATCTTGGCTACCGATGCAGTGCAAGGTAGAGGGCCAATTGTACAGGTAAAGTGCGGCGGGTGATGTGTAAGACACGGCCAAGGTGTAGAAGTACCCTTAATAATCAAATAAGAATGCTTACCTGCCTTCTAAATAATATTAAATGCCTATCATTTGCAATTGTAGGTTGAAATATTATTGATAATTGCTGCGTTTCACTCACCAAGTCACTACGAGCACATGTAACATCTGATGGGGTCAATTTGACTGTCTGCGCTTGGAAGATAACACACTGGAAGCTGAACACCGCCGTAAAACTGAAGCCATGGATGCGTACAAACAAATAGCGAGACTATACGTACCGTATTTATCAGTGTATAACATGCACAGGCGTATAACACGCACCTTAATTTTAAGAAGAAAGTTTGAGTAAAAAAACTTACATTTAAAATAAATGACTTGGAAGCAAAATAAAGGGAGCTCTGAACTTTTTGTTCATTAATATTTATACCACTTATAAAGTAAATATGTAATATGAAAGAAAAAACACTTCTTTGAACGAAGAAAACTGGCGCTCCCCATCACTCGCATGAGCAAAAACCGGTGCTCCCTATCGCTCACATGAGTGCCTGAGCTCCGCAGAGCAGGAGGTGAGCGGTGGGCAAGCGAGTGAAAACCAGCGCTCCCCATCGTCTGTTGTCGTCTACAAAGTTCACGCTCGAGAACCGCGCAATCGAGTTACAGAAAATATCACAAAAAAACTCATAATGTTTTAAGTAAGTTTATGATTTTGTGTTGGCCGCATTCATAGCCATCGTGGGCCGCATGTGGCCCGTGGGCCATGGGTTGGACACCCCTGATTTAAATGGATATGCTGCCTGACTCCCAGCAACTCTGGGTGTAGAAAATCATCATCATGGAGAAAATCTAGCTCATGTGGTCGCTAAGAGTTGACAATGACATGATGGCACATAATCAATCAATCTTCCACATCAGTAGTGTGATACTGTATAACCCTATTGGGGGTTTAACCAAAATGGTTATACCCACAACAAAAGCAATGATGACAACTCACCTTTATCCTTGATGTTGTTCCTGTGATGAACTCTTTGAATAGGCATTTACAAATCCAGTGCAGATGTCCATATGGAGGCATCCTATCATATACAGCTTGGCCATAAATATGTTGACTTCCATGTGAGTCCAAATCCTGCACTACCATGGAAGCTAATGATGGAACAGCTATTCCTTCAAAGTCCAACTCACTACAGACATACCTTCTGTACCCACAGATGCTTCTCCTGAAAAGCATGATATCAATGGTTGTTTACTCAGTTTTAGTCACAAGATGATTATAATCCATCTTGTGCTATTTGAGTAAAAAATAGATAGACAGATAAACAAAAAGATAAATATGCAGTGGCATATAAATGTAGTCAAATAAAAAAATTTAACTCTGGGAAGTTAACATCTCAAATCCTAACTCTGGGAAGCTTATATACCTTGCAACCAGTAATAAGATTAAAACAATATAAATAAATATCTATAATAAATACAAATCCTCAATATATTTAAGATATGATACATATTAGGTAAAGCAGGTGTTACTTTGATTCTTTAAAAGTGCAATTTCATCTTATTTTTCTCAACTTCATCAGCAATGGGAATATGGCAAAAATAACACAATCTTATCCGATGATCATTGCAGTAATTAAGATCACAAAGCAGGAGTTTTGATCACCGTTTTGCTAGACAGCTGTAAACAGTGAGTCTCATCCTTGTCTCGTTATATGACAAAATACAATCATCAGAAAATTATTCAAGTTATCTGCATTGGCCAATAATTTATAGAATAGCTATTTCATACAGTTAGGTGGATCATTTGCTGAAAATTGAAGCTAGTGAGATAAACCTTTACATCAAGAAGAACATGAGCCAAATAATAAAACCTAGGACTGTTAAAGATACATTTCTTCAATCAAGTAATAGGCTCTACCATTTCTGAAACTTCATCCATCAATACGAATTTACATAAAGTATGTTATGGAACACAGAACAACAACATTAACATTTCACTTGATTCATTTGATGCTTCCACTTGCAGTAATATAAAGGGGGGTTTATGAATAAATGGAATCTGAATGTTGATATTGTTAAGGGTTTTTCTTTTCTTCCTGCAACATGAAAATCAAAACCTAAAGTTTGTTTTGGAGGATTTAATTAATCAGACATGAAATTTTATTTCATTGCTTGGCTTTAATCCTAGTCAGAATGAGATTGCTAGATTTTGTCAGCAAATAAATCAACGAGGTGTTTCTCATTGGAGGTTATAAATAAGCTTTAAGCTGATTTCACCGTAAGACTCCAGGTGGCAACTCTCCATTTGGAAAATTGGTAAAGTACCTACTAACGCCTATTAAGCAGTAAACCTATTACTTCTTATTTCACATAAGCCCATTAAACTCAATAGAATTTAATTCTGTGTTTGGGTAGGTGTCCCTCTCACACACTTTTTTCCAGTTCTGTCATCTGTGGCTTATTACAGTATTACAGAAGAACAAGGAAGTTTCAGTGAAAGAAAAAGAATGCTGCAAGTATGTGTGTGTGTGTACAGACACACAGACACAAACACATGCATACACACACATTCTTCCTTCAGCTTTCCTACTTCAGTGTGTCTACACTACTGAATTTCATGGTCTGACACAGTCTGTAGACTCTGCAATAAACCATGGTGATACCAAAATTACATTTCATCCACAGTGATTGTATGTGATACAAGGATGTAAGTCATGGCATTTGTGTCATGATGTTATCATCCATGTTTTGTTGTTTGTCCCCCCTCTGTTCCCATGGATGCCCATGCTATCTAACTGAGCATACTGCTACACCCCTTCCCTCATCCACAGTTTGATTGATTTGTCTCCCTGACTCCACTTTCAAAGGTTGCTTCTTTGAGGTGATCCCACTTTGGGAGATGGATTGATGGTTTGATCCCTTTATTTAATTTCTAGATTGTCTGACTCCCAAATGACTCTGGTTGGCTTACAGCTAATAACTAACATATAAAAATGCAACTGACCAGAAGAGCAAAATACCAAAGTCAAGCTACATTGATCAAACCAAAATGTATGGAATCATCCATTCTATTAATTGCAGAGTATGCATATGATCCATTGTGGACTTCTGATCTGAAATAGGATAGGAAGAGTTTTGTTCTAAAACTATGAAGCAACAGACTAGGATTTTTTTCCCCTCCCATTTTTTCAAACCAGTGCTGAGGCAGGAAGATAATTTGGAAAACAAAGAATCTAGAAGAGAGCTTTTAACTTCGCCTTCCTTACATGTAATGATTCTGCTGCAGAGAGAAGCAGACATCCTTTCAGGAGCTTGAGGGACTTTTGGAATCTGACAGCAAACCAAGAGGCCTTCATAAAAAAGCTGCTTGAGGGGTGACTGACCTCTTCACAAAATGGCTACCGCAATGGCTGTGGTCAATCACAAATCACCCATTTAGCAAAAGGCAAATTGAGGTTCCTTTCCGCAACTTTTAAATTGCTCTCTTTACTATAGTAGTTCACTTGTCTTTTTTGCTGGGTAAGTGGAAAACCTTCAAAGGGTTGAGCTACTGTTGCCCACCATTTTAATAAGATAATATTTATGTCAGTTACGTGAGACATTTTCTTTTTTATGTGTGTGTCTTCAAGTCAGTCTTGACTCCTAGTGACTTCCTGGACATGTCTTGGCAGTTTTCTTGGCAAGATTTTGCCACTGCCTTTTTCCTAAGGCTGAGAAAGAGAGTAAGTGGCTCAAACTCACATAGTTGGCTTCATGCCTAAGGTAGGAATAGAACTCACAGTCTTTTAGTTGCTAGACCAGTGCCTTTGACCACTACACCAAACTGGCTGTCATGTGAGGTCTAAGACAACTTCATTTTATTATAAACATACTTAAAAAATAATGATATGATGGACCAGAGAGCCTGGTGGGACTAAGGAAAGTGTTCAGGAGCACTTTTTGTCCAGTGGCACAACATTGTCCATCTTAAACTGGAAGGATATAGGTTAGTGTCAGCGCTATACATTTTACTAGTGGACAGACTATACTACTCCTACTACTCCTACTACTAATAATAATATAAACAAACAAATAATACCACAAAGTAATCACCACAGATTAGACCCAGCTTACTATCCAAATTCAAATTCTCAGTTCAATCTGGAAAACTAATCTGATATGGCAATCAAACCTACACAGAAAATCAGTCGGATCTGATTTCACTTCAGATTTCTGAATCAAAATATATCTATACAACAGTGACTAAATCATTCAAATGGATTCAAAGCTATCCAATGTGATTTGATGATTAGCTTCCTGAACTGATTTTGACATGTTTTCTGGCCTGAAAGTTTTGCTATAATTATACCTTTTAGGTACCAGTTAAAGATCTGTCTCTTCATCCAGGCCTTTTCTGTATGAGCTCTGTTTCTGTTATTGGGGTTGTTCTCTTTCTCTTAAGTTAATAACCATTTACACCGTTTTAACCAATAATTTGCATTTTGTAATTTAATTATTGATTATAAATGGCTTTAACATTTGTAATACTGGGAAGTGGTCTACAAGTATTACAAAAATGAACCAACAGTGCCAGTTCACATTGGAGATTTGACTGATCACATTTCCAGCTGAATAGACCTATCATGATTTCCCCATAGCAACTTGAGCAACAGGAAGGATTTTCATTTCTGCCATGGTAAAGTTATCTGTCCAAATTTGTGAGCAGACAAAGTAGGTAAACAAATTCCTTGGATGGATCCAAGGAAAGAGAAGTTCTTCAACAATTTCTCAAGGGCAGAATTCCTTGTTAATGGAAACAGAAACCTCCGCTAATGAAAAAGGCCATAGGAGTTCCTTCACAATTCCTTCTTTTGAGATGTAACAGAACAATGGAATGCTGGAGAGAATTATGCAAGAAAGACAGGACATTCACGAACCTTGTACTAAATTAGTACAAAAACCCCATACTTATTTTCTTCTCCTTTGAAAATGAACATTTCTAAAGCAAATGTTCTTTTGTTAAATTGAATGAGAACTGATGGAGAAAATGAAGAAGAATTTCTCTACCTAGCATTAACTAAAAGTGGAAAAAAAGGTTTCTTTCCCTGAGTCTGCAAGACAGGTTTTGCTCCTGAAATTATAACATAAAAATCATTTTAAGAAAACATCTCAGCAATTTAACACGAGGAGTCCTTGTTTTGTTGAAGTAGTTCCTATACATATATCAACCACCATTTAGCCTTGAATCCTTCATCTAAAAATAGTATACTATGAAATATTCAAGGGACTATAATGAGTGATGGGCTATTTCTAGTACTGGAGGTTCTGAAAGCACATTTAGGACTGTATTATGCCAGAACAATATAAACATACAGGAAGGAAACCTTAACAGGAAGGATTTGGAATGTCAAGATAGGTCTAATTTAGGGGAGTGAGTTTGTCGTTTCAGGCTTTTGATTGCCATCATCTAGTTTCAAAGATGCTTCACTAGATCAGATTGCTCACAAATTATTACAGGCAGGATGACAGATCTGTATACTAAACATTAAATACTGTATGATAGTGGCAAATAGTGATCTAATTGCTTTATAATAGTTCCAGTTTTATTTTCAGCCCTGTCAATAATTCTTAACATTTACTTTGTCCTTTTCACTGCTGTCTGCATTCGATAATGGATCCAACCTAGCAAGGTGAAATATAGGAAGAGATAGATTTTCAGTGTTATGCCATATAAATGTACTCAGCTATAATTTCCACTGCATTCTTTATGGGATTATTCCAAGGTATATGAGTATAGAATGGCAGTCTTGACTGGATGAGGCTGAGTTAGGTGCTATACCAGTTTCAGATTTCAGAAGGCTTGGAGAAAGGAACTTAATGGTTGGCCTTATTACTTTTTAAATACATAAATAATCCAAGTCTCAGTCTCTGGCATTAAGCAAAGCACATCATTTGTAAGTCAGAGTGAAATCAGAAAGAAATATTGTGGTGCCTGCAAATGATTGTTGACTCATATAATTCCATCTACCAATATTTAGTGATATCTTCTCATCACATATCATTTTCCCCATTTATTATAAGGTACTTGCTAGAATATATGAGTGCTCATTTGAGAGCCATCACTTGCAAGGGAAAAATGATATTAAGCAGCTGTGGGAACTGATTTATATGAAGAAATAATGTGATGACAGATTCAACAAAGAATTCTGTCCCATTGAAGAATGTAAATCTCAAAAGAAAAACAGAAAGCATAAACATTATCCCAGTTCTAATTTTAATAACTTCTTTCTGAAATTTATTGAATTCTTGTTTTAGTATTATCATGACTTACTTTTGCAGGAAATATAGTGTACAGAAAAGAAGGGTCCTTTAGGGCTTGGAGCTAAATCACTTAATCTGTTTTGGAGTTATGGGACCCTAATTAAGGTGAGGGGAAAAGACTTCTTGCTTCATCACAAAGGGAGAATGCACCATCAAACCACTACTGTTTGGGCCCGGAGTATTCTCCCTCCACTATCTGTGTCATGAAAGATTCTTTTCTGCACCAGTCTCCTTCCAGATACTGAATATATTCTATAAAGGTGCCTCTTATCATTGAGGTTGGAGATTTACTCTTACCTTAAATTGAACCCATTTTCAAGTTCATATCCATGTATAGGCAAAGATACTGGCTGTCCCCAGATTACACATATCCTGATTTTACATAATTCCAACATTAAGCAAGATGGGTGTTATTATTATTGTTATTCCTTTGTTTGTTTGTTTATTCAATTTATATAGCCACCCATCTCACATTTGTGACTCTGGGCAGCTCAAATAATTAAAACAACAACAAAAACAATAAGCAGAACATAAATAAAACAATGAGAACAGATAAAGCCAAATTAAAACCATAAAACATAATCAGCAGGAGAGTACAAGTCATGCATCACAATCAATACAGACAACTAGCAGGCTCCACACCACAATTGGATCCCCAAACTTGAAGGCAAAACCATCTTTTCAGAGCATTCTGAAGGGCAAACAGGGTTGGGGCCTCTGAGGGAATGATATTCCAAAGGCGAGCACTATAGCAGGAAAGGCTCTCCTCCTAGGTTCCATCAGATGACATTCCTTAGTAGTTGGGACCCATAACATGCCTCTCCTCCTGAACCTAGTGCGATATGGAGGCACAGTTGGGAAGAGGTGGCTCCTCAAACAACCCAGTTCCATGTCATATAGGGCCTTATATATACTTTATTACCAGCACCTTGAACTGAACCCAGAAGCAACTGGCAACCAATGCAGCTCAATGTGTACTGATTGAGGAGTGCATATAACTGACTGTGTCACTTCTTTTGCACCAGTTGCAACTTCCATATGCTCTCCAATGGCAGTAGTCCATTCAGGAGGTGACCAAGGAATGAATTGAAAGTAGACCCTCCCAATCCAGGTATGTGCCCAACTGGTGCACAACACAAAGTTCAACAGGAGTTGTGAGTCCAGAAGGACCTCCAAATTGTGCACAGTGTCTGTTTGGAGCAGTGCTACCTCATCCAGCATGAAAGATGATAAGTCCCCAGAACGTGAAGGCCTCAAACCCCAAAGCTATTCAGTCTTGCTAAGGTTGAACTGAAGCTTGTTGTTCCCCATCCAAGCCCCCACAGCCTCCAGACACCCAGAGAGGACATAAACAGTATCACTTAATTCACCAGGGGCAGAGATGTACAGCTGGATATCATCAGCATATTGATCATATCTCACTCCGTGGTGATGGATGACCTCACCCAGTAGATGTAGATGTTAAAAACGAGTAGAGAATACCAAACTCTGAAGAACGCTGCAAAGGAGGGGCCGAGGGTGGAACTTCTTGCTTCTGATCATCACTAACTGAAACTGTCTGCAGAGATAGGAGGAGAACCAGAACTGTGCTGCCCATTCCCAACCCCCTGGGCTGGTCCAGAAGGATACCGTGGTCAATGGTATTGAAGGGTCAAGAAGAGCAAGGGTGGATGCACTACCCCTATCCCGCTCACAACAAAGGTAATCCAAATGTGTAACCAATGCTGTTTCAGTCCCATGCCCAGGCCTGAAACCAGACTGATAATCTGGTCCAGATAATCTGCTTCATCTAGAATCCTCTGAAGCTATTGCCTGACTACCTGTTCAACAACCTTCCCTAAAAAGGGAAAGTTGGAGACTGGACAAATATTGTCCAATATGGTTGGGTCTAGTGATGGTTTCTTGAAAAGGGGGTGAACTATTATCTTACTGTTTGATCAAGCATGTGAAAAAAATAATTTATGTGTGCAAAATAGGTTCCTGGAAGAGAAGCTTTGTATAACCCAGCGGCTCCCTATATCAGCAGACATGGGAAATCTTGAGATTTATAGGCATTCAAAACATCTTTTTAAAAAAGTCACTAAAATTGCCCAGTGAGCAATTTTATGCAATGCATATTCAGAGAACAAAGAATGATGGGGAAAGGAAACACAGGAAAAAAGACAAAAGTGATAGCACAGGAAACAGTGAAAATGTATAAATAAAATAAATGCATTGTTATTACCAATGTTATATACATGAAACCGGCTTTCAAGATGAAACATTTCCAGAAAAAAATACAAATAAAGAATATGATTCATCCTCCATTTTACACTCTCAGCCTTTCAGTCAGCATTTTCTTAAGTATGAATATACCAATATTTATATCAGAATATCTGTACTGTACTTTATCAATGTGAGGAAGTTCATTTTCTTCATGTTTCTTTTGTTCTGCCAGTTCTAAAAATTACTCTTTTAAATGATATAAAATAAACCTTTCTACTTAATACAGTTTTTCCTCTATCATGGTTTTCCTCTATCAAGGTAAAGCCAAGCCACTTCATCTAATATGTATTCAATTCACTATTGTTTAAAAAAAGTGCAAATCTATCCAAGTTCATTCTGAAGTAAATTCCCTTGATTTCAGTCATGCTTCCTTTCAGGTAAGTATATATATAGGATTGCTGTCTAAATGCATTAGTGCAACAGCATTCCTATTCCTACCTTTTCCAGTCACAACAGGTATGGATATTTTGAAGGAACACCTAGAGGCTTTGCTGCTATGGAAACAGCAACCTTGATACCTGATATTTTTAGATATAGTCCCTGTCTTTCTAGAAATATCTCACAAGGAACTGCTTTTTCAATACCAGGGGAATAAGAGGGCAATGCTGATCTATAAAAGCATATATTTTAAAATGTTATTCCACAAAGGTTAAATCAAAATTCCAAAGACAGACCTGCACCTCCAAAGTTATTGTTTTCTGTCCTCTTTATTCTAAAAAGAATATTATTAGTGTTGTTTGATTTAGCTTGGGGCCATATTTCTAAGGCAGCAGTGTCTTATGTCTGTTGATAACTGGATGGGAAAGTTTGAGGACAATTTAAGTTAGATGTTCATGATTTTCTAGTCTTGTCCATCCCCAAAAATGTGTTTGCTCATAGTTCTTGAGATTAACATTAGTAGTGTTGGGCAGCCCTTTGGAAAGTTGATTATCAAGATGCTTCCTGCCTTCTTAAAAGGTTTAAATTGAAACTAAGGCTGGTGGGAGCCAAAATTCCATGATGGAAGAAAACTATTCTATTCCTTATTCACTATTCTACCAGCCATGTTCAAAGGCTTCAGGTTGGTGTGTAGTTGCAGGTGAGCTGGAGATGAAATGAGATACTTATGAAGTCAGCTTATGGATAGATGTCAGGTCAAATTCACGATTCTTTCCATCCTAGAAGATCTCTAAAACGCAATGATAGGCAATCTCCTTTGAAATCACCTGGCTATTTCTTACCTGCAGACTAACTGAACTGGTGCTGGTAGTGAATAGGCAGAATGTTTTTTAATACACCTGGATTAAGAAAGACCAAGAAGGAATGACTAAGTCATTCCTATTGATAATTTGCTAGTATAGCATGATATTATGGTGGACAGGACATACTGTATTGGATAAAAAGAAGGGACTTTAGACAATCTCTTTCAACTGGCAGGATTTGATCAGACATGTCAGCTCTTTCCTCTTCATGCTGGTTGTATTGCCATTGTACATCAGACAATATACTTTACTGGTCTCTTCTATGGTAGATGACTAATGGCTTTCCCCAGAGGTCAGATTTATTCCCCATTCTCCAGTAAAACCACTGGAGGAGATCATGTGGCAATGTGTGTTGAGATCAATATGCAAATTATATCCTTCTCCCAAGGATGATGAACTATACCATCAAGAAGAAGAGTCTTAATGGGCAGTTATTGATGCAGGACCAGACTAAATATGATCCAAGGAAATGGTAACCCACTCCACTATTTTGACAAGAAAATCAAATGGATATCCACAACCCAAACAAGGTCAATATCATACTGGAAGATGAGCTCTACAAGTGAAGGGTCTAGTGGACAAGGGCAGAGGGCAAATACCAATAGCAGTGGTCCTTATGATATGGTTGGATTAAAGCTGAAAAGATATCTAGCTGCTGATGTGGTCAGAGGCAAAAGGAAAGTTTTATGTTGCAAAGATTATCTATCTATCTATCTATCTATCTATCTATCTATCTATCTATCTATCTATCTATCTATCTATCTATCTATCTATCACTGGTATGTTGAATCATGAAGAAAAGCAGAGTAGAAACGCCAAGATACAACATAGATTTCCTGAGACTCAGCAAACTGAAATGGACTTGAATGGGTCACTTTGTCAGATTCAGAACTTGCCCAGCCATGCTTAATCAGTTTCACCACTCAAGCACTAGCAAGGAAAAGGGAAGTGAGAAACCATGAACTGATTAATGGGCCAGCTGGCGCCACTTAACTAAACCACAAGCGGATACTTTGTGTCAATGCCAAATTGCTGCAGGCACTGTAGACAAAGGGGGAGAGCAGCGGATTAGAGATAAAGCAATCAGCACGTGATTGGGAACTCCCGGCTTTGTGAGCAACAGAAAGACCCAATGACTACAACAACAGCAACGCCATCGATAGAAAGCAATCAAGAACACAAAAGAGCTGGACTGAATCTGCCATTTGAGTAACCTGGGTAATCTGTAACCAAGCAACGGGGGCTAAGCATGGGAATGGGGAACTATAAATTGTATTGTAAAATGTGCCAAGCCAGTCCTGGTTTTGTCTGTAATTACGTACGTTAAGCTTGAGTAAACTTCTTTGCTGAACACATGTGTCATGAGAGTTTCTCTGAGTTGAATGGGGTAAACCTTACACACTTCACATCAGAGGACCTGTGACTTCTAACACTTTGTCTATTCAGCACCAAGAAATCCACATATTCAATATTATATTGTGAACCCCATTCTTCTTCTGAAAACAACAGGAACAATATTGAATTAAAACAGGTCAATAAGGGACAAGTTCTAATGTGTATAAATTTATTTGCCATCATTGTAACTTTCAGCATAATGAAGATGACAGCCAACAGTTTCTGAACATTCTGAGATATCCATAAAAAAAGCTATTTTGGAAAAAAGCTGTTTTGTTGAATTAATATATCTAATGATTATAAGAAATACTTATTATTCTTGAAGACTCTTAACCATTGATTTGTTGCTATTCTACCTCTTTATTCCAAAATCCATACAAATAATAATTTGCTACCTGCAAATAATCTTAGAAATGCTCTTTAATGTCAATTTAAGATACCATACATTTGGAATGATCCAAAACAGATTGCAATAATAATAGTATTTCAGATGTTTTAGAGACTGCTAGTGCATTTGGACCAAATTATGTAATCTAAAGATGTTTTGATTGAATAGAATGGCATTCTGCAGTTTTAAATACCCCCCCTTTTTTTTTGCTTTACCTAAAATAGTTTTAAAAACGTGGTTGATAATAAGCTGGTGCAATGTATTGATACTCCTATTAAGCCATGAATTAAAAGAAAAGAAAAGAAAAGAAAAGAAAAGAAAAAGGATTTACCAGTTAATTAATTAATGAATAATGAAAAGAAGGAACAAAACTATACTTTGTCCCAGCAGCTCCCAAATGTATCTTGCAGCCTTTAATGCTTGAGACACATTTCATTATGAATAAAATGAGAAACAAGCTCCTGTTATAATAAAGAGATGCTACGTAAAAAAGTTTCTAATTATGATAACTTCTTGGTTGGAAGTCCTATTTTGAAGAGTTCCACCAATGAGGCGTACATAACACTACACAGTTCCAGCAGTAGAACCTGTGTCCTCATTAAGAATGCAAATACAAATTATTGCTCCATCTCTTGGAGGGTGTCTGTGAGCAGCAAATGTTTCCCTTCGATTGTCCATTTTAACAGAAATAGCTGTTAATCGCTGAAACAGAGCTATAAGAGTCTGAACGGTTAAAGATAATATTTAGCCAGAAAATCTGAGGAAGATTTTACAGCTCCATCCTTATTTACCTTATCAGCTAAAATCTCATTAGAATCCTAAGTACAAATGCTATCATCATGGTGGGCAGCACGCTTACTGGGCACAATGCTTTCCTGAAAATTATCACTCCATAGGAGTCCATCATCTTCATTTAAGGGAAAGGAGCCTGATGCTTCATCAGATCGGTGGGAAAGCACCTCAGATCTGTTCACTGAATTTCAGCAGCAAAGCTTTTATACACACAAAGGTGGAAAGACTTGACATCACCTACAATGGAAGAATGGATGGTGAAGCTAATGGAATTGGCAGAGATGGTGAAGCTAACGGCTTTGATTAGGGAAAAGACACTGAGTAATTTTAATACTAATTGGAAGCTTTTTTTTTTTTTATTTATGGACTTTTTGTGTGAAACAGAAAGAAATGAAATTTTGTTGTATGGATTTAATGATTAGAGTCAATACTGGACAATAGAAAAAAGTAAGAAAAGAGTAAGAGTTTAGTGTACATTGTTACCTATATCTCTTGTGAGGAAAGTCGGAAGTCATTCTTTTTTGTATTTTTCCTTTGTCTCCTTTCTTTCCTTTTCTTCCCCATTTTTGACTTTGGTCCCTCTCTCTTTCCTTTCCTTCTCTTTCCCTTCTTTCCCTTTAATATTAGTTTTGTTAGTTTTTATTGTCTTTATCTTAAAATCTAATAAAGTTATTTGGAAACAAAAATCTGTTGGCTGCATTTGCTGGATTCTAGGAGATTAGGTTTCAATAGCAGCCTTTGTGGTGAGGAGCTCATTAATCTTAAATTGTTTTGCTGCTTCAGCTGGTTTCAGGGTTCCAGGGCTGGTTCTATGCCTTTATTTCTTTGCCCGTAGCATAAGGCAGAGTTCTGGGTGAGTAGGATAAATACAGTAAAATATGAAGATACAGTAAGATAAAATAAATCAAAGATACAGTGAAATAAAATAAACAGTTCAGAAAACAATGGCAAAAAGCCAAATAAAACAAGCACGGAATAAAGCTCATTAAATGGCCTCCTCTCTCAACACCATAAATCATCATCATCATCATCATCATCATCATCAACATCAACATCATCATTTGGGGGTCAAAAAATCAAAAATTGGTGACTATAACAAAGATTATCTATCCACTATTGCTATAAATATTTTCTATCATTTTCTTTCTCAGCCAGCACTCACCTAAAATATCAGAGCATCTCTTAAATGAAATAGCTGCTACGAACCTTGATATATGTTAGACTAATTTTTATAAACAATTTACCAGGGACTGGTGGAGAGATTGACCTCTAGGTTCTTGAACCGGGAACACACAATATCACGGTTGATCTTTCCAGCAATATGCTATCATAATGTTTAAAAGCCTGCAAATACAGGATTCCAAAATGGTGTTCTGTAAAACAAATGGAGGTTGCTACATGTTACAACTGTAACGCTAATGTCAATATTGTCCTAGATATCACCCTTGTACATACCAAGCTATCTGTCCCACCTGACATGTTAAAAGATAATTTTTAATTAAAAAAAAAAAAAAAAGAACAATTGAAGAGGAAATGGGCATGTTACAAAGTGTACTTCAGGCCTATGCATCATCTTTATGCACACCTAAGAAAGAGAAATAAAATGTGCAGATACTATATAGGTTGGAGTATGCCTGGCTTGATAATAATACATTTGAAAGATCTTTGAATTGTAGTGGATTACAGTAGTATGATGTGGCTGCCAAAATCAAGTGTTGAGGCTACATCAATTGGAGCATGGGTTCCAAATCGTGGGAAATAATTGTTCTATTCTATTCTGCATCATTCAAACCCTATTTCAAGTCCCCATGTCCTGCGCATCACATTTTAAGATGGATTAAGAAAAAACTAAAGCAGGTATAAAGAAGGGTAACAAGAATAACTGCTCATTGGAAGGATTGATAATGAAACTCAAGCACAGATACTTTGGTCACCTAATGTGAAGAGAGGACTCTTTGGAAAAGACCCTGATGCTGGGAAAGATTGAAGGCAAAAGGAGAAGGGGACGGCAGAGGATGAGATGGTTAGATAGCATCACTGAAGCAATGAGCATGAAACTAAGCTAAGTCATGGAGGCAGTGAAGGACAGGAAGGCCTGGCACGATATGGTTCATTGGGTCATGAAGAGTCGGACATGACTTAACGACTGACCAACAACAACAAAAACAAGAATGACAAGATTGGAAGCTGGGTGTGCTTAGCTTTGAGAATATAATAGTACTCTTATTTGTGCAGTGATGTTGCACAGAAGGTCAAAATTGGTCCTCTGTCATTGGAATAATGTTTAACTTACATGAAAGTGGATTTCAGCTGAAAATTAAGAAAAGGCTTCTAGAGATAAATGCAGCTGGCAGCAGAATCAATGCTTCAGGAAAGTGATGAATCCCATTTTCTTAGATATATTCATAAAGAGACTGGATAGGCATGAGTTTTTGGAGTGCTATTATTTGGATTCTTGCATAGATCTAAGAGTTAAGGTAAAATTAGCCTTACTAGTTGATTGAGATTTGGTTTGTGACCTTATACTTTGCACTTCTATTACTGAAGTCCTGTTTCCAGAATAAAAGATTGCCTTACTTACTATATCCTTGATATTGCTTATCCAAATGGGATACTTTGCCTTGTAACATGTAGACATTTACCTGGTCATGATTAGAAGCAAATATAATTTTTCTACTCTCTCTCATTCCTAGAAGTTGATGCATATTAATAGTCTTTCTGCATTTGGAGTCTATCTCCCAATATAAAATTTTTGTACCATATTAAGAAGAATACTGACAAATTAGAACATACGTGTCCCAAGAAAAGCAACCAGAAGGATTAAAGTTCTGGAAACCAAACTCAGTGACAAATGTCTGAAAGAGCTGGATATTCTTAGCCTGAAGAAGAGCAGATTAAGAGGAGAGATGATGCTAATCTTCAAATATCTGAAGGGTTGTCATGCAGATGACAAAGAGGTTTTTTTTTTTTTTTGGTAGCTCCAGAGAGCAGGATTTGAAGCAATGGATGAAAATAGCAGGAAAGATTTTGATTAAAGATTAGGAGAAACTACTGGATAGTGGAACAGAATGCTTTAGGAGATGGTAGGTTCACTGCCACTAGGGGCTTTAAACAGAGTATCTGTCAAGGATGCAATAATTACTTCCCGCAATAGAGAGCCTACATTAAATAGGCTTTTCACCAGTCTTGTGCTTTCCAGATACATTGGGCAAGATTGCAAACTCTGTTGTCCCAAGTCCCACAGAATAACATTTGCTACACTAAAGATGGGAACTTCAGTATAGCAAATAAAGAAACCAGATCATGGAGAAATGCCTGTCTGATCTCCAAACGTTCTCAACTCTGATTTTTTATTATTATTATTATGGTTGGTTGCACAGTCAGCGAGATGTTTAGACTGGATTTGGCATTTTTATCCATCTATCAAGTCCTTCCCAAGGACCTAGGATAGACAGATACATTGTTTGATGGTGTTAAAGGTATTGTTGCAGGATATAAGCTGTTCCAAGTAAAGCTGCCTTTTGCAATTGACTGATGGTGATTTTGTCAATGGCAATGATGTTCAAGTGGTGCTCCAGATGTTTTGGGATTGGACCCAAGGTGCCTATAACTATTGGTACCACCTTTGCTTTCTTTTGCCATAGTCGTTCTATTTCTATTTGTAGTTCTTTGTATTTTGTGATTTTCTCCAGTTCCTTTGCCTCTATTCTGCTGTCTCCAGGTATTGCAATCTCCAGACTGTTTTGTCTTTCTTATCAACAGTTGTTAAGTCTGGGGTGTTTTGTGGCAGGTGCTTCTCTGTCTGAATTCTAAAGTCCCAGAGCAGTTTAGCTTCTTCATTTTCTATTACTGTGTCTGTTTTGTGGTCCCACCAGTTCTTGCTTGCAGGCAAATGGCATTTCTTGCAGATATTCCAGTGCACCATTGTTGCTACTTTGTCATGCCATTGTTTGTAGTCAGTCTGTGCGATCTTCTTGCAGCAGCTAACCAGGTGGTCCACTGTTTCTTTGGCTTCTTTGCAGAAATGGCATTTGCTGTCTGTTGCACTCTTCTCAATTCTGGGTTTCTATGCAATTGTTCTTAAGGCTTGGTCTTATGCAGCTAGAATTAGCCCCTCTTGTCTCTTTCTTCAAATTTCCTGCTTATTATTACTATTACTATTATTATTTTGTTCATGGTGAACTTGTGTGTAGTAGAACTTGTGTGTAGTGGAATGGTGAACTTGTGTGGTAGACTCGTGAGTAGTAGAAGTGAATGAAATAAGTTAAAAAAAATAAAATGAATTTAAATACACTGAGTAGTTTGGATGAAATGCATTTCAGATCTTAAGGTCGTAGTCACCCAGCACATATCCACTAACTACTCATTTTTAAGCTGATACAAAATCTGAGGAAACAAAAAGTACTCTTTTTCTTTTAATAATGGAAGCCATGACAGTGAACAGCAAGGTTGGACAAACAAGCATATTTGCTGATTCATTTCCCCCCGTCTGCAGACAGATGCAAAATGTTGGTATAAAGACCTATCTACTTATTTAATAAAAAAGCCAGGAATTTAAGCATAGTGTTTGCAGCCTATAATCAATGCATTTATAATAGAGAGCCTCTTTCAAATGGATAAGTCCCAACTCTGTGGCATATTCAAAAGCAAGCTGTTTCTGAAATGATTGGATTTTTTTTCCTCGTGAGGAGAGCTGTTGGCTTCTCTTTTTAACAATGGTGTGCCTCCAAGAATAAGGGGAAGATGAATAGCCATATTTTTCAAGGAATAACTGCAGCTTTTTCACTGCATATAGATCGCAAAGATCAGTGTGCCATGGATGACAAGCCATCTTTGGATCAGGCACATTTTTATTTAATTAATTGCCTTAATAAATGAGGTGCATAGGTCAGGGAAAAGAAAGGGTGAGTCCCAGTGTGTTTTGTTCTAAGATGAAATCTATCTATCTATCTATCTATCTATCTATCTATCTATCTATCTATCTATCTATTAAATATAGTCTGTATACATATTCTAAAACAAAGCAAAGTCTGCCAAGTTCAGAAGACACTGAATTCACTTTGCGTATTTGGACACAGTCTACTATGAAGGTATTTTTGTCTGAAGGAGAACTTTATTGATATTTGATTGAACCATATGTGTTTCAGGATTATAATAAAATAGGGATCCAGATCCCATGGATAGTTCAACTTGCATTCAAATATGCCTCATTATCTATTCAGTTTGAACCCCATGCCTTCAGCTAAATGGAAGAAAAATTAAAGGAGCCAGAATCACTATGTGATTAAATAAACAAATAAACAAATAAATACATAAATTTTTAGAGATGGGTTACTGATCAACCATCAAGAAGAAAATGTCTTTTATAAAAATGGTAACTACCTTCCTTTCTCATCAAGAAAGAAAAAAACAGTTTGGGCTTGCAAACTCATCTCTCTATGATTTCCAAATATAAGTGGTTAGTGTTTTGTCCACATCAAACAGCCACGATATCTCCTTTTGAAAATGACTAAACAAGGATTAGTCTCTTTTAAAGACTAATTGCATGTAGCACTGCTCAGTGAGGAAGAGAATTGCTTTTGATCCTTTAACTTGGCAATGGAAATATTTCAAGCTTCCAGCTATGCTCAGGTTGGGAATAAAAGAAGGAAGTCTGCCAAAATCATGCCTCAATGACAATTTAAAGCAAGAGGTAGAGAGGATTTAAGGGCTCTGATGTAGCTGAAAAGATGGTCTGTGATGAGTGTGTCAGCTGTAATGCAGGTCAGGGCACTTTATGTTTTCTATTCTCTGGTGCTCACAAAGCTACCTGGAGCAATAACAATGTTTTGAGTACACATTCTGCTGAGTACACAAATGCTGTGTGTCCAAAGTACAAAATGCCATCCATTACATAAAACAACATTGTGGCTATATTCCTACAAATAAAGATAAGAACTAGTATGGATTACTCCAAAGCTGTACCATATATACAAACACACAAACACACAGAGTCTGCTTTGAGTTGAACTTGACTTCTGTTGATTTACTGGACATGTCCATTCCTTTTCAGGTGACTATACAAAAGTCATTTATTATTGTTTTCCTCCGAGATTTTGCTTTCTCCCTACTTCCTGGCCAAGCCTACAGCCCTACTATTTCCTGGTGGTGTCCCATCAAGTATTAACCCGGTTGGATACTGCTTAGTACAGTGTTCTCCAAACTTGGCTGGGGAATTCTGGGAGTTGAAGTCCACTCATCTTAAAGTGGCCAAGTTTGGACAACACTGGCTTAGTATATCAAGTTCTTCCAGGATCACTTTTGGAATTTTTACATGTAGAATCATAATCTGCTCACCTGCCTGAAATGGAGGCTCATTGAAAGCAATCACTTAAACTCATAAGATGCCTTTTAGAAATGGGATTTTCAAGGTGACATGTTTTGAAACAGATACAACTGAAAATGACTGAAATCAAACAAATAAACACTTAATCACATAATCACAGAAGCCATAGCAAAACCCTCTGTATTATAGGAAGGCCAAATTCTAAATTTCTCAGCAATGGGGTGGATGGAACATAGCCACACACATAAGGCCTTTCCCCAGTGTTTCATCCTACTTGCTCAGTGTACATGTCTGCAGTCCCTGTTGAAGCCTGAAAGCAGCTTTTACTCACATTCATTTAAACACAAGAAGTCCCAATATAACCTGCTTTCCATAGGTGACTCCTTTTTCTTCCCTGTCCTTACTGGATTATCTATCCCATGTTCTGTCATTTACAGAAGTAAGGAACATGAGCTTGGAGGTGGGGCTACAAGATACACTTTGAATAACGTCCCAGTGGAATCCATCCAGTGCTGTATTGTAAACCTTTACAACCAACTTGTTTTGTCTTTTTTTTTTAAAAAAGGCTGATTCAGGGGAAAGCATCAGCAGTTGGCTCAGTATAGTAGTAGTAGTAGTAGTAGTAGTAGTAGTAACAAGAACAACAACAACAAAACAACAACAACAACAACAATAATAATAATATATTAAATTTATATGCTGCCTGACTTCCAGTGACTGGGCAGTTTACAATTGTTAAAAACATTTGAAGACAAAGAACAATACAAAAACATGAAAACAGTACGTATAATAGGACTCTGCTTGTCTTCCTTTGTGCCGTTCTAAAACAATAAACCGGTTGTACTTTATTTCTTGCTTTATATGTTATGGCTGGTTGATGCATTTTTACCCTCTTAGCCATTTCTGACAAATAGGGTACTTCAGGTACTGTCTGTAGGCAGAAAATATGGTTTCTTGGTCTGAAACCAACAAGGAAATATGTAGAGGAAATATGTCCCCAAATCACCGACAGTCGTGTAGCTCAATGCCATAAGTGGATGCAGGTTTGACATTTGGTAGCTCAAGTCAAATCAAAATGACAAATTGAATTCCTGGTGTTCGATGATGACAAGTTACATTTCTGTTTCATTAGGGGGAAAAGGAATAGGAGAGAAAGTGGATTTTCAAGTGCACCTTGTAGGTTGTACTATAAATGTGCAGTTTCCTTTCTCTGAAATTAAACATGTCACAGGAATTTTCTGACCAATTTTCTGCTTTTATTGTTATCTTTGGAAATAAAACATACCCCCCCCCCTTAGAAATGAGGAGGGGTTGTGATTCTGATCAGAATAATGGGGCTAGAGTGTAGCGGTACTTAACCCTTTTGTCCATTTTGAGATCTCAACTCTCACCCTGTGGCTGCTGTCTTTTTGGAAACAGCTTATTTTCCCAGCCATTTAAAAAACATTTCAGTGTTTTTCAGACCTCAGAGCTTTGCTTAATGGTGTGCCAAAATATACCGTACAATTTTTCAAAAGGCTTATTCCTCTACAAAAGAAGCTTCTGTTTTTCTACCTTATTCTAGAGTATGGGTCATTAGAGAAGGACTGGACCATTATTCTGGCAGAACCATCATCCTTGTTGCTCTACATTAAACCAATGAAGATGAGATCAATCTTCAGTTATAATGGAAGGATACCACCATATTAGACTGATGAAGAAACCATTTTTTCTTCCAGTCAGCTGAACAGAACTGTCATTGCATCATTAAATAAAAAGTCATGATTCTGTCAATCATTTTGATTAGAACTCATCCTTAATGACTTTTAATTCTAATCTCTTAGAGTTATAATTGCTTTTTTCTTTTAAGCTTTTGATCAATGCAACAAAGAGCCATTATTTGGTATGCAGTGAAGACACTCATTCCACAGTTGCTAGCCAAATAATAGAAATAGCTTTTCATATAATTGTAGAAGAACATGCAATCAGAGGCACAGCTACTAAGCTTCCAGCTGTGCTTTTCTCTGTGTGTGAAGGTGACTTCTGTCTCTATCGTATATGCTTATAGGAACTCTGTTAATTGTCACAAAAGGTACTGGATGTTCAAATTTACTTTGGTGTATCCATAAAAGGAATCATGTGTGCTGGATTAGTTGATGGTTATAAAACCCTCTGTAAGGATATTCCCATGTAAAACACATCATGGTAAATTTAGCCCTAAGCTATGAAGACAAAAATAAAAGATCCTCCAAAAAAGAAAAGAAAAGAAAAGAAAAGAAAAGGTTGAAACACAAATATGAAGAAGCTATTTAATCATTTATGCCCAATTTTGTATTAATGTGATTCTGATTAGGAGTCTTTTTTTTCCTTACTATTTTTTCTCATTAGTATGGCCACAACTGCTCAGCTGACAATTATATATAGCCACATCAAGTCACAAGAAATCTCACTGGTCATTTATGCAAGATCAGGGTATATTAATGCATCATTACAACAGCTTTTCCCAAGTTGATGCCTTCTGTGAGTATTGCAAGTACAACTCCCAGAATTCCCTGTCAGCGTAGCTAATGGGGAATCTGGCATGCGATTCTGAGAATTGAAATCTCAGCACATCTTGAGGGCAGCAGGTTGAAGAAGCTTGGTCTAGCAGAATCCATTTATGAAATACATCTCTGTGTGTGTGGAGAGAGAGAGAGAGAGAGAGAGAGATTCAATTAATGCCAACATTATACATTTATTACTAAAAAAAAGAAAAAGTCCCCATCATCCAAATATGCTATTTAACGAGCATATTGAGAATATCATATTCTTTATGAGGTGCTAAAATACATATGGTGGAGCCAGACATGATGCCACTGTGGGAAACCAGCAGCCTATATCTCAAAAGTGCCAATTGCAAGAAACAGCAGTCCATTTTTTTTTTACAGCTTCTGCAAGTGAATTCCCAAGTGCTGTTTTTTCTCCCTTTCCCTGATGCAGATGTTCAGGTATCAGCCACAGCAAATGTTCTGATAGTCAGTCTCTTCCGCTGTGGCTTAGCTAAGCCTGTTACTTTTGGAGAGCAGGAAAAGGTAGCTATCTGTTTCCATGTTTCTTATATGAAAGGAGGAAACACATGATGTCCTGTTGCACGGACAGAGCACTTGTAAAGTAAGGGGATATGTTCCATGAGGCCTCCCATGAGATCTAGAAATCTAGGAAGGGGATGTATAACTAATTCACACTTCATTTTTTACAGTATATGTGCCATCCTGTGCATATTCCATTTCACTGAGATTTCAGTTAGGGACCATTAATATTACTATGATTATTGGTAGAAAATGAAAACAACTGATCTGATTCATATGTGATGATAATTAATAGTGGATAACATTGATTGATTGATTGATTGATTCTCAGAGGTACAAGGAGTCATGCCCAGTGATATCACTGGGATGAAAAGGACCAGAATGTTTGATTTCCCTTTTTTAGGCCTTGTGGTTTGCTTTGACTTATAGTAGGAAGACTGGATGTGGGCTTCAAAAATCTGGACAATCATTAAGTAAAGCAAAGAGAGACCCTAAATCCAACTTTTTGCAGCCATCTAGTGCTCATACAGATTTTTGCAGCCAGATCTGAGATGCCTAATGTCAAACCTTGTATTAAACAATAAATGGTTTGATCTTTTTTTCACCTCTTCTACCACAATATAATGGTGAATTGCTTTGATTTTTAGTTAGATTAACCAAAATGTTCAACAAACTCTAAATTGTGATTAACTTAAGCTACAATGATTGGAACATTCCAGACATATAACAGTAAGCCACTGTTTATAATCATGCTTTGTGGAAGAAGTCAGTGTCCCAGTTTGAACAATGACCCCTAAGATGCTGGTTCATATATTACACAAAGCTGAAAACAAACCACTTCATGTATGTGAAGGGCCACTGATTTGTGTTGTTTCTATTGAATGAGTTCAGACAAACCACAGTTTAATGTCTGGTTAATCTAAAACGCACATGGAAGTATCTTTTTGTGTTTAGGTTGCCCAGTTGCCCAAATAGCCTAGTTTTAGATGAAATGGAAAGTGGAGGATAATCAAACTCTGAAGAAAATGCTTCCTCCTAACAAACATATTGACAGAAGAAGGAAGAAGGGACTCAGATTTGAGATAGCTTGAGGCTGACCGAGGTTGTTTCTCCTAACATCAAATTAGGATTAACAGTTAATTTCAAACAAGCCCACAATGTTTTCCTTTGTGGAAAACTTGCAGTTTTCTTCCAGCATGATGTGGTTCTTGAGGTCCACAAGCTGGTTTAAATCCAGTTTACTTTAGTATTGTAGAATTGTACATGTGCTTTTGCTCTGTCCACATTTGTAGGTGTGACTGTGTGACATTTCTGCCATCTATAATATTAAATTGCTCCTCTAATTTCAAATATGGGCTATATTATTTCCCCCAGCAGCTTTGGAGCAGGACCCTGTTAAAGTTTAAAAACTGCATTGATTTTTGGAGAGGGAGAAAGCATGGTCTGCTGGACAGATGTAGCAAAAAAATAAAGGAAATGTGTTCCATTGTTTTCAAGTAAGAACAAAGTGATTTCAAGTAAGAACAGAGATTCCCAGCCCAACAGGGAATCTTTTTATACAGAGAAGAACTGAAAAATAGAATACAACTGAAAGAAAAGAGAGAAGCTACTGCATATGTTGGTGGCATTGATTCAATACATTAGTCCTGTTCTCATGATAGGTAACCTATACAATTCTCACTAGCTTCCAGATAGACATTAAGCACAAACTCCAGTCATTGCTACCTTATTAAGTATCTCAGCTGTTTTCTTCTGCAATCGCTAGTTAAATTGACACCCCAGTGTGAAGAAAGACATGGGCTTTTACCTCAAATCTCCTTTCACAAACTCATGAAGGAATTTTAATTGCCCTCTAGACCATCCATAATGCATCTGCCTTAATGTTATTATGTGAATCAGGATACAAGGCAGAAAATCGTAAGGATAAAAGTCACGCTGGGGTGGGAGGAAGGATTTGAAAAGAGTTAATTTGTCTGTACTGGAGAGTCCGTGTTGCAGGCTGCTGAATCATTTCTTGATAATAGTTAAAGAGCCTCCCATGGCTTCTAGAAAATGTGTATAGCATGACTGAAGAAATGCCACAACTACTATCACTGTTCTCAAGGTGGAAATGAGCCAACCATCACTGTCATTATAGAATGGCCATAGCTGTGTGAAACAGGGCATGTTTGGTAGGCAAAAAACTCTACACATCTCCAGGCAGATGGGGTGGGGGTGGGGGAACTGTCTGAAATCCTGAAGAATTGCTGCCTGGGTCTTTTATTTTTATAAATGCTAGAAAGTACAGAAAAAGCAATACATTACAATTAGATTAATGAATACGTAAAAGTGATTTAGTTTTTGAACAACAACATTGTCCACACTTGGACTGTCTGTTGGTGTCAACAGTACTGGATGGATTTATACTACAGTAGCCCATAAGGTGGCTTGGTTTCAGCTCAGCTAGGACTACTGTATCAGGGCCTGATGACCACTAGATGACCTCTAAGAGATATAAAAAACTCTAACTCTTTGCAGCCATCTAGTGGTAACCTGGCTTTTTGCAGCTTGAATATGGTAGGCCTAGTTTAGCATGATGTGTAAACCCAGGCATTTTGATGCAGAAACCATGGTTTATGGCTTAATATTATGTATAAAGCCATGCATTTTTTTTTCATACAAACTGTGGGTAAAATTAACTATGTCTTAGTGCGATAAGTGAACCCAGACCATGTGAGGCAGCTTCCGACTGGAACTAGGCCATAGCAATAAGATGAATTTGAAGCCTACAGTTGAAGAGGGCTATCAGAAGGCACAATATCACAAGATTTGATAAGAGTCTGCATATAAGGTGCTGATTTTGATTTGACCCAATTACAGAACACCATGTTACTCTGATAATAATTTCCAATCAAATCTTAACATTCCTTCCATAGTCAACCTTATTTTTCCAGTGGGTTACAGATCTGTTCTGTTTTGATTTGTATTGACTAGGTCAGAAGATGATGTTCATATTCTTGCTGATATGTAACAATTCTTGCTTTTTGATGAATAATAACAATGCCATTTATTATAAAACTTCTTTTGACTCATCAACACTTAAGCAAATTATAACAATTGCCTGCATTCTTCTTTAGAGAAAAAAAGTTATAAATTAAAATAATAATATGATGGTGTACTATTGGCCAGTAAAAAGTACAGATCTGACTTGAAGGACTTTTTGGAAAAAGCCAGCTGATACAGCCTTCATATAAAGCATATGTTCAAACCCATATTATAAGCCATTATGACATAAGCAATCCAAAAGAATGAACTTCAAGCATATATATATCTTCATTCAGCTTTCTTAGTAGGTATTCTCTATCATCAAGGTTTGATTTACATTTACATTTAGTACCATTTGTAATAAAGCACACTTGAGGTATGATAGAAAGGAATTTGAAACAATTTAAAATTAGCAGGTCTTTCCTCTGATATATTTAGGTAGAAATTGGTAGATCTGTTAATTTTGAATTCAGTTTCATATTTCCCCAAATTAAATTCAATTACAACCCTCTTTAAAGACTTTTTAAAGTGTGTGTGTGTATATGTATGTATGCAGACATCTATTCATTTTTAATGTATAATTTTTATTAAGAATTTTTATTATAATAGTAAAATCTAATACAAACTAAACTTAAAGAAAAAAAGAGAATAGAGAGGAGGAAAAAGTGCAAGGGAGAAGAAAGAAAAAAAGAAAAAGAAAAGAAAAAGAAAAGTATGGCTATAATAAAAAAAGAGAAAAGAAATATATAAAGAAGTGATTTCCAGCCTTCATCGCAGGTATAAACAAATTTAGTAACTCTTCACCCTCTCTAAAGTTACAAACATTTATCTCTTCATCCCATATCCCATCTCTTATCTATAAACAAATCCATAAAACATCCTCTTTTCAGTCCTGGTGTCAGCAGAAAGTCCAAAAAGGGTAGCCAGAAGTAACAATATATCTTATTTTAACATTGATCAAATAAACCAACTTTATATTCCTTCCTTTTATTTTTAACAGACTTAATCTTTAGTTCGTTCAAATATTGTCATAGGTTTTGATTTCTGTTCATTTCTTCTTTGTCCCATTGCACAGAGCTCCTCCAGGCTTTAACAAGTCTCTTTTGTAAATCCATTAGGAAAAAATTATCTAGGTCACTTTCTTGGTTTGTCGTTTGTATTTCCTTTTTAAATTTTAAAACCTCCGTTAGTTTTGTCAGGATCTGCGCACGCAAGAAATCAAAGCATAATTAAAATGTAGACTAGTGATGCATAGTTGACAAGGTTAAATGTTAGAATGATTAATTGGAGGCCCACTTGCTTGTTCCTGCCATAAAAGTTAGGAGAGAAGGGGGAGGAAAATATCCAAGCCAGGTGCTACCGTTATCTTGGCTAGAGGCGGCAACAAGGTCAAGCAGTCATGAGACCAGGAGAAAGGCACGAGGAATTTCAAGCAGGAAAAAAGAGTGTGTGTGTGGGGGGGAAGGGGGTTAAAAGGAAAGATTTTGGCTGGGAAAGGTTAGACTCAACAATCTATAGACGCTGTATACTACTCTCAATAAAGAAATCTTTGATGGAACTAATTTGAGTCCAGAGGATTTACTGAACTTGGGAAATGAGTGTGCAGACTCTGACAAGTTTTTTTTGTAGATCCAGTGAAACATTTCTATAACCTATTCTTTCTAATCATCAAAATCATAAGTCACAAAATCATTTTCTTTTTTCTGCAGAAAGTCCATAAGGGGTTTCCAGTGAGTGGTGAATGTCAATAATGAGAAATCATGAAATTCTTTATCTATGTTATGTCATGTAAAAGCCAAAACAGGATCTATTTCCCACAACAAGCTGTTTGTACTTTATAATTAATTCCAATATTTTATTGTAAAAGTTTCAATATTCCAATTTTATCTGGACCATTAGTCCATTTATAACTTTCTAAGATCAAAATCTTGTTTAGCTTTTTGCTGTTTATTTCAGATTCTTTAAATTCTTAAGCTTATAATTAAAAATTTCTTTCATTCAGTATTAAAGGCAGATTCACCTGGTGCTTTCAAACTTGTCATTCCAAAGATCTCTAATAGCTTAGAAGTAGTAAATGATCAATTTCTGAAAGTGATTAGAAAGTGAGGTTTGTAAACTTAGTTTCCTTTAAAAGTATCTGCCATGATTGTGAACAAGATGGCTAATCCTTCTGTCTTCTGGTACTCAAACCAATGGAAAACTGTTGTCCTCCAGTCTCCTTGCAGGGAGCTGCTGTCTGGAGCACAGGTGGGCAATCTCCCATCCTCTCTTTATCCAGAGAGGTTCCAAAGAATGATCTACTCACCGGTTCCTTGGTCTTTGCCGTGGTAGTTGGCTCCGCTTTCACAGAACCATCTTCAGTTTGCCTTACCTCCCCTGGATGTCTATGGACATATCTATTCAGATTAATTTAATTTAATTTAATTTATTCAGTTTAGGCATTGCCTGACTCTAAACTGTCTCTGTACAACTAAACAAAATAAAAATATAATACAATATTTATGAAATAAATAAAAAAAAAGAACAAGAACTGAGGGCAGGTGCAGCTAATGACACAGACACACACTATCCAGCATGGGGCCCAACACCCTAACCTGAGGTCTGGGAGAACAACAAAATGGGACCCTTCCAGATTTCAGAGGGGATCTAATTCTAGACGGCTGGTACCACAACAGAGAAGGCAGGCTTCCTAGGTCCTAATATATGTCATTGTTTAATTGAAGGGATTTGGAGCACACCAACCTGGATTGAACTGGCCATGCTTGTACCATGGAACATAGGTGGGCCCTCAAGTAACCAGGCCCTATGCCATATAGGGCTTTATGGGTCATAACTAACAACTTGAATCACACCTGGAAGTATACCAGTAACCAGTGCAGCTTGTGAAGCAAAGGTGTCATATGGGCATACTGAGGCAACCCATCACTGCCTGCCCCATTGCATTCTGGACCAGTGGAAACTTCCAAGTGGTCTTCAAGGGCAGCCCCATGTAGAGTATATTGCAATAGTTAAGCCATGAGATGACCGGGGTATGAGTGACTGCCTGAAGGGCCTCCTAATGCACATGTGTACACAAATTTACCTAAATATACATACTGACAAGCAATTTTCATTTGTATGTTGTGATTTCAGTTGTCATTTTGAAAAATACACACACTGTATATGGGCATCTTTGTAATATGCATACCTTATACACTTTTTTTTACTTCATATTTTTCAAAATTTTGTGAATGTTGCTTTGAATATTGATTTGAAAGTACAAATATTTAATGTAAACTGGATGTGTTTGATTCCGAACCCTAGCATGAAACTTAATCATTTATATACATAGTAGGAAAGCCTATGTGGGTGTACCTAGGAAGAGGGCCAATTAGGGCAACTGACATCACCCATGCCATGGTATCATCTTAATGTCATCAAGACATATGTGACATCATTGTGACTTCTGCCCAATAGCTATGATCAGAAATGTCCAACAGGAGGGCAGGGGGGACAAGTGACAAACCATGCATCATGATGTCAGGATGCAAAAAACATGATTGCATTCTTCCATCAAATGTTGGGGTGCAAGAGTGGAGTTTTTATCATGATGTCACCACATGTGTGCCATCATTTTGACATAACCTTGGTTTGGTGCAAACTCCTTTGCCTCAATCTCTATATGCAAATTAGATGTATAGAATGCAAAGTATTGAATGGCAGTCAGATGACTATTTCATCTCTACCAATAGAATCAGCCCTGATATGATTTGAATTAGAAATACAAGATTCGAAGAGGTGTGCTTCAATTTGTATTTGTTATACAAGAGTCAACAGCGAAATGATTCAGTTGAAGCTGCTTTATGATTTGAGGTTCAAAAGAAGATTGGTGTATAGATTATAACTATGAGGTATCAAGTTTCCTGCAGACAGAGGGAAATGAAAGCAGTAGGGAATGTAGATCTTTTTCAGGATATTAATTCAGTTGCATCCCTTCAAGAATATTATCGCAATACCTTTTTGAAATATCTCTCCTGCACCTCTTTGAAGGCAAGCATGAGGAAAGGGTAATCTTATGAGATTGCTGCCTTTGATCCTTGGGCTTTGTAGTGCCAGGAGGGTTGGTATGGGCAAGCATGGGTTTTCCAGGGAGGTCTCAGTTGTTTCAATATTGCTGGCAATATTATAAGATGGTTAGTGAATAGAGACCATAGAAGCAGGCTCATATAATATTACTGAAATAGGCAGGCCACTTATAAAGTGTGGCATTCTTAAAAATAGCAATTGTTTGGGGTGGGCCGTGTTACCTGACACCATTCACTCATTGCCAGAATTCTTAAACCTTCCCCAACCATTCAGAATATAAAAGTATATTATTACCCAAGATTGTGCCCTGGTTTTATCCAAAAGCACATGCCAGATGGCTGGGCTTAAACTCATCTTCAGAGAGCTGAGTTGAACTCCCAGTTGAATTGGCAGGATTAGCTGGCAATGTTCTGTTGTCACAAGAGAGAGCAAAATGAAGGCTTATATCTGGCCGTATTTAAGATGCTGAGAAAGTGAGTGAATCTTAAAAGCAATCTGAGCTTACCCACCTCAAAAGAGCTGATTGGCAGAGAGTTTAATACCCTGATAAAATTCATTGTTTGGCTACTGATATCAGTGACAGAGAGTCCACTGCATTACTCAACCCTTCCCTCTCCATATAGGGTAGTAGCAACAATGCTAAAAAGAAATTGAAAAGTTATGGAACACTTTGAAGCCAATTGTTTTAATTCATGGGCTTGAAGCTGTTCCCAACTTTAATTTTCCATATCAAAGTATTCTTTTGAAGCATTGCACGGCTATACTACCCATATTAAAATGTCAGCAAAATAAAAATAGCTTTATTAAATAAAAATTTAAAAAGCAAACAGAAAAATGTAGAGGACAAGTGTGTGTGTATGTGTATGTGTATGTGTGTGTGTGTGTGTGTGTGTGTGTGAGAGAGAGAGAGAGAGAGAAATGGGCTTAGCCCAACACAACAGAATAATATTTATAAAAGCAAGACTTAGGCAAAATGTTCCATAAAATCTAAGAAGGCCTTCATAGTAACTTCCTATATTTCACATTCTGCTATTTTTAGTATTAAATGAAGTGCTATATAGAAGATAGCTTTTGAGTTAACAAGATGTTATGCACTTTAAGAACTTAAAAGAAATGTCTGGGACATTTGCTCCCAACAGTGCTATATTATGACAATACAACGCTATAGTACATAGTAGGTTGGAAGATCTATTTAAAGGCCATTTGTTTGCAGATCACTTCATAGACAAAATGAGTTAGAAGCCAAGTGGACAGGGTTCAAAGAGGTGGCCAGAATGCTGGGTTGTGATATTAGCTAAGGAGCAAGATGGTGAACTGAAAGTATTTATTAGTGCTTTCCATTACCTTCCTTTATAATTATTATTATTTTTTAATTTTGTCAGCTATTCTGTTCTATGTTACTGGATCCTGAAATTTACACTGTATACACTTAGCCTTTAATTATTATTGGCTGAGAACTTTATATCTATCTATCTATCTATCTATCTATCTATCTATCTATCTATCTATCTATCTATCTATCTAGTATGATGGGAAGAAGAAAGAAAGTGAATTCTGGTATGCTGACATTGCTTACATCAAATAAGCAACAACAACAAACTCATGAATTGTAGGTTATCTTGGAGAAGTTTAAGCCTGTTAACCCCTGAGGAGGTGGACAAATTCCTTGGTGAGATGACTTCCACCACCTGTTTTCTGGACCCATTCTCTACTTGGCTTGAATGAACTGTCAGAGTGGAGACCGGGACTGGATCTAGATGGGGTTATTACCTCATTATGCGAGGAGATGCCAGAAACTTTGAAGATGGCTCTGATGTGTACCCCTTCCTTTAAGGGGCCATATTGGATCTAGTGATATCAGATAATACAGTAACCATTCCTTATTTTTAGGTGAGGTTGTGGAGAAGGTGGTGGGATGACAGCTACAAAGGGCTCTGAAGGCTTTTCAGTTAGGGTTCATACTTCATAATGAGATGGAAACTGTACTTGTCATTCTCATGAATGACCTATGGTAAGACCTAGATGGGGGTGTACAATACTATGGGTCCTGCTGGATCTATTGGTGGCTTTTGATAGAGTCAAGCATAATATCATTCTGGACTGTCTGCAAGGGTTAGGAGTTGAGGGCACCATCTTACAATCATTCTGCCTATTCTTGAATGGATTATTCCAGTGAACATGTGCAGGGGTAAGTTAATCCATCAGGTACTCCAATATGGGGTGCTTCAGGGCCTGACTTTGTGCCTCAGCATAAAACACTTGTAATAAATACATAAAATCTCATATATGCTCTTCTTCAAGAGGCACCTCTCCACCAGCCCCTTCTACATTTTCTTTTCTATAGCATTTTATTTTTGTTGTTTGTTGTTGTAGCAATAATTCATCTGTTTTATATTAATTAGACAAATCCTATTTTTTTCTCTTTCATCCACCCTCTCTAATTTCTGTTGTCATTCTCTTTTCTGTTAGCTGCTAAAGAAACCTTTAAACAGACTTCAGAATGGAGGTTGGGTCAGCTTGCTAATGAGAAAAAACCACAGGGTTGAGAAGGGAGAAAAAATTCCCAGAAGACTTGTTCTGTAATGAACTGTAAATAGTAGGACACAGATGATAGTACTGCAGCATTAAATCAATTGTCTTCACATTTTCAAGTTAATTGCAATTTGTTGCCAACATTCCTGCATAAATGGCAGTGTGCTGAAGTGGTGGTGCCAGGAATGCATTATTATTCAGGGAGATAAGGTACATTTGGGCTTCAGAAAAAAATATGATAACATTCTTTCAGGACTTGAAGGGGTGTCAAGGAAGACCTGTTCTCCACCATCTCAGAGTGTAAACATGGAATAATCCTCTTGTAACAAGCAGGCCGACTCCAACTGCAAGTTACTGAAACTGCTAAAATAATTCAGCAGTGGACCAATTATCCAGAAATGGTTGGGCTCCTCTGTTCTGCATGTATTCAAGTCTGAAAATAAATTTGTTGAGGGTGCCTGAATTTGGATTCCTGCTGTCATCAAAGGGATTGGACTCAGTACCCCAAAGGTCCCCTTCCAACTGTAGGATTCAATGAGAAGAAGGAATGGGGGAAGAAACCAATGAGAAAATAGGATACCACCAGAAGAAAGGATGGGTGATATTGTTTGTTTGTCTTTTCCTTTACTAATATTGTGCAGAACAATTATCTTGTACTGTTTTATATCCATTTTCATTCAATTTGAACAAAGAACATTAGCTTCAAAATTGGTTTGAAAGAAGAAAAGAATTTTAGTCAAATTCTCATGGGAGGAACGGAATGTTCTTGCTCTTCTTTTGTCATAAAATAGATTTGGGTCCATGTGTTTGTCTAGCTTCCCATTAAATTCCTCCTATGGGGCTTTTTCAGACTGTGAAGTATAAGGCTGTCAGGGAGAATTCAAACTGATGGAAAGGGGTGTAAATAAAAAAGAATATTTTGCTGCAGTCTGGCTCTGCTTTCCCAACAGTCCTTTGGGTTAAGAATGGTCAATTAATTCATTAAATTCTTAAGCAGACATGTCCCATCTTACAGAAAAAGAAGGACAACAGATTGTTGAGGAAGGTGACCACTGATGGGGTGGGAACTATGCTTTCTCTAACATTTACTATTAGAACTAATAGTGCTTACCAATGACCTCATTCTCCATGACAAATAAGAATGCCATTGGTGGTACTGTATTATACATTCAGAGCTATTTGGTCTATTCCATTATGACTCCTAAAATTATGCCAATACTTTCTCTGCACCACACAGATGTGACCAGGTATTTCTACCAAGCTTAATTTCATTCAGCATTTTCATCTTCATATCTATTTGAAAGTGTTTTTTTTTTTTTTTTTACTTCTGCTGTGATTAAATAGCATTAAGATATTCACTGCTCTCATGGGCACATTTTCAGGACTTGCAATAGAAACAAAGGAATGTCTTTTACATGAATATCTCTGAAGCTCACCTACTTCCACTTTTTGTTCTATACTATAGTTTGACAATCTGCCGTCATAAAGGATTTTACCATTAGGATCAATTTATACTGAAATGAATTCTAGGTTAGCTGCAACTTATACTAATTATTTCTAGTGTGATTTCTGTAGCCAAGAAAAATAGATACTGCTTGATTATATTTTTCTTGAGAAAATAATTAGGTAAATACATAGCCAGATCAGGCCACTTTTTAATACAGAATTAATTTAGACAATATTGAAAGAAAGATGGATCTGCTGTTCTAGTAGTGAAAACAGAATAATGTTCCAAAGTTTACCAAAACCAGATTGCCTTTAAATAGCTTATAAAGCATCAAACGTAGTCACTTTATTCTTCCTAAGGTGCCCTTTAGAGAGAAATTTATTCAACAGCATTTGATCTGCAGACATAAACTACACAGATTGCTATGTTCTTTTATGTTTTGCCCTAACATTATTAGTTACTATTGGGGCTTAAGCTATTGTAAATAGCATGTAAACTAAAATGGCTTCTTTTATACTCATTTGTTTTAATTCTTCCCGGCTTCAACATGCTATTTTCAGCCTGCACATTTGTATTGTAGCTTACAGTGCTGGTAATCTTGTCTAACTTTTCATTTTTATGAGATGACCCTCCTTTCATAGTTCCGAAATGTTAATACTTTCTGAACTAGTATTTTGGGGAGAATAAAATGTTGTTAGGTAAGATAATAATTTAATTAATTAGGATGAATACAATGGTGTACAATTTGCATTCTGAAAGCAAAAATGTAAGTTCATTTGCTGTGTTTGATTCAAATAGACATTCTTCTGCCCCAGTTCAAATTCAGAAAAAGGAAATTAGTCCATTGCAACAGAAACCAACAGTATACAATACAAATTAACTAGAATCATGGAAATGTACTCCCTTTATTTTCAGACATGTTTTTCAATCTCTTTTAAAAGTTGGGATATAAATCTAACTAATACGAACTGAAATCTCCCTTTTTCAGTGAGAAGTCTCCCTCATTAAAACACTGACTCTTTTTTGTCAGTGACTCTCTTGGCAATTAGGTGACTACATTACTCGTTCTCTTTCCAGTTGCAAAGATAATTATTGTGAAGATAAAATGGATGGTGAAGGTAAAATATGCCACTTGGTGGAAAAATAGGGTTGATCATGTAAGAAATAAATAACATTTATGCAGGTGGCAGAGAGATGGCTAGTTGGATTCATGGTTGTACCCCAAGGAGTTTCTACCAGGCTTGGCTAATTGAAATGCTTTCTAGGCCAGAGACTTCTTTCTGTGAGTGAGGTCTAGTGCTCTCTGCAGAAGGTTTCTGATTCATTCATTCATTCATTTATTCTCTTGTCTTGTCCATGTATGGTTTGTTCCAGTAGCCCACTTATTGTCAGATTGGCCTGGTTCCCCAACATCTGATGTGGACCTTGTTAATCCGGGTGATGTTCGAGCCAGCATGACTCTTAGTTTGTGTCACTCTCATATTTGAGGTGGGCAAGTAAAGCATTAGGGGGTCTTTGCCCAAGGACCCCTACTTGTAAGGTAGGTACCAGTTGGGACTTCAATCCTGGTCTCCTGCATCAAAGGCAGTGTTCTAACCACTACACTATCCAGCCGCTATATGTAATATATATAAGCGTACTCCCAACTGCAGTGCAACCACACAGTAAGAGCAGAGCCACCAGCAGCAGAAACTGAACAGTACTGGAAGAACATATGGGAGAAATAGAAGACACATAACACCAGTGCAAAATGGCTACAGGACCTGAAAGCAGACCACAGCAATCTCCCGGAACAGGAACCAGTCACCCAACAGTAGCAGACATCCAACAGTGGGTCAAGAACATGAAAAGCTGGACAGCACCTGTCCCAGACATGATCCACACCTACTGGTAAAGAAACTAACAGCATTGCATGAATGCCTAGCAGTACAGATGAACCAGCTGCTAGCAGCAGGCTCCCACCCAGACTGGCTAACAAAAGGAAGGACAGTGCTGATCATGAAAGACCCTCACAAGGGAACAGCACCATCCAACTACTGGCCAATAACCTGCTTCCCCACAACATGGAATGTCCTATCAGTCATCCTAGCCACCAAGCTACAAGACCATATGGGCCAGTATATGAGCACAGCTCAGAAGGGCATTGGGAACAACACCAGAGGCTCAAAACACCAGTTGCCCATAGATAGAGCAGTCACCTGAGACTCAATGTCTAGGCTGACCAATCTGAGCACAGCCTGGATTGACTACAGGAAAGCCTGTGACTCAATGTCACACGCATGGATCTGTGAATCCCTGGTGCTATACAAAGTCAACAGGACACTAAGGACCTTCCTCAAGAACTCAATGGGACTGTGGAAGACAATACTGGCAGTCAACTCAAGGCAGCTCGCACAAGTGGCCATCAAATGTGGCATATATCAAGGTGATGCACTGTCCCTGCTACTGTTCTGCATAGGCTTAAACCCCCTCAGCCAGATAATCACAAGAACTGGATATGGGTACAAGTTCAAGAGTGGAATCACCATCAGCCACCTCCTCTACATGGATGACATCAAGCTATATGCTAAGAGTGAACGAGACATTGACTCACTGATCCACCTGACACGGATCTACAGTGAGGACATTGGGATGTCATTTGGACTGGAGAAGTGTGGCATGATGATAATAAAGAGAGGGAAGGTAGTTAAGACCGATGGAGTGGAACTACCAGTGGGCCACATAGGAGACATAGAGACCAGCTATAAATACCTTGGTATCCCACAGTCATATGGGAACCATGATGGACAGGCAAGGAAGACAGCAACATCCAAGTACCAGCAAAGGATAAGACAGGTCCTGAAGAGCCAGCTCAATGGGAAGAACAAGATCCACGCCATCAACATGTATGCCCTGCCAGTCATCAGATAACCTGGCAGTATAGTGAGCTGGCCAAAGGAGGAGATGGAGGCTGCCGATGTGAAGTCCTGGAAGCTCCTCACAATGATGGAGGTTTCCACCCCAAGTCCAACACCCAGAGATTGTACACCAGCCACAAAGAGGGCGGGCGGGGTCTGATGAGTGTCAAAGCCACTATCCTGGACAAAACCCAGAACATCCAGGAGTACATCAGTAAGATGGCACCCAAAGATGAGCTGCTGAGAGAATGCCTGAGGCAGGAGCAGACATGGGAGGAAGTTCAAGCAGAGGAAGTACCATGGCAAGAGAAGCCCATCGACAGACAGCTGAGGTGGCTGACATTGGGAAACCCTATCAGTGGCTGGAAAGGGCTGGACTAAAAGACAGCACTGAGGCACTGATTATAGCAGCACAAGAAGAGGCACTAAGCACCAGATCTATAGAAGCAGTGGTCTACCACACTAGACAGGACCCAAAGTACAGATTGTGCAAAGAGGCCTCAGAGACAGTCCAGAACATAGTGGCAGGGTGTAAGACCAGAAGACAGCAGTAGTGATAGATGTAGCAGTACCAAGTGAGAGCAACCTCAGGAAGAAGGAGCATGAGAAGCTGGAGAAGTACCAGGGCCTGAAGGAGGAAATAGAGAGGATGTGGAAAGTCAAGGCCAAAGTGGTACTGGTAGTGCTAGGAGCACTCCGGGCTGTGACTCCTAAGCTGGGAGAGTGGCTCCAACAGATCCCAGGAACAACTTCAGAGCTCTCTGTCCAGAAGAGTGCAGTGCTAGGAACCACTAAGATACTGCGCCGAACCCTCAAACTCCAAGACCTCTGGTAGAGGACCTGAGATTGAGGAAGACATATACCACCCATAGGGGTGAAAGGGGAATTGAGAGAGAGAGAGAGAGAGAGAGAGAGAGAGAGAGAGAGAACAGTTACTATCTTGTCTATCAGAAGCAAAGGGAGTACACCCCATGCCCCACGTACTCCCCTTAATATGCATTGTCTCTTTGAATGAGCTGGGCATAGTAAAAGTGTTTACCACAACTGTTAACTCAAGTAACATATGCTCTTAACTTCTGTGCACCTTGATGAAGGAATTCTATTTTCTTTTGTTAATTCTATCTGCATTACATCTAACACCAGTGGCTATAGGACTGACTTTTTTTTTAAGCACAAAGCATCTGGCAGCTCCCAAGTGCATGTGGGATTATCTGTGACAGAAAAATAAAATGTGCCATGCATAGCAATAATAAAAATCAAATTCCTCCAGTGCAATCTAATTCTGAGTAACATCTGCAAAGCTGTGTGAGAAATACAACTCTAGGCACAGTGGTTCATTAGGATATGACAGCACCAGCCACAAGAGCACTTGCCTGGTCCCCACAGAGACTTGTAATGACAGTCATGTTTACCAGTCACGCTCCAGTTCCAACAGGTGTCAGCTACAACAAACTTCCATCTCCCTGCAAATAATATCTGTTCATATGGGAAAATACTTACTTTTTCTTTATCTAAAAAATAATCTAATGACAATGCATTTTCAGGTACGCAGTTGAACAGAGGACCATTCTCTGAAGATTTTCCCCAAAAGATGCAAATTCTGCTAAACATCTCAGAGGTTCAAGCACAAATCTATGCCAATTAACTGGGACTATCGTAACAAAATTACTGAAGCAAAATATTAAAGTAGTGATACTTTGATTTTCTACTGAGGGCAACACATGATGACAACATTTAAAGATATTGACAGTGCTAGAAAGAACATTGAGAATACCTATGCCACATCCAGGGTTGCTGGCAATTTTCCTAAAACAAGATCTGGGTGATGGTTTATGGCTTACCGGTTATGTACTTCAGGCTTCTTGAAAATGTGGCTGAAGTGAGAACTGGGAGCTTCATCCAATTCAAATTGAAATTTTGAAGGCAACAAGAATGAAATTTTAAAGCATTTTTTTTTAAAGATTAAGCCATAGGCTATAATGAAGAAGAATCAAAATGCCTGGAGATGTTTGGGCAGATGTTTGTTAAGGAAGACATTAACCCTGCCAAATTTCATCTTTTGGTTTCATTGAAATAATGTTTTAAATACACACACACCCCCGGCACCTCCTTTAAAACAGAGATATTAGAGATGATGATGCACAGCAGCATCCAAATTGTCCAACAAAAAGTATATAGATTATTTGGTCTGAACCATAAAATATATGCCAACTTAAAAAAATAAAAAAAAACATTTAAAAAGTAAATTCTTGCTAACCATCAAATAGCCCATCAACTTTGAACTACTTGTTTTATTTGGATGGCAAGGTTACTGGCATGGCTCATTGACAAGGTTGGCCTTTCCTGGTAATCACATCATAATGGTTGATTATATATATATATATTATATATGGCTCTGTGTTATCCCTATTGTGTTTCTAATACTCTGTGATATAAATATGTAAACTGTATTATAAGGGGTAATATAACAGGAAACATAATCTGAGACCCATTTATAAAATGGATACATTTTAGTATTCTCCTCACTCCCTCCAAGTCAGCAGAGTAGAGCAATGACCTCCCTGATAGGCAGGGTTTGCAGATGTGATAAAACTCATTGGCAGGTTCCCATGTCAGTATCAGACAGCCAATCTTAACCCTCACCTTTGATCATAGATGGAAGGAAACCTGTATCAAGATATGAGATTCAGCAAATTGCTAAATTGATTTCAAATTTCTCTGAAATTATTCATAGGCACCAGATTGATTTATCACCTTAAATCAGTTGGAAGATTTGATTCAAAGACTTGATTTGAACTGATGATTTCAAGGAATTGCAATCCAAACCACTTTTAGCTTCACACAGATCTACTAAAGGAGAGGAATTGGTACTGATCTCTTAACTTCCCAAAAGCAATACTGCAACATTTATATTGAATTTAATAAGATGACCCTGAGTTTAAAACAACACCCCCAAACAAGTTTAAGGTAGTGGGATGTGGGAAAGGAATCATCTTCCTTGTATTGTCGAAGGCTTTCACGGCTGGCATACGATGGCTGGTGTGGGTCTTCCGGGCTGTGTGGCCGTGTTCTTGAAGTTTTGTTTCCTAACGTTTCGCCAGCACCTGTGACCGGCATCTTCAGAGTGCAGGAGCACAGACAGGAGCAGTTCTCTCTGTGCCCAGGGTGATGTGACCCTTTTTGTGGGTATTTATAGAGATCTGAGTGGGGGGGAAGGAAGGGGGGGGAGATTGGGTGTGTGTGTGTGGGGTTGGGTTCCTTCCCCCCCACTCAGATCTCTATAAATACCCACAAAAAGGGACACATCATCCTGGGCACAGAGAGAACTGCTCCTGTCTGTGCTCCTGCACTCTGAAGATGCCGGTCACAGGTGCTGGCGAAACGTTAGGAAACAAAACTTCAAGACCATGGCCACACAGCCCGGAAGACCCACACCAGCCATCGTATGCCAGCCGTGAAAGCCTTCGACAATACATTGAATGCCTCTGCGGGGAGGAAACGTTCCGACAGACACGGAGACTAGGAACACTCCGGAACAAAAAAGCACACCTACTATGCTCCTTAACCTTCCTACTACGATGCAGAGACACTGGGACCATCCCAGCTTTTCTCAGAACGAAAAGGACTCTCAAATCTCCACAAGCTAACCGCATTTATGACCGACTTGAACAAGCCCTCCTACGTGAGAGAATACACACAACCCGCAGAAAGCTTGCCATCACAGACAAAGAACTATTTGACACACACATCAGCATCAGTCAGAAAATGAGAAGCCAGGACTGGGACAAGATTGACACCCTAACCTACAGGAAAATGGAAAAGGATATCATTGACCACACAACCAGGCAAAAGCAAAAGTTTAACAAATGCCAAAACAGTCAACCAAAACCGGCGCTGGATCCCGCCCGCATTGTCATCAATTTGACGGAACGCCAACTCGCGCCAGAAGAAACCGCCATCCTAGCCAAGGGAGGAAACTTTGCAATCACACCCCCCAGAATTCCTGTGGAAGATATCATCGCCAATGTGGAATCAGCCATCCACCACTGTCCTGAAGAGGAAGCAGAGGAAATAAGGGGTGAAATAGCAAGGATCCTATGGAGAGCAAAGCCCCCCACCAGCAACATAACAAGGAAAGAGAGAAATGCCATAGAAACCCTCAATTCGGACCCCGACATCATCATCCTGCCGGCTGATAAGGGCAACGCCACGGTAATTATGAAAACAGATGAATACAAAGACAAAGTTAGAGAACTACTAGACCCCACCACATACAGAAAACTAAAACGGGATCCGACCAGCAAAATCATGAAACAAACCAACACCCTGACGAGGAGCTCCTCCCTTCACCCCAACGTACTTCAATGCATATGCAAGACAGAAGCCTTTACACCCAGACTATACGGACTCCCCAAAATCCACAAAGACTCGATCCCACTCAGACCCATCGTAAGCGCCATTGGCTCCCCGACATATGAATTATCCAAACATCTGGCCACCCTTCTACAGACCCACGTTGGACAGACTCCAGCCCACATCAGAGACTCAGGACATTTCATCGACAAAATCAGCACCCTGAAACTCAACCCCACAGACAAACTGGTCAGCTTTGATGTGGTCTCCCTGTTCACCAAGGTACCAGTGAGGGACACCCTGGCACTCATCAAACAGATCTTCCCAGAACACATCACAGCCTTATTTCAGCACTGCCTAACAACCAGTTACTTCCTATGGGATAATGAGTACTATGAACAGATGGACGGTGTCGCCATGGGAAGCCCCCTGAGCCCAGTTGTAGCAAATTTCTACATGGAACATTTTGAAAAACGGGCTTTAGAAACCGCACCCATTACCCCAACAGTCTGGTTCCGATTTGTGGATGACACCTTTGCAATTTGGAGTCAGGATGAAGAAGACCTAAAGAAGTTCCTGAACCACCTAAACAGCGTCCACCCCAATATACAATTCACCATGGAAAAAGAAGTGGACAGCCAACTTCCATTTCTAGACACGTTGGTCATACGCAAACCAGACCTCAAATTAGGACACAAAGTCTACAGAAAACCCACCCACACAGACTGTTACCTACACAAAAACTCCAACCACCACCCATGTCAGAAAAGAGGCATTATCAAAACCGTCACAGATCGTGCCAGTCGGATCTGCGAAACCCAATTCCTAAACTCTGAACTTAACCACCTTAATTGGGTCCTACAAGCGAATGGCTACTCCAAGAATGAAATAAAAAGAGCCATCAAACCAAGAAAGCAACATGCGACTGAAGAAGAAAAACAGCCACCCACCAACAAAGTATTTCTGCCCTATATCAAAGGGGTCACAGACCGCATGGGAAAACTCATGGAAAAGCACAATTTCCAATCTTCAGACCCACCAGAAAAGTACAAGAAGTGCTAAAATCAGCAAAAGACAAAAGGGACCCCCTCACCGCCGCAGGAGTATACCACATACCATGCAGTTGCGGGTAAGTATACATCGGGACCACAAAACGCAGCATCCATACCAGGATAAAAGAACACGAAAGGCACTGCAGACTACAGCAACCAGAAAAATCTGCAGTAGCTGAACATGCTCTCAAGCACACTGGACACAAAATCCTATTTGAAAACACAGGGATACTGGACAACACCAACAGCCACTATACCAGGCTATACCGGGAAGCCATTGAGATTCACAAACACCAGCACAGTTTCAATAAAAAAGAGGAGAGTCTAAAAATCAACAAAACCTGGCTACCAATCCTGAAAAATACAGCCTGCAAAAGGTCAACGAACTCAGCTCAACCACCAGGACATGTGAACAGTTCACACAATGAACTTGCTAATCACCCCCAGCAGCCCCTCGTTAACAATTCAATAGAAGAAAAAACCCTGCCTAATCCCCAGGAAGATACACACAGATGCTTACACCAAAACTAGCAGCCACTCAGTAACCCAACCCCACCCACACACACCCAATCTCCCCCCCCTTCCTTCCCCCCCACTCAGATCTCTATAAATACCCACAAAAGGGTCACATCACCCTGGGCACAGAGAGAACTGCTCCTGTCTGTGCTCCTGCACTCTGAAGATGCCGGTCACAGGTGCTGGCGAAACGTTAGGAAACAAAACTTCAAGAACACGGCCACACAGCCCGGAAGACCCACACCAGCCAATCATCTTCCTTGTTTACTGTATTTTTACCAAATCTAAAATGAGAAAATGATGATAATAAACTTGAAAAAAAAATGCCACTTGCAGTATTAGCTGTTTCCAATTCAGGCGTTACCTAATAGCAGAGGTGGGTAATTGATCACTCTTCTGCTTTCCACTCTTGAAGAATGACCTGAATCTTGTGCACACCAAATTCATAATTATTCTGTAGGTTTATTCCAATAAGCCGTTAGAAGAAATGGGGGAGATGGGTGGCATATCAATTCAAATGAATGAATGAATGAATGAGTGCAAAGAACCTATATAAAATTCATGCTTTGGAGATGGCTATTTAAGTCAGTTTATCAAACTTACATTAGAATGATTCTATTCATATCTAAATTTTCTATGTGTTGGGGAATGATTAAATAATAATAATAATAATAATAAACAATGCAGCATATTACTTCCATGCTGGTATAAGTCATCAAAGAAATGCTGTGTTCTATGAAAGTAACACAGAGAACACCAGAAAAGGCCAGATTTTCAGTGTGTCCCAAAATATTTAGGCTGTAACTCTAGATATGCTTTCCAGGGAGTAATGCCTTACTGAAGATAATAGGACATATTTCTGAGTAGGAATTGATAAGACTGTATTGTTAACATAGGATTTCAGCCCATGTTTTTAAAAAATCCTACAAGCAAACCTGCCCAGGCAAGTTTTCTCGAAGTCATATTGAGTGGAATTTGGAGTAAGCCTCTGAACTCCTTGGGATTGGCTTCTGAGTAAACTTGCCTAGGATTGGATTGTTAAGCCCATCAGACAATTATTTAGAAAGACATTGCATCTGAACCATGCTTAATCAGGGGACTGCTAGATATCAGGTACCACATCTGCGTATCATAGGAAAATCAATATAGAACCTAATTAGAAAAATGAAAGGACACATTTGTGTTTTATTTGCTGGCAGAAAAAGCTCTCAGACTTTCAACAGACAAATGAATAATTAAAATGCTAGGAAAAAGATGAGTCTTGGCAATGCAACTTGAGACACATTTTAAACAAAGCAATCAAATCATATTTCCCACAGGAGCAGCCCATGATCACTGAAAAGAGATTATTATAAACAATTGAACAGAGATGTCAAGAAACTGCATCTGACACACAGATACTGGAATGAATGAATGAAATATACACGTGCACACACATCCATCCATACATACACATGTTTTGTTTCATGCATAGAAAGAGGGAAATAAAATGTTTAGGATTAAAAACTGCACTTTTATCCTCTTTATGTATTCCTAATTCTTTATATGTAGAAAAAAAGATTATTCACCAGTCCAAGCAATTATTTTACTTTGAAGCATAATTGCCTCATGGGTACCTTATGTGTGTGTGTGTGTGTGTGTGTGTGTACACACACACACACACATACCAAAATTAGTATCAAAACCAATTTAGAAGCCTGAAAAAGATACATCTGAACAGATTTTCTAAATGGTAAGAGAAAAGTGACCAAATATAGAGTTTGTTTCATAGCCATGGAAGAAAAAAGTCTGTTTCTTACGTGTTAGAAAGATGGGAAACTGACAGCAAGCACATATTAAAAAATGACTACTCCCACAGATTTAATAGCTGGGCAAACTGATAATGGGAGAGGCCGTTTCTTAGGCTTTTTAGGAATTTAGGGCTTTAAAGATCAATACCAACAGCTTAATGTGCTAGCCAAATAATGCTTAGGATCATCCAACGAGATCCAACCTTCCATATACGGAAAGGGAGATGCTGGATGTTGAAGGTGGTTTTAGAAAAGGCTGAGGAATAAGAAACATTGCTAAAATGCACCCAAGAAAACTAAGAGAGCCAAAGAATGCCAAAAAGAAGTCAACATGTGCTTCATTAATTACAAAAAGGTATTTGATTGTGTTGACTATGTCAAGCTGTGGAATGTGCTTAGAAAAATGGAAGCTCCAGAACACCTCATTGTCCTCACAGAAAACCTACAGTATACACAGAAGAGGAAGCCAGAGACTAGCTGGAACATGGTGAAATAGATTGGTTCCAGGTCAGCAAAGGAGACAAAGCTCTATATTTTCTCCTTATTTTTTCAACCTATGCTGTATGTTGAAGGAGGCTTGATTGGAAGAAGATTAGCATGGTTTCAAAAATGGAGGAAGATACATTAATAACCTGCACTATGCTGATGATAGTTACTCTGACAGCTAAAAATGAAAGTGATCTGCAAGCTCTAGTAATGAAAGCCATGGAGCAAGTGAAAAAGTAGGACTAAGATTAAATATACAGTAAATACTAAGTGATTGACAATAGGTTCAGCAACCAATGTTGGAATTGACAATGAAGATATTGTAGGGGGTGGACAGATTCTGCCTTTTAGGATTGACTACCAACAGTAAACAAACCAGCAGTCAAAAAAATATGCTGGAGACCAACCCAGTAGGGTTGTGATGAAGGCCTTAGGAAATATGTTCAGATGCCTACAAAGATGAATATGCCTACAAAGATCAGAACTCTGCAGACCATAGTTTTCCCTGTGAAACTTTATAGAAGGGAATATTGGACTTTGAAGAAGCAGGATAGAGAGAGTATTGAAGTTTTTGAACTTTGTTGAAGATTCCTGATACCATGGATAGCTAAGAAGCAAATGGACCATAGAACAGATCGAACCAAAGTTCTCACTCAAGGTACGAAAAATCAAGCTCAAATGATAATATTTTGGATACATTATGCAATGAGTTACTTATGTCCAGAAATCTATAATGCTGAGAGAGTGGAAGGAAAGAGGATGACCAGCAGCAAGTTGGATGGGCTTGATTACAGTGGTGATGGATACACTATTGGAAGTCTTGAAGGGCCAGGTTGAGGACAGATCATCCTGGAGAAGATCTAACTATGTGGTCACTAAGAATTCATACCAACTTGATGTCACATAATCAATCACCAACAACTTAATAATTGTTCCTGCCAAGTAATTTACTAGTATATCTTTTGATATATAACCAATATACTGACCATAACATGATTTTTATACCTTGTACCTATTAGCAACAATCAAATGTACTTCCACTAGTTTAAACTTCCAAATGCTTTTCGTAGGCAGCTGCACTGTGAAAGTAGTCAAGACTCAATGTAATAAAAGCATAAGTAACTGGTACCAAATCCAGTAGGTGGTAAACTGTTCATGTTTGTGCATGCATGCATAAACACAGGGCAATTATATTGTTTATTGGTATTAATTTGTATGCTGCCTGATTCTCAAGGAATCGTATATATTTTATACCCTTTGTTTTTTTCAATGTCCATTTTGAAAATTAAACAAATATTCTGTTATTGTTATGGGATAGTAGGCAATATTGGACTATTTTTTAAAAAAAAATATCTGAATTTTCTGCTGTTAAACAAAGACAGAAATTTAATTATGAATGAATGAATGAATGAATGAATGAATGAATGAATGAGTGAGTGAGTGAGTGAGTGAGTGAGTGAGTGATTGAGTGAGTGAGTGAGTGAGTGAGTGAGTGAGTGAATGAATGAATGAATGAATGAATGAATGAATGCAAGAATGATCAACTGAATTAAACCATACCAGACAGTTTGGAGCCCACATATGGAGTTACAGTCAGAAAAGTACTCATGAAATATTCATTTATAAGCATGAACAAAGGAAACAGATTGAGGGTTTTTTATTTTTTCTTCAATTTCAACAATGTGAAGGTGATGAATTTTCCAAGCAGTGTCTCATCCAAGGCCCGTGACTTTGAATGAGACTTATACTTTATATTTGTTTCTATCTTCACTTTGCTTCTAAACTTAAAAAACAACAACAAAACCCTCAGTAATGGTAATATCCTTAATGTAATGCCTTTCCTCATGCATGTACACAAGTCTACACAGACAAAGTTGTACAGTTGGGCCTGACACTGATTCTTTGCAGCATGCTGAAAATGAGGATGCACATTTTCTTTCTCCAAGGAACAAGTTGCCCAACAAGGCTCAATATATAGGAGCTCTGTGACAAAATCAGTGGTTTGCACACTGGCAGGGTGGTCCCTTGGGAAGAATAAATAAGATTTTTCTGTTTTTTTTAAATCTTCCTATTGCATTCAAGGAGTGACAGTAAAATCAGATCAACATAACAGCTGACATTCAGCCACATCTTAAGTATTTGGAGTGGGCTTCAAAAGCTTTGGAATTATTGGATCCTAGCAATTCCTTGCTCACAGCATTCTGAGTATGGGATCAAGGGTGATTTTATTTCTGAATTCTGTATAACTTGGGCAGGTTTAAATCTTGGGCAATGAGTCAAAGCACAATCCCAACATTTTACTGCTATAAAACAAGAGGCACATTTTCTGCACCACCATTTTTCCTCTGTGGCTAATCTATCTTTATGGTATTGTATTGCATACAATTGAATCTTTCTTCTGCTGCCTCTCCTAATTAATTAACCTAGAGTACTGCCAGCTAATGATAACTCTGATGCAACTAATTCTTGCCAGTGATGAGAGGCCCATTTCCAGGAGAGTCTGAGCTTCACAAGTGGCTATGCCAGCCCTCCTGGCGCCCTTGAAAACTCAGTGATCAAAAGAAACAAAGTTACAAGGGCGAGTCAATGTTCATCCTTCTAAGTCCTGCCAGAAGAGGTCAAGCTGTATCAGTGTGTGCTAACCATCCTGACAACCCCCCAAGGCCAGAGTTAAGGAGCCAACCTTGCCAATTAGTTCTGCCACTCCAGAAAATTTAGAAATCAGAGACAGGAAGATACATAAAATAAACTAGAAGCATAAGAGCTTGTTTAAATACAGTTTTCCAAAAAACCTGCATTTTAAAATTGGAGCAGGGTCTGCTATTTTCATCCCATTCAGTCCAGAAGTGAAGGAGCTTTAGGCATTTTGAAGTGATCATATTATAATTTAGGAACAAGCTTTTTTTTTTTTAATCAAGTCTTAAATCTTGAAGCTGCTTGAATTAAATCTGTCTGCCATTTAATCTTGAATCACAAACTCAAATTGAATTATAGTCTCTTTGAATCTCAGAACTCCAATTCAAATCAAATCAAGGCTGATTCAACAGGCCTATTACTTTGCATGTTGATGTTCAACTTGCATGCATAATCAGTTCTGTGGAATTCAGTGAAGCTTACCTCTGAATAGTTATGGACAGATAATTGCTGGAAAGCTGTAATCCTATATATACATATTATCTAGAAATAAAACTTCCTGAACACAATGATCTTCTGGGTAAGCAAACAGGAAATGTTATCCTACAACTGCAGTTTCATGCACACTTGCAAACTGAAGAGATACTTAAACTTATTTTCTTCTAATTAACATGCATAGACTTAGACTATAAAACTGTTTATTACATCTTTTATGTATTGTTCTACTATAAAACATGAAGAATACATATGATAAGGAGGAAATGAGGTTTTCTTTGTAAGCTACCCAGAGTTGAGAGGAGTCAGGGAGCACAGAAATTTAAAAATAAATAAATAAATAAATAAATAAAAATATTCTGTCATCTATATCTGGAACATCTGTTCCTTTTCTGGATGTATTTTATGGAACATATTTTGGAAAGTGTGCTATGTAGCAGTGTTCATAAAGGTTCTTTCTCTAGGTCTTTTAAGCCTTAAACAACATTTCCAGTTATAGCCCTGGATTTCTGTTCGTGGTTTCTTGCTATTTTTTTTTTTAATTTAAGAAAAAAATGGCCTATTGATTTCTAGGGTTTTTTGTTTTGTTTTTTTGCTAACCAAATGTATGTAAGCAGGCAGCTCATTTATCCAATTTCACCCTTATGGAACTTGAAGTGGTTGCAATCTCTGAAGTCCTCTAATTGGGGTTGATTGTGGAAAGGTCATATAAACTTTAAACACAGATGTCCTCTGACACAGCGATAATAGCACAGTAGAAGAGTCAGGAGGGTAAATCCATTGCATGGGAAGAATGGAACAATTGTACAAAATTCATTGTAAGGGAGGAGGGAAGGATCAGTGATTGCACCGAATTTCTCCACTCAATCTTCAAAGGAACAAGATTGCAGGACTGGCTAATTTGTTCCTTCCTTGCCCAATTCCCACATATAAGTCATGGCTTCCTTTTTACATAAGTTCCTTAATATGATTGTATTTTAGGAGAGGTATTCCCAAATGGATGTCTTTTAGGGATATTTGGCCTTCTAAATGTCTGCAAAATAGCATGTACACCTTCAAGGTTGTAAGAACAAAAGGAAGGAAGGAAGACATGCAGCCTGGGGAAGCAAAAAGTGTATGGTGACAAGATTAAGGAGTTTGTACTTAGACACAATTTTAAAACAGAAAAGTGAGAGGTGATTGCACATAGTTTAAACTGAATTGGGCAATGTAATGATTTCAGACTGTACCAAGTACTCTCTGAATAATTGTTTATAATGACCTGAAAATCAAGATGAACAGAACTTATGACTTTCCAAATAATTGCATGAAATGTGAACTGATTCTTACATGGAATGGTTTGCAAATTGACCTTATGCCACAAGCTTATAATTGTCCCTAGAGGGAGTCAATAAACTGATGGTCACAATACTAAAAATAAGGGAGGGAAAACAAACATTTCAGCATCTTAGAAGTGAGCTCTATTTTGTTCAGGGAAGCTTGCTTCCAAGTAAGTGTGCAGGGAATTGCAAACTTTCTGAAATTCAACAGGGCCCACAATGAATTATGTTTGAAAAGCTTCATATTAATCAGGTCTGCTAAGTGACTTGGGAAACCTAGACCAATTGGCTCTCTTTTCTAGACCAGTGTTTCTCCATCCTTTTACATGTGTGGACTTCAAGGGTTACAATTACCAGTTAAAGCGGCTGTTGTCCTGTGCTTGTGCCAGCTTGACTCTAAACTGGTTTCAGAATATGCTGTCTGGACTGAGACACTTGACAACAGCTCGCAAGGTATTTGGTTTGGGATGCTAACTGTGTAGAGGAGTAAAAGACAGCCTTGAAGAAGATATGTGGCAACCATCAGAAAAAACATGAACTTAGCCTGGAAAGCAGGAAGTGGTGAGGAAGAAGCTCAAGATTCCCCCACTTTGACTAGTATAAGAGGGAGAGTAAGAGAAACATTGTCAGCTTTTCAAGATTCTATTATTATAGCCTATGTCAATAAAACAGAATTCCAGTATTTCTTGTGGTGTCTGATTCCTGACCTGGTCTACCGTGAAGGCCTGACGGCTATCCTCCCCTCCAACTGGACATTTCCCCTATTGTTATGCCCTCCTACCTTTCTGACTCAAGAAAGCAGCGGCCATTTGGTTGCCTACTCCTGCTGTAATAGATTGCGCATGGAAAATGTTCCAGACCCTTCAAATAGTCAACTAGATTATTAATAGAAAATGAACTCTTTGACTATATTACTTTAATACTTTATCATAAGCACAGATTATTAATAGAAAATGAACTCTTTGACTATATTACTTTAATATTTTATCATAAGCACACAATGTTCCATTGCACATAGAAAATGTTCCAGGCCCTTCAACTAGTCAACTAGATTATTAATAGAAAATGAACTCTTTGACTATATTACTTCAATACTTTATCATAAGCACATACTACCAGCTGCTGGTTTTGAATCCAAATAGCTTGGAATCAGATTTGAGGAAGAACGGACTTTTCTCAGTTATACCTACCCAAATCCTAATAATATCTTCAGAGGCTCTTCTCTGAGTGGTCTTCCTAAGTGAGGTACTTCAAGTAGCTACTGAGCCTCACCATGAATCCAGCTGTGGAGACCACAAGTGAAGAGAAGGGGATGGTGGAGCAAGGATAAGAGATTGCCAGGTCAACTCCATTGCCCCTTGCTTCAGTAACACTGATCTCTCTAGTGTATGTGTGTGTGTGTGTAATTTTTATTAAGGATTTTAACTGCAACAGTAAAATCTAATACAAGCTAAAAGAAAGAAAGAAGAATAGAAAGAAACGGTGAAAAGTAAGAATATAGTTAAAAAAAAGAGAAAAGAAATATATGAAGAAGAAACTTCCAACCTTCGTCACAACGAGTATAAACATTTTTATAACTCCTCACCCCTCTTAGTTTACAACAATGATCCCTTCATCTCATATCCCATCTTTTATCTGTAGACAAACCTATAAAGCATTACCTTTCCAGTTCTGGTGTCAGCAGAAAGTCCATTAAGGGTTACCAGAGATAACAAACACGGTATGTTATTTTAACCTTGATTAAATAAGCCAGTCCATTCAAATAATGTCATAGAATCTGATTTCTTTTCACTTCTTCTTTGTCCCTTCTCACAAGATTCTTCAAAGCTTTAACAAGCCTGTTTTGTAAATCCAATATAAAAGAATTATCCAGGTCACTCTGTTGGTTTGTTATTTATATTTCCCTTTTGATTTTTAAAACATCAACTTTTTTTTTTGTATGTCCAATGAGATATCCTTTTCCATATCATTCTCATAACCTGTCATTTGTAGAGCCATTTTTGATACCATCTCAGTCTTATGAAATAAACTTGTTTCTCATCTGCTATTTCTTCCATAACATCTTTTGGATACAGCCTATCCATAGAAGCAAACATTGTTATTGACATTGTTGATATTAACTTCTGATTCCATTTTTAAAAGTACCCTTCAGCATTTTCAATGTTAAAATGTTTTGCATCATTTTATAAGTCCCAGTTAATTAGCTGTTAATCAGGCATATGTATTTTTTTTCCTTTAACTAAAATCTTTAGTTTCCTCTAGTGTCCAATTTTTTAAATTCCTTATTTTTGTCTTGCAAAAATCCAAACAAATCTATTTCCCATGGGAAGGATTCATTCATTCCAAAATCCTATTCCAAATTTATCTGGACCCTTAATCCATTTATAACTTTCTAGAATTAAAGTCTTATTTAGCTTTTTTTGTTTATTTCAATTTTTTAAAATTCTTAAACATATAATTAAAATGTTATTTCATTAAGGATTAAAGGAAACCTCACCCAGCATTTTCAGACTTGTTAATCTGAAGGTCTCTAATAGCTTAAAAGTAATTAGCAAGCAATTTCCAAACATGATTAGAAAAAGAAGTTTATGAATTTAGTGTCCTTTAAAAGGTGTCGACCACAGTTGTGAGCAAGATGGTTATTCCTGTTGTCTCCCAGCACTCAAAATTTGCTGGGGACTGCTGTCTTGTGGCCTCCTCATGAGAAGCAATAGTTTAGAGTGCATGTGAGCAATCTCCCATCCTGTCCTTGTCTGGAGAGGTTCTGAAGAGCTGGTCTACTCACCAGCTCTTCATTCGTTACAGCAGTCGTCAGCTCTGCTTCTGTAGAGCCATCTTCAGTCCTCCATTTCTTCCTCTGGAAGTCTGTCTAGCTCCATTTTGTCTAGGGGATGGCAACTTTTTCCCAACTCTGGTCTGAACAATATCACACGTGATTCAACTCTCTCTTTCTCTCTCATTCTCTCTCTCTCTCTCTCTCTCATCATTTTTTTTTCTTTTTTCTTTTCTTCAATATTTCATGTGAAATTACTGTGTTGTGAGATTTTGGCAGATTGCCATGCTCTGGAGTGAAATCTCATAAGATTCTGATGCTGTTGCATGAAGCAGGAGATGCTGTGGTTTTAATTCCTGACCTACTAAATAGGAGGTGGCTTCCAGGTGTTTGTGACAAGTCCCTGACCCCACTGGAGAGTGTAAACAAAGATAAATATCATCAACGTTTCCAGTTTTATTAGATACTTTCTTCTATTGTTTTCTATGCACAGTTGAATTAAATAACAGAAGATATATATATATATATATATATATATATATATATATATATATTTCTGTGATCACCAGGGAACACCTAGAAGGTAAAAGGAAATGTCAGAGTCACGCAACTCCTAGTTCTGGAATCCAAGGAAAAGGAATGGATATTATTTCTTGGTCTGAGCATTGTTAAACTAGTTTAAGGCTCTCCTGAGCAATACCATAGGCTGTCCTTGCCTCCATTTATAATGAAACATTGCTCGGATAAAGGAGAGGTGACCAAACAGTCTAATAAAATTATGAGCTCAGTTTAGCACAGCAATGCATAACTTTCCTCTTATACAAGAGATGGATACAATGGACAAGGGGAAAAAATGTATGGAACACTATTCTTTCTTCAATATTTTTGACTATTAGATTCTATTTTTATTCTACAGCTAAAAATGCCCTTTGCACTCTATCTTTTTTTAGCTTATCCTACCTGGTAAATTAGTAGCTGTGAAGTTCAGGAGGCCTGGCATACCAAAAATAGATCATTTTTATTAAAGAAATTTTTAAAAGAATACAAATTTTGAAAGAAAAAAGTAAGGAAAATAAAGAAAAGTAATAAGTGGAAAAAAAAGTACAAAGAAGGGAAGGGAAGGGAAGGGAAGGGAAGGGAAGGGAAGGGAAGGAAAGGAAAGGAAAGGAAAGGAAAGGAAAGGAAAGGAAAGGAAAGGAAAGGAAAGGAAAGGAAAGGAAAGGAAAGGAAAGGAAAGGAAAGGAAAGGAAAGGAAAGGAAAGGAAGAAGCAGCTTCTGGTCTTAACAGCAATTACAAGTACCTTTATATTTTACCCTCTCTCTCTAAGGTTACAACATAATTTCCTTCTTTCCATCGTCTACCCTTTCTAATCATCAAACCTATAAATCACTTTTTTTTTCTTTTTTCAGCAAAAAGCCCGTATGGAGTTTCCAGTCACTAATAAATGTAGCTATTGTCCTTTCTGTAATCAAACAAGTTGATTTTGCCAAAAGAGATCTTTTCACTGAACAATCCCTGATATGTTTCCAGGTGGAGCAGGGTTGTAAGGAACATTTTTTTTAATTAGTTCTCTGTCCTGTCCTTTGTACGAGCCCCTAGATGAGTGTTTTTCAAGCTTGGCAACTTTAAGATGTGTGGACTTCAACTCCCAGAGTGGCTGAGGAATTCTGGGAGTCAAAGTCCATGCATCTTAAAATTGCCAGATTTGAAAACACTGACCTAGATGATAGTTTAAATAAGTAAGTAAGTAAGTAAATAAATAAATAAATAAATAAATGAAAGTTTGGATTCATTCATATCTTTTTTTTTCCTCTGATCCCTGCTTTACTAAGACACATACCCAGAGGGGCAAAACATTGCAATTAGTAAAGCCTCATTTGGCTTTATTCCTAGTGACAGTACAGAAGCAGTTTACCATTTCCTCCTTCCAGAATTCCTTTTTAACTTCCCAGGCTAGCCTACAGCTCTGAGGAGTCCTGCTCTTCCCCCATCCAAGTACTAATTAGGCCTGACCCTGCTTAGCTTCCCAGGTCAGACAGCCATACTTTTATGCTATCTCATACTTCAGTCCTTGAATGGATTTTTTTTTTTTTTTTGGCCTGATAATTAACTTAGAGGAGCAAGTAATCCATCCTGAGTAGAAGCCTTTTGTAGCACAACTCCCACATATATGGGAGGAAACATGATAATTGGGTGCTGCTCTATTGCTACATTAGCTCAAACCACTGAATCTGACAGATCAAGATCAAAACCAAAATAGGCTAAATAGGCAGGAGCAGTGCCGTAACCTTTTGGTCTATCCATCTGCCAGGTAGGTGCTGTTCAGATTGATTCAGGTATCTTAGGGATTGGCTCAGAGCCCAGGGGAGTGAGAGATTATGTCTTCAAAGGGCCCAAAAGATAATGGCCTCTGGACCCAGTGGACCGGAATAAGAGGGGAGGGGACCTGCTCATACCAGCCTAAAGTTGCCTGTTTAGAGAGGAAAGTAGTACTTCAGCACTGAAATAAAATATTAAATAAATTAAATAAATTAAAAAGTCTTTAAACTGCCTCAGGTATGGAGTTGGTGATGAGATGGTTGTTACTGCAGCTATTGCTGAAGCATGTTCATGCCATAGTCAGATACAACTGGACAAGACCCTATTGCTGCAAAGGTTACTGTCCTCCAGATGAACTTTGTGAAGGCTTGATTATGTGCTGTCAAGTTGGTGGTGGTGACTCTTAGTAACCACATAGACAGATTTTCTCCATGATGATCTGTTCCTAACTTGGTCCTTCAGGTCTTTCAATGGGGCATCCATCACCACTGTAACTGAGTCTAACCACCTTGCTGTCATTCTCTTCTTCTCTTTCTTTCCACCTTTCCCAGCATTAGAGCCTTCTCCAGAGAGTTGGGTCTTTGCGTAATGTGCCCAAAGTAGGATAATTTGAGCCTGGTCATTTGGGCCTCAAGTGAGAACACTGGGTCACTTTGTTCAATGATTATTTAGTTTGTTTTCTTGGCTGTCCATGGTATTCACAGGAGTCTTCTCCAACATCAAAGTTCAAAGGTGTATCCTGCTTTTCAAAATCCAACTTACGCTCCCATAGAGTATCACAGAGAATATCATGACTTTCATGATTCTGGTCTTTGTAAGTATAGACACATCACAACATTTGGATTTATCTTCCAAGGCCTTCAGCACTGCTGGACCAAGTGCTAGTCTGTGGTGCACTAAGTGTTGCGACTTAGCTTCAATAATTTAGGTTTACTGAGCTAATACTGCAATTAGCCCTGTGTTTTCATTTCCTATTGTGCTTGGCAGCCTAGGGGAGCCGTGCTGCTCCTCAAAGTGTTTTACAAATTATACACAGCACCTCCAGCACTTCCCTTAACCAGAAAGGGGTTTCCAAGTATGTCCTGTGCATGATCAGAAGCCCATTTTCTCCAGAGATATGACACGCTACTTAAAATGGATGCTTCACACAAACCTGATATGTGTGTTGTGCATGTGTGTGTACACACACCTCCCTGCATAACTGGTAATGGTAACATAAAGAGAGGAATGATAAAAATAAAGTTGAAGGACTGAATGTTTCAGAAAACTTCATGTTAGGATTCCTTCCCCCCCAAATTATCCTCAGGTAAAGAAGGAAAACAATTCAGGAGGAATAGAATAATGCAGGACAGAGTAAGCTTATAGATCATAAGGGAAGCCATCCAAAGGAATCAGATCTTTTGGAGCTGAGTGCACCAATCATTGCACTTAAGGCTTTGAAGTTCAAAAGTAACTGGAAGAAAGCTATATAGGCAGTCTTTGCAATAGACAGTGGCTTTATCTATTATTCTGCAAGTAGAAGATTTTGCAACAGCCGCTAAGGAAATAAAGGTTATAATTGTAAATTAGCTGTAACCATCTTCCTTGTATTTATTCCATTAACTTGTTTCAAGTTGAGTCCAGGCCACAGGCCAATTTAACATGCATGACACACATACATAATAAGGTCTGGGAGCACATACTGGGAATTTTTATGGGCAGCCTTTTCCCCTTATCATACAAAGCCATTGCACAATAACATGATTGCTGCAAGGATGACTTCACTGTTGATAGAATGAAATTACTCATTTCCAAAGGTTCATTTTCGGTGTGTTTTCTTCTAGATTTAATACGAGTGGCTAACCAGATTGTCATGCTAATCCCTAAAGCCAATTTGAGGCAATGGGCAATTCAATTGATGCAGTTGATTTTCTCTAATGCTGTTCCAAATTTAATGGTCACTGGTTTGCTTTTCAGATTGAGTCTTTATTTCAGGAAGTAGTCCTGCCAAAGACTGATAGTGTGTGAGATTTGTACTATACTTTTCATAACTATCAGATTCAAGAAAAGATGGAGTCAAAATCTGGAATTATCAAGACAGGGAGAAAAGATTCTAGCTCTCTGATTACACAAGTCATTGTTGCAGTTTTTCAGACTGGAAATATAGTCCCAAATCAGAAGTTCTTCAGAGAATTATCACACTAATAACATGTCCTTAGATTTCTTTTAGCTGCTGAACATGTAGGCAAGCAGTATAATTATTAAAGCAGTGGAAACTCAGAAGTTCTGAGCAGTTTGACCCAGGTTAAATGAGATTCACTTGAAATTGCGTGCAAAAGACCAGCTTAAACAATTTAGCCTGCAAGTTCAGGGAATTCCTGTATGTATATATGTATGTTAAGGTTTATGCAGCCAAGGAATATCATAGGATTGTCCTGTTACTAACTTTATTGATTTGGATGAAAAAGTAGGTGGATTAAAGAGGTAGTTCATAGAAGCTCTATTGCAATATAATTATGATACTGGAATTTAAGTAGCAGGCAAGGATTAACATGTTTATCTTTTTAAATACATCCTTAGGCATTTGAATAAATACAAGTCTGTGATGGAAGTGTGGCCTCACAGGCATCACAATCCCATTTAACATGAGGTAACGTAGGGAAGTGATTTTATACCGTGCATTAGATAAATGTTTTGTCTAAGCCTGAATATGGCCCATTCTCATTACTGTTTTCTACAGCAGTTAACTGTTGCTGCTACAAAAAAATGATGCATCTGAATATCTCTTGTGTATGTATCATATTAGTGTGAATTCCAGATTATTTTTCCATTCTCCCTGCTGATATACTAAAATGTTCCCAATGTGTCTTAGATCAATTTTATGTACAGTGATCATTTTTTTCTGAATGTCTCAGTACTTGGGAAATTCCAATATAATATATGTTCCAACATTACCAGCAATCCGTTTTTAAAGAAAGTTTCAAGACCAGTTTGTCATAAGGCATGACATTTGCTTGAAGAAAAAAGAATCAATGGACATGGCTATTGCCTTCTGTGGGTACTTAACGGGTTCTTTCTTTTTTTTAAACATGACCGATGGATATTTCAAGAGACACAGATGCATTAAACGAATCAATAGTTTTCAGACTCTGTTTCTAGCACTATAGATGGTCACAGAAGCTATGGAAACTACTGAATGCCAGGTTGCTACTTGGATAAAGACACTTTATACCGTACTGCACAATATCCTAGTTTAGAATGTTGACTTTGTTTCCTTTATAGGAATTTGATAGTCAAATATATTCATTGAGTGAAGTGATCTTGTACAGTCGCTCATGTAGTCAATGCCATGTCTGGACTCATGCAATTAAGCCAAGCCATGGGTTCCTCTTGCTCTAGTCCAAAGTTATTTTTGCAAACAAGAAACTGTCAGCTTTGCAAGGTAGTCCAGACAAGAAGCACAACCAGGACTACTAGCTCTAACTTTACTGTAAGGTTACGTTAACAGAATCTTGCAAGTCTGAAAGTACATCTCTCCCTACTTGCCTTTACAGTCCAAGAAACTAAGGAGGATCCTTTCTGGGATGTTTGCCACACCCCCATTTCTTCGGTGGACTCAGCTATTGCTTGTCTGACTGTTGTCTAGTCTGCAGCTCTTCCACCTGTCTCCCAAGGTCATTCCCACATAGTGTTACAGTTAAGGCAGATCTGGAGAGTTCCAAGGTGATGGAAGGCTATAACTTGATCTTGCAGCTGGAGGGCTAATTGGCAAAACTTCTGTTTTTGTTAGTCCAATAAGTATAGTGCTCACTTAATGTCAGCCTTGCAAAGTAATCCAGACAAGAAGCACTCCCAGGAGTAAAAGGTCTAGCTTTATTGAAGGTTACATTAACAGAATCTTGCAAGTCTGAAAGTACATTTCTTCCCTCTTCCCCTTTAGAGCCCAAGAAATTAGAGAGGGTACCTTCTGAGATGTTTGCCATGTCCGCATTCCTTCTGTGGGCTCAGCTGCCTGTTATCTGACAGTTCCCCTGTCTGTGGCTTTTCCCCCTATCTCCCAAGGTCATTCCCACATACCATTATAGCAGCTCTATTCTGCAAGCAGCAAGTGTTGCTGCAAAAGTGACTGCTTTTGACTGATCTTGATTAGAGCCAGTGGTTGGGTATTGATTGGCTGAGACATCTCTCTTCACATATGGACCAGAAATAAATGACAAAGGTTAGGCACAATCAGAAAAGATAGAGACCTTGAAATATTTGAGGAAAATAAATTGCTGGCCCAACGAGTTATTGAACTTGTTTGAATAACGAGTTATTTATCAAATAAATTATATAAGAAAATATTTAGAAACATGCCTTCTATATATAAACAAAAGGTTTAATTGCAAACCATTATGTTTCTGAAGTGAATTCGAAATATGCAATACATCTGTTTTGTGACAAACATAAAAGTATTAGTGGCCAACAATATCTTACCCTATTTCTTTTCTTTATTATCTTACAGGAAAAATAATCATTTAACAGTCAGGGAACAGATGGGAACAGTTCCCACATTATGCCTTCTCTTGAAATTTACTATGCCAAAGGCATGTGTGGAGGCAATATCAAAAAGTCAAGATGGTGACTATGAACACATGATCTAATCCCTTTTAATGAATATGCCAGATGGGGAATTCTGTGAATGGAAGTCCACGCATCTTAAAGTTGCTGAGGTAGAGAAACTCTGATCTAGATTGTCAGAATTACCCAAAACTAACCTTGTGGATCACAGAAAACTTCTTTCAGTTTAAAGGAGACCAACTAAAGCATGTTAAAGAAAGAATGTAAGGCTCTTTGCAACGGCTTATTATCAAGAAAGCAAGATTCTCACAGATTCAGATAGTGCAAGCTTATTGCAGAGAAAAAGAATTAGGTTATAGAATCTTGGAAACTGGATAACTATACTGTGGGCCTCATTTATCAATGAGTACATTAAGTCAGAAGCTGGCTAGTGTCTTTGATCTTCTTTCTGAGTCTTGATTTAATGGGGAAGATGCTAATTGTTGCCACCAAAAATATTATCTGTTCTTATTCTGCAATATTTTGGAAATGTCCATTCCATTGCAGTGAATTGTTATCTTAATTTTCCACAAACTTAGCCACTAATGTTTGCTACTAATGTAAGTCAATAACAAATGAGCTAGTAGTAAAAGGGCAAAATTGAGGTCAGCAAAGTTTGTGAATGTATCTGCTTCTTAAAAAAAAAAAGGCTTACTGAATGCCAGGTTGATAAGTGGGAAAGATACTTTATACCACCTTTGGATGGCTGTTAGTGTTTTTAATATTTTGCAGGAAAAAAAATCTTGGAAAACAAAACCATAAAGGGACACAAAAGTGGATGCAACTTACTACTATATACTTGTACTATTCTATTTTTTGCTTGCCCTGAATATAGATATAGCCCTTGATATATCTTGGGTGGGTGACTATTGCAGCTGCAAACATAAAGTCTTTTCTCTTTTTTTGGCAGTTTATATGTAAGATCCACAGTTGAAGCAGATCCTTCAGAAGTCTGTGAATAACTTGTGCTGGTTTCTCATGCTGTATAAACTATATGATTGGCCCCAGATCCTATAAGTAAGAGCCAATTTTTCCATCAATGGACTAGCACAAAGTCAGTTTTGGTTATGCACACAGAATTGGATTGAGCTAATTGAAAGTCTTTACAAAATGGGAGATTATTATTTTTATTTTTTGCATGAGTTACAGTTCTTGTACTGTTGATAAATCAGTATAAATATTAAACATAACAGTGAGGAGTACATGAAACAGTCATGAATATTGTTAACAAGTTAGCATAACCCTGTGTTATAAACAAGCCACAAAATTTAACATTTAAGTTCCTTGGAACATCATCATCATCATCATCATCATCATCATCATCATCATCATCATTTAAAGCCTGGAGTTGAAAAGGAGAATTTTACCAAGAATCTTATCTCCAAGAAAGACTATTCTGAAGTTAATATCCCTCCCACCCACCCCTGAGAGCTTCCTTTTTTGTAGATGAAAAGTGTGCAATGCCTTATAAAGGAAATAAATAACTCTGCCAATAAAATCAGCCCATAAGCAGAGAGAAAGAAGGCAGCTGGCCAGCTATTTCATCCCTAATCATTTAAGATTTCAAATGTATTTGTATTTGATGTAATGTTAAGAAGTGGTAGACTCACTGTTGTTTTCTGTTCAACATTCCTTCCTCAGCTCCCAGCTTCTTTGCTTGCTCATTTTCTGACCTGAAAAAGCTCCATGGAAGAAGCTCCTTTATCATGGGATGTAACTGAAACAGGGGGAGCCATGCAGACCACTGGAGAGAAGAATGTCCAGTGAAAGATGGGTCATTCACACCAAATGGTATCTTTATTATGAAGATACTTGCATGATCCCTGCATTCTAGCCATGAGAATCATACTGCAGAAAGAATATAATTCAAAAACAATTTCTTTCCCGTTACATTGAATGATAACACTGAAAAAGTATAAAATAAATTTTTGGCACTGTAGCTGAGCTATATGTTCAGGCCTTTAAGAATCATTACCTGAACTTTGACCTGTACTCAAAAATAAATAAGTCATAGGCCCTTATTTTTCCAGCAATTTCCATTTGGGCAGGTATAATGGAGTCCATATTTGTAGATACGCAAACCCAGGTATTGGATACGTAGGCTTCTCTGGTTCCCTCAAGTGAGGGTCCCTAAACCCTTCCTCCACAATCTCTAAAGTTGCAGCTTCCAAAATTAGTGTGTGTGTGCATCTATCTGATCACTACCACCATTACTCTTTACAGAGGTATTTACTTTCTGCACTTTGATGCAGGAAAGGTGAGTGGGGTCTCCTCTCTCTCACTTTTCTTACTCTTCTGTAGCTAGCAGAGTGGTCAGGATGCAAAACAGGGCAACAAATGTCAGAAGTAGATACAAGTGCTATCGTACAGATTATGGTTAAGGAGCTAGTTAAGAATTCAAGACAATGGGGGAAAGAGAAAGAAGAATCTCGTGGGTCCTGTGGGCTTTACCTCACAGCTATCTTGCAGGCATGAACACACATGCAGATACATATGTCAGGCAGGTAAAACAAAGCAAGATGAAGGATGCAAAGAGAAAAACTGGTCCAATCAATTAGCAATATAAATAACAACAAGAAGATCCTAATTCACAGCTTGCTCCATATTTCTCCAGATAGCTAATTCCGTTGGATGTGTTCCTTAACCTGATGGGAGCCAGACCAGAGAAAGACGTTGTCTCTTTTGAAGGAAGGCAAAGGCAAAATGAAGCTGCTTCCTCACTTCTAAAAGCTCACCTGAGAGAGGGAAGCCTTCCTGCTCTGGGTTCGAGAACCATAGAGATGATTTTGAAGATAGTAGGTAGAGATTGAGAGCAAAACATGAATTAAGCCTGAGAAGGGAAGAAGGCATTAGAAAGAAACTTAAAAAGGCTTCCATATGGACTATTTTTGTAGAAGAAGGTGGGAACAGAAAAAGCTGTCAAGCTTATAACATTCTATTATTATAGCCAATATTGATAATGTAGAGTTCTGCTTTTTCCTCGTGGAGTCTGTTTCTTGACCTGGCCTCCTTCAAGGACTGACATCCTGATTAGTTGCTTAATGTCTGACTTGTCTGGACTTTGCTGGGCTCTGCCCACTGTCTCACTGGATGGTTGATTAACTCATTCTGAGACCAGCAGCAAAATCCTACAGAAGAGAAGGAACTTCTCTTTGGCCCCATGGACAGACTGCATTCCATTACCCCCTCTCCAGTATACTTCAATTCAGTATGAGAAGAGATCTACCCCATTACTTTGAAATAATATGCACTTGTCCATCACACACTTAACTGGGTCAGTAATGCATGTGGGCACAATAAAAAGAAGTCAGGTAACCAAGTCAACTAACCCTGGGGGGGGGGGTCATTTTAGAATTAAACAGACTCAATAATATAGAGGATTCAATTAACTTCTTCCAGTCAGTCATGTCATGACCATCTTCCAAGAAAGAGTTGGAGTAAAACCCTGCTGAGAAACTGAGTCTGCACATGATAAAACACACTGCCAAGGCTCAGCATTCCAGAATGTGCCTGGGCCAGGACTCGCCTACTGTTACTTTCCTGGCCAATGGCAAAGAAGCCAACGATGTCTGAAACCAAGCACAAAGGCTAATTGGGTGCTAATTGTTTGCAATAGAAAATTATGTTTTTGACCCAGGTAATGTGATTCTCAATGGACAAAACTACTGGGAAGGAGATCTAAGTGGGCAAACAGCAGATTGGATTAAATCTATTGTAGCAACAGCAACTCCAAGACCTGTTCCTGCTATTGTTTTATTTTCCATTAATATTATAATCTAAGAGATGAATTCATGACTAAATCTGATAGATAGATAGATAGATAGATAGATAGATAGATAGATAGATAGATAGATAGATAGATAGATAGATAGATAGATAGATAGATAGATAGATATCTATCTATCTATCTATCTATCTATCTATCTATCTATCTATCTATCTATCTATCTATCTATCTAACTCAGAAATCCTTTCTACTAATTTCAGATTTGCTATTCTGGCCATACAGCAGTGGAAAAGGTACTTTCCATGTGCTCAGAGATCCTTGAGTTAAGCAACAGTATATACTTAAGTGCATATAGCTTAAATTAAGCTCTGATGTGGAAAGACATCCAGGTGGTCGCCCTATGACACTTGTACAGAAATGAGAGTTTCAGTGTTCTGAAAAGAACAAAGCAAGTTCCTATGAACCAAATAATGGCTAGCAAAACATATGCTTAATTATAAAGCACAGTTCTTAATGAGTCATCTATTACATTTGCAGAACTGCCCCACTGGATTTAGGTCAGAGTACTCAGCAATTAAAATAAAGCATGCTGCAATATTTGAAACGGAAATAATGAATTTAGAAAGCATGCTGAAGCACACCAAATACTAAAATGACATTGATTTTGCTGTCTTTTAGAGAGTATTTAATGACTCATGAATATGCAAATGTCCTAAGCCCCAACACTCTGCCAGGTTCTCAAGTAAACAAAATGAATAGCCAGAAATTTCTGCTTTTCATGGGGTGGGAGGTAGGGGGAAGATAGCATACATAAGGCCACCAGGCAGATATGAATCAATTATACCATTAAACCCAGAAAATGGATACCAGATAAACAGTCTAGCTAAAGGGGTTATTTTATATGTTTATTTCTATTTGGATTGCAATATATAATCCATATAAAATCTGTATTAGTTTGGATAGCATTGTAAGACGGCCAGCCTTGTCAGGATAGTTCACACATGCATGAATGTCACATGTCATCCAACATTAGATAAGTAGCACCTAAAAGCTTAATCTCCAATAAATGTCTTCAGATTCCACAGAAAAGTTCAGCACTTGATGTGATAAATAAGTTTTTTTTTTTCATACTAATAGATCTGGGTGGTCCAGATATAGATGCACTTCACTAGTTTCTGCTGCGCTACAGAATCATAGATTGCTACAGCTGGAGGAACCCTCCCCTTCCCAATCTAGATTCTATATAATTCCAGAAGAAGGATGTTCACTCCCAATAAGAAGCAACTCACCTCTCATGTAGGCATCTTTAGTAAAGAATATCCAACTAGAAGCTGCCTTCCAGTTGGAAATCACCACAGTGGCAACACCTGGCTAACTTTGGCTGATTGTGAAAAAGCTAGTTGTGTCTGATTAGTACTTAACTGGGAAACTATCAAGAAGTCCTAGGGATGTGGATTATTTATTTCTTATTTCAATTTGTATGGCTACCTACTCACCATGCAATTCTGGGCAGCTCGCAGAGGGTACAAAAAGAAAAGCAATCAATAGAAACGCATCATGGTGGAGGCAACTTAGATTCAAAACTTTAAAACTGGGCTCACAATACAACCTGGGCTCACAAAAGAACTTTCCCCCAGTGGGGAAAGAACCAGGTCCTTGAGGCCTTTGTAAAGGCTGTCATGGTCAGGACCATCCAAATTTTGGGGATATGTTATTCTATAGGGAAGATGTGACAACAGAGAAGCCACGTCCTTTGTCCCATAAGACAACACTGCTTAATTGATGGGACCTGGAGCATGCCAACTCTGCAACAGCTTCAAATCAAATCTTTATTACTGTCATAGGCCAGCATAACTGCAATAGCTTGTTGGATAAGCAGAAATAATTGGAGACAGATGGTCCTGCAAATATCCAGGGGCTGTGTCATGAAGGGATTTGTAGGTGACCACCAGTACCTTAAATTTTACCTGGAAGTCTACTGGTAACCAGTGCAGCTTGCATAGTGGTGTGTTTTTTGTAACCATAATGCAACCATAATCTCTCATGCAACTGTATTAGATCTTATTGAAACCAGCATCCAACCTAATTATTTATTTATTTAGTTAGTTTAAATTCTTGCTATCATGCATAATTTCCATGGTTGAAATAACAGGTTTCCTGAAGATAAAAAATTTGAAGACTAGCGACAGGAATAAATAGAATCAGACAGCACTCATAAAAATATCTGTCCCATTAACAGTATAAAATTTGGAAGAATCATGAAACTGCTGAGACTGTCTAGACCACATCCAATTCTGATAATACTGGAAATGCTAGTTTCTACATTAACTTGCACCAAGTATAGGCTCTTGTTTTCTCTTTTTTCTCTCACATTGATTTTAAGCAAAACATAGTGAAAATAGGAAGGAAGGAAGGAAGGAAGGAAGGAAGGAAGGAAGGAAGGAAGGAAGGAAGGAAGGAAGGAAGGAAGGAAGGAAGGAAGGAAGGAAGATTGTAACATAAATGTGTTTCTCCCATCTAGGCTTACATTCATTACAGTGTTAATCTCAAATTCCTAAAAGATTCAAAGGGACATTTTATCTTTTATCTTTAACAGATTCCTAATTCACTGACATTCATGTTTACATGCTGTTATTAATCTACTTGGTGGCTTACAAAGATAAAAATTACAGCCATTTGCTGAAATTGTGCTATACTAAGATAAAGCAATGAGGAAAAAAAGCGAGTCCAAAAAAAGCAAACTTAAAAGAAGTTCCTAATATGCAGTGAAAATGAGCAGATGTAGTTATGCATAAATACTAGAAATATATGGAACTGCAATCAATGCTTAAACTAAAATTGATAGTAAAAGATACTGTGGACAAAGTGCAGAGCAATAAGGTGCATTAGAAGCAATGGTTGCTTCAGGACATTGAGCACAAATACTATCTGTGGTGAAGAACTTTAAAATCTCCATGTGGAATGTTAAGTCCTATGGGATTCAAACTCCACACAGCTGTTAGAGACTTATCTGCTTTACCAATGGGAATTTATAAATCTCATTGGCAGGGCTGTTAAGAATGAGCCTGGAGCAGTGGTTTTCTTTGATCAAGGGAAGAGAAAGATAGAGTATGAAGTTGGTGTCGCACATGTAGAACACTCTGTATTTAATCCCCTGTTTTTAATGCAACATAGGAGAATTTTAATTGGAATAACTGGAACTTCCTTTAAAAGCCCAAAACTTCATTGTTTCATAATCAGTTTTAATAAAACAGATGTCTGGTCACTGTAATGTTATGTGGGAATGACCCTGAGAGATGAGGGGAAGAGATGCTGCATAGGGAAGATCAGAGAAGAGGGGGAGGAGCCCACAGCTGCATAACAGGCACAGAAAGAAACTTAGAAAAGACCCACCCTAACTTCATCAGGCTGTAAAAAGAGATGGGGGGAGATGTGTACTTTCAGACTTGCATGATTCTGTTAATGTAGCCTTACAATAAAGTAGAATTAGCTCATCTGGTCATGTTTCCTGTCTGGTCTACCTGGGAAGGCTGACAGTCATCAAGAAGCTGTAGAAATAATAGATTCCCACTAGGTAGACCAGATCAGAAAATCAATTCCACAGGAAGACTAGAACTATACCTTATTGAGATTGGCTATAAAAACAGAATCTTGAAAGTTAGATTCTGCTTTACCTCCCCTCCTTCTTACACTCCAGTGAATGAAGGACTAGCTTACCTGAATCACTTCTGAATACTCTCTTGCTTCCTAGAACTTAAATAATGTTTCAGCCCTCTCTGTTTATGTAATGGTTGTTGTATATTTCTGTCAAGGTCTTTACTCTCTACATGTACATCATGATGCATGTAAAAAGGGATGTGACTGTGATCATGTAGTCATGGCTGCCATCTTGACCTTTTATTATTTAGCAGCATTTTTAATCCATCCCGCTCCAAATGATTCTGGACAGTTGGCAACAAAGGACAAAAGCTAATTAGAGACAATAGAAAGTATCAAACATTAAAAAATAACAATATAACCAACAATATTATGGCCACACTAGAGCTAATAGCATACTGAAATAATATTGGCTTTACTTGTTTGCCAAAGTAAACAAGTCCAGTTCAAATGGACCTCCAGGGGAAAAATGTTCCACAGAGTTGGGCATCTACAGAAAATATCTGCCTCCTGGTTCATACTCCATGTACATTGGGAGGAGAAGGGGGTCTATGAACAACTTCTGGGTCATCTCCAAAAGCAGCTCCATGCAGTGGAGCATGAGTTACTATCTGCAAAGCAATCTGGTCAAGATAGGTTTTCAATTTGGTTTGCTACCCACAACTGGATTAAAATCCCCCTGACACAATCACAGCTTATTATTGCTAGAGTCCAGGAGGACATCCAAGTCACACACTACATCTCTGCAGTGGGGTATACCACTTCTAGAGTAACAATAAGACCTACGTTGCTGGATTGCCCAGATGCTTATTGACAAATGACGATGTGATGGAATGTATCTATGAGGAGGAGAGTGATATGGGAGATCAAGGCTATCAGGAAGGAGGGGCGGCATTCCAGCAGGATAAAAGGCAACACAGTCCGCAGGGAGAGCATGGGAAGAATAAGAGATTCAGGATAGCCACTCCCTACAATCTCAAAGGGTATATCCACTAGTTGCTGTAGTATCATAGGAGATTGGAATGCTAAAGTAGGAAGTCAAGGAATAATCAGAATAACAGGCACGTTTGGCCTTGGAGTACAAAATGAAGAAGGGCAAAGGCTAATAGAGTTCTGTCAAGAGAACAAGCTAGTCATAGCAAATGCTGTTTTCCCAAAACACAAGAGACGGCTCTACAAGTGGACATCACCAGATGGTCAATACCGAAACCAGATTGATTATATACTTTGCAGCCAAAGATGGAGAAGCTCTATACAGACACCAAAAACAAGACCAGGAGATGACTCTGGCTCAGATCATGAGCTTCTTACTGCAAAATTTAGGCTTAAATTGAAGAATGTAGGGAAAACCACTAGACCACTCAGGTATGATTTAGATCATATTCCTTGGGAGTACACAATGAAGGTGATGAATAGATTTAGGGGATTAGATTTGGTAGACAGAGTGCCTGAAGAACTATGGACAGAGGTCCGCAACAATGTACAGGAGGCAGCAACTAAAACCATCCCAAAGAAAAAGAAATGCAAGAAAGCAAAATGGCTGTCTGATGAAGCTTTACAAATAGCTGTGGAAAGAAGGAATGCAAAAAACAAGGGTGAAAGGGAAAGATATAACCAACTGAATGCAGATTTCTAGAGAATAGCAAGGAGAGATAAGAAGGCCTTCTTAAATGAACAATGCAAAGAAATCGAGAAAAACAATAGAATGGGGAAGACTAGAGATCTCTTCAAGAAAATTGAAGATATCAAAGGAACGTTTAGTCCAAAGATGGGCATGATAAAGGACAAAAAAGGCAGGGACCTAACAGAAGCAGAAGAGATTAAGAAGAGGTGGCAAGAATACACAGAAAAAGTCTACAAGAAAGATCTTAATGTCCCTGATGTCCAAGCTGTGGTCATTGACCTTGAGCCGGACATCATAGAGAACAAAGTCAAGTGGGCCTTAGGAAGCATTACTAACAACAAAGCTAGTGGAGATGACAGTATTCCAGCTGAGTTATTTAAAATACTAAAAGATGATGCTGTTAAAGTGCTGCACTCAATATGCCAGCAAGTTTGGAAAATGCAACAGTGGCCACGGGATTGGAAAAGGTCAGTTTACATTCTAATTCCAAAGAAGGTCAATGCCAAAGAATGCTCAAACTATTGCGGAATTGCGTTTATTTCACATGCTAGCAAGGTTATGCTCAAAATCCTACAAGCTAGCCTTCAGCAGTATGTGAACCGAGAACTACTGAATGTACAAGCTGGGTTTTGAAGAGGCAGAGGAACTAGAGATCAAATTGCCAACATTCGCTAGATCTTGGAGAAAGCACGAGAGTTCCAGAAAAACATCTTCTTCTGCTTCATTGACTATGCAAAAGCCTTCGATTGTTTGGATCACAACAAACTGTGGCAAATTCTTAAAGAGATGGGGGTACCAGACCACCTTACCTGTCTCCTGCAAAATCTGTATGTGGGCCAAGAAGCAACTGTTAGAACCAGTCATGGAACAACTGATTGGTTCAAAATAGGGAAAGGAGTATGACAAGGCTGTATATTGTCACCCTGCTTATTTAACTTATATGCAGAGTACATCATGAGAAATGCCAGGCTGGAAGAATCACAAGCTGGAATTAAGATTTCAGGGAGAAATATTAACAACCTGAGATATGCAGACAATACCACCCTAATGGCAGAAAGTGAAGAAGAACTAAAGAGCCTCTTGATGAGGGTGAAAGAGGAAAGTGCGAAAGCTGGCTTGAAACTCAACATTAAAAAAACTAAGATCATGGCATCTGGACCCATCAGGTCCTGGCAAATAGAAGGGGTAGAAATGGAACCAGTAACAGACTTTATTTATTTGGACTCCAAGATCACCACAGACAGAGACTTCAGCCATGAAATTATAAGATGCTTGGTCTTTGGGAGGAAAGCTATGGCAAACCTAGACAGGATATTAAAAAGCAGAGACATCACCTTGCCGACAAAGATCCACATAATCAAAGCTATGTATGGCTGTGAGAGCTGGACCATAAAGAAGGCTGAGTGCCGAAGAATTGATGCTTTTGAACTGTGGTGCTGGAGAAGACTCTTAAGAGTCCCCTGGACTGCTAGGAGGTCAAACCAGTCAATCTTAAAGGAAATCAACCCTGATTGCTCATTGGAAGGATTGATAATGAAGCTCAAGCTCAGATACTTTGGTCACCTCATGTGAAGAGAGGAGTCTTTGGAAAAGACCCTGATGCTGGGAAAGATTGAAGGCAAAAGGAGAAGAGGACGACAGAGGATGAGATGGTTAAATAGCATCACTGAAGCAATGAGCATGAAACTGAGCAAACTCAGGGAGGCAGTGAAGGACAGGAAGGCCTGGCGCGATATGGTCCATGGGGTCATGAAGAGTTGGACACGACTTAACAATTGAACAAGAATAACAAAAATATTTTGTTACGAAGCCATAAGGACATTTGATGAACATGTTTACTAACAGTTTCAAATTAGGATGTTGTAACTAGACCAGTACTGAAAACTAATTTTGTTGCTTGCAGCATTCTCCTTCAGTATGAATGGTAGAACTGATTCTGCTTAGCAAAAGAGATTCAGAAACAAAACTGAATGCATTTTCTGCCCGTGGTTTCTTTACAAATGTTGGGTGGTAAAAAGGATTCATTAATCTTCCTTAGTGGAAAATGTCAATGAATTATTGAGGGGAGAAGGTTGAACTAAGCTTGCTGTCCTCTCTTTTAAAGACCATAGATAAAAAAGGGGAGAGGGATTAGAAATGTAGTATTCAACAAGATCGTGAAGACCACACTTCATCTTTCAGTGATTTCTTCTAAGAAGGTTCAGAATGAAACACACAGATCTTCAACGTAATGTCCATTAGAGTGGTGTATTTAGACACAAGTTTGGCAACATGCCAAAGGTAGATGAAAAGCCACTGTGAGATCGACACCTTGTGGTTATTGTGATGGTGGAGAAAGTGGCATTCATGGTGGCATGATGGCAGTCACATCTTTATCTTTCTTGTTTTCTGTGGCTTTTTACATCATTATCAATGATAGGTATTGTTCTTCACATTGCATTGTTTGGGAGCTATTATCTGTATGCCAGCAAAGCCCCATAGAGATCACCAGAAGCCAAGCCACTCCTCCCTATTATAGCTTTATAACTATGTTTTATAGTTTTTACTTGTGATTGTTTTTATGTATTTATTATTTTTAATTGTTGTATGCCACCCAGGGTCACTTTTATGTGAGATGGGCAGCTATATAAATACAATAAATAAGTCCATAAATGATAGAGGATAGACGGTTCGCTCCTGTCTGTGCTCCTGTCCTTTGAAGATGCCCGTCACAGATGCTGGCGAAATGTTAGGAACCAAAACATCCAGAACATGGCCACACAGCCCAGAAGACCCACATCAGCCACTACATTTAAGTTTACTCATAGCTATCTGTAGGTATACATCATTGGCCCTTCTGATTTAACTGATAAGATATGAAGCTTCTGGATCGCTATACCTGGTATAAATATTAGGAGTGTGGGATTCTGCCCTTGTGTATGCAAGACTGCATTGCTTTCTAGGTACTTCACTTGAGACTCTGTTGTGTTCTATTCAGTTCTGCAATTCTAGTCATGAACAGCAGGAATCCTCAACTGAAGAAACCCATACCAGGTCTGGAACTGAGAACAGCCATCTATGGTCACAGTCTGGCCTTGGTACTGATCATCACAAACCAAGCTGGTGTAACTATAATGTAGTTCATCCAGTGTGAAACAATGTGGTCTTTCACCACAACTTCTTTCATTCCTAGAGTATTTGACTCTATTGCTGCTTTCATTGCCATATACAAAAAGTGATAGATTTTTATGTCATATGGTTCCACCATATGGTTATAAATAATGGGCAGAGAGCACTGACCATCCTAGTCTCAGTACATGGGAGGTGGAGAAGATGCATGTATGGCACTGAGAGCTATTCATATATGTCAAGACAATTTTAATAATAAGAAGGAAAGGAGACACCAAGATAAGTAGAACTCATCACATAATCTAATCTCCATCAACAAAACTGTTGGGATAGTCTCTTTTTGTTCCATATTATGCATTCATGTTGCTTACTGTGGATGTAAAGATATCCCCAGAGTGTTTGTTCAGTTTGAGAAAAAGCCATATCATCATGTCTCTTCCTGACTGAAAATATTAATCAGATACCGAAAGAGAGAGAGAAAAAAGCTTGCTTTGGATAATGTATAAAAGCTTTTGTAATTAACAGAGTTTTTGAGGGTAGATGTTCCCACTGCATTTCAAATTAAAACCATATTCAGATATGTTTCACTCACTGTGAACTTAAACACTTCAAAGATGTTGATCATTCTGATTTCAAATGTAGAACTATATTCTCTAAGAATAGCATTCAACAATCAAGGATCCAATCCTTATAAAAACGATTAAAAAAAAAAAACTTCAAGTACCAGCCTAGCTTTGTTTCCCTGCCTGTTTGCTGTATTTAATGTGGGTGTGTATGTGTGTATATAATATATACACTATTTAAAAATATTGCCAATGTTTAAAAGTAATATTAACAATTATGAGATATAGAAAAAATAAAATAGCTTATTTTTTTCTATCACTATCTTTCTAAAGTAGATATCTTGATCATCAGATTACACAACTGCAGACTAAGCTCTAGCAAACTCATATTGTAATGTAAACATACAGCTTGTCCAGAAATATTGGTTCCTGTGTTAGCCTTATATGGAGTAGCACTCCCCTTCAAAAGTGAGGATTCACCTAGACACATGGGTTCTGTTAAAACAGCAGGTGGAGGTCATAGCCAGAGGACCCTTTGCCCAGTTTGTGGCCTACCTAGACCAGGAAGATCTGGCAAGAGCGACCCATGCACTCCGCCTTTGAAGATGATTTGCCAACCACACTGGTACAGAATGCAGTAGCCAGGTTGTCTGTAACCAAGATTCACTATTGCAGTAATAACTCTATTCTTTGCTGCACTTGTTACTGGTAGGCTTCTGGGCCCAATTCACAGTGCTGGTGATTACCTGTGAAGTCCTTGATGGCATGGCTCCAGGTGACATCATGGATCGCTCTTTTTTGAATTCTGTCCTCCCTTCGTGTCAGTTAGAGGGGGACTGCTCAAAGCCCTGCCCCTTTAGAAGTTCAGAGGATCATGCAGACCTTCTCTATGGCAACCTCAATGATTTGGAATTCTTTCTCTCAGTGATGCAGCGGCCCGAATTGCTGACATTTCTCCAGGCTGTGAAAACATTTTATTCCAATGAGATTTCAAAGCTGCTTAATAGTCATCAGCAGCTGTGGGTTAGGTGGGGGGAACAAAATCAGCAAGAGGGTGGATGGAGCATCCCAGTGCAAGCCTAGTCCCTTTGTACATGCATCAACATGTTCAAAAGGGGGCATGGATTGCATTGCAATGCTCTGTCTGCCATCTTGCTGCTTCTGATTCCCTTCACACAAAGAGAGTTAATAGTGACTGGCAGCCATTTTCTCTTCTTTTATAAGATTGTGTATGTTTTGGAAGATTAATTTATTCTCTGTTGGAGGTGGGTTTTACAATTCTTTATCATGTGGATTGGTATTATGCTTTATGTTACATTCATCAGAGTTTGGTGATATGTATAATATAAAAACATTTTAATAAATAAGGCCAAAAAAGAAAGAAAATCAGAAGGGTGCCAAAAATTTTTTAAAAAAGGTATCAGCTACTCATTAAAGAGTTGGCGTAGAAAAGTTGTACTCCAAAGAACAACATTGCCCTCTCAAGGCACATCAGCATACCTTAGATCCATAATAAAAATAGAAGTACCCACTTTGTTGCCAATAAATAATAGCTGAAACAAGCAGGTTAATATGGGTTAATAGCATGGAACACATATTCAGTTGCTATCCAAATTGTGCTCTCTCAAGGTTAAAAACAGTGCAGTATTAAATATATTGTTGTCTTTTGATATGCAGGCCAAAAATGGCTACAGCAGAGCACCAGCTCTACCAAAAAAAAAAAAAAAAATCCTTTTTAAGGCAATGGTTCATTTTACTTCATTTTGGGGGGGGGGGGGAAGCCTTGATTGCCAATCTGTTATTTGAACCGTCTTAAGATTTTACTATTAAGCTATAAGAGAAAGTTAGGATCAGGATGCTTAAGATAATGTTTGTTTCCTTAGAGATTTACTTAGCTACTCCTGTGGTACCACATCTACTACTGTTCACTTTGTCTTATAGTGCCCATTGTGCTCTAAAACATTCTACCACAACCCTGAACACACCCACAGACAAATGCAGTGTAGGTGCATGTTAAAAATGCTTAACCATCTTAATATGTAAAGCATGTTATCACTGCATTAATGATAAAGGCTACTGATTATTTGTGGTTTGGTTTTATATATTACCTTTATTGCATGCACACTGCTTGGGTATGCCGTACTTGATGAGCAGTGGAAATAATTTTGAATACCAAATCAGTCATATTTCCTTCAACTTTCATAGTCTGAAACGTCAACCTATCTACCCAAACATAGCAATTATTTTCAACTTGTACATGGACCCAGAGATATATCTCAGATGTTAGTTTTAGGTCCATGTATCTACAAAGGTGCTTCAGATACTGGTGGCTTCCACTTCAGATATTTTGTACTGGAATTTCAGTCCCAGAATGTGGGCCATGCTTTCTGGGACTGATGGGAGTTTGAAACATCTAAAGGATCAGGATCTTCTTCTGTTGGCACTTGCCCTTACTTGAAACAATTCATGAAATGATGAGCATATACGGGGCTTTCCTTCTTCCTCTGAGCTTGCTTCTTTCCAGTTCTTCCCCCCACCTTTTTAAAAATTTATGTGATTTTCTATGTATGCATCTATCTTCCTTTGCTCTTCTTTAGTGCCTTTTATAGAGTGACACCACATTCCTGCAATATTTAGTGGGAATGATTTATGAGGGCACCGTTAATGGATGTTCTTAACCCTACTTGAAACCGAATATAGACTCAGGTTAAAAAGGGAATGGGAAATACATATCACAGTTGGAATATATTCATGTCAAGGCGGGCATCATAATACCAAAAGCTTTCTTCCTGTGTATAATATGAAACAGCCATTTCCTGGTGCCTCTTTGTCACAAATAATTACAGCTGTCACCATAAAATATCGCCAGACAAGGTTGGTTCCTGCAATTGTTTAGTCAAATTGGGTTCAGGTTTTTCAATTTTGTCAAGAGGTCAATGAACTGGACTTGTTCAGTATTTGGAAGAAAGATAGAAAGAGAGAGAGATTGTGGAGCTTATATAAACATGATACCCTGGAGACTTTAAATGGGTTTTTATTTCATTTATTTAACAGAGGACAGTTTAACAAGGATAGGAAACAATATCCATATATTCAAACCATAAAAAAAGTAAGTGAGAGTAAAAATGAGAGTTAATGGATACCAAATTACAATTGATTGTTATTTGTGGGACCCAACCCTTTCCCCACTGTTCAAAATATGTTGCCCATTGGGATTTTGAAGAAGACAGTTCACTATATCATCCCTCTCCTTTTTCTACTGTTCCCAATTTCTTTTGCTAACTACTTTTTTCTCTTTGCATAATTTGCATCCTATTGCTTGCTGTAAAAAGGAATACCATGATTGATATGCATGGGACTGTGTATACACCTCAGTAAAAAATAAGAGCCTTCTGGGTCACACCAAGAGATCTTTATTACACTGTCCAGCACATGTATTTTGGACACTCACAGGTATGGACCAGAAAGCCTATAACCCTTTTCTACCATAATTTTCCAGCTGCTAATATTAAAAACATGCTCCTTGTGAAGCAGAATAGTTGACATTGATCTTCCATGAATTGGCCTAGTCTTCTTTTAAATTCATCCGAATTCATGCCATCATTGCAATCCGTAGCAGTAAATGTCATAGGTGTATATGAGCAATGTGTCAAAGGAAAGCCAATCTCTATACATTCTGTGTAATGTGATGTTCAAGCTTCTATTAAATGCCACAGGGATGTGAAGATATCAGCCAATGGAATCAAAGTACTTGAAAAGTTATATTGAAGACTTGAAGAACTTGGATTGAGGTTAAGGATTTTGAAAACAAAATTGATTACTAATTGAAGGTGGGTTCACCTTCAAGCATATCTGGCTAAGATGAATCTCTTGGGAATCTGCTGGTGCAACTGTCCAATTAAGTTAAAGAAGATGCGGAAACTATTGATGAGCTGAAAATGAGGTAGTTGTGATGGAAGACTTGAGTGAGGAGGTCCAAGGTCATGGGGACAGTGAGAAGAATCTTAAGCATCTCCTCAGCCTGCACCCTGAGTGTGTGAAAGCTAAGAGGATGCAACTGGCATCACCCTAAGGAATTTGGAGTGTTTAGTTGCAGTCTTTGGGGGTTAGAGTTAGTCTGGAGAGATTCTGTCTAGCAGGTGTAAGCTAATAAAGCCCAATAAAGGTTTGAATTTAAAATTTAGTTTAGCTAATAAAGTAACTGAGCAGTTCCAGAATCGTCCCACTGAGTTTCTTGGGCTGAACCTGACAGTAGTTTACTTTTCATTTTGCTTTCTTACAAAATACTGAATATCTTCACCTCCCACCAGGAAATCCAAATCAGCTCTAATCCTGGTTACTTAACCTCAGATAATTTCTCAGTAGCATTGACTTATTAACATTTCTCAAAGCTTTTTATTATGGTGTGATAACTTCATTAACTTCGTAGTTGCTTCTCCAATTCAACAGAATTGACCATTCCTGAAGTGTGTGTGATAATGCAAGTGATTATAATGTACTCTAATGAATTCTGACTATGCTATTACACTTAAATAATTGATTGGGATAATGCTAGGAAATCTAGGTCCCAGAGCAACTCATACTGCAGCAGAAATACTATTAAAAACTAAGTATGTGTCACAGCTATTGGTCTATGGAAGTCAAGATTGTTTTATAGTCAGTTAAAGAAACAGTGCCAACAAGTGCCAAATTTAATTATACAGATGCTTTACATATATCTTTACATCTGGCCTTCTATTTTGAAATTAGATCAACTAGAAATAGGATGGCCAAATATAGGGCTTCTATGTATTTCAGCAGATACTTCTGCAATGGAAAGGCACCAGCTTCTAAGCAGTAGCTGCCATAGCTTTATCCAGAAGTTAAGGACAAATACTAGGAAGTAGAAGAAGATGGCAGTAGAAAATGCAGCTACTAGGGCTGGATTGTTCTGCAGTATACAGTAATTACTGAGTAGCTAATACAAAGTGTCAGAGGTTATGGTTACATAGCCTACTTTTGGGGGGAGACACTGCCAGCCCTTCATAAACTGAAGCAAAGGATCACAAGCAGATCACAAGTTTGTTGATACTTTCCACAGCCTCTTTAACTTAATTGGGCTGGTTGCACCAGTAGATTCCCAGAAGTTTCATTTTAGCCTGCTATGCTTGAAGTCGAACCCACTTTCAATTAGTAATTAATTTTCTTTTCAAAACTTCTGTAAACAAGGCCAATTAGCATCCAGTTACTGAACTGATTCTAATTTGTTTTCTCTGTTTTATTAGTATGTATGAACATATGCAGTTTTTAAAAAAATATTTGTTTTATTTTATATTATTATTATGTTTGGTTGCAGTCAGCCAGATGTTTAGACTGAGTTTGGCATTTTTATCCACCTATCAAGTCCTTCCCAAGGACCTGGGGTAGGTAGATATTGTTTGATTGTGTTAAAAGTATTGTCACAGGATATAAGCTGTTCCAAGTAAAGCTCCTTTTGCAATTGACTGATGGTGATTTTGTCAATGCTGATGATGTTCAAGTGGTGCTCCAGATGTTTTTGAATTGCACCCAAGGCACCTATTACTATTGGTACCACCTTTGCTTTCTTATTTATTTATTTATTTATGTTTCAAATGTAGATACCACCCATCTCACAAAAAAGTGATTCTGGTTGGCTTGCCATAGTCATTCTACTTCTGTTTGCAGGTCTTTATATTTTCTGATTTTTTCCAGTTCTTTCTCTTCTATTCTGCTGTCTCCAGGTACTGCAATGTCCACTATCCAGACTTTTTCATCTTTCTTATCAATGATTGTTAAGTCTGGAATGTTGTGTGGCAGGTGCTGGTCTGTTTGAATTTTAAAGTCCCAGAGCAGTTTAGCTTCTTCATTTTTTAATACTTTGTCTGGTTTGTGGTCCCACCAGTTCTTGCTTCAGGCAAATGATATTTCTTGCAGATATTCCAATGCACCACTGTTGCTACTTTGTCATGCCGTTGTTTATAGACAGTCTGTGCGATCTTCTTGCAGCAGCTAACTAGGTGGTCCACTGTTTCTTTGGCTTGTTTGCAGAGGCAGCATTTGCTGTCTGTTGCTGTCTTCTCAATTCTGGCTTTATATACATTTGTTCTTAAGGCCTGGTGTCATGCAGCCAGAACTAGACTCTCTGTCTCTTTCTTCAACTTTCCTGCTCTTAGCCATTGCCAGGTCTTGTTGTCATCTGCTTTGCCTGCTTGTGTGTGTGTGTGCGCGCACGCACGTGTGTGTACTATACTGTACTGGCTGTGTAATACTTTGCCTTGCCATGTCTCTTTTCTATTCTTCATTTGGTCTTTCTTATAGGCCAGTTTGATCTCTTCAGTAAGCCTTCATGGTGTACTAGCTTCAATACATCTTCTTCACTGTCCTTCAGATATTCTTCTAATGCCCTTTTTTCTTCTTCAACTGTCTGGTGTACTTGTTACATTCCATGCCCACCTATGCTCCTTGGTAAGTAGAGTCTGTCAATGTTGCTGCATGGATGAAGGATATGATTCATTGTCATTATTTTTCTGGTCTTCCTACCCAGGGCTTCTAGTTCTGCTTGAGTCCAGTCCACTATTCCATCTGTGTATCTAATGACTGGAACTGTGCAGGTGTTCATTGCCTTGGTGGCATTTCCTCCACTGAATTTGGACTTTAAGATCTTCTTCACTTTTCTGTTGTTGTTGTTGTTTGCTAAAAGCAACAATAATAGATAAATTGTGCATGGTTTTTCAACTTATAAGGCTCTTTTTTTACATTCCAGAGACTGTAAGAGACAGAGCAATTTTGGCAGATGGGGGCAGCAGATTTAAAAGGCAAACTGGATATTTTAAACTTTTCAACCCTAAGACCCCACCCTTTATTTTCCCAGTTTGGGATGGCACCATCTTGCTTCTGAAACTTTCCTCAAATATCCCAACCTCCCAAAATGAGATGGCCTGTCCTCATTTGAAGTTGGGTGCATAATCCCGTGTGGTCCTTGGAGGACAATTTTTCTAAAGTATAGCCTTCAATCATACAAAAGTTAATCCTTGCTATAATCCCTGCTATCCATACAGTTTTGTAATACAAGAAAAGAATGTGTTGTTTGCTTAAACAGTTAAGGCTTTCACTAAGTGTAAGTAACTATACAAGACATTTCCTGACCAGTTTTCTCCAGAAAGTGCAATGGTCACAAGAACCAGCAAGACAGTAATCTCTGTATGAGCACTAACAAAGGTAGAACCTTCAAAACTGCCCTGAAACTAATTGAATATCTGGGGAAGATTTTTGTTCCCTGTGTAAACATTTACAGGTGTGCATCTCTTTGTTCTTAAATAACACATTCTACTTTGATATATTTTTCCCATCAACATTTTCCTGAGGTGTGTTTGAATTATGATATGCATCATTGCACAGTGATTTATTACATATTCACAGATCTTCTGAGCAGATTATCAATTGATGGATAATCTAAGACCCTGAAGGCTGTGATGGAGGCTACAAAATGATCTTACCAAAAGAGTGATAACCAAAGCACAAATACAGGGGGGAAAGTTCACCTGTAAGTAGTTTCCCTTGAAGATCACAACCAAACACCAGAAAGTTGAAAATGCAGTGACAGCATGTTTTCTTTTACATTGGGTGTGCTTGTGGGCTTTGCTAGCTATTCTGGGTGGCTCTTGAGAGCTTGGAAACCACTTTAGAATATCATTTTTTTTTTCTAGTTTAGTCTTCTTTCACAGAACATAGAAACGGAAATGTGATATTTCAACTGGGAAACTGTGAGCATCCTAGACCAAGCTAAATCCAAAAATGCTAGGGAATTCCTGAAGGCTTGGCATTCAGACACATCAGCCATCAATAGATACACAGAGTTAAACCACATTTACACACCGTTCAAAAGAGACAATAAGAAAGCTAAGAAGGAAACAAAAAGACCAGAATGTGTCCTCTCCAGCAGCCTAGACCCAGATTAGCAGGGATTAACACCAGACAAACAATCAAGCAGAAAACAATGCCCTAATCAAGGAACTACCAAGGAGAATACCACACCCCCACCACACTAGCAAGGCAAGCTACTGTATATAAACAGGCCTACTCGCTAGCACTGATGATGTTACCTAGTTGGATAATGAAATGGGTAATGCAAGCAAACAGCCAAGCTGAGCTACATATATTCTCTTCCATAACCCTTAAACAATCTAAAACAACAGATCTTAGAAAGAAACAGCCACTGTAGGCTGCAAAATTACATATTGCTTGGTTCCAGTCAATAATTTCCCTAGGTTTCCAAATGTTTTTCAGAGTTTGCCTTACATAGTCATCTAACTCATTTACGGTTATTTCTATTGAATATACGTTGCTGGGAAGTAAAGGGGGTGAGCGGAATTGCCATATGTGGCACCTGTTCCTGGGCAGTGCCATTTCATGTTGGAAATTCAGAATTTGAATGCTCTCATCAGCAAGTTGATGGAAATATACAAAACTGGCATGTGATTGAAAACATTGACCTAAACTTTCTCATCAACATGTTTGCTGTGCTGTAGGAAATCTTGTTATATGGCAATATGCAAGCATTCAGTCACCCCCACACAGTTTGAAATATTACATCTCATCCAGAGTTACGAGTGGAGTTTCTTTTGCTCTTCTGCTTTAGCTCTCAGCATTTCCTCACCCATCTTTTGCAAATTATTTTTTTAATGCAGCCGGCACTAGAAGGGAGCTATATAAATCAAAGCCTTGAATTTCATTCAGTAATAATGGGAAAGTAGCCCAGTTTTATAAGCACAGTAGTGTCAGGTGCTCTGGAAGTAATAACATTAAATTAGCTATTCATTAATTATATCCATAATACATTGTGATGATGACAAAGAGAAGAACCATAATGGAGAGAGAAGTCTCATGAGGCTGAGTCACTTTCCCCATTGCTCAGCTAGGAGGGAAACTCACAGTCTTAACTAACCATGCTTCCAAAGCACTGAGAAGCGAGGTTAATTGGCAAGCTAATTAATATTAATTTGGGGGCCAGAAAATCATTTTTGGGAACTTACCAGTGCTTTGCTTTAAATCAAATTGTTTTATTGCCTGAATGACTATGGATGCAGTTTTAGCTAACATTTGAATGATTTTTCATCTTAATTTCTATAGATGGTGGTGTATGTGAAGGAGGAGAGTTGGCTTTTACTTTACTCCTAACCATTATAAATTCAGGCTATGGTCCCTATTGACCAGAACTAAGTTGAAGATCAAAAGATAAGAAGAAAGTATATAAACAACATCCCCCAAAAGGCGATCTTCAAGTACATTGGAGTATTCAGAGCATCTAGTCAGAGAAATCTGGTTAGATCTGTGTTAAGGGGGCCACAATTTGCCTTGATTAAGTGCTTTAAATAGTGGAAGTGGTGCGATTCTTTATCAAATCAAAAATATGACATGACTTTCTTCATCAAAGCACTAGGGATCACTCCCATTCCCTTCTCCAGACCATCCAATATCTGTAAGTGTCAGAGAAGGTTAAGCAGAGTGAAGTGAAACAAAGAAATTCAACAACTTGACTTTTCAAGTGGGTATACAAGTGTGTATTGCTTATTTATTATTTATTTCATAGATTGATACCCCTCCTTTACTTCTGAAGCTCACAAAAGAGTCTATAGCACTCTGTACTCCATCCCCCCCCCCCCAACTGCATTTGTATAATATAGACTGGGTGGCTGAGAGAGAATGACTGGTACAATAAGCTTTTATGGCTAAGGAAGAATGTAAACCTTGGTTTCCCCAATCCTAGTCCAACACCTTAACCACTACACTATAGTGGCAGAGCCTTGCATCTAGTTTACACATCTCTGACTTCAGAGTTCCTGACTGCATGGACCTTCTGCTTCTACACATTCAACATTAAAAACCATACTGTAAACAGAAGTCTAGACTAGAATACAACCTTCGCCCATGTTAATTACTGAATAACTCTATCTGAATTTTGTAGTAGAGACTAAATCCAGTAAAAAGCAATTAAAACAAAAATGTTATTTCCACATTTTATATTACCCATCTTGAGGAAGAAATACCACACTCAATATATATGAAGAATCAGCTTGGCAATAAATATATCAGTTTAATATCTTCCTTTTGCATCCATCAGCCCATGCCCTTGAAAGAACCACCATACTTCACTTCAGAAAACAAACAAAACTATTTAAGCAGTGTAACTGATAGAGTATAGGATCATCTTCCAAGATTGATTCTTATTTTCTTGTCTGTTTATGGTCACAGAAAATCTAAAGGATCATGGAATCTTTTAGTATTTAATCTTCAGGCTTCTGGGGGAGGTATGCTGAACTGAAGATCACAACAAAGACCAAGAACCAGTGAGTACACCGGTCTCTTGGAACATCTTCAGATAAGGACAGGAGATTGCCAATATGTGCTCCAGATGGCTGGTTCTTGCAAGGAGACCACAGAACAGCAATTTTCCGCTAGGAGATGATAGGATCAGCTGCCTTGCTTGCAACCATGGTGAAACCTTTTAAAGGACACTAAGTTTGGAAACCTCGCTTTCTAATCACTTTTGGAAATTGCCTATTAACTATTCTAAACCTATTAGAGATCTTCGGAACAACAGGTTTGAAAAGTCTTCATCGGGTGAGTTTATCTTCAACTCTGAACAAAAGAAAAATAAATTAGATGCTTAAGGACTTAAAGAATTTGAAATACACAGCAAAAAGCTAAATAAGATTTTGATCTAAAAAATTATAAACAGATTAAGGGTTCAGATAAATTTGGAATATTGACTTTTACTATAAGATTTTGGAATTAACTATAAAAATAAACAACTTCTCATGGGAAACAGACTTATTTTGGTTATCCTGGTAATTGCAAGTCATAACAAATGATAAGTAATGATTTTGGAAACTGGACACTAGAGGAGACTAAAGATTTTAAGCAGAATAAAAAGTATACAGTATATAAATCTGATGTCAATGAATACTGGGACTTATAGAATGATGCAAAGCATTATAACACAGAAATATTAAAGGAGATCTTTGAAGAACAGAGTCAGACCTTAATAACTATAATATCAACACTGTCAGTAATGATGTCTGCTTCTATGGATAGACTATGTCTAAAAGATGTTAATGAAGGAAAGAGAGATGTGGAACAAATTTTATCTGATTAGATAGAGAAAGTACAGAATGTGGAACTACAAATGACAGACCAAGAGAATGATGTGGAAAACGATGCTTTACTGGCTATACAAAAGAAACTGGATGAAGTTTTAAAAATTCAAAGGGAAATACATATGATAAACCAAGAGAATGATCTGGAAAATGTTTTCTTATTGGATCTACAAAAGAGGCTTGTTAAAGCCTTGTGTGATGGGATAAAGAAGAATTGAAGAGAAATCAAATCCTATGATAATATTTCATTGAATTAAATATTAAAGTTGTTAGAAGTAAAAGGAAGGAATATAAGGTTGGTTCATTTGATCAAGGTTAAAATAAGGCTTTTTTTTTTTTTGTGCTAACATCAGGTTTGAAAAGTTGATGTTTGCATATAAAGGATGGGGTAAGGGATTAACCCCCTTCATGGATCACTGCCTTGTCATGGCGAAGGGGCTTGCATAACTCAGTGAAGCCATGAGCTATACCGTGCAGGGCCACCCAAGACGGACAGGTCATGACAGAGAGTTCTGACAAAATGTGGTCCAGTGGAGAAGGAAATGGCAACCCACTCCAGTATCCTTGCCAAGAAAACCCCATGGACAATGTCAAAAGGCTAAAAGATTTGACGCCAGAAGATGAGCCCCTCAGGTCAGAAGGTGTCCAATATGCTACTGGGGAAGAGCAGGGGGCAATTCCAAGTAGCTCCAGAAAGAGTGAAGCGGCTGGGCCAAAGCCAAAAGGACGTTCAGCTGTGGATGTATCTGGAAGCAAAAAGAAGGTCTGATGCTGTAAAGAACAATATTGTATAGGTACCTGGAAGTAAGATCTATAAACCTAGGGAAGCTGGATGTTGTCAGAGATGAGATGACAAGATTGAACATCAACATCTTGGGAATCCGCAAATTGAAATGGATGGGAATGGGTGAATTTAACTCAGGTGACCATTATATCTATATGGGGTCATGAAGAGTCGGACACGACTTAACGATTGAACAAGAACAACAAAAATATTTTGTTAAGAAACCATAAGGACATTTGATGAACATGTTTACTAACAGTTTCAAATTAGGATGTTGTAACTAGACCAGTACTGAAAACTAATTTTGTTGCCTGCAGCATTCTGCTTCAGTATGAATGGTAGAACTGATTCTGCTTAGCAAAAGAGATTCAGAAACAAAACTGAATGCATTTTGTGCCCGTGGTTTCTTTACAAATGTTGGGTGGTAAAAAGGATTCATTAATCTTCCTTAGTGGAAAATGTCAATGAATTATTGAGGGGAGAAGGTTGAACTAAGCTTGCTGTCCTCTCTTTTAAAGACCATAGATAAAAAAGGGGAGAGGGGGTTGGAAATGTAGTGATCAACAAGATCGTGAAGACCACACTTCATCTTTCATTGATTTCTTCTAAGAAGGTTCAGAATGAAACACACAGATCTTCAACGTAATGTCCATTAGAATGGTGTATTTAGACACAAGTTTGGCAACATGCCAAAAGGTAGATGAAAAGCCATTGTGAGATCGACACCTTGTGGTTATTGTGATGGTGGAGAAGCTGGCATTCATGGTGGCATGATGGCAGTCACATCTTTATCTTTCTTGTTTTCTGTGGCTTTTTACATCATTATCAATGATAGGTATTGTTCTTCACATTGCATTGTTTGGGAGCTATTATCTGTATGCCAGCAAAGCCCCATAGAGATCACTAGAAGCCAAGCCACTCCTCCCTATTATAGTTTTATAACTATGTTTTATAGTTTTTACTTGTGATTGTTTTTATGTATTTATTATTTTTAATTGTTGTATGCCACCCAGGGTCACTTTTATGTGAGATGGGCAGCTATATAAATACAATAAATAAGTCCATAAATGATAGAGGATAGACTGTTCACTCCCTTGTTGTCACTCTTCTTCCATCCCCTTCCCTTCTATTCTGTCCTGATATTTTATAAAAAAATAGAAACAATTGTCAAACTTCATGACAGGCAGTGCAATCAGTCTCAACAGTCTAGACAGTCAATCCCATATTCCCAAATGTGCTTAGAGCAGAAACTCTCAGATACAATGTGGCTAGGTAAATTGCTTTCCTTCATACAGGAAAATATATACGGAAAAATATATAATATCCACCTTTCCAGGGCTTAAATTCTAGAACTTTTCTTGCTACCTTTTCAAGTCATCTCTTCCTGGGCCTGAGTTTGGAAGAGATGTTTACACAGTTTTCTATACACAGTTTTCTATAGAAATGCTTTATCAGCTTCAGCCCTTACATCAGTATAGACATGGAAACAATTTTGTAAAATATCTAGATTACTAAAAGACATAGAAGTTGCAAGGCATTCATAAAGGTTCCCAATTTTGTTTCAGTTACTTTGCAGAGAACTGACTTCATCTCTTAATCTCTGGGGAGCTGTAAAGAAATTATTGCTTGCTGCCTTTATGCTGTGTTCATGAGCTTTCTCAATCCATCTGCAAGAAATATAATGCTGAACTAGATGGACTGTTTTATCCCATACCTTGTGCTTCTTCTTATGCTGCTATGAGATTCTTACACTTTTACCATGGCCATTTGGGGTAGTACTTGCAACCTTGACATAATACCTAGTTTGAACTTTAGTGAGAACCTTCCAGTCATGGTCAAACTGTGGCCTTCCACATGCTTTCAGCTCCAGTTCCCATCAGTCCTTGTCAGCTGGGAATGACATAATAGAAGTTCTCGTCCAGCTATATCTATCTGTCCAATTGCAAAGTCCTTCACAGGATAGTGAGGGATGTTCATCTGTGTAGCACTGATGGGTGCTGATAATCCTGCTTTGTGTATACTTAAATGAGTGGATAGCACAAAAAAAACGGGGAGTAATTGCAAATCAATTAATACAGCATTAATAACTGGGGGAACTCACCTTTGTTTGGAGGACTGTGAGTAAATCTTTGTCTTAACACCTATACTTACTTTCAAAGACAGGAATATAGACATTAATACAAAGTAAATCTACAAGGAAACAGAGAGCTATCAGTCCATTGACATAGACACACAGTTGCTAGGCATTTTAATATCAGCCGGAGCTTTGCTGAGAAAATTAATTAGAGAAAAATCATCACTGAAGACATAATGTCACTGATCTTCATTACCCATTATCCCCCAAAAAGGACATACTTAATTTGATAAAGTTTATCATTAATAGGGAAACACAGATTCATATTTACATTATAATGATGTATTCCAGCAGAAACTGTCGGCTTCTTGAAAAATACTCATTACAAACTGGAAATATGGGGCATTAGAGATATCACAGTTACCTAAATTAAGTTGATTTGTAAAGAAAAGACAACATGCTAAGTTCCTACCTTTCATCCTTCTTACAGAATAATTTCTTCTTGTGTGCTAATTTCTGATGGGGATATTTTCTACATGCATATCTGAATTATAATTTAATCTTTATTCTCTCTTCTCAGTTGAGAAAGGGGGGATCTGGAAAAGGATGGAGAGATAAAAGATTCAGAGTGCTCCTTACTCCTCCTCATGCCTCCCAGACTCACTGAATATTTAGACCAACTCTTAAATATATATCTAAATGCATTTATATCTATTGCTTGCAATGTAAAGGAATTCATTTTCTGATAGTGATGGTGGTGGTGGAGGAGAAGGAGAAGGAGAGTAGGAGGGGTCAGAGGTGTTATTCCTTTCTGACTTCTGCTGGGTTGGTTGATGGCTATCAAGTCACTGGCAATTTGGATCCATCAATATCACAGTAGTCAAACCAAGGAAATTGTTTATTCTGCCTACTGAATAAAATCATATGTGGAATTTAAACCAGGCTACATTGTGTTTCATTCAACCAAGAGTAGCAGTTCGATGTCTTCCAGAGGTCTTGAACAGCATGATCAATATCAAAGGAGCGTGTGAGTTGAAAGTCCAAAAAACGCTTAAGAGTAGCAAGTTGTATATTTCTATTTTCATATTAATTCAGCCCACATAAATGTATGGCTCATAAGTGAGGAAGCAGAACTACTGTGGGCATATGTAGCATTTATGAGGCAGACTTGAAGATAGCAGGGTTATACATCTTCCTGATTGGCAGTGGCTGTAGAGTTTGGGGCCTTGGATGACGGTATCACTGGGGGCTCCCATAGAATACATAATGGTAAATTAGTCCTCCCCCCAAGTGTGGTTATTTGGGTAAATGCATGATTTGTCCACTTCTAAAGCTACCACTATCGCTGGCTATGACAAGTGGTTCATTTTGCTCATGCTGGACCTCCAGTGGTGGAAGTTACTTCTGGCCCTTCCTTGGAATGAATGCACTATCCTCTCAAAATCATGGATGCCATTTGCCTGTAAAGAGACAGTTTGGTGTAGTGGTTAAGGCTCCAGGCTAGAAACCGGGAGATTGTGGGTTCTAGTCCCGCCTTAGGCATGAAGCCAGCTGGGTGACCTTGGGCCAGTCCTTCTCTCTCAGTCTTGGGAGGAAGACAAGGGAAAACCACTTCTGAAAAACCTTGCCAAGAAAACTCCAGGGACTAGTCCAGGTAGTCACCAGGAGTCAACAACTGACTCGAAGGCACACACACACACACACATTTTCCTGTAATATTGGATACGTAGCACACTTTATCAACCAGCACATCAAATTCATCCCAATTGGGCTCAGTCCAACCCTACATTTCAATAGCTGGGCTTTTTATTTAGTAGTTTAATGGGCATATACTTCGTATGCCAGTACAACTGAGAGCAGAATAACAGATTAATTCATTACCATTATTTATATCTTCCATCTCTTTCAAAATGGCTTGAAAGTAGCAACAAAATAGAAGAATAAATATACAATAGGACAATGAACAAAACATAATTCATCTGAGGGAGAAGTGGAGCATGCCTTCTTGTGAAGACAGATCTTGATGGGATTGAATAAAACATATGCTGATTTCCATTTTTTCTCTCTTTTTTATTCTATGTGGGCTTTATTAATGTGGTAGCAAGGACAATTCAATAGCAAATATATTTTCTGCATCCTATTCATAATTCAAAGGGTTGGGTTATATTTGATATAAATAAAATGACAGGGATATTAAATACTAAAAGGTTTCTTTTTTATTAAACATAATTTTATTAAGTATTTTAATTATGAAAGTAAAAACTAATACAAACTAAACTTAGAGAAAGAGAAGAGAATGGAAAGAAAGAAAGAAAGAAAGAAAGAAAGAAAGAAAGAAAGAAAGAAAGAATAAAAAGTGCAGGAAAAAAGAAAAAGAAAGAAGAAAAAGAAAAGAGAGACTATGAGAAAAAAAGAAAAGAAAAATATAAAGAATGACTTCCAACCTTTATCACAACAAATATAAACAAATTTAATAACTCTTCAACTTCAATCTTTTTAACTCTTGTAAGGTTAAAAAGATATGTTCATCCCTTGTTGTTGTTGTTCAGTCATTAAGTTGTGTCCGACTCTTCATGACCCCATGAACCATATCGCGCCAGGCCTTCCTGTCCTTACTGCCTCCCTGAGTTTGCTCAGTTTCATGCTCATTGCTTCAGTGATGCAATCTAACCATCTCATCCTCTGCCGTCCCCTTCTCCTTTTGCCTTCAATCTTTCCCAGCATCAGGGTCTTTTCCAAAGAGTCCTCTCTTCGCATTAGGTGACCAAAGTATCTGAGCTTGAGCTTCATTATCAATCCTTCCAATGAGCAATCAGGGTTGATTTCCTTTAGGACTGACTGGTTTGACCTCCTAGCAGTCCAGGGGACTCTTAAGAGTCTTCTTCAGCACCACAGTTGAAAGGCATCAATTCTTCGGCACTCATCCTTCTTTATGGTCCAGCTCTCACAGCCATATATTGCTATTGGAAAAACCATAGCTTTGACTATGCGGATCTTTGTCGGCAAGGTGATGTCTCTGCTTTTTAATATGCTATCTAGGTTTGCCATAGCTTTCCTCCCAAGGAGCAAGCGTCTTTTAATTTCATGGCTGCAGTCTCCGTCTGTGGTGATCTTGGAGCCCAAATAAATAAAGTCTGTTACTGCTTCCATTTCCACTCCTTCTATTTGCCAGGAACTGATGGGTCCAGATGCCATGATCTTAGTTTTTTTAATGCTGAGTTTCAAGCCAGATTTCGCACTCTCCTCTTTCACCCTCATCAAGAGGCTCTTTAGTTCTTCTTCACTTTCTGCCATTAGGGTGGTATCATCTGCATACCTAAGGTTGTTGATATTTCTCCCTGAAAGATTAATTCTGGCTTGTGATTCTTCCAGTCTGGCATTTCTCATGATGTATTTTGCATATAAGTTAAATAAGCAGGGTGACAGTATACAGCCTTGTCATACTCCTTTCCCTATTTTGAACCAATCAGTTGTTCCATGACTGGTTCTAACTGTTGTTTCTTGGCCCACATACAGATTTCTCAGGAGACAGGTAAGGTGGTCTGGTACCCTCATCTCTTTAAGAATTTTCTGAATTTGTTGTGATCCACACAATGAAAGGCTTTTGCATAGTCAATGAAGCAGAAGAAGATCTTTTTCTGGAACTCTCGTGCTTTCTCCAAGATCTAGCGAATGTTGGCAATTTGATCTCTAGTTCCTCTGCCTCTTCAAAACCCAGCTTATACATCCAGTAGTTCTCGGTTCATGTAGTGCTGAAGCCTAGCTTGTAGGATTTTGTGCATAACCTTGTTAGCATGTGAAATGAGCGCAATTGTGCAATAGTTTGAGCATTCTTTGGCATTGACCTTCTTTGGAATTGGAACGTAAACTGACCTTTTCCAATCCCGTGGTCACTGTTGCGTTTTCCAAACTTGCTGGCATATTGAGTGCAGCACTTTAACAGCATCATCTTTTAGTATTTTAAATAACTCAGCTGGAATACTGTCATCTTCACTAGCTTTGTTGTTAGTAATGCTTCCTAAGGCCCACTTGACTTTGTTCTCTATGATGTCCGGCTCAAGGTCAATGACCACAGCATGGACATCAGGGACATTAAGATCTTTCTTGTAGACTTCTTCTGTGTATTCTTGCCACCTCTTCTTAATCTCTTCTGCTTCTGTTAGGTCCCTGCCTTTTTTGTCCTTTATCATGCCCATCTTTGCACTAAACATTCCTTTGATATCTCCAATTTTCTTGAAGAGATCTCTAGTCTTCCCCATTCTATTGTTTTCCTCGATTTCTTTGCAATGTTCATTTAAGAAGGCCTTCTTATCTCTCCTTGATATTTTCTGGAAATCTGCATTCAGTTGGTTATATCTTTCCCTTTCACCCTTGCTTTTCGCATTCCTTCTTTCCACAGCTATTTGTAAAGCCTCATCAGACAGCCATTTTGCTTTCTTGCATTTCTTTTTCTTTGGGATGGTTTTAGTTGCTGCCTCCTGTACAATGTTGCGGACCTCCGTCCATAGTTTTTCAGGCACTCTGTCTACCAAATCTAATCTCCTAAATCTATTCATCATCTTCACTGTGTACTCCCAAGGAATATGATCTAAATCATACCTGAGTGGTCTAGTGGTTTTCCCTACATTCTTCAATTTAAGCCTAAATTTTGCAGTATGAAGCTCATGATCTGAGCCAGAGTCATCTCCTGGTCTTGTTTTTGGTGTCTGTATAGAGCTTCTCCATCTTTGGCTGCAAAGTATATAATCAATCTGGTTTCGGTATTGACCATCTGGTGATGTCCACTTGTAGAGCCGTCTCTTGTGTTGTTGGAAAAGAGTGTTTGCTATGACTAGCTTGTTCTCTTGACAGAACTCTATTAGCCTTTGCCCTGCTTCATTTTGTACTCCAAGGCCAAGCTTGCCTGTTATTCCGATTACTCCTTGACTTCCTACTTTAGCATTCCAATCCCCTATGATGAAAAGGACATCTTTTTTTGGTGCTAGTTCTAGAAGGTGTTATAGGTCTTCATAGAACTGGTCAGCTTCTTCGGCATCAGTGGTTGGGGCATGGACTTGGATTACTGTGATGTTGAATGGTTTGCCTTGGATTCGCACTGAGATCATTCTGTCGTTTTTGAGGTTGTACCCCATTATTGCCTTTCCCACTCTCTTATTGACTATGAGTGCTACTCCATTTCTTCTAAGGGTTTCTTGCCCACAGCAGTAGTTATAATGGTCACCTGAATTAAACTCACCCATTCCCGTCCATTTCAATTCTCTGATTCCTAAGATGTCTATGTTCAATCTTGTCATCTCATCTCTGACCACATCCAGCTTGCCTTGGTTCATAGATCTTACATTCCAGGTACCTATACAACATTGTTCTGTACAGCATCGGACCTTCTTTTCTCTTCCAGATACATCCACAGCTGAATGTCCTTTCAGCTTTGGCCCAGCCGTTTCACTCTTTCTGGAGCTACTTGGAAATGCCCTCTGCTCTTCCCCAGTAGCATATTGGACACCTTCCGACCTGAGGGGCTCATCTTCCAGTGTCATATCTTTTAGCCTTTTGACATTGTCCATGGGGTTTTCTTGGCAAGGATACTGGAGTGGGTTGCCATTTCCTTCTCCAGTGGACCACATTTTGTCAGAACTCTCTGTCATGACATAGCTCATGGCTTCACTGAGTTATGCAAGCCCCTTTGCCACGACAAGGCAGTGATCCATGAAGGGGAAACAAAATATACTGCCTCGTTTATTTTAGATAGTAAATGTTGCTTATTTGTCCAGAATTCCCATTCTGTTTAATGTGGCCTTCTAGACTGTACTAAAAGGCAGAACTTGTCTAATAATTTTTCACAGATTTCCTAATTAAGGTTAATTATTCTCAAAAGGTTTACAAATAGAAAAACTGAACAATATTTCCAAAAACATGATACACTCAAAGCACCACTGCTACTGATGAACAGAATATGATGAATTTAGTCATAATATTTTTTGTATTTGTTTTATTTTTTTCATTCCTATTTTATTCTATGTCAGACCAGTTCTTTATTTAATATCTTGCCCATTTTGCCTTTTCTCTCTAATGCAGATTCTACTATGCCATGCAATAACACTACTGGGTACTCTTTAACGTATTCTACTCTGATATAGAATTGCTACTACTTTTAACCTTCCTAGAAGAAGATACTTCAAGTTAAGTTTTTAACCTACAGGTCACTCCAGAACAAGAGCCACAAAGCTAAGATGGAAATCAAGCAGCACATCTGGGATATTGCTTTGCCAGCTGATTTGGCCAAATCCCTCACTTTATAACTCTGGTGGTACCAGGAACAGTACAGTACAGCGCATTGTCTCCTCAGCCTCAATCACCTGAGCGATAGAAAGGCATTCATGTTAACTCCTTCCAATCTACCTTGCCTGAAGGCAACTTTTGGGGCCATTTGTGCCCATGGGAGGAAACAGTGGGTCATGTTTTGTTTATATGCTTATACTCAAGAATTCTTGTTGGGAATTGTTTGTCCCCTTTTTAACCAGTAAGTCCAGCAGATCTCAGATCACAATGTTCAGCATTTCCTGACATGTTTTCAGAAAGGGACATCAGCTGTTGTCAAATTCTAGGCCAGGGCCTCCCAAAGATACCACCACCATAGTTATATCAACATAAATTAGGATGTTCCCTCCATATTTTAATCAAAATTAATGTGTTTAGTCTCAGCAACAATCATAAAAATAATCTTCATTTGATTTAACTGTTCCTAGCTGGTAAACAGTACTTAGAACTTTTTTAAGATATGGTGGTAGTAGCAGTAATAGCGGCAGCCATAACCTCCATAAAGTCAAAGATCTTAAATTATGGATCTAACAGCTAAATTCCAGCCTCACATCTCCATTTCTATTCCTTTCATGAAGATTTATTGAGGTTGTCCACCCTGTCTGCCACCCCATCTTTGGTAACAAGAATAAGCTAATATGCAAGGAAACAGAGCTGTAGATCACGGCAAGGTAAAGCAGGGATTGAGAGACAAATTTTGCTCTCCTCCTCACAGCTTTCTTTTCACCTCTAAATTATATGTGCATAGGGAAGAAATGTGGATGATTGCATCATTACATCTGTTTACACCCTAAGACAGTGTAACCTAAAAGGTGATAACATTACAATTAAATTATCTCAGCCATTTTACCTTTCTCTAAACGGGTGCCGATTTCACAGCATTCCGAGATGTAAGCTTCTGCATCATCACTGAAGTTAAACATGTCATTGTTTTCCACTGTTTTCTTTTAATTCTGTAGTAATTTAACATTTCTTATCCCACTTCTTGGATGTAAAAAAAAAAAGCAATAAAAAGTTTATAGGTCAAATTATTTCAACTTTGTCTCCACTAGAGGACAGCTTAATATGGGGCAGTATTTCTATATGTGGAAGGTCACAGGTATGTCTAGATGTGTAGTACATTTTCTGTCTTCAGTTTTCATTTTCATCAACTTCTTGTTCTTGCTACCATTCCCCTGACTTGATGGTAGCCTTGGGTCACAATCTTTATTTCAGATATCGGTGTCTCTAGATGGGGGACTGGTATCTCTTGCCCAGCTGTGTTATAAGGTCTTGCTCCATGCAGTAAATTTCCTGTAAGAGATAGAACAATTTCTCTTCCTCCTGTTCATCTGGTATGTCATAAATGGACAGAGAATTTTCTTGGCTCAGTTCAACATATTGTTCCTCAGTGGTGCTGAAAAGATATGACCTGATTCAGAAAACAGGACATCAATATGGATTTGCCAGGTAGAAGGCACAACTGGTAAAATTTTGTCACCTACATATAATACTTTATTGATTGAAACAGAAAAAAAGAGATTACCATCATGGACAAAAGAAGAAGGAGAAGGAGAAGGAGAAGGAGAAGGAGAAGGAGAAGGAGAAGGAGAAGGAGAAGGAGAAGGAGAAGGAGAAGGAGAAGGAGAAGGAGAAGGAGAAGGAGAAGGAGAAGGAGAAGGAGAAGGAAAAGGAGAAGGAGAAGGAGAAGGAGAAGGAGAAGAAGTATAGTGGAATATAGTGGGAATCTGATGTGTACATGAGTGCATTTTTGTTAACTTTTTAGAGATCATTGGTTTATATATTTTAATTATAGCAATTGATTCTTATGCTACCTTCTAAAGAATAATTTAGATCCCACCCATCCCTACCCCTCCCCCCGAGTTATACAAATGTTTTGCATGGAATAAAACACCCTCACACTTTTGGTGAACTTGAATAATCTGAACTGCTTAACTGTGAGCTGATTGCACAGTCCCTTACCAGTGGTAATGACAGGACTATACCATACAATGCTAAAATCCCCAGTGTGATTATCTTTACAACCAAAGAAATTACTAGGCAAACAATGGGGTTGTAGGAAGACAACAAGAAGCAAGAGTGTGCAGAGAACAGAAATAAAAGTTGTCCTTGGCTCTGCAAATTACACATACAGTACAAAAATTCAAAATAATAGATTGTAATAGAACTCAACCTTTTCTCAGTTCCTATAAGCTTATAAACCAATCCTCCAATGACATCAGTTTTGCATATTGACAATACAGTAGGAAACAAAGAACCAGAGATTTCTTAAAAGTAAAGTAAAGTGTTAAACCATTCTATTTTAAATCATTTAAAGGACACTCTAACAATTCCATTGTTCCCATTAAATCTTTCAGCAGGATTCTTGGGAGAAATGCAAGTTTCTGTTCTCAGTGGAGGTTGCTTCATCACCCCCTTTGCATAGACATTATTTAAAGAACATACTGAAAAAATCACTGATTTGTTTAATCTCAACATCTCGTTCCCCCATCTAGAGAACCGTCTAAGCACAAGAAAGGAAGTGATAACCTCCACTGGAGCTGCGTGAAATCTGATATCAGAACCCTTAAGGATGTCAAATTTCATAGCATTTTATTTTATTTTTTTCTTTTTAATGAAAGAGTAGAATTCAAGTTTCCTCTATGTATAAGCCATCACAGTTGGATAAGCTTTATTTGCTACCTTTGGTTTGTATCAGTATGCACTGTATCAGATTTCTTTACATGCTTAAACTGAATGAAAAGATGATTGACATATACTCCTGGAAAAATGAGAATTGTGTGAAGTAATAAAAGAAAATGTTTCAATGCTTGTCAAACTTGGAAGGATCTTTCACTGACTGTGTAGTTTGTCATGCCCAGCAAATAAACTGGAGAGAAATATGTTATAGGTACCTTGCTTAGGCATAAGCATTTTTGCAAAGTCACAGTTCTAAGTTGTTTTTTTTTTTAATGAGCAGATAATATTTTGAAACACATGTATCTGGGTCAATCATGCATGTGACTATTCTTCTTTCTCTATAAATTCTTTCTTAAGTTTCTATGATGAGAAGGAAGCAAATATTTGAGTGTTAGATGCAGTGAGCTGAGTTTGTAACCCGCAACTCTGTACAACTGTTCTTTGTGACATGCTATTTTAATGGAGGATCAAGTATTTCTGTAGGTAAGAAAAGGTAAAGGTGTGACTCCATCACTCTTATTGACCAATTTGATACTCTTGACTATCCACATTTCTAAAGTTTTTAGGCAAAATCAGGCTTGCTCAAAAGCAGCCTTTGATCCAGTTCTGAAACAGATGTCTTTAGCTCATGGCCTTGAATCCTAAATATATATGCCTGCCATATACTTGTAAAGATCCTCTTGGGCTTCTGAGTCATCATTAGAGCAGAATGAAATATCTTCACATACCTAGTTATCCCTTATAGTTGTAATGGCCCTGGAAGATTAAGAACTCTGATCACTAACCATTTGTTAAAAAATGGGATGTTCTTACGTTGCTATTCCAGTCTGGGAAGGACCATAGCAGTTAAACTGGAGCTACTGCAGCAATCTGGGAATTAGGTGACAGCACTATACTTACTGTGATGGAATGTATCTATGAAGAGGAGGGTGATGTGAGAGATCAAGGCTATCAGGAAAAAGGGGGTGCATTCCAGGAAGGAGACAAGAGGCAACACAGTCTGCAGGGGGAGCATGAGAAGAGTAAGAGATTCAGGATAGCCACTCCCTAGAACCTCACAGGGTATATTCAGTAGTTGCTGTAGTATAGATTTACTCTGGCAAGATTCTGTCTATAAGGTGTAAGCAAATAAATGAATTTTACTCAACTAGACTGTTTCATCATTGTTCTTGGGCTGGGCCTGACATCAGTCTTGGCAGACTAAGTCTATATGACTGCAACAAGTGGATATACCTGGGAGTTCTAGGGAGAAAATGTAGGAAACTATTTTGGCTAAAAAATAATACAAGAAGGAAGCAGTTTGAAACAGCCTTCAATTAACGATAAATTTATTGGCATCAAAATCATTTTTCTAATAACTATGTACAAATATTCTGAATAGAAATTTGGAATGTGGATGTTTAAAATGTTTGCATTTTTCTTGAACATATATAAATATATACACACACACACACGCACATATCTGCATATCCCAGTTTATTTTAATTGTTAATCCTACTTCTTGCTGACTTAATTATTTTGTTGGTTTGTGCAATTTATATTCCACCTTCACTTCAGGACTTCAAGACTCTTGAAATGCCAATTGATAACTATTCTTCAAAAAAGCCCTTGAATAAAGATAAGAACCTTTGAGTCCATGTCATGATGCATCATTAGATATATTGTAGTTCAGAATGTGTTCTAGTGATATGCCTTCAGAATGGAGTTTTATCCAAAATTTTGTCTATGCTTATATAAATGGATATCAAGGTTTGTGTGCGTGCACATGTGTTTTGACAAATGTCTAAAGCTCCTCAAAAAAAGGGCAAAATAATTAAAATAGAGTAGCGGAAAGAATAAAGGAAGCTAAGTAGAAGTAAGGAGACCTACACAAGGCAGAAATTATCCTTGAGTATTTCTCAGTAGTCAATGACCAGGGTGTCTCTTCCGGTTTACCATCATAGAGTGTTAGTTATACATTGAAATATAATCTGACTCTGAATAGCCTATGCCTATTTTAATGACAGTGGGAGATTGCTTCAATATCCTTGCCTAATAGTTTCCTTCACTCTCTGATGAAGCATAATTATCTTGTTAATTGCTCTCTAGAGTTGACTATGTATTGCTTGTAGGGTTCAGGGTTTATTTAGTGCATTTTGCAAGAACTTATAAAATATAGACACACTAATTATGGAAGAGTCAACCTTCATGCTGCTACCTTCTGTGGATACTTTATTAATATGCATTGGCTTATGATTTTCTCCAGCTTCTTTGTTACTGTCTTAGTTAGGCACTTTCTTGTTGATTGATTTATGATGTGAGGAGACAAATGAATACAGTCAGAAACAACACATCCCTTGATCAAAATTCGGGTTTAAAATTGGTCTTTTGAGAAATGTTTGGGATAGGAAAGAGAAAGCAACATGTCAGAGAGACTAGCGGAAAGTTTCTATTAAGTTCTCAGATGCTTTTTAAAATTATTTAAATGAGTGTTGATTAATTTTATCAAAAGCGTTCACTTCCCTGCACATGTTCCTACAGGAAACCAAAATGTTTCATGTAAGATATACGGAACATTTCTAATAGAATGTGTGATTTTGCATCTCTAAGTTCAAATTTCTGGTTAATAGTATTTCAGTTGGACTTTTGTTGTATCTTAAGGACTTGTCAGGGTCTTTGTTAGCAATTTCACCTTCATTACATCTTCCTTCTGAGAGGATTCTTCATTAAATTAAATACTTTGCTCCTAGAAACATCTCAAACATAGTTTTAATATGGATGGAGATATAGTGTAGAGGAAAGTACTATGAGATGAACAACAAACAAAGCAACAAGTTGCATAATACATTGCTTTAGTAGAGTATTTTAGATGTTTTTGTGTTTTTGACAGGTGCTTTGGGAACATATTTTTACAGCCTTGTCAGTATTGAACATGGACCTTATTCCCTTCATTCTAGAGTAATTCCCCTCTTCTGAGCCTCTGTATCACTAGTGCCTAGCGAACTCATTCTCATGGCAGAGGAATTTGTAAGCACTTCTTCCTCCATGCATAGCTACTGGGCCATGATAGTGCACTGAATAATGTGCCACCACTGATTCATTGTCCACAACATATGATTAGAACATGGGTGACACACTATGTCACTTCCTCTGCTTCTTTGCTGCTGCAGCTAGAATGTTTATAGCGGGGGTGGCTTTCCCTAGACTTTGTCAACTCTTTGATTCATCATCACACTTCTTGTCCTAAAGGAAATTGTGCAGTTCCACAACACCCCTCTGCAGCATTACATAATATTGTAGCAACCATCATAAGTGTCAAAGCCACAAATAATATTCAGACCAATGGTGGTGGCGAACTTGGTGCACAGGATGAGTTTGGATACTGAACTGGGGTCAATAATTCACAGCCAACCCACATCACAGAGTTATTTTGTGGAGATAAGAAAGACAAGACATAACTAATAAACAAACAGATAATTAATAAACAGATAAGTAAAACATGTTCCCAGTAAGCATCAGTAAGAAGGTTGATTGAACGTACACCAGATTTGCATGATCAACATTCCCCATCTTTTCTGAAAGGGGAAACACTATGTTTTAAATAATCAGTCTTCTTCTGACAAAAACGCCTGAGGTATGTGACCACATGATAGGATCAGGACATTCATCTGATAAGAGAGAACTTTTATAAAATGACGGACCAATGGTATATGACACTAGCTAAATTGTTTAGAATGGATAAAGGAATATCAATCTAGTGTTGGAAGTGTGAAAAGGAAGAGGGGATTTTTTATCATGCATGATAAACTTGTGAAAAAACAAAATAGTAATAGTAATAGTAATAATAATAATAATAATAATAATAATAATAATAATTCGATGCACATCCATACAATGATAGAAAAGATATTGCTGACTAACATCAGAATGAAATCAGAATCATTCCTACTGGGTTTTACGGACAAGGAATTAGAAAAGAAATATGGGAAATTAATATTGTCTATGGTAACAGTGGTAAGATTACTGTATGCAAAAAGCTGGAAAAGCAATGAAATACCTACAGGGGAAGACTGAATAATAAAAATAACTGAACTTGCAGAAATGGCAAAGCTGGTCAGAGGGGGGTGCGGGGGAACAACAAAGGAAACCTTATATGGAGTTTTTGTTGCAAGAAAAAAAGATCAAATTGATGATTTTGCAATTTGGGGATTAAAAAGGGACAAAGAAGATGGGGAAAAGATTAAGATAATAATTACTTGACAGAAAGAAGGGCAGAAGGCATAAGTGTATGTTTTGTTTTTAATTTCTTTCTTTTTTCTCTTTTTCTCTTTTTCTCACTTTCTGTTTGTTTATTTTGAATACTTTTACTATATTGAATATATATACTGTATATATATATATACTGTGTAATATACAGTATATATAGTAAATACACACACACTCAATATAGTAAATACACACACACACACACACATATTCAATATAGAAAAAAAATCCCTTTCACCCCTATGGGTGGTACGTGTCTTCCTCAATCTTAGGTCCTCTACCAGAGGCCTGGGAGTTTGAGGGTTCTGCACAATATTTTTGCTGTTCCTAGCACTGCACTCTTCTAGACAGAGAGCTCCGATGTTGTTCCTGGGATCTGTTGGAGACACTCTCCCAGCTTAGGAGTCACAGCCCCAAGTGCTCCTACCACCACTGGGACCACTTTGGCCTTTACTTTCCACATCCTCTCTAGTTCCTCCTTCAGGACCTGATACTTCTCCAGTTTCTCATACTCCTTCTTCCTGATGTTGCTGTCATTTGGCACAGCTACATCTATCACTACCACTGTCTTCTGATCTTTGTCTACTACCATGATGTCTGCCTGTCTGTCTGGATCTAGAAGTCCCACAGGATCTTAGCCCTGTTATTCTCCACAATATTCTGTGGAATCTCCCATCTGGACTTGACTATATATTCAATATAGTAAAATATAGTTCATTCATCTGGTAGGGGGATATAAAATATTTCTTGCCTTCTTCTCATCTAGCGTAGTTATTTGTCTCCCCAGTTCTAGGCAAGCAAGTGAGATTAAAAACTCATCCTCTTGGGACTGAATAGTATTTTTTTTTGGAACAATGACTAATGATTGTAGTAGGAATGTGTGAAATTCATTTTTTTTTAATGGACCTAATAAAAGTATTACCCAATTGAGATTTGAGAAAATTATGTTGATTCTATTTCCTTTCTTACTTTTACCACTTTGTCCTTTTAATTATTGTGTTTCTATATTTTTACATGTTATTGGTTTATTATTATTTTTAATTGATTGTACAATTCCTAAGGAGTCTATTTTACATCTATCTTATAAATCCAAGTAATAAATAAATAAATGGAATATTTTATTAAAAAACTTAATGGAGATGTATTTCTTGATATACCTATAGAAAACATTTTAGAAAGATATATATTGTATCACAGACAGTCATGGCAAATAGAAAATTGCACCTTGGAAAGTAAGAGGAGTAAATGGTGAAGAACATGAATTAATGATTAAAATGAAAAAAGAATAGATATGCTGCATGTCTGTAAAACTAAGAGAAAGGGGAAAGATGTCACAGGTTTGAAGTAACGTGGTTTGACCTTGTGCAGTGGAGTTGATGAATACATGCAGGTAAATGAAGATTTAGGTTTAATTAGGAATGGAAGGACTAAAATATATATCAGAAAATTTGAACTGGTGTCACTTATGAAAGTAGGTACCTATAGGCTAATGACAGTTGTATGTTACACTTCAGAGATTGATGAAAATAGAAGAACCAGAGATGAATACAGGGGGAAAATGTGCATGAATTTGCAATTTACTGGAATAATTATTACAAAAGTTTTCAAGTGCAGACCAAGCCTTACACATTCTCATTGGAACACCAGCACACTGTCAGAAGTATATGGTACTTATTCCAATTCAGTAATCAGACACTTTATGGAACTATTGTATAACAGTAATAACCTTTACTATAGAACAGTCATACTTATCAATATGTAATTTATATGTATTAGCAGTCTGTGATCAACTCAGGTATTTTTATGCTGAGAACGTACTCTAATTGCATAAGAAGAAAGCCCAATGATTCCAGTATCAGATTAAGAGAAGATAAAGAGATCTTTGGGAAGTTCTCTGAAGCACAACAAAAGGTCAACAGATTGCAACTAAAATTATTTCTGATAGATTTCTTTATTTTATTACTTAAAAGTTTGCTAGGTGCTGATACCAGCTGTAACAGAATTACATTACAGAACACCTAAAGTAAGATATTCAAATAAAAATGGTCCATCTAGAGGCTGAGTCATGGAAGTTCACTGGATAAATTTGGGCCAATCACAATGTCTCAGTCCAACCCAACTCATAGGAATCAGTTGGAGGAAACTTAGAAGTGTGAACTCTTAAATAAGAGTTGAATAAAAAAATAATAACTGATTCCTATGTATTGTAAGCTGGAGTTGCCCGGGGCGCCTGGGGAATCGGTTGCGCTCCAGTTTGCCACTTCTAGATGACTCCCTGCTGCGAGTTAATTGCCCATCCCCTGTTGGTAGTTTACTTGCGGTTACCTTATTTCCTTGCCCTGATCACCTATTGCTTGAGGCAGTGAAACTGACCAACGGGAGGTGAAACTGACTAACGGCTCTGCACTAGCAGTGTGTGCTTCCTAGGCTGAATCTGACAACTTTTACATACACTTCCAAGATATAAACATCTTTCAAAATATAACTGTCTGTAATATTACTACTGAATGCAGTCTGTCATAGTACATTTTTCCTGCAACTTTCAAAAACAGACGATTCTGTTTTCTACCAAATTTGCCTCCACAAGCAATGTTTTTTTTCTTTCCAAGAAGCCATATAAAAGAAGGAAACTGTTCTTTTTTTAAAAAAATGCCATCAAGAAAAAGATTAAATAAAATTAAATGTAGAAACAAGAAGATAACAGTATACATGATTCTAATTTAAAGGCAAATAGTAACATTTATACTTTGCTAGCCAGCTCTAAAACTCTACTTATATCTTGCAGATAATATAATGACGACAATATCCCTTCACAAAAAAAGCAAAGGGGATCCAGAAGCATTCACAGAGGGGGAGGGGGCAGAATTACAAAAGTAAGATTGTGTGATTGTGCTAAAAGCCCCAATCCTTTGAATATGCATTGTGACATTGTTCACTCCCTTCAAAAGAGCAGGGTTTGAGATGAGATGATGTGACACCATTTTTGTTATCTTGACAAAAGCAAGAAGCTTGTATGGACACCCATGGTGCCTTCGTATTGCAAGTAACCAAACATTATTTGTTTAAAGTAGAAACAATCTTCCTTTCCCAAACTCTTATATCACAAGTCCATGAAAGAAGCATGTCCCAAATATTCCAGCAGTAAACATGTGTTTCTACAAGGGAGCAGTGTAATAAAATCTGTCTTTTTTACAGTTTGACGTTTAGGATAATTGGATCACACAATCCAGGAACAAAAAAATTGTAGGGATGCAGAAGAATCTGATCTTTATGAATTGCTAATTGAGTAGACCTGATTAATCCTTCTTTGATTAAAGTGCAATTCAGAACTGATCTACCAACTTTCATGCTTCTTAAATGAATTGATGCAATTCTTGGCACAACAATATTTCAAAATGGGATTGGACATAACCATTTTGAGATAAATAGGCCATTAAATATAGATTTATAATGTACTTTTTTGCAGATTTTTAAAAATAACTGCAGATTAATGCAGAAGCAGAACGAGACGGCAAGCAATTGTCTGACTCAGTAGACCTAATCATCACTTCCTTGTTCTCCAACCAAGCTGTCAGAACATTTATTTGATAAGGGAAGCTTTCAGTAAAGCAACATTTTATTTCAACTAGGTGAGTTAGTCTACATCTGGAATTTCCTTGACACATCTGGTTTTGTTTCCACTGATGGCTTGCTCTGTTTAGGAGAAAAGAATAGCTTAAAATAAGCGAGATATAGTAGAAACAATCAGCTAAGATCAATCAATTGAAAAGAGGTGGCACTTTCTTTGGGAAAGACACTTTGTCCCTGATTGTGAAAAAGTGGTGATAGTCATTCAGTGGAGGTGATGCTCGTCAGGAGGCACCAGAAAGAAACATCTGGGGTTTGGGATTGGTTATTGTCTTTTTTATTGGTACTAAGAAAAAGATTTAGAGGGAGGGAGGCAGTCCATGTGATAAAGATTTGTGATTTCATATAACAAACACTGATTTAAATTGTGCCACTCTTTGATTTCATACCATAAACATTGATTTCAGGGGCAGACACTTGTGATTTCATAACAAATAATGGCTTATAAGTGGTGGAAACTTTTTATTTTGAAAAATTGCTTCAGGTCCAGTGATGAACCATTATGAATTACAGGGACTCTAAAGAAACTCTTGCAATTTCAGCATGATAGAGAGAGCATAAATACATTTAGCACATTATACATAAAGAACATTTTTTTTTCCAGGCTGTCTTCCTTTTCCAAAATGGAAATATAGTAACCATAAGCAGTAGCGTATGCAATAAGGGAATCAAAATCAGCAAGATGATTGCACAGAGCATTGCAAAGTGAGTTCCACCACTTTTGAATACATCTGGGATGTTGCTGCATATACAAAAGTGGTGGGGCTTGTGTCTCAATGTTCCAACTACCTTCTTGCTAATTTTGACCCTCCCCACAGTGAAATCAATTGTGTCTGTATAAGTTAAGCAATGGGACTTATATTTATTAATTTATTAATTCATTTATTAAATTTATGTCTATCACAGTTATAAGACTCTTGATGGTAACAAGTTCCCAACACAATATATCATCACAAAACATCTACAGTATAAATAACAAAATTGTTAAACACGACCATACCTAAAACATCTTCTATAAGCTCTCCTGAGCAGCACAGTTTTTAAAAGTTTATAGAAAGTCCCCAGTATAGGACCAGTCTAATTTCTAGTGGGGAGGTTCCTCCATAACACAGATGCCCCCACTAAGAAGCAACACTTGCATGTTTCTGGTTTCTTACCTCAAGAAAGTAGAGATTCACTAATAGTTTCTCCCAAGGTGACTGTGTTGAGTGGGTTGAACCTGGCTGAAGAAAATAGTCCTTAAATACCTTGGTACAAAGGCATAAATTTATAGGTCAAATTCAGCAGCAGTTTGAATTGCACCTGGAGGCAGTAGGAAGGTAGCGTAGGGCCTGAAGTACCAATATCAAATGCTTTCACTGACTTACATGCCAATCAACAGCTGAGCAACTGCAATTTGGGCCAGTTATAATATCTGCGTGGTCTTCAAAGACAACCTCATGTATAGCATATTCCAGAGATCCAGTAAATCACTGTTATGAGGCAGGGGGCAACTTGCCCACTAGCTGGAGGTGGGTAAAGGCGCTCCTTGGCGATGGTCTCCACCTATCCATCCAAGTCTAGCCATATGTTCAAGAGGACCAGAAAATCATGGACCAGCTTTCCTAAGAGAAGTGTACCTCTTTAAGAGACAAGACTGGAGCTAACAGAGAAACTCGATAGTACAAACAGCAATTACTGTGTTAGCAAGTACTTCTTATTTCCAGTGTTTTGAAGCATGAATAACAAGCACATCTTAAATTCTTACATTATTTCCTGACCTCCTTCAACCTGCCCTGATAACTTTTTTTTTTTTTTAATTGAAGGTTTGGCCTTGAGGTAATTTCTTTAAAAGAGAGTCCTTTTGTTGATTTGTTAGTATACAAATGCTTCAGACAAAAGAAAGCAAAACCAAACCAAAAAAATCAATAAGTAATATTTCATGTTGATTTTTAGATTTGCTGTTTAAGTTTGCTGGAAGTCAATATAATCTGGTTTTAATCTGATTAACATCTTTTAACATTTTCACACTCTTCAATTGACAATATTATGCCAAAACTAAATTTGGAAAGGATGGGAAAAAGCATAAAGAAATTCTGAAGTTGAAGATGATCACTTCTTGCCAATCTGGCCATCGTTGCCATTTCATCCAGATTAAAGTCAAAAACATAATCTCCCTTCAATCTGTGAAAGGTTGAAGATCTTCCTGCAAGGCTCCAGATCTAAACAAAACTGCAGAGGAACAATTTTTCAAATTCTCTTTCTGGGTGAAACTTAGATATTCTCTTTCCAAAGTCAGTTGAAGTGATGTATAGGAAGAGTTTACAATGTCCACTAATTGTTTAAACAAAGAAAAATATGGGGATAAGGATAACAGGAACATCACAACCTAGTGGAAATATGCACTTGCTTACAAATAGAGCTAAAGTTGGCTACAGGAATGGGGGGACTAAGATCTTTACTATTTAAATGTTCAGTGGTGATGACTCTAGGGGGGGATTCAAATTTTAGAAGACACATCTGTTCTGATTCCCTCTTTAGGAATATGTCCCATACCCCACCTTAAGGAACAGGATTGCAGCTTTAAAAGAGCCACAGAACATCTGTTCCAAAGGCCAGGGAGCTCTTTATCAGCTTTGCCTGATAAATAGTTATGCAATAATCTGGAGAAAAGACAACTTGTGCAGTGACATATGCACTTATTGCAATGTCCTTTTCATGAGCTGACAAGAGGGTATGGAAAATGCTGTTGACCCAAGACATCTTAGAGATGTCTCATAATTCCTATGTTGAAACAGCTACATTGATAGCCATTTGCTTTCTACAAATAGTTCAAGGAACTCACAATTTGATGTGCAAAAGCTTAAATGGTTTAGGGCTAAATTACTGGCACCTAGTACTGTAATATCCACCCTATACCTGAAATTACAGGTATTTATTATGACACTTTTCAAGATCTCTTCATGGATAGGTTTAAACACTAATAATCAGCCCTCCCATTACAGTTTAGGAGTAGGCTCAGAATCTATCTTTTTACCCAGTCTTTTAGGATTTTACAGCTTTTTATCATACTATTCATGCTTCTGGAAGCCATCTTCGAGAATTTGGGAGTTGCCACACATGGCAAAATACCTAAATTAAAACCTCTTTTCTTTACTTGATTGATAGATTTCCTCTATCATTGCTTTCTGGAAAGCCATCACAGTAGGGTTATGCTGTGGCACAGTTGGCCTTCTGCCTTTTATGTTTGTGTGTATATTATATCCTAAGATTCAGTAGCATATTTGTAAATAAAGAATCAGTCAAAACAGACAGATACATGCACACCACATAAATTTCCATTTCTTCTGAAAGGAAACCAAATCCAAGTCCCAGTGACAGAACTTTTCCTCATGAGAAGATAGTAACAAAGGATTCTAGAAATACCATGAAGGTCTACTTAGTTTTTCCATCTATTTGCCTTTTTTAAAGTCAACTTTCAAAATAAACACAAAAAAGATTTACACTTCTATTTGCAGTTTCCCTATATATTTAGCTTTTGTCATATCTTGCTTTTTTGTTCATATACAGTGCAAACCGAATGTATCCTTACATTGCTGGGCCTTTCTAGATGCAGCTTGGAGGCCACATAAATTTCGCAAGACCTTATAATAAGCCACATATTTATCTCTCAAAGGTTTTCCAATATATCAGGTTAAAACAACTCTAGGTGGTAAACAATATAGCCATGCTAAAGAAGGCTTTCAAAACTTTACCAATCTGTCAGGCTATGATGAGGATAAAACCCTGGGCTTTAGTATAAATTACTTAAATTGAATTCTTCATCATTCCAATACATTGGTTCACAATGAAATCAGGCCTTGCTAAAGTACTCTTAACAAAAACACAGTAGGTTAACCATACAAATGTCTAGAGAAGAAAGATAAATTAGCTTTTATTGTAACTGAATCCTATTCCTTCCAAGAATGTGAGTGGGAGGATTGAATCATCATCCTCATCCTCACCTTCACCACCATTGTGATTTAGACTGTAATTGCTTCTTTGTGCCTAATTTTTGTAATAGATACAGTATTTATTGGGGTGGGGTGGGGTGGGGTTGGTCACTATTTTCCTTCTATTTAACTGCTTGTCATGGACCAGGAATACCAGTAATCTTTGGACGAGAAAGACAAACCAGATGATGGATGATGTATCAACCAGGGCTGAGGCTGGATAACATCAAAAACAAGACAGGCTCATGTTCCCAATGCTTTAAACTCTGAACTAAAATATAACCGCCTACCTGATGGCAGGATGGTGGTTATATGGAAAACCAAAAGGCAGACAGAAGGAAGATGCTCAGTTTTCTGGAAAGACACCTTGAGCAGAATGGTCTTCTCAAGAATAGGCTATCACTGCCAAGTGGCCTGGATCTTTTAATTGGACCTGATTGGTACTCAGTCTGCATGGGGAGAGATTGGAAATGACATGATTTAATAGGTTTAGACAGTATAGACCTCAACAAGGCTCTATGCTGTGTATACAATTCAATTTACCTAGCTGAGCCACAGCAATGCTGTGGTTCACATTGTAGTGCTTAGCATTGCTTCTGAGGCCTCTTCTGGCATATCTAGTAGCCAGAGGAGGCTTCAGTGTGGCTGCTATAGATGTGCAGATGTTTCTTCTAGTACTTCCAGAAGTTCATTCTGCATATTCCAGAGAAGTCTCAGAAGCACATGGAGGTTTTGCTTTATTTTTTTTTTAATCTCGTAAACAAATTGATTTTTTGTTTTTGAAAAAAAGCCTCATTCAATCCATTGTTTCACTTATTTTTGCTTGAGCCTCCTTCATTAATGTTCTTTGTTTGATTGATTGACTTTTGTCCTGCCTTTATTTTTGGTCAACTAAAGTTTTGACTAAGAGAGAGTGACTGGCCCAAAGTTATCCAGCTGGCTTTCATGCCTATGGGAGGACTAGAACTCACAGTCTCTTGGTTTCTAGCCCAATTACCCTCTTTATTCAACTCTTTTTTCTCTCTCCTCATATCTTCCCTTTCTCTATTATGTAAAATAATTGTAAATAATAAAGGTAAGTATTTTTCATGTGCATATTTCTTTGACATTGTAAACATTTTGCTCCTGCATCCCATTTGGCCCTACTAACAGATGTGTGCATCTATGTCCATGTGTAAGTGTATTATGTAGTGTCTTGAGAGAGTTGTTGGGAGAGAGATGAACAAAAAGCAGACAGAAATAGATCTCTGTCAAACTGCCCTTTCAAAAAGCATTCCTACACTGAATTAGATAGAGTTTGGCATTTTTCCTAGTTCATGACAAACTAATGGTTCTTTAAATAGCATCTCAGTTTTGAGAGAAATAAAGTAGTAGTATTGCTGCTGCTGCTGCTGCTGCTACTACTACTAAGCATTTTAATAAAATACTTTTTAAAGGAAGGTCATATCTAGTAATTTGGGGTACTTTATTTCTTCATAATAGATTAACTGTTTAGTTCATCTCATTCCGATAAAGGAACAGCAGCAGCCAATAAACATTTATACTTTTCTCAGAGAAGATAATAGGTGATTGGAGCTCTCTTTTTCCAAATCATACTCCAGAATCAGGAATGAGTAAAGATAGTCTACTACTGGGCCAACATGGGATGGAGTGAACTAATCTGGATGTAGCTTCAAGGAAAGTTAAGATACTGCTGCATACCCTTACTGAATACATGAAAAATTGACATGAACCAAAATAGATTGGTTCATGCATCAACTACAATAGAGTTATCTTGCTACAATCATGTTCCTTTTTATTAGGAATGAACATTCCGTTCTGGAATTGTTCTGTCATCTTGATATCAGATTAATTCAATTTCAGTAAGATTCAATTTAGATGTCCAGATATCAGAACATTAGTGGGTGGGCATCATGCCACTACTTATTGTCTGTGTCCTCAACCTTTTCTATGGTAGAGGATAAAAGGTTTGATACTCAAATGTTCCCAATCAATTATGACTTTGGAGTAGGTGGGAATAAAACAATTGATCTGCCTTCATTGGATACTCATGTGGCCTCATCTGACATAGGCACTTCTAGATGAAGCTGATCTGGGCTCTGAAATCCATCTCTCATTCTCTGTCTGTCTGCTGTATACATGCAGGGAATCCATTGTCTTTGAAAATCTACAAAAAAGATGGGCATTATGATACCACATTAAACCATTCTCTCTCGTTCGTGTTAGTGACTTGTGGCAATTAGAAGCAAATGGAAGAACAGGTTTAGGAAATGCCTCTATTGATTCTTCTAAAAATCTCATTTGTATTATCAAAGAATGAAACTAATTTAAACTTCCCCTTTTAACACTGCTAGGTTTCTCTCTCTCTCTCTCTCTCTCTGTGCTTCAGAAGGGGCAGATGGAGATGATTTTAAGGAAGGTTCCCACATATGTTTCCTATAGCTTTGCCAATCAGACACATTCTTGAAAAGCTGAGCCATGTTCTTAATTTATGGGACTGCTTACTCTCTCTCATTTAGGTGATCTCTAGGCAAGTTCTCTTCTGTGACAAATGACAATTTTTCAAGGAGTATGTTATGATTTTCATAGGGGAAAAAAAGAGTAAATACTTCTCTATATGTGGCATTGCTACCAATTGGAAAAATAAATATGTGTATAATGTTAATCATAAGTGTAAAGCCATATTATCAATGTACATGTGTGCATCACCAGCGGGTAGGAGAAGCAGACAAACAAATCAAAGGAATTGTAAGATACAACAAACTTTAAGCAAACAATGAACAATTCCTAATGTTCTCACCAATAGGGCCAATCACCCAGAACCACTGGGATTTCAGCCGGCATATAAATTTTAATCATAATCATAATCATAATAATGGCTAGATAATTTAGACTTTCCAAATTCAAGGATAAATTTGGATGATACCTTAGTTTGCTTTCTACAGGACTATTTCATCAAAGTAACCAGTTCTCAGGGAATTGGTTATTCATCTTTTTACTGATTGTGTAAAGACAGAGTAGTTGTATGCTACAAAATATAAAGCATGAAATAAACATAAAACATATGTACATGTAGTGTGCATTAACTAGAATCAGCAATGGAAAAACTGTGTCAGCCAGGATAATTTCTATTTTCTACTGCTATGTCATGGTATTTCTGATAGGTAACAAACACATCAGCCACTTCTAATCAAAATTACAGGTATCTGCATATTTCTTTAAAAGACTGATAGTGTCCAGGCCTGGTTTCACGAGAATTCTTCTAAATTGGGGTTTGGGCTTTGTGGACTTGACAGATAGCTTTACAAAAATGATGGCGAGAATAATATGAAAGTACTTAGACAAGAAATTTATTAGCGCTAACTTCCTCACTATAATAATAATAATAGAAACCATCAACTAGAAATATCAGTGAGAATACAATTGGCAATGAAATGGGAACAGGTCATGCATAACATAATTGTAAAAAATAGAGTTAGAACTAATGCTAAGGTACAGTGTTGCATTCTGAAGAAGTCTTTATATGTTACAAAATAATTTCCAAATAGATTTCAGAGTAACTTATTTTCTCTACTTGCAAAACAAGTAGTGATCACAAATATTATTATTTACTGGGAATGGCATTTTTGCAAAATTAGTTTAAGAAGAACAATAATTTCCAGGAGTCTGTCATACACATAGAAAATGGATATATATATATAGAAAAGGTAGACCAAGATGAAGACTCAAGGTGAGTGATCCATCTTGGTTGTGATTATTCTTAAGCAATTTGGGTAGTAGCTACCTCAGATAAATATCTGGGAAGTTGTCTAGAGTGGAAGGAAGGAAGGAAGGAAGGAAGGAAGGAAGGAAGGAAGGAAGGAAGGAAGGAAGGAAGGAAGGAAGGAAGGAAGGAAGGAGTGTGTGTGTGTGTGTGTGTGTGTGAGAGAGAGAGAGAGAGAGAGAGAGAAAGAAAGAAAGAAAGAAAGAAAGAAAGAAAGAAAGAAAGAAAGAAAGAAAGAAAGAAAAAGTGAAAGCAAAGGTAAAGCCTTCATCCCCATTGACTTTGTGGATACAACCATGCACATTTTCTGGAAACAATACAGAAGCAGCTTACCATTCCCTTCTTTCTATCATTCCCCCCAATTTTCCTGTCTACCCTATAGCCCTGGAATTTTCTGGTGGTTTCCCATTCAGGTACAAATTAGGACCAGCCCTATTTAGCTTTCTGAGATTGGTCAACAGTGGCTAGGTTCTATCACCCCGCTATGTGAGGTAAAATTAGAAATTTAGTATACAGGGTAAAGTATCAGCTTCCCTGATGATGGAAGCTCTACCTCTAGGTACTTCAGTTAGAAAAGATATTTTAAGATGATAATCCCAGATGGCAGATACAAGACACTTACCAGATTGAATGCATCCTCCAATGAACAACTCATTCGACTTAACAATATCTCACCTTGTTGGCTTTCCTCTGTTAGGTGGGCTGTGGATTGCAGAACAGCATCAATTCTAAATGTAAATCAGAGAGAGAGAGAGAGAGAGAGAGAGAGAGAGAGAGAGAGAGAATGCAACAAAAGGTCAATGTTGATGGAAACAAATTTTGCTATTGTTCAGAAACCGCTCAACTTTATCTTCTCATTTCTCACTTGATTAGCAACAAACTGTATGATGAGATTCCCTCAGAAATATTAGGATCGGGAAGATTTCCCAAAACTACTGGAAGAAAAGCTGGGCACAACTTCATTACTTACAGACCGCCAAACCCTGACCCATTATTGAAAGTGAGCAGGCAGCATAGTACTTATACTTTCCCACTGTGACAACCTCCCCCCTCCCCAGTTTCTATAGGGAATAGTAGTGCCCCTTAAAGCATGGGTCAAATTAATCTTATGCTGAGAGTCTTGATTAGACAGAATGTAGCTTTCATTCCTCAAACAAACCCTTCCCAGGTAGTCCCACTTGTACTAAGGCAGGGGAAAACTACAATTTGCTTTCATATTTTCCCCAAGGATCATTAGGGTCTGATCTGCTGTCTCTACCCAGGACATTATAGAAGGAGTCATTGGGCAAAGCAGCAGTCAGTCTCCCCAGACATGCTGAATTTCACTTATACCTTATATTTTATAAAATTGAAGATACAGTATGTCCTTACAACAAAGGAGGAAAGAAAAAAGAAAAAGAAAAAGAAAAAAGGTTGCCCAATCCAGATTTAAATCTTGAGAAGAATTTCTTTTACATCTTCACTTCTGCATTTCAACAGTGGAGGGGTGTGTGTGACTGATTGTCCTCACTGCCCGACACATGGAAAATGAGGAAAAGAAACACATGTTTCTCATGGGAGTCCTTCTCACATGACCATACTGAAAGAGGGAAGAATGAGGAATAGAAATATGTGTTCTTGGTGATTTTCATATTGGTTATGTTTATATTATTTATTTTTAACACTCCATTAAAACAAATAAAGAAGTGTCTCAGTGAAGGCTCGTCGAGGGCTAAAGATTCTTTGCTCCTTTATCCCTTAAGATTTCATTTTTGATTCACAGAAGGCTTTTTATTTTGTTTTGTTTTACAAGTTTTTTTTTGAGGTGGTGGGGTTTAGTAAAAGCAGGTCAGTATAATGACATCCTTAAGAGTTGGTTTTAAATAAAAGACAGTTCTGCTACACTGGCAGCTTTATAGACATCAATTCTTCTGGGAATACTTAATTAAATCATAATTACAAAAAAATATCCTTGTCGGCTCAACAGGACTATAGGGAAAGCAAAAGACATGTAGAGGAGAATCTCATTATCAGAGATCTGTTCTCTGCAAATTAAAATTGACTTCTTCCAAACAGACTAGATGAATGAGAAAGCTGGTGTCTTTATGAATTTACAAAGTAATTCTAGAATACCACTCAAGGGAAGAAAAGAAAAGAAAGAAAAAGGTTTGGAGATACAAAATATTTTAATTAAAGTAAGATATAGGTGCTTGATTAGGAGATAAAACCTCGAGTCAGAGAAGTAACTATAAAATGATCTTTAAAAAAAATGTTTTACATGCACACACACACACAAATGAACACTCACACCCACACATATCTCATATTTTCCTTTTTTTTTTTATCATCTCTTTATGGCTGGGGAAAAAAAATGTTCTGTTTCCCAAAATACAGTTAAGCTGCATTAAAGCTTTGACCGGATGTAATGACAGTTCAGATTAAGAGTATGACAGTATAATGCAACTGTCATTATTCACTATGGGCAAGTTTTGAATCTCAAATGTTGTGGCTGTAACTCAGTGTAGGCAAGCCAAATATGTGGAAAATTAAACCAAAATGTATTTTCTGGCCTTACTTATGAATTTTGTGCATGGATGCTTGTTAAAATGCACCTTACTTTACATAAACTCAAAATGTGTGCAACCTTTCACAGTTTATGCACAGTCTCCTATGCAGAACATCAAATAAGGGGCTGGAAAGTGAGTCCAAGGGGCACTCACATATCCACACACAATTATATACATAGAAAAAGATCGGTGAAATGGGAGAAAGGAGGAGAGAGGGAAGCCAGGTAAATGTTTGGTCTAATAAACATCTCACAAAAACCACAGTGTATCATCTGTAAGAGAGCCAGTTTGGAGTAGTGGTTAAGGCACCAGGCTACAAACCAGGACTGTGAGTTTTAGTCCTGCCTTAAGCACAAAGCCAAGTGAGTGACCTTGGGCCAGTCACTCTCTCTCAGCCCTAGGAAGGAGGCAATGGCAAACCACTTCTGAAATCATGCCAAGAAAACTGCAGAGTCTCATCCAAGCAGTCACCAGGAGTCAAGAACTGACTTGAAGGCACACACACACAAATCCCCCATCGTTAAGACAACTTGGCCACAATAACTCTCTCTCTCTCTCTCTTTCCCCCTGTGTGTGTGTGTGTGTGTGTGTGTGTATAACGTATATCAGAACTATGAATGTTACATACTTTCACTATGGATTCTACAAGGGTTAATTTGGAATTCTTTTTCTGATGGACTTCCCAGTAGCGTAAAGATTAATATCAAACAAAATCTAATCTCCTGCCACTTAAATATCTGCAAAAAAATTAAATCCCTGTTAAATTAAAAGAAATTCCCTCATGAAATCAGCATGTGAGAATAAGGTACGCTGCTGGATTATTTAATTATTACAAAAAGCAGTAGTTACATTTTTAAAAGAACCCTATGTTAGGGAAATCTGCACCTAAATTTATATCACAATTTTAAAAACAGAAATAATATTAAAATGGATTTTAAAAAATTAACAGCTGGATGAGCAGATGCATACAAATGGTTATTTATTATCTATACAGTTTTGCATATATTATTGTGCTCTAGAAAGACTCCAAGACATTTCCATAGAAGTAATGACCCCAAAATAATAAAATCACTAAGATGATTTCTATCCTACATGAAAGATAGATAAACAGTAAGAGTCAACCACTACCTCTTTCCAAAGGACAGTACACCAATCACAACTCAAACCCCCTGTGTGACAGTACTGGGTTTAAAGCTATTCTAAATGCCAGCTTGTAGGAGCCATTTGGATCTCTAGAAGGAGCTTATTCCAGGCAGCTGGAGCCACAGCTGTGAAGGTCTTCCTCCAGGTTCTCTCTCTAGCCACAGTTGAAGGAGGGGAAACATGGGCCATCATCTCCCATATTGAATGAACTGGGTGGACAGATTCCATTTGAAGGAAACAGTTCTGGAGCTATCTGGGAGCTAAGCCATGTAGGGCTTCATAGCTCATGTGATAAGAGACAAATGTATGCTTATGAAACTGTCTACGGAAACTAAATAGCCCCAATGGCATATTGTTCTATCAGCAGAGTTTTTAAAATGATCTATGTATCTCATCATTCATGGGAGAAACAAAAGGGATGGCGGCCTCTTATTGAGAGCCAGTTTGGTGTGGTGGTTAAGGCACCAGGCTAGCAACCAGGGGTTGATGAGTTCTACTCTCACCTTAGGCACAAAGCCAGCTGGGTTACCTTGGGCCAGTCACTCTATCTTGGCCCTAGGAAGCAGGCAATGGCAAACCACTTCCAAAAAACATTGTCAAGAAAACTCCAGGGACTTGTTCAGGCAGTCCCCAGAAATCAATGGTGAGTTAAAGAAAAAGAAAAAAAAGGCGGGGAACCTTATTGAATAAGCAATTCAAGAAACAAGTTTTCTGATATGTCTTACCTAATTGCTGCAAGTTGTTTCACAATTTATATATAACCACAAGATAAGTAATTTAATATATTTTCTTAGGTTTATATTTTTACTTTTTTCCAGAATTTTAAGTAGTATACCTAGCTTTTCCTGCCCAACTTTTTGCATTATTTACCCAGTGAGATTCGGCTAAGAATGTCAGCCAGTGAGTTTTCATGGCTGAGAGGGGGTTTGAGCCTGGATCTCCTGGTCATAGTCCAACATTTCACTGTCTTCCCCACATTGACAATCTTTACTGAGATAAGTTATATTAACAGAATATTGCAAGTCTGATTGTTTTTCCTCCTCTCCCGACTGTACCCCATTGAGTGAGGGACAAGCCAGCCTGAGTCTCTTCTTAATCTTATCTCCTTTCCCAGGGCTTAAAGGAGTGCTTCTGTCCTTTTAGTTTTTGTAACCACTTCTGAATATTTCTCTCATGGTCATTTCCATGGCTTTCTAAACAACGATATCTGCCTGTCCCACACACTCCAACAGGGAGGGCACACTCTAGGTCCCTTCTCTGAAACAATGTCACCTTGGGGACCGAGGAGATTGGCCTTCTTGGTGATGACCCCTGCCCTTTGGAACAATCTCTCTGTTAGATGGTTGGTCTAACTCTGCGGGCCTTTTGAAAAGCAGTTAACACTTTCTCTTTCCCAGGAACTTGGATTAGGAGGAATATAGTTCCCTTACTGAAGAGATACAATATATTTTAGTCAGGATCATCTTTTAGTTTGCTTTAGTGGTATGTGCTATTTTTCTTTCACTGTATTTTTGCTTAGTTCTTTTGTGTGACTCCTGGAGTCACATAGTTTGAGTTGGGCAGCCATGTAAAAGTTCTAAATAAATAAATAATAATAATAAATATAACAACATCTGCCTATCCCAGGTCCTTGAGAAGGACTCGATAGGTGGATAAAAATGCCAAATCCAGTCTAAACATCTGGATGACTGTGTGACCAACAATAATAATAGACAACCTAATGTGTAGACTACAAATGGTATCTCTTATGAATTTAATGATCTGATTTGTGTGTTTTTGTAGTTTAATAGATGGGTTCTATTAGGAAGGAAAAAAATATATAATTTTTAATGGTTTATTATTGAAGATAATTGTTGATATCAGAGGCAAAGAGAATACTTATGTTTCAGTCTGCAAAGATAAAAGAAACAAATATAAAAGAGAACAAGATGAGAACATAATCCCATTGTAGTTCTCTCCACTCTTATAACTTCACTAACTAACTTATGATGTTTTACCTGGAAGAGCAACAAGAGATGGAAAAAAGGAGGAGACAGTTCTTCAGAAGGGGAGCCTATGGCAAAGGATACCTAGGATAAGTGAGAATCCATGTGGCTGGGTGATTTATGAACTAACTATTTATTCCTATCATGAATGCAAACCATAAACCCAAATTCATACCAGCTGATGCCAGGCAGAGAATTTTTCCACTCTTTTTTCTACTGATTTGAGCTTGATGAAAGATAATTTTCTTTCAACATTTTTTTAAAAGAAGAATGAAAAGTTGGTGTAATTGGCATAATTCTTGTGGGTAGAGAATGGGGTTCTTGTATTTTGGGGGGTTACAACATGCAGAAGGGATGTATGGAAATGTCATTTCATTGTCTAATAATTTTCCAGTGGCCTGCAATCTCCCTGGTTTCCCACATTTAAATTAAATCACAAAGGAAAATTTGGTGGAGACGTTCAAAAGACTATCTGCGCTTTCTTAAGAGTACATTGGTATGTAGATTTTTCCAGATATGATTCTTTTTTTCTCTGTGCATAAAGAGGTTTGAACCAAATTGAAAATGTTTCTGTTTGGCAGGTTATTTACTTTCACAAATTGAGATAAAATGAACAGGTTGAACATTCTCAAATATATATCAATTGGGGCTGTGAGGACCTTTGAAGGAGCCCTTCAGTTTGACGAAGTTTGACTGAAGCACCATTTTAAAGGAGTGACTTGGATCATAGCAACACTTTCCTTTGAAGAACACATTTAAACAGTGGTGTCCCTTCATGCTCCATGCCCAAAGGGGCTTCTGCATGTATATTGCACCTTGGTAGCGCTTTCTTTCCACTGGAACAAAACTGGATCAAGATGGCACATTCTGATGCTTCAGTTTGAATGCTGAGGTAGAACAATTCTGTTTTTCTGGTCAAGGCAGTACTTCAATTTGAGTCCCTGTAAGTACCTTTATACATTCTAGATAATTTTTCTGGTGTCATATACCATCGGCACATCATTTTATTAAAGTTCTCTTTAAGATTATAACATAGTGTAAATTTCAATCCTTTCAAACACATACAGTATTTTCCCATTGTTCCATCTCCATATTATAACTAAAATCTTTAGCCACTTTATCATACATTCTTTCACTTGTTCTTCTTCTGTTTCAAATTTCAATAAAAGTTTATACATTTTAGCAATCACATGTTCATCATTTGTACACAATTCCATTTCAAAGTCAGTCTTACAATATTCACTACAATAAAATAGTTTTCCTGGCAAGATTTTCAGAAATTGTTTGCCATTGCCTCCTTCCTAGGGTTGAGAGAGTATGACTGGCCCAAGGTCACCCAACTGGCTTTGTGCTTAAGGCAGGACTAGAACTCACAGCATCCTGGTTTCCAGACTGGTTAGCTACACTAATCTGGATCTCATTGCCTGGGTTATATGTGGCAAGCACAGTTGTTATTTCCATGATGTTCCTTCCTGTAATAATATTTGGTTGGTAGGGGGAGGAATGGAAAAAACAAGCCAAAACTCTGTTGTACCATTAATAATGGTAAGTACCTATTCAAACCTCTTCTAAAAGTAACCCCACTGAAATTATTGTCCTGATTTTTTGGTGTTCCTTCCCCCTCAATTCAAGTGTATATTCTGCACTTTCAAATGGACCTTTTGATTCTCACTGATATTAATAGGAGAAAGCTATACAGGAATTTAGAATGGATTTGCAAATGACACCGAAACAATACCTTAGAAGAAAGATGTAAAATTCAAAGTGATCTTGACAGGGTATAGAAGTTGACCTAAATTAATTTCAACAAAGGTAAATGTGAAACCCTGCATTTATATAGAAATAGAATCCTATGCACAAATTTTGAACGGGTGTCTGTCTTGATAGCTACAGTCCTGGATTTAGTAAATAACATGTTAAAATTATTCACTAGTGTGATGTGATAGCTAAAAAAGCTAAAAGAAATTAAAGTATCATCATAATCATAGTGTCTATAGGCTATGAGAAAAATGGCAATCCTCCTCTGGAATCCCTTTCTAGTTCTTAATTTTTATATTTAAATGCTTATACTTTTATATTAATTTTAAGAAGGATATTATTAATGGGAATGTATCCTAAACACTGCAATAAAATTAATGAGGGGCCTGGACACCAAAAACTATTCTTCCCCCTTCCTTCCTTCCTTCCTTCCTTCCTTCCTTCCTTCCTTCCTTCCTTCCTTCCTTCCTTCCTTCCTTCCTTCCTTCCTTCCTTCCTTCCTTCCTCCCTCCCTCCCTCCCTCCCTCCCTCCCTCCTTCTTTCTTTCTTTCTTTCTTTCTTTCTTTCTTTCTTTCTTTCTTTCTTTCTTTCTTTCTTTCTCTTTTTTAGTTATATTAACTTAAGAGAAGTCGTCATGGTCAGATAGAAACCTCTAACTATGGATTAAAACAAACTTTCTGAAGGTAGAAGTTATTCAGTTAATTAGTTGGAAAATAGCAGATTCTTTATTTTTAAACAGAGGGTGGGCATATATCAAGAAAGCTAATGCTGTAGTTTCTTTTCACCAGCAGGGAGTTGGATTAACTTGATCTTTGAAGCACCTTCCAATACTAAATTCAATGAACTATAGTTAAATTATGCCCCATATTGGGCTTATGGCAGTTTTATTGGCTAAGCTCAGTGATTGGCTGAGAGGGTGAAGGCTTGCAATATTTAGTTACCAATGAACAATGCATATAGAGAGGGTTTTTCCCCCTCTGCCTCTTACATACTAGTGTTTGAGGTCACTCAATACATTGATTAGCTTTAGGTTTAAAACAGGGCAAAGGAAGTACTATTTCATATACTATCTCATTATCTTACAGAATTTGCTACCACTTGATGCAATATTGCTATTATCTTTGATAGCTATTAAAGGTGTTTCTAAAAAATACACTCATGGAACATGGATTTATCAATTACTTTTTGACATGAAAACAACTAGAAGCATATAACAGGAATATGATATATAGTTGTAACTTTCCAAAGAGTTTTGGCTAGCCATAGTTGGACATAGGGCATTGAGTTACATAGATCCTTGGCCTGATTCCAAAATGCTCCTTTGTTTTAAAGTCCACAGTTGAGCTTTATGGCAAGAATGAAGTTGATTGTGTATTTGTCTGGCAGCATTAAAAATGGCAGTGGGAGAAGGGGAGAAGGAGATATTTGACAACTTGATGAGAAATAGGAAAAATATTGCCTCCAACAATATTGGTTACAACTAACATGAAGTTTTGATGCAGCACAGAACCTGTACTCTACTTTGCTGGTCTACTAACTGGCAGCCTAACCTTTTCCTAGCAAGGTGGGCTGAGAAGCCTATGAATATGGTGGGTTGGAATCATGCCCAAATGTGAACAGATGACATGCTTCCCTTTAGCAACCCCATAACTCCCAGGTTGGGCTGAACTTTGCCATGACCCCTTACTGGAAGTCCCCATTCCAGCATTTCAGATCTTCATCAGATTCCTACTACCACCATCAATCCGGCCAGATGTCCAACTGCCAAAAACAGAAGGACTATTTAAAACAAAAAGTAATTTCCCTAACAGTTACATGCATTAACAAAATCTTATGGGGATGGTGGGCAAAGAAACATTATTCATGTGAAGAAAGAGGGGCAGGCTTGCATGTGCAGTCCCTTTAAATGAACTGGGACAGACCTCTTAGAAATGTGAACCATGGAAGGTCCTCTTCCTCCATTGCATTGATCAATTCTTCCCACTGTTGCTTGCCCCTCAGATTTTTTCCCTGATACTCAGAGATAAATTCCTTCTGTCACTGCGTTTATTCATTAGACCTCAGCCTTCACCCGCTCCAGCCTCCATACTGAGCAAAATAAGACTTCCCTAGTAAGTAAGAGCTATGATCATTGCTTTAATTTTTGACTCTGTTTCTGTAGATATTTGGCTGAATTATGACTATGTTTGAACAGCTTAACAACCAAGAATGTAGCTGTAGTAAATTACAAGTAACTCGCCTATCTTTAATGAAATTACTTCCACCAACCCTAGAAAACTTGGACAGCCACTATATGATTTGGCCATGGTTCCAGTATTTCCTGATAGCCTTTATGCCCCAGCAACCTGAACAATGGAAAAGACAGTCTTCAGGCTCTAACATTTCAAAACATGGTTCTACCAGGAAAACTATATAATGTAACAAAGCAAAATAATAGAGCTGATATTGCTGTTGGTTATCTTAAATTCAAAGACATTGCATTAAAGAAGAAAAGGATGAGCTAGAATCGTAGAAAATTAATGCTTAAAAACAAACAAAACAATGGTCAGCTTACAAAGATTAAGGATGAATGTATTTAAAAAAAAACAAAAACTCCAGTTCTTACATTTTGTTCATAAATACACTTGCAAATTTTAGTAAGTTGTAATAATAAATAAATAGAAGCAAATCTTCCTTGTCTGTACTAGCCCAGTTCAACTGGCACAACTCAATGAAAATTATATAATGTAACAAATGGATCTGGTGCCTGCTGGAATGAATCTGGTACATCCTGGAATTAATTAATTCATTAATTAATTACTCTGGTACCTGCTGGAAATAAAATTGTGCCATTGTTCCATTATGCCTCCTTTTTGCATTAACCTGAAATTTAATGAATCATTTATTTCATATATTTAAACAGTTATTTGTATTTAAAGGAACATTTCAAAACACATTTTCTAACATATTGCCCTATAAAGTGCATGTTTATAGATATTTTATACATAAGATGTAACTGGTTATATTATGGTAGTACATGTTTAAAGCTGCTTTGCAAAACCCAGGGATGGGCCACAGAGAACTACATTCCAGTCTATATAGTAGAATGGTTCATTTAAAAAAAAACAACCTAAAATATTGTATTCTTTTCATCATCATAGGAAATGGGAAAATCAACACACGTGGTTGTGCAGTAAGGATGTTAGGAATTTAACAGTACTAGTGATTTTGGAAACAATTCAAGAGGTTTCTCTATGGTTCTAGCATCTAATGTACAGTGCTAAATATGAATCTAAATTTCTATTTAATTACCACTAATTTAGCTTTGAGCAAACTTATTTCAGCATGGCTCATTAAATATTACATACAGATAGGAGGCAGATTAAGGGGAAACTAGTACCTGCTTCAAGCCTTGAAAATCAAACATTATTCTTTAAAAAAAAAAATGACTTGCTTTGCAGGCTAATTATCAATCCAGTTTTCCCTTCTTATAAAACAAAATAGATGTACTGTACAAATCTACTACATTCTTCTGTGTTTTTCTTAGAGTACTAAATGATCTACACTTCCTTTTCCCAGATCCCCCTTTTAACATGCTTTAATATTTTTAATGTGTTTTCAAAGCATGATATCACACCATGAAACAATTGTGTTTTATTGCATTTTTAAGTGCTTACTGGCAAAGTGAGCTATTCACTAGTTTTGTAACTTAGATCACATATTAAGCAATTCTCAAACGCCTCTGTATTGAATAACAATATTATTTTGGTTTCCAAAATATATAAAATTTTCCTTTTGTTTTTGTTTTCTTTAATACTCAATTTCTGATAGAATTGGCTTCAGCATAAAACAGACATCAGCTTCAGTTCCATTTTTTTTTTCTCCAGTTTAGCAAGGTTACATTTTCCGCATTACTTGCATTAGATAAGCAAAGTAGTCAAATAGCTAACAGAACAAATGCAACAATAATGACTTAATTACTAGACCTGTGTAAGTCCTGTGTAGTTTGCTTCAATATGACATTTCTCAACACAGAGACAGCATGATATAGCTTTATGAAGTGCAATGCCATTAAGGCAGGTTGTGTGGTTTGTAGGGTGTCCTGTGAAGGCTAGAAGGACCAAGGTCATATGCAAAGGGGATAAGTTCAGGCAAGTCTGTTACAATAGCAATGCACAGATGTCAACCACCCCACTCGCTGAGGATCAACCAGCTTTCAGCCCATTAGGGTGAACACGTGGAAAAAAGAGATGTAGTATTTAAGCCATGGATTCTCTCTCTCTCTCTGTCTCTCTCTCTCATCTATCTGTATAGCTCTCTTTAAGGCTTATAGCTGGCAGTTGCAGGTTTTCCGTACTAATTATGTCTTTTCTAGTTTCTGTAAGAAAGCTAGCTTATCAAAGAGCTGTGTTCTTGAAGTTGTGCTTGTTAGCCTTCAAATCTGATAAAACCTAATACATCCTGTGATTCTTCCAGACCATCTTCATTTTGCTACTTGAAACAGGAAGAGGATGTAATGCTTTGCTTTGTGAAATATCATCAAAGCAAAGCACCCCTCTGAAGCTTTGCACAGTCCTCTTAATCAGAGTATGTGCACAAATATTACAAATGATAACCAAACATCTAATCTCTGAAGTTGGGAATAACCAAACAAGGAATCCACAGCAGATCATATTGAACTCTCAGGGATTCATAATAAAGACTGTAAGAATAGGGGAGAGAAAGTCTATAAAGTTCTTGATCAGCCCTCAGTTGCCTAGCCCTCAGAAGCCCTGATAAATGCTACAACTTTATTCAGGATATTAAAAAAAATCTGTCATGGATCCCTTTTATGTCAAGTCAGAGTCTTCCTGGTTCAGAATATACTATTGTAACATAGTAAACTAAGCCTCTTTGAGGTGTTACTGTCAGCCTTGTGAGGCAGACCAGACAGGAAACATGGTCAGATGAGCTAATTCTAGTTTATTGTAAAGTTACATTAACAAAATCTTGCAAGTACATCTGAAAGTACATTTCTCCCCTGTCCCCTTTATAGCCCAAGAAACTAGGGAGGGTCTCATCTGAGCCTCTTGCCCCACCCACATTCCTACTGTGGGCTAAGTTGCCTTTTATTTGGCATTCCCTTGGCTGTATCTCTTTACCCTGTCTCCCAAGGTCATTCCCACATACCATTATAGTTACACAGATGTGCAACTCATCATGTTGGCAGTAATGTACAGACCTTCCCCTTTGTAAAGTCATCCCAGTGGTGCCAGGAAATGGTGATCTCCATGAGAACCACAACATATTTGAAGCATGTAGACTTCCTGTGTAGAACCCCAAAAGCAAAGGCATCTGTGTGACTTGGAGTCCTGACCAAATATATAAAAGGCAGGATAAAAATATAATAATAGTAGAACAGAAAGAACTGGAGAAAATCACAAAATATAAAGACCTGCAAATAGAAGTAGTAGTAGTTCCCAAGTCCTTGGGAAGGACTCAATAGGTGGATAAAAATGCCAAATCCAGTCTAAACATCTGGCTGACTGTGCGACCAACCATAATAATTAGCCTCAAAAACAGAAACATACAAGCCTTAAGAATAAATGCATACAAACCCAGAATTAAGAGGACAGCAACAGACAGCAAATGCCACTTCTGCAAAGAAGTTGAAGAAACAGTGGACCACCTAGTTAGTTGCTGCAAAATGATCACACAGACTGACTACAAACAGCAGCATGACAAAGTAGCAACAATGGTGCATTGGAAGATGTGCAAGAAATGCCATTTGTCTGCAAACAAGAACTGGTAGGACCACAAAACATCTGGCTGACTGTGCAACTGTTGTTGTTGTTGTTATGGTTGGTCACAAAGTCAGCCAGATGTTTAGACTGGATTTGGCATTTTTATCCACCTATTGAGTCCTTCCCAAGGACCTGGGATAGGCAGATGTTGTTGTTTGATGGTGTTAAATGTATTGTTGCAGGATATAAGCTATTCCAAGTAAAGCTGCCTTTTGCAATTGACTGGTGGTGATGTTGTCAATGCCGACAGTGTTCAAGCGGTGCTCCAGATGTTTGGGGATTGCATCCAAGGCACCTATTACTATTGGTACCACCTTTGCTTTCTTTTGCCATAGTCATTCTACTTCTATTTGTAGGTCTTTATATTTTGTGATTTTCTCCAGTTCTTTCTCTTCTCTTCTGCTGTCTCCAGGTAATGCAATGTCTACTATCCAAACTTTTTCATCTTTCTTATCAACAGTTGTTAAGTCTGGGGTGTTATATGGCAGATGCTTGTCTGTTTGAATTCTAAAGTCCCAGAGCACTTCAGCTTCTTCACTTTCTATTACTTTATCTGTTTTGTGGTCCCACCAAATCTTGTTTGCAGACAAATGGCATTTCTTGCACACCTTCCAATGCACCATGGTTGCTACTTTGTCATGATGTTGTTTGTAGTCAGTCTGTGCGATCTTCTTGCAGCAGCTAACCAGGTGGTCCACTGTTTCTTCAGCTTCTTAGCAGAGCTGGCATTTGCTGTCTGTTGCTGTCCTCTTAATCGTCCTCATCGGAAGCTATGAAATTAAAGCTTAAACCACCACCACCACCACCTTTGGTCCACTTGTCAGGCTGTTTGGCAGTTTCCTAAACCCAAAAGTAATTTTTTTCAAGTACAGTTTTCAAAGACTCAATGAATACAATTTATGGAGAAGAATGAGATGAGGTTTAAAGAATTATAGCAACTGTACTATATCCCATTTAGACCCAATAATATCCATTTACATTACGGCAGAAAGTTTATGTTTTTCTTTTCAAGAGCTTTTTCATAATGTGGTGAGGTGTCTCTCTTCATTGGTAACAGTGGAGCTTGTAGATGGCATTTGCATTATGGTCTCCTGAATTTTTCTCAGTCTGGGAACCAACCATTACATCATACATTATTTGTGCATCTTTATCCTTATGGGTAGTTTTCTTTATTTGCAGGATTTATTTACTATTTGTGACAATGCATCTTAAACATGTTTGAATGCTAAGAAACAAGGGGAAAAACATGATTATTAAATGTTTGAAATTTACAAAGTGACAAGAAAATGGACAAGTAAAATTTTTACTTGTTGACTGGCAAAATATAGCATGGAAAGCACTCTTAGATCAATGTACTTCACTGATTTGCTAGCAGCTATCTTTTAAAAAAAAATGCATTGGATGTTAACTCTGTATTTGCTCATCTTGGAAACAATCTGTCAAGAATTATACTGTATGTGTATGGGCCTGAACTAATATTTCCTCTCTGCCCCTGTACTCAACAGGTCAAATTTCACATTACATTATAAAAATTATGCATACAGTAGCTCTCTCTCTCTATTTTGTCATCATTCATAAATTGTACCTCCAATCCAGGTTTGGACCTATGCACAAGATAGGGAATTTTAAAAATATTAAATCTAGAGAAAGTTTGTACTGGTGGATAAATAAATAAATAGTTATGGAATGATAAATTAGTTCTTTCTTCAGCAGTATGAAAACCAGAACCAGAGTTGTACTGGAAATTCTCAATTCTTAAGTTGCAGACAAATGAGATGATCAAAAAGAAGAGTTTAAGGAAGATTTCAAGTCAGTCCTCAGCATACGTTTGCAGCAGCTTCGGAAACAAATAGCTTCTTCTAGATAAGCACGGGGCCAGTTTTTGGAGCATTGTGTAAGCATTAAACTATTAAAATATGGCAGTTAATTTGTATAGATGGAATAAAAAGAGCATGGCATATGGGACTTTAACTGCAGTTGCCATTAAACATTAACAGGGAAACACAAGAGGAAAAAACGGTTGCAGAAAAATTGCCTAATACAGATGATATTTTTGCTACATTGTTGGTGATATTTGAAATATTTTATTCTGTAAAAATTTCACCAGTGACCCTTTTACATTCTAATACTGATATAAATATTCTGTTCATATTAATTAAATGTCCAAATTATTGATCGGGGAGTATGAAAATAATAGGTTTTTAAAAAAAAAATAAATCCAGAAGTCAAAGTCTAACTAACTCACATCAGCCCAGAGCCTTTTGAATAAAATAGCTAAGGGGAATCATTGTAATCACTGAAAATACCACCAGCAAATAGATGTGTAACCCATAGTGTTATGGGAATTCAAATATCTGTATAAATACTTGGTTTACAACTTGCATGGAAGATACCACTGATGGAAGGAGTCTTCATTGACACCAGTTTTGGTCCTCTGACTTTTACACCAGCATGTTACAATGGAGAATATTGAAAAAGAAGGAATAAAACTTTCCTTGGATTTGAATTGTGCATACTGGCTTATTTATGACTAGTTTAAAAACTGGTAAGGTGACCAACTCGTCATGACTACATAGGCACATTCATGCATTTTCGTTAGCAGGAATACAGAAGTAATTTGTCCTTACTTTCTTCCAGAATGTGTTTGTTCCAGTTTCACAGTCTTCCTTACAACTTTGGAATTTCCTGATGATATTTTAGCCAGACCCTACTTGGTTTTTTTTTAGATCATCCAAGGTGGCTAGATGGTATCACTTAACTAGGTGTAAAAATAGAAAGCTAGGCAAATACACTGTATTTAATGTCACTCCTTGATTTTTCTTAATTAATTTGTTAAAACTGCACCCTATCTTTGCTCCAGGAGCTAAAGACACAATATTGCACGTATACTCTCTCCAGTTCTAATTCCAAAACAAAAACCCTGTGAACCAGATTGGACTGAAAGTTAATGACGATCTTGAAAACATCACCTGAGAATCTATCATGGAATGTGAACTTGAACCAAGATCTTTGGTGCCTGAGAACTATACTTTAATATAGTTTAATGTTCTGCAGCTTTTTCTCTTAAGAGTGTTCTTTTTATCTAGTTTTATTCTGCTTGGCAAAAAAGGTGACTGACTCTTATTATTATTTTTTTCATGACTAAATAAACCAGAATTACTGTGGGCATATATGCTGCCTGCACGTCATCCCAAAGATTTTACATCCAGTACACAGAAAATTAGCAAAGTAATGGTGTACTTGTTTTTGTAAATACCAAGTGCTGGTCAAAAGTGCAGAGTGGCTTTGATTTCTAGAACTATAAAGAATTGACTTATGTTCATATATTGTCCAACACGTTGCCAGACTGACAGAATAAACAGCCAAGAACTGCTGCTAGGGAGCCCACCTTCATTTTAATGTGGTTCACGTGGGCTTATTCTTAAACAAGATTAGTTTGGTAAAACACACACACACACACACACACACACACAACCCACAGAGTTAATTTATGTCATTTTGTTAACATTGCTCAGTCAGTGTTTTTAAATAAGAGACTCATGTTATTATGTGTCTGAGAACTGATACACCTTTCTGGCACATCCCTTAAAAAAGCAAGCCAATCATTCACATGAAAAGAATATTAAGTTAGATAAATCTTTATTGTGTAGGAAAAGACCACAGTGACTGTACTGATAATAAAGCTTATTTCTCACCAACCTCTATTCTGATGAAACACATTCTTTCTGAAAATGTGTTCCAGATAATATACCGAAAGGGCAATTCTAGAAGATTTTGCAGTATACAATATATAATTGACTGCTTCATTCTTTTGATGGTAATGGCATGATTCCATCATGATGACAGTAACACTGAGATGTTAGGCAAAATGTACTTTTAAAAATTAATTAGAGCCATACATTTACAGTTCCGAGAAATTCCTACCACTGGCAATTTACACTGTTACATATATTTTGCTGTTTTATTTATTATATATTTCTTAGTATATATACTACCTTTCTGCTCAGAAAAGAGTCATAGGAGTTAAAAATAAAAAAAAAATAGAAATACATATTTTGGTTAGGGAGATAAGGAGGTGTTTTACTTCATTTCTGAAATGTGAGGAAATAAAAACAAATCCTTAATTTTTTATAAAATCTGCAGGGTATGGGCAACCTGGAAATGCTCAGTCCCTGGAATGGTAGATTTTCCTTGGGCAGCTGGTAGAGGTTAAGTTACAAATTATAGAACACATGTAGTTATAAACTCAGGCAGTGCATAATACATCAGATTAAGAATAAAAGTAAAACAATAGAATCATATCCAACTAAAAAGCATTTAAGCAATTTAAAAATCTTTATTAGCAATATTGGACAACTGAGAAGTTTGAGATCAATTTTAGCCCTGAAAGGAGAACAGTCAACCATTTGGGAAGAATCCAGAAGCAAGACCTTCTTTAAGAAAGGTGTCTTCAAAACAAGGAGTCCTGAAGAGATTATTAACTAATATAATTATAATTATGAGACATCTAGCCTCTCAGTTAGCCAGTTCTTAAGTCATTTATAATCTAAAGATGAGAATTGCATTGCATTAATTCAGTACTGTTGATATGATTATTCCTCACCTATTTAATATTTTTCTTTTTGTGTGAAAACAGAAAAAAAATGTAATTTAGTAGCAAATTTTGAGATGGTTCTGTGTGCTTTATAGGTGGTCCACATCTGGTTTGAAGGTGAGGGCCAACCAAAGTTTAACTGAGTCTGGAAAAGCACTAACTGGCAACCAGTGCAGCTCTTTTGGGATTGAGACTTCACTCCCTTTGATAGCTTATTAGCAAATTTGGCACCGCTGGGTTGTGCATTAACTGAAATTTTTAGCGGAGCAGTGCATATTTCCAGAATTTATACCTAAAAAATTTCATCTCATTTCTATCTACTTCTTGATGACTCTTAAAAGTTTTCTGGATAGGCTTTGTCTTTTTTCATTGGATCAGGCAAAAGACAAAAATGAGCTCTTTTAAAATATCATATAAAATCTTACATTCTGAGTCTAATATTCTTTTACAGTTCTCAGATAGACAGAATATTGTGAATTCAAATCCCTTAATGATCGGCCCCTTTTTCTTGAATAATAGAAAGATGAGTAATTGGTATTTAAAATATTCTTTCTTTTCTCTGATCCTTCTATTCTCAATTGCCCTTAATAAAAGTTGATTTTCTATGTCTCAAATTTATTCTCAATAGCTAGGTACTAATCCTTATGTAAGTTAAAATTTAGGAAATTTCTATCATTCAGTTCTGTCTTGGCTTTAATATTGTTGATTTTGTTCTAAAAGTGTAACTCTGTCTAATGTAGGTAGATTGGAAGGAAACTTATAATACTTTGATTATAGACACATACGTGTAAGATGTGCCAGTCTAACAACTTGAGGTTATACAAATACGATCAGAAATAATGGAAACAGTTTAAATCAAAACCCTTCCTTTGACCAAATAACTTGCTTTCAGCTTTATCATAAAATTATATAAGCAATTCAAGCAACAGGATAGTAACAACTGGCAATTTATGAAATGCACCCTGAAGTCAGAGACCTTCAATAAAAATGCAAAGAGAAAAATAGTAATGGGAATACATAAATAGATTCCCTATCACCTTACAATTTAGTCATGTATATTTGTTAATTCAATTTACTTTATTCAATATAGTAAGAGATCATAAATATTATATGGCTTCCCAAAAGGAATTTACCAACACTTTCCTTCCAAGTTTTTCTTGAAGAAAACTATTAACTTATAGAAATGAACCAAACAGTTCACTGTGATTACAAAAGTACTGGAGAGGTTCTTCCTTAAAATTATGAAGGACTTTGATGAAAATAAGGATGGAACGGTTGTCAGAATGAGGCATAGGCCTGGATTGTAAATAACACTATCCATAATGTGGTTTGTGCATTTGTGTTATTATATAATGTGTGAATCAACTCATTATTGATTAGGATTGTGTATAAAACAGGCCACAATTACTTTTTCAGAATGCAGTGATTTAAAGAGTCTTGTTCTGTGTTATGAGTGTGACATAGTTAATTATCCTATCCAATTTCAAAATAGTGTCATTTACTTGGAAATACCTGGATGGGTTTCTGTAGTACTACAAAGCTATGTGTCCTTCAACAAACTGGATTGAATTTTTATAAATATTCATCCTGATTTTTTAGATGAGATCAGATTCATTCAGCAACTGATTCAGCCAGTGGGTGAGCAAAAAAATACAACTATAAGGTAGAACACAAAGCAAAATGAGAAAATAGGCTGAAAAGCATTATTATTAGCATAATGCATTAACACAATTCTTTTTGTTATAAAAATGTCATCTTTATCATCCTATTAAAATTGTAACAACTACAATATACTACTGAGATTTTTTCAGAAAAATAAATAAAACATAGATAATAGTTTAGAACTTAATATTGACATATGTGCATCAAATAGAGTATGAATCTGAATCGTATCTGAATCTGATAGAAACAATTCCCCATCAACATATCATCTAAACTAGTATGATTATAAGAAAAACAAGCTGATACTGGTCAGATTAATTGTCCCTTGGGGTTCTGGAAAGCTTCAAAAATTATATAATGAAACTACCCACTTCTGTCTTCCAAGGACTCCAATTTAAAGCATCCCAACATATGGTTCCCCATTCTGTCCATTTGAAGAGATCCAAAAAGGGGAGCCAACTACCTTCCTTGGTTCATTATTGAGTTGTTCTTATTTTTAAGAATTTTTTTCTTAACATTCAGCACCAATCTATCTTCCTGCTAAGAAAAACCATTAGTTCATGTCCTGTGTTCTCAGTTAAGAGAGAACAAATAATGTTCTACTTCTGTGTAATAGTTCTTCAGACAAATGCTACATATTTTCACTCAGTCTTCCCTTCTTAATGCTTCCTGGTTTTCTAAGTTCTTATAGGACTTAGTTTCCTTTTTTGGTTTCACTTTAACTGCAAAGACAAATGGGGAAAAAATTAGCTTCAGATCTGGCCTGCTGTGGTCTCTTGGTTCAATCTTTGCTAATATGGGGCCTGAGAAAGTTATACAAGAGGTTAAGCATCATATCCTGAATTTAGATTTACAGGAGGACTGAAGTAGAATCACTATTAGTATAACAACATCTTTTGGAATATACCCCTTTCTTTTTCTAATTACCTATGTAACATCCTCTCTGTTCCTGAGAAAATAATGTTTTCACTTGCTAGGCTTAATTCCTGTTATTAGAGGGGAGGTATGGCAATATCCTGTATTATACCAGGGAAAGGAAACTCGGTAGGCAGCAAAACACTCAATGGGTGAAAAGGTGTTAATTGCATAGAAAGTGCCCTGAACAGCTCTGTCACTCTCTGCTGCATACTTAACTGGAAGGAGAGAGTGGAACGCTTTGTGCTGCAGAAGATCCCACCTCCCTGCTCTACTTCAAGAGATTCCAAAATTATAGCCACTCTTAAATGAGAGGAAAATATTGGATATATTCTCTTATCTATTGATCTGTAAGGGAGAACCAGCCATTACCTTGAGATTGGGGTGGTTCCTGAGCTAGCTGCATCCATTATGGAACCCTTTGATGAACCCCATATCCCACGTCTCATGTCTCATACACTGAAGTAGGATTTTATAGGCTAGCCATGCAAAGTATATGTGACTCAAAACTATACTTCTTGCATGCAATTACTACTTATAAGACATAATTACTGTGATGGCCAAGCGTTCTTTCTGTTGGAGATTCCCAATTGGCTGACTATTAATTCTAGAAGGCATGTACACAATCACTAGCTATTTTTTGCATGATAATATCTTCTAGATAGTTACTTACACTGCACATCTCCTTCCAAGATCATATGTGCCCTCGTCTGGAGGATGTAGTGGAATCTTTATCAGATGATTTGTTGAAGCGCCCATTATGTCACACATGACTACCTGCAATATTCTCCCATCTTGTTGATTATTTAGATGGCTCTATGGAAAAGAATGACATTTCTTGTTAGTGAATAATTCTTTAGAAATCTCTAAACACCTGGAAAATGTTTATGCAGCCTTGAAGATTGAAAGAAAACTCAGGGTTTAAATAGGGTTTGACTGGTTACTTTTACACTGAAAATATGTAGCTATTAGCTACGTATTTTACAGTTTTAATACAGTTATATTCATGTGCTTTGTTGTATTACATATTGTATGAAATTTTAGCTTATGACTATAAATGAAATGTTAGTTACTATTGGCCAAGGTTCTCTTTAATTATACTTACTATGTGTATGTGTGCGCGCGTGTGTGTGTTAGGATGTCCTATTTTCTTTTTCCTGGAATTTACTGGGAGTCACATGGAATTACCGTATTTTTCCGACTATAAGACGATACTTTTTTCTAAAATCCTTACCCTAAAAATTGAAGGGCGTCTTATTCAAGGAAGTCAGCCGAGGAGAGAACCGCGCGGTTGCAAAACTGCCCATACTTGTTTCTGCAGAGAGGCTTCCTCCTATTGCTAGCCTCCAATCACAAGTGAAATAGCTGGTCTCCCAAACAGACTTCCTCCAATCACGAGCCTGATGTAACTGACGTCAGCTGATGCTGAACAAACCAATTAGAGGAAGGCTGATTGCAGAGACACGCTATCTGCAGTTTCACTCGTGCTTGAATGTAATCAGTTAAGCAAAAGCCTGGAAATAGAGCTCCAGAGAGATGGTTTGGACCTCCTCCCACCGAGTGTATCAGGTAAATGTTAACTAATTACTAAATAAAAATGTGTTCTGCCCTATCTTTAAAATATTGATTTCTTAATTTTGGGTTGGAAAAGTGGGCATCTTATTGACAGAAAAATATGGTAGTTATGCAACAATGCATTTATACCAAGTCATTTCAGATCTACTTAGCCAAATGTACAAATAGGCACCCTACTGTCTTACTATATTTTGAAGTAAAGGGAAGTAATTCCCCAGTAGTGTCTACCCATCCTGTTAGATTGAGCAGGAGAGACATGCTTCTTGGTCCCATCTGTGAAAGAGGGTCATCTGTCGGGACCCAGGAGGACAGCCTTTTCTGCCATGGTGCCCTCTGGAACCATCCCCTCAGAAATCAGACTTGCCCCACCCTGTTAGCTTTTCACAAGGCACCAAAAACCTGGTTTGCCATCAAGCCTGGCACCCTGATAGTATGAATGAGCCCATTTCATGGTTAGTCTGACTGTTTGTGAGTGTTCCTGGCTGCTATTTTTATGCGATTTCTATTGTTTTTAAATTTGGTTGTTTTTACTCTGTTTTAATTGTTAGTCCCCCAGAGTCATGTATATGAGATGGGCAGCCTATTAATTTATTAAATAAATAAATTCCATAATACCATTAGTTTCAGAATCTAACATTATATAGCAGCATGATTGTCTCCTTTGAGTCAAGCTCAACTTTCAGTGGCTTGATAGACATCCATGGAATTTCTTACTTCATCCTGCTTCAAGTACTGATCAGGTACTCATCCTACAAGTTTTCCCTCTAAAGACTGTTGAACATCTAACTCAAAAGTTCATTCAGCATTCAGACAGTAGCTTAACTTTCTCCTTGTCCATTTATAAAGAGTTTCTATTTTATAAAGCAATAAATGATGGGGAGGGTCAATTTGTTTGGTATTTATGGGAAATTGGGTGTATCCTAAAACTCATTTCCTTTCAAATACAAGTGTTTGATAAAAAAAAAGGGGGGGAGGGGAATCTTGTAATTCACCCATCACAGGCATGGTGAAGCACAATAAATTGTTACCAACAGCCATACAACTGATCTAGTGCTTTCAGTGTGATTTAAACGACAGAAATAAATGACCCTTTTGTATTTTAAAAATGGATTAATTTAGTGTTCAAATGGTTCTTTTCATAACTGAGATATGTTTCCTTACTACAAGGCTCACATACTCCATCAGAACGTGGCATGGAGTTAATCAGCAGAAGTAGAACCCTTTTTGAATTGATAAAATAGATGTCCTGCAAATAAGGAACTAGTTTCTTCTTTGAAATATGCAGGAATAAAATAAACCATGCATGGAAACATAAAATACAATCACAATTATTAATACACTACAGTAGGGGACATTTTGACTGATGAAAGCCATTTCTTCTTTCAACATGAAATACAGTACCTAGGAATCAATTGTTTCACTTCTACAATCAAAGGTTATATGCTGAGTGAACTAATTCTCACATGAAAGGGCTATTAGTAAAATCTCGTTAAGCTTTAAAAATGGTTACGCTTAAAAGAAATTTCCCCACCACTCTACTACTTCATAAAAAAGTAATGGCAGTAGAAAAGGAAAGGTCACTCAACATTAGCTTTCAGGTACATTTAACTGTGCTGAACTAGGTGGCAACATCTCAAAAAACTAAGTTCAGTTAGTACAGTAATTCAAGAACTGAACCCATTTCTTAGAGAGGCATTGTCCTCTCTCTCACTGAAAGTTATCAAGGTGAAATTAGGTAACTATTTCTTGTGGTGCTATACCACTAGATTTCCTATATTAAGCATGAATAGAAACTGGATGACCTACTGGGTCATATCCAGCTCCTGATTCCATGGTTCTGTAAATGGTTATCTGTTCCACATGTGGTGAGAAAATAAGAAGAGTTAATCATGAGAGATCAAACAAGGAGCAAGGAAATCAGGGCAATCAGAGTCCAAGTGAGTTCCAGGACTATAAATACAACAGCAGAGACTGAGACTGTAGAAAGTAAAGAAGATGACTTTGACAGAAATATGCAGGAAATGTTACCTAGGCAAAAGGGCTGAAACATCTTTTTTTTTTTTTGTTAAGTCCAGAAGAATGAGATAACATTCCGAAGCAGTTCAGGAAGAAGCCTTCCTATTTGCTGTATTATAAAAAGGAGAAAAAGAAGTCTTACAATCAGACTTGCAAGATTTATTATAGCCAATCTCCGTAAAAATAGTTTTAGATTTCCGTGAAATTGATTTCCTACATAATTCCTACTCTGATTGGTAGGAAATTCAAAACAACAACAACAAAAACAGAACTTCCATGGCTAGTTAAATAGCTAGAGAGAATTCCTTCTCATGAGTTGGGTCCAACATCCAAATGGCTGGTCTCTCTTCTGGAAATATGTTTCTTGGCCCCACATTTCTCCACTGGGCCAGAACTTTCACCCACCTAGTTCTCCAGGAATTATGTAAAACTTTGCTCTCATCCTCTAAATCAGGCATGAGTCCAAAGTTCCAAACCAAAACAATGTTTTCAAGAACTCTCCAGAAATCAATTGCTTTCCCAAGATATCATCATTCCCAAGAAACCAGTTTTTTTCTGAGATTTGTGAGTCTGACTTTCTATCTTTCATCATCTTTCAAATGATCAGAGATAGTTGTCAGGATATCAATTGCCAGTATCAAATGTTCTGGAGCTTCAGGATCCAAGCAGTTGGTTACATCTCTGAACCTACCAAAAACCATTTACATTTACATAGGAGTAATGTTGTTCTACATATAGAAATGTATGCAGAAAACACCACAGATGAAAATAATTCCATGTGCAGGATATTTAAGAAGCACTTCCAATGAATAAGTTTCAGCAATCATTTATGTAGACTCAGGTCATCCTCTCAATAATGTTGACAAGAACAGAAAAAAAATTACAGAAAAATAATATTAACATCTGTTTTATGCCTGTTGAGTGTTGAATCCTACTAACATGTTGCAAGAACAAGACTGCTAGATTTGTCATTATTTCTATCTCCCTGATTGTTCCCCCCCCCCTCTTTTTAGCTGCTCATCATCTGATCATATGTATTCTTCTGTTTTATTCCATATCCTTCGCACAAATGTTTAATATCTGTAGGGAAAAACTGACATCTGCCTTTCCTTTTAAGTAAACATATTTTATATGAAACATACATAAAAATTAGAATGTTTAATAAATATGTCTTTCTAAATATTAAGACAAACAGTGTGTGAGTAGTTTTCTGCTCTGAAAACAAATATACACTGAAATCAGTTCCAGGTACAGCTTCCTTCTAGAAATTTACAACCAATCTGTTGAAATAGTATTTTGAGGGAGTGTCTTAGTGTACTGCATGCACTTTCTAATTGGGGGAAGTAGACAACAGTATGTTGGCTTGTACAGTATTTTCCAAATTAGGTATCCTGATTTGTATGCAACAGTGTGAACATACCTGGGGTAAAAATTGGACTGCTGTGCTTGTGGTATATGGAAACATGTGCTCAAACACATTTATCAAGAGCATGAAACATCACAAGTGGCATGATTATTACAAAGTCTAGTAGCCTAAAATACACATTCTCTTTATTACTAAAACGTTATGTGAAAAAGCCTTGACTGACCAAAGTCATGATGGATGGTAGAGCTAAGTACTGTACCTATGGATCCATCTGGTGATAACAATGGAAAAAATAAGGTTGTGACTTGGAATGTAACAGATGTAAATGGGAAGGAAATTTTCTCTTTGTGAAACTAAGAGAAAAGGGAAGAATGAAATAGATCTGGATGGGGTGGTCTTACCTGGTGAAATGGAGTTGATGACTTAAAGCAAGAAAGTGAAGGTAATTGTGCTTATGAATGAAAAGTCTGAATTGTATGCCAGAAAGTATGAATTGGTGTCATTTAGATTGTTTTGAGAATGTATGAAATTAGAAATTAGGAATTCATAATTAGTGAAAGTTGTGCATGTTCAATCCAGTGGATGGTGATAATAGAAGATAATGGAAGAACCACAGAAAAATTCTAGAGGTAAACTGCAATATTCTGGATGAATGAAATCCAGGAGAAATAGTCATTCTGCTAGATGACATGAATGCATGGGTAGTAATGAAATGAGAGAGTACAGGGCAAGTGACTGGGCCATTCAGAGACTCAAGGATAAACAAGAATGCTGATTATTTGGTGAGCAGCTGTTTAGAAAAAGGTCTCTGTTTCTTATACACGGTTTAAGCATAAGTCTATTCATGGGTACACATGGGAAAGGAATAAACTGAAAAGCATGATTGATTTGATTGCTTGCAATGAAAAAAATAACAAAATCCATAAAGGATACAAGGTTGATGAGAAATTCTGAACTTGGAACAGGCCATTGTTTGGTAGTATGAAGTATGGCTCTTAGGGAAAAAATAGACATGAAATAAAATGAAAGAAGTGAAAAAAGAACAAAAGGGAAAATAGAGGTATTCCAGAAAGGGAAAATTTGAGTCCTGTTTGAAAAGGTATTAGAACATAGATTAATCTCCAAAGAGAATAAAGGGGGAAATAACATAAGGAAAGAGAATGTGGAAGATACTTAGACTAGAGTAAAAAGAATTATGATACCAAATGCCACGGAAGCATTCAGAGCAACTCTAGTCAGATGTACGACAAAGGAATCACAAACTGAAACAGGCTGTGGATGAGAATAGATGCAAATAAAAGAATGCTGTAAAAGCAAAGATGAGAGAAAGATATTGTAAAATATGTACACGAAAAAAAAGATTCTAGTTGCAAAGAATGTAATCAAACAGGGCAAAGAGTGTAAGGATTGCAAGAGAGAGAGAAACAGACATACGAAACATGACTCATGTGAAAAGAGCTGAGTATACAAGGAGCTCATAGGACAGTGAATCAAAAATTTGGGATGACACTGAAGTGAGGAAATGCTGAAAGGAACAGATTTGTATGGTAACGATAACGTGATGTCAGAGTAGAGCTGAAACAGATGGTTTAAATATGAATATCTGTTAAAATGATGACAAGGAAGTCATCAATGTGGTGAGAATATTTTTAAAAATTGTAAAAGACTGAAGGTTTGCTTGTAGAATGGCTGTGTGACTTGCTTAATGTGAACATAAAGATGGCATCTTGGAATGATATTTATTTATTTATTTATTTATTTAATATTAAATAAACAAACGAATTCCACTGGCCATCTGGCATAGCCAGGATTTCATGGTCTTCCTGAAGGCCATGAGTGTGGGGGCACACCACAACTCAGGTGGTAAATTGTTCCACAGAGCAGGGACCATGGCAGAAGAGGCCCTCTTCCTAGATCCCACCAGTCAAAATTCCTTGACTGGTGGGCTATGCAACATGCCCCTTCTGCCGGATCGAGTGGGTGGGCTGATGTAACAGGGGCAAGGCAGCTCCTCAGATAACCTGGTCCTGTGCCATGAAGGGCTTTAAAGGTGATAACCAACACCTTGAATTGGACCCAGAAGCAAACCAGCAACCAATGCAGTTCACATAACAGTGGTGTTATATGTGCCCCCCAGGGGCATTCAGAATTGTCTGCGCCGCTGCATTCTGCACCAGCTGTAGCTTCTGGATACTCTTCAAGGGTACTCCATGTAGAGTACATTGTAGTAATCCAACTGGGAGGTGACCAAGGCATGACTGACCATGCAGAGGGCCTCCTGATTGAGGAAGAGCGTAACTGCCTCACAACACGAAGTTGTACAAAGGCCCTTCTAGCCATGACTGCCACCTGCTCTTCGAACAGGAGTTATGAGTGTAGGAGGACCCTCAGATTATGCACCGGGCCTGTCTGGGGTAGTGCAACCCCATTAAGAACCAAAGATGATAAACTCCTAGATCTTGAGGCTCCCTGTACCCACAGCCACTCTGTCTTACCAGGGTTCAGTTGAAGCTTGTTGTCCCCCATCCAGACACCATGAAAGGGTAGCCACAGCATCACTTAGGTCACCAGGGATGGAGATATATAGTTGAGTATCATCAACATACTGATGATACCTCATCCCATGGTGCTGGATGATCTCACCCAACAGTTTCATGTAGATGTTAAATAGGAGTGGCGAGAGTGTTTGTTGATATTTATTGATCAGAAGTTTAGTAGCCATTTGCAGTTTACAGGTCCAGTCTAATCCACTTTCTCAGAAGAGTGAGGCCTCCTCCCCTTTAGATCAAAAGAATGCAAGAAGAGAACTGGAAACTAATTACCTTAATTTACCCATATATAGTTTTTTTTTTTTTTAATTTGGGAAAAGTACTCACCAGAATTCTCATGTTGTTACTCAAACCATCTTATGTTGTTACTCAAATCAATAAATCTTCCTAATCTTATCTCAGAGAATTTTGTTCCTTGGATTGATAATTTATTGTTAGACATGTGTTGGCTTGGAATATGATTGAACATTTATTTCTGTATGCAGATGATTCTGTATTGTTGGTGAGAACTCAAATGAATTGCAATCAGTGTTAGATTATATGATGCAATGAGAAGAATGGGCTTGAAAGTTAATGTATCAAAGCCAAAAGTATGTTTGGCAGGGAAAATGTCTAATACTTAGAAGTCGTGTGTAAATGGTGAAAAAGATACGTAAATGGTGAAGAACATATATGAATTTGTGTTCATTGGTTGAATACTCTTTAAAGATGGAGAAAGGGATGGAGAAATTAACATGGGCACATGTAGTATGTAAGCTACTGAAAGGAGTGAATATTTGCCAAAAGAAATGAACATGACTGTGTATAAGAGCATTCTACTGACCACTTTGTTATATGGGAATGAAAGTTGGATATGTCAGGAGAAACAAAGTGGTGAATTGGCTGCTTAAGAAGTATGATAAAACAGGAAAAGTTAAAGTCAGGGATGACTGGGTGATGAATAAATGTGGACCAAATGTAAAAGACTTATATATTGAGGTGGTTTAGTCATATAAAGAGACTGAGGACAGAAACCCAAAACAAGAATGTGAAGAAATAGTGAATTGGTATGAGGAAGGGGAAGGCCAAGACAGCTGTACAAAGTTTTTGAGTTCCTGATGAGCTCCTAAGAGAGGGATGAAAAGGTTAAAACACAAACAGTAATGTATGAAGGTGTACATGGCTGCAGTGGAAACAAAGATGATTTGCAAATATAGAAAGGCATGGAGAAGTATATTTAATTATATCATTAGTTTTCCTTTTTATTTCTTTTCTGCCTTTAATTTCTTTTGCACTTTACTTCCTTATGCATTTTCTTTGTTCTGCATTTTTTTTTCTCTGAAACCAGAATAGCATAACCAGAATGAAAGAATATATCACTCCATATAGGGCATTAGTTAAGTCAGGCAATCATTGCTTTTGACAGTATTTCAGCACGATAGCCCTTAAAAGTAGATTACAATCAGAACATATAAAGTATTTTTTTTATTTTTAAAAAAAACTATATTATTTCACCAAAGATTAAAAAAGAATAACACATAGCATGTCACTACAATGTCATTAAGACAGAGGATCTCAAGCTTTGCTGTACAATGAACAACAAAAAATACAAAAAAATATTGAGTCTTCTTGTAACTTTGATATCACAAAATCAGGAAGCTGCTCTAAATAATATAATTTAGACTAAATTAAATTATACGCCTTGAGTATAATTTTGAGTATAAAGTTAAATTACACCCCTTGAGGAATGTAATGGTTTTGGAAGGCATAAGTGACAGGGGAAAAAAAAATCTACATAAAGAATTCCCTTTGAGATGGATGACCTTTAATGTTAATAAAAGTTTAGAAAATTTCGTCCCGGATGTTTGACTGAGAGAACTGAGTTGTGCACCAGTTATGCCCTTTCTTGGATCGAGATGCCCTTCGAACAGTCACTCATGCCCTTGTTATCTCCCATGTAGACTGCAATGCGCTCTACATGGGGCTACCCTTGAAGAGTATCCGGAAGCTACAGCTGCATGGTCCAGAATACAGCCGCATGGGTTATTTTTGGAGCCCCAAGAAGGGCCCATGTACCGCCGTTGCTCCATGAGCTGCATTGGGTACCAGTTTGCTTCCGGGTCCAATTCAAGGTCTTGGTTATCACCTTAAAGCCCTACATGGCATGGGACCAGGTTGCCTCTCCCCCATGACTTCAACCCGTCCCACCTGATCACACAAAGAGAGCATGCTTCGGACCCCCTCAGTAAAAGAACTTCGATTAGCAGGGTCCAGAAGGCAAGCCTTCTCTGCAGTAGCCCCTGCTCCTTGGAACATACTGCCCCCGGAGGTGCGATTGGCCCCCTCACTCCTGGCCTTCCAAAGGGCCTTGAAGACCTGGCTCTGTCACTTGGCCTGGGGTGGGGAGGGAATACTTCAAGCATGGGGATGGCTAGCCCCATAGAGGCCTGCTATTTTCAGCCCTAGAGTCTTCATCTTCTTGGACCCTCCTTTTCCTCTTTTTTAGTAATGTTTTTAAATTTTGATGTTTTATGTATTTATATGTATTTATGGTTTTAATTCATGGAGAAAGCATGAGAGTTCCATAAAAACATCTACTTCTGCTTCATTGACTATGCAAAAGCCTTTGATTGTGTGGATCACAAAAAACTGTGGCAAATTCTTAAAGAGATGGGGGTACCAGACCATCTTACCTGTTTCCTGAGAAATCTGTATACGGGCCAAGAAGCAACAGTTAGAACCAGTCACGGAACAACCGATTGGTTCAAAATAGGGAAAGGAGTATGACAAGGCTGTATACTGTCACCCTGCTTATTTAACCTATATGCAGAGTACATCATGAGAAATGCCAGGCTGGAAGAATCACAAGCCGGAATTAAGACTGCAGGGAGAATCATCAACAACCTCAGATATGCGGACGATACCACTCTAATGGCAGAAAGTGAAGAAGAACTAAAGAGCCTCTTGATGAGGGTGAAAGAGGAGAGTGCGAAAGCTGGCTTGAAACTCAACATTAAAAAAACTAAGATCATGGCATCTGGACCCATCAGGTCCTGGCAAATAGAAGGGGTAGAAATGGAAGCAGTAACAGACTTCATTTATTTGGGCTCCAAGATCACCACAGACAGAGACTGCAGCCATGAAATTAAAAGATGCTTGCTCCTTGGGAGGAAAGCTATGGCAAACCTAGATAGCATATTAAAAAGCAGAGACGTCACCTTGCCGACAAAGATCCGCATAGTCAAAGCTATGGTTTTTCCAGTAGTAATGTATGGCTGTGAGAGCTGGACCATAAGGAAGGCTGAGCACCGAAGAATTGATGCCTTTGAACTGTGGTGCTGGAGAAGACTTTTACGAGTCCCCTGGACTGCTAGGAGGTCAAACCAGTCAATCTTAAAGGAAATCAACCCTGATTGCTCATTGGAAGGATTGATAATGAAGCTCAAGCTCAGATACTTTGGTCACCTAATGCAAAGAGAGGACTCTTTGGAAAAGACCCTGATGCTGGGAAAGATTGAAGGCAAAAGGAGAAGAGGATGGCAGAGGATGAGATGGTTAGATAGCATCACTGAAGCAATGAGCATGAAACTGAGCAAACTCAGGGAGGCAGTGAAGGACAGGAAGGTCTGGCGCAATATGGTTCATGGGGTCACGAAGCGTCAGACACGACTTAACGACTGAACAACAACAACAACAAATGGTTTTAATGTTTTGTGTGAGTCACCCAGAGTCCCCCATTGGGAGGAGATGGGCGGGAGAGAAATTTAAATAAATAAATAAATAAATAAATAAATAAACTGAAAATATAAAGAAAAATATCAGTATATCCCCTTTTAAAAAATAGATTTTTTTTTCACCTTTTCTCCTTCATTTTAATACTGCTGATATGGCACATAGTTAGATAATCCAAACCAGTGTTTCTCAACCTCAGCAACTTTGAGATGTGTGGATTTCAACTCCAGAATTCCCCAGCCCACATGGGAGTTGAAGTCCACACATCTTAAAGTTGCTGAGGTTGAGAAACTGATCTAGACAATGACAAAGGCTTTACTACTTAATAAGCATCAGCTGCATTCTTAAACCCACTGGCCACATTCTGCTTAGAAATGGATTGAGGTAATGCAATCTTGTGCTCCTCCTGTTGGTTTTTTTGTTTATTTATTTATTACATTTATATGCCACCCATCTCCCCCAGAGGGTGCCTCGGGGCGGCTCACAATTAAAATAAAACCTCAAAAACAGTTAAAAATATAAATATCCACATTAATTTAGTTAAAAAGTTGAACTATATAAAAAGATCATATACATAAAAAGACTAAAAACATTCAAGATGGTGGGGTGGGGGGGAGAATCAATTGCCCCATGAGCCAATTCCAATGATGCGAGCCCCCATCAGGGCCTCAGGCCATCTGGCATAGCCAGGATTTCATGCTCTTCCTAAAGGCCATGAGAGCGGGGGCATACCACACCTCGGGTGGTAAGTTGTTCCACAGAGCAGGGGCCACTGCAGAAGAGGCCCTCTTCCTAGACCCCACCAGCCGAAGTACCTTGACTGGTGGGGACTGCAACATGCCCCTTCTGGAGGACTGAGTGGGACAGGCTGATATAACAGGGGTGAGGTGGCTCCTCAGATAACCTGCTGTAAATAGAAAAACATACATATAATACTCAAGAGAAATTTCCATAACTCACATCTATTCATGTCAAGTTGAATTTTAAAAGTATCAGTAGAAGTTAAATCCTCCCATCTGTAATTTCAAACAATTAGAAGCAAGATATAAACTCACATTTTCCCTGTTCTGCCTGGAGAAGCTGGCTGACTGCAAAACCTGGAGTGTAATTTTCTTAGGGCTTTAGCTTTGCCTATGCATGCAAAGACCAATCCATGTCAAATATGCTCCAGGTTTCCTTTTACTCTGCCTGGATAAACCAGCTTCTCCAGATAGAGATGGAAAGGGGTTTTTTTGGTGTTTTTTTTTTTGCTTACCTGTAATGTGTATAGTGATTTAATAATCATTTTTCACAAACCAGGTCAAACTAGCTAGATACCACCACTGATTCTACAATCATTCTCCTTCTGTTGTTCTGGGCTTCCCTCAAATCCCAAGGAAAACCACCAGAAGGAAACTTTCCACATCAGCTGTTTCAGTAGGGTTACCGCTATTGCTAAGACAGGAGGCTTTCTGTGGGAGATCTTTGGAGAATGTTCCTGCTCAAATTGTAGGAAATTATGGACCCAAATATAAGGCCAGAAGTTCAATAGAGAATTATGAAGGGTCATTTGTGCCAGATGAGGCTCAGCAAGGGATTTCAGGCAATGGTGAGGCTGCAGATTACTCGCTGTTCCTTGTACATGAAGTTGGGCTGCATATAAATACATTATTATTATTATTACTATTACTATTATTATTATTATTATTATTATTATTATTATTATTATTATTAACAACAGTTAATTGCCAAAATGAAACATTTCTATGACAAACCTGCTGATGAAATTCAGAGCTTTATTTAAAGAAAGCAGCAACATATTCTGCATACACGCCACGAAAAATGAAAACATTTGAGAACATGACTTCTTCATGGACATTGAGGTGGTTTTGTATGTATTGTTCTGTCCCCAATAAAATAGTTGGTTCTTATTTCATAAGTGCTATCAGGAGGAGTAGAAATGGTTCCTCTCTGTGCACTAATTGCTTTTGTGGGTAGTTTATTATTTTTGACAGTTCAGTGGAACTGATACAACCCTCAACTCTCTTCAGGAGTCAGCTGAATATTATTTTTATGTCTAAATCCTTTCGATGGTGGTCCTCTGCCATTCCTGCTGTGCTCCTTGCCTTCCATTTATTCTCCCCTGGAATCCTTGGAAAAATACGAAGCACTCAGGAAGTCCAACAGCTCAGCAGGTGGAATATATCTCAGCAGGCAACAGAGTAGTTGGGAATAAGCAAAGCAGAACAGTGATAAAAAAGCCACAGTAGCCCTTTCATGATTACTACACTGCAGTTGTTTCACTGCATTACGGTATTGACAGATGACACAAGGCCTCTTCTTCTGTTCCCTCCCACACTAACTTTCTTTTAATCTAGAGCAATTGATTGCCGTTATGTCTGCACCAAGACAAAAATAATCATTTGGTTTTGCACATTAGCCCTTGGAAAGGTGATGGCTGCCTGCCACAGAGGGACGTAGGATCCTTTCCTCTTTGGCTGATGCAGTGAGAGAATCCAGTTCCTTCAAGAAAAGCTAATTATCACCTTTCCCACACACCCAGTTCTATGGCATGAAGAGGAATTCCTTGAGAGGCTCTGAAAGAAACAGACTATAAACAAGGGCATCCATGGGAGTCAAGAAGGTCAGGATGGCAGCCACAACTGCATGATGGAAAGTCTGCCTCCCCATGTGAAAAAGGGGCAAAGCTTCAGTTGTGCAGTTGTGGCTACCATTTTGACTTTTTGACACTCCACCACCCTGTGGATGTGCCTGCTGTAGTATGAGAGCTGGACGGAAATTAAAGTTTAGTCCTAACTCTAAATTCATTGTACATTTCAGTGGGGACTGATAAATAACATTCAGAACTGGGCTGTCTTGACTGTTTGCAGTAAATTGGCAATCTGTGTACTTGGGGCTTCTGAGAACCACAAGTGGCCTCTGATCCTCATTATGGCTGCTGACTGCACTAGAAAATTTCACTGGCACATACAAGAGTGACATGGTTTTCTGATATTTGGAGGTAAGAAACACAGCAGAGTTGTGTAAGCCCCTAATATAAGCTAACAAAATAATTGCTCTCCCATACCTGGAAAACAAAGTAGACTGCCTTGCCCTTTTCCTTGTGTGGGATGTGGGTATATTCCCATTTCATTGCTCCAGCCACCACAAACCTCGACATTTCAAAATATTAGCTTAGCTATCCTGATTTACAGTATTGGTATTGAATTAAATGCCAACAATTCCTTAGATCAAAACTGTCAAAACTTTCACTAGTGTGGCTTCTGAATTCCTGCAGCATCATCTGGGCTTCAATTGCTAACATTGAACCATTCCCTCACAAGGACAAATACACACTTGTGTTTAAAAAGTCCTGCTTGAACCTGAAAACAATATTTTGGGTGGACAGAATAGGTTCCTTGAAACCACAGCACAACCACCTTCTCAACAACCTCAAAGGGAAGATTGGAGACAGGATGAAATTGTCCAAAATGGTTGAGTCCCTCAATGGCTTCTTGAGAAGAGGGTGCATTAGTACCTCATTAAGGTCAGTGGGACTGCCCCCTTTCTCAAAGATGAATTTGCCACCAGCTGGACCCAGCCACACATTATTTCCTCAAAAATTTTAGCCAACCAATTCAAGCGAGACATGAATCTAGTATATGCATAGCCAAGCCCCAAAAATTTCGTCCATAGCTAACAGAAACAAACTCAGCTCAGATAATAGATCCAGACTGTTCCTTTGTCAACTCTATAGGATCTGCCACAAAGCCAAATCCAGGAATAAGCCTGATTTGTTACTCATTTAAAGGTAAGAATGCCAGAAGAGGGCTTTTAATCATTTGCGATTACTTTTTTGAGGTATATCTGTGGTCATGTGATTAGACATTTGATCATTCAAACCCGCTCCCTTTCTCATTGTTCCAGCTTTGCATGCCTCTCAAACCTGCCAGAGATGTGTTTCCAATCTCTTGGAAAAGATTTGGAACATGTACGAGGAGGGGGAGTAGAGGAAAAGGAAACCCATTTCACCAGCGGATCCTGCTCAATCAATGAATTAACATGTTTGAATATACCTGTAAAGCTGCAATTGTTGAGCTTTTCTTATCATGTACTTCTGAGATGTTAAGACCCAACTCAGGGAAAAAGCAGAAAAAGGACTATTTTCTGCAGTGGAGCTACCATTTTAAGAGTGATGGGTGCTTTTGGGAATTCTGAGAAATGCTGAGACATTATTGACATAGCAAGTGTGGAAATGAGGGAAAGACATATACAACAGAATCCAGAATCAAGGGCCTGGAATAGAATGTCTCAAAAAGGTCTTAAATCCTAACAAATAGTTTTTGAATTAATTGTCCATGCACACTGCACGGAAACTTACCAGGGCCTTACATTCTCCACATTCACCCTTTGTCTCCCATTACTAGTATAGAATACCCTGATATCTTCTTGCCAGAAGCACACAATGAGGAAACAGTTATATGCTTCTGCATTACTAGCAATCTTTAAATGGCTCTCAGAAGCCAGATGATATAAGGAAACAGCTGCATAATCCTACGAACATATATTCCTTTTGAATTACTGTATATACTTGCATATAAGCCTATCTGTGGATAAGCCAACCCTTGACATTTTCATATGTTTTAATTTTCACAACTGGCTTATCCATGGGTGATGCATTTTTCAATGCATTTTGGTTAAAAATCAAGGGTCAGCTTATCCACAGATGGGTTTATACATGAGTATGTATGGGATAAATGGTACTTTTAAAAAGTATTATCATATGTACAAGTAGATATGTCCATCCATGGATAAGCCAAACCGAATTTTGGGGGTGCATTTCGGCACCTAAAATTCTTGGCTTATTGTCAAGTATATTTGGTGAGTTTTAAATATGCATAATTTTGCCACCTAAAATGAGTTTAGGATCCTAGCTTTAAAGAAAGGGATTCCTATGAGGAAATGAAGCTCATTTTTCCTTTAAACCTCCTTTTTCCAGCTAAGCCACTCCCAATATACTAGACTCCAGGTCACATCATCCCTACCAATCTCGCAGGAATGATAGCAGCTAGAGACCAACACGTTGGGAAATAGCCAGCTTGCAAACTCTTCAGTTTTCTGAAGCAAACTCAGTAGGCTCCTTAGTGTTTTACAGGTATTTGCCTTTTAACAAATAGGAATGATGATTTTAATGATTTCCATTAAAAAGCCACCCTTTCACATCTAAGATCTTTAAGGACTATCAAACAAATGTCATTCCACACTGATGAGAAATATGTGTGCTATCAATTAGCTTTCATCCTTGGTCACATCTGCCTGTGTTTTCTGGTAGAATGACTATTTATTACTAGGTCTTTGTATATTATTATTGTTGGCTGAAAGAAGGAGAAGGAGAAGGAGAAGGAGAAGGAGAAGGAGAAGGAGTAGGAGAAGGAGAAGGAGAAGGAGAAGGAGAAGGAGAAGGAGAAGGAGAAGGAGAAGGAGAAGGAGAAGGAGAAGGAAGGAAGGGGAAGGGGAAGGAGAAGGAGAAGGAGAAGGAGAAGGAGAAGGAGAAGGAGAAGGAGAAGGAGAAGGAGAAGGAGAAGGAGAGGAAGAGGAAGAGGAAGAGGAAGAGGAAGAGGAAGAGGAAGAGGAAGAAGTTATTTTCAGCCAGATATTTAGGATGGATTTAGCATTTTTGTCCACCTATTTTTGTCCACCTATTGAGTCTTCCCTACCTGGGATAGGCAAATGTTGTTGTTTGATGGTCTTACAAGTATCGTCGCAGGATATAAGCTGTTCCAAGTAAAGCTGCCTTTTGCAATTGACTGATGGTGATTTTGTCAATGCTGATGGTGTTCAAGTGGTGCTTTATTATTATTGTTATTGCTGGTCACACAGTCATTATTATTATTATTATTATTATTATTATTATTATTATTATTATTATTATTTTCAGCCAACATTTATAGTGCTTAAATCCCAATGAAATCAATCAAGCTTAAATTAGAAAATGTTTACTGCTTTTAGTGGATTAAAATTATTTGACAAGATCTAGAATTTTGTAAACAGTTTTTCTTATGAAATTGGACATTCCTGGGTCTGCCAGCCTCCAAAAAACTGTTCCAGGGAACTGGGGAACTTCAAGACAGAACAAAAAGTAGCTGGGTTGCTGTGGGAAGCAGCTAAATCTATTTTCTTTTTCCTTCCTCTTTTCAGTAGAAGCACCACTGATATCAGTCCCTTTACATTAATTGATATTATTTTGCTGGATCCCCTTCATTCACATCATTTGTTCCCTGGTCTGAAACCATTTTTAGCTCCTCCTTGTCATTAAGACATGGAAAAAAATAGTCATCATCATAAAACTGATGAGAACCTCAGATCAATTACTTTAATTTTCAATTTCATCATCAGCATCATTTCTGTATGAAAAATAGCCTTAGATATTGAGATACAGTACAACATGATTCCAACAAGTGGTATGAGCTCACCAAGATAAGAAATACTGCACTGTAATCCTATTCTTAGATTTTTGACATCTTAATCCCCACCCCCACCCGATGGTCTGAATTATATCTCAATTAGTTAATCCCTCATGGCATTTTTCAGTTCTCTTCATTTCTCTCTAGTATCTGCAGCACCTTCCAACTTAGCATAATCTGTTAATTAAATTAATTAATGTTCTGTTTACTTCTATCCTCTAGATCATTAATGAAGATATTAAATAAGACTAAAGCTAACACCCGTCCTTATTATATTCTCAGTGACATTGCTGTTATGCCAGATATTCCCATTTATCACTAGGAGAATTGAATGTCCCTCTAGCCAATTTCTGAGCATCTTATATGGAAGATAAGGGAGGGCAGAGGGAGCTTCGCGGAACTTCATTTGGCCATACTGCCACACTGTGCAGAGTGATTTGTAACTTCATGTTGGATATTGAGTTGTTTATGATTGATCCATATGTGTAGGTTGTGTAATGTTTGTCTTGTTCCCTAGACATGGGACCATGATTCTGCTATTGCTATTCTACATCTCTTTCTGTTGCTTTAAGTTGCATTCCTTATATGGTTGTGCATTGTCTATAGTCACTGTGGTGATTGAGGTGGTTTAAACATTGGTTAAATAAATAATTAAAGGGGAAATTTGGAAAGGGTGTGCCTCTGACATCGGTATCCTATATGAACATTGAAGCTTACGCCTTTTGTGATGGCCCCACGCCAGTTGTGTTTGTGTGTCTCCCTTTTTTCTGGCTTAGCAGCTGAATCGTTTGTCCTATTTTGAATAGTTCTCAGTTGTAAGTTCCTTGATCAACACTTTTGGCTCAGAAAATTTCAGAAAAGGAAACTATTGCTACTGAATGAAAATAAGGAAATGTACTAAATAGGTCCAGGGGAGGACACTGGTTAATGAAAACAGTGGTTATGACTTTTGTTTCTTCCCTTTATACCAATATTATTGCTTTGATCCTGTCAATGAGTGCTAAGGGAGCACCGCCATTTCCATTTGTCAAAAATGCCCATGTAAAGCATTTTCACAAGACACTGAATCCTGAAAGAGTAAAAGGTTGTTCTCAAAGTTTGTAACATGATACTACAGCATGTAACACTCAATCAAGTGTTCTGGTGGTGAAATCAATCAACTAGGTTTACCATTATATAAAACAAGTAAGACTTGCAAAAAATATTGCTGAGTTTCATGAATGTACCATATCCTTTTCTGACAGTGACATATTCTGTGGCTACTAAACATCCTGAGATCTTAAGGAATAGTCTTCAAAATCCTGAGCATTGTTTAATCACACCACAAATAAAAACCTATAGTTGATGAGAATATTTATACCAGGTTTATTTCCACATATGAATTAACCTAACAGCATGAACGATGCTGACATTTCTGCCTGTAAGAGACCAACATTCTGGTGTATAGTGAAATCCAGTTAGCAATAGAAGTGAAATAGGACATTAGGTAACTATTTCCATCAAATTCAAAGAGCAACTGGTTTTTCCTTAAGTTTTACACAAGGCTTTTTGCCTTGTTTAAAGATTAGTAGCTCAACAAGAAACCCTCAGTAAGAAGGGAAGCACTGACCTGTTATGTATTATTTATTCTTCTCTGAATTTTTGCAATAAATAATACATTCAAAGTTATATTTTCATCTTCCGAAACCTTTATACACTGATGCAAGATTTTTCTTTAGCAGCTGTGAGAATCCAAGATAGAAAACGGTCATATCCTATTGGCAATGTAATAATGCACCACCACCCCTGCCATACTAACTCAATCACTGGTGTCAGTTAATGTTAACAATCAGGAAGCCAAGTTTTCCCCATAGGACATAAGGTCTTTAACAGAATGTCATCGTATCTATCAGCCCAGAATACATTAGCTTTCAAATCAATTATCTGAAAAGATTCCTGAATGTTCTGCTTGAGTTAGGAAGTCAAGAGCTTGTTTGATCTGCTTTCACTTGGCTCCGTTTGGAGTGGATTACTTTTTCAACACAGGTGCTGATACGCAATCCACATTCCAGACAGATTTTATTACTGTCGCATAATGCGTCTGCATCTTTTTCCCCAGCAATTTCTAGTCTTTCCCTTTATGTAGTCTACTACATTATCATCAAAAGCTTTTGAGGACTTGTAGTTTTAATTACAAATTCTAGCCACTTTGAGCATTTAGGGTAGCAGAAGCATTATCCTTTGAAATGGGTCCGGAAACACTCTGAGGAACAAGAGGAGAGAACATCATTGTGCTAAAAAAATGTATCAGCTCCATCATTCCATTTTTCTGTACCAGCAGGCGTGTTCAGGCAATTACTTCATAAATTTAATCTAACAGGGAAAATTATGTAAGTTTTAGATTGAAAATATGTGAAGGTAAACCTGATACAGGATACATTCCAATGTGTAGGCAGAGGTTAGCACTGGTTTATTCAACACATTGGAAGGATGGCTCATGTGGGTCTCCTCATTTTAAAGCAGAATTATTTTCAAACCTACAGCAAATCTGTACTGTACATTTACACCAGCACTGTTTGGGAAGAGTGCAATTGTTCAGTAGCGGTTGCATAGTTCAGATATGACTATCTCAGGAATATGACTGAAGATGGACTTCTGCTGTAGCTATTGATGTCAGTGGCTTTGTCGTTTTTCATTTCACTTTCTGATTTGTTTATTCAACTATAAAGATCAGAAAATAAATTTAAGCTGGTGGTATCTGATCTTTGTGGATTCTGCTACATGTGTACAATATACAAATCAGTAGATCCTGAATATTTGAATTTTAACCATCCTTTTCCTTGGGACAGAAAAAGAAAACTCTTTGGGGATTTAACCAGTCATGTGCTTTGAGTCATGACATTTAAGTGAGTTGGACTCAGGACAACATCCTCAAGATCTAAAAGTGGGGCCAGGGCAGAGCACTGTTCTATCTCTGGACTCAGATTTAACTGTGAATCTCCTTTTAAATCAGGGCTGCATTACTTTTTCCAGGCTGATAACTGCATTGGGTCTTTCAATAGCATGCAGTTAATGTGCATGAAGGCCACATTTCTCCAAATTTGTGGTCAAAACATGAGGAAAACTATTTTGTTTCTTTTACATTTACCTGTAATGTCCATGCAGGCATGAATGGACTGTCACACTAAAGAATTTTGGAGCTAATTTTGGAGATGTCTTGGAATAGCACCCAAAGATTTTGGACGTTGTATGAGGTCCTGTGCACCTCCATAATAAATCAATAAAAATTCAGCATCCTTTAGCCCATTCTTCTACTCACTGCCTTTTATTGTGGGCATAATCTCAAACATGGTTTATATTAATAGAACCAATAAAATCAATGCCTCTTGGAACAGAGAGAATAATTACTGACCTGACCTGATTTAAATTTCCTAAAAGTGAGAGGTTGAAGGAGAATATTGGGCCTCTTTTAAATGCTGGGGAAGTCAATACATCTTCTGTTTTATTCCTGAATCTTCATTTTAGTTGGTAGAACTTAATAATGATCCTTCGCCTCATTGACCTTTTCATTACTTACTTGGCAATTATTTAAAGAAAATTATGGCATTATTTTAAATCAAGTAATGATAGGGAAACTGAAAAGCCCACAGTTCATAGACAACAACCTCTAGTACATTTATTGCCCACCATCTGTTTTGCATTAACCATTTTTTAACCAAACTCCCTTCAGATGTTGAACTTCCATCTTCTGTCATCTGCATTCGCTGCATGTGCTATTTTTCTTTAATTTTACTGGATAATATACCATGATGTTATAATAGAGTGTCACTAGCAGAAGCATTATTTTACTGGGTTTGATGTTACAAGCAAAGGAAACTTGCAGGGAGGAAGTTGGGATCTGAAAAAGACAGACAATTCTTTTAGAACTGTTTTTACTGACAAACAATTCCAAAAGGATTAACAAGAACATTCTTAGAAAATGTGTTTTTTTTAAAAAAAAAAAAATGATTGCACACTTCCAAAATTAGGTGTCTCTTAATTTCAAGATTACTATTTAATTGACAGTGCATTAGCTTTGCAGTTACTACCATAGAGACAGGAGAAATCCATTTAATTCATTGTTATGCAAATTTTATCCAGTTTCCTTCCCCATAAAATATATGCAATTGGAATACATTGTATACCAGAATTTTGCAATGCAGTTTTTTTGGGGGGTGAGGGGTGGAGACTGGCATAGATTAAGAAAATGTGAGCATAAGTGTATATATTAGAAGAAATGTAGATACAAAAAATGGTTACTATACAGCATGGAAAAAATTGCTTGCAAAAATATTACACCCTAAGAAAAATGTATGAAAAATAATTATAGTAGAAGAAATAGTCACAAAATTGTACCACCACTTTTCTGCACATTTATGGGCCAAATTACAAATGGATATGGAGTAAGTCATTTAAAAAATAGAAAAATCAGAAACTGGCCCCAATACTCTTTATTAGCAGACAGATTAATGAAAATCTGAATTAAATTATTTGTGTTTGATAGTTTGTTAAAATTATTTGTTGTGTAATTGAACACTTTAGTGTTGGCATTAATACATTTGTGCATTTGCAGGCCTATTCACTGATGCAGTAGATAGTAGCTCAGATGGGTCCATTAAGTAGCACGTTCAAAACTGATCTACAATCTCCAAAATCTGTCATTTATGCATCAGCAATAGATCTAGCCACATCTACCATGTTATTATTTACCATCAGCTATGATAGCTAGAACCAATATGGTGTAGTGGTGAAGGCATCAAGCTAGAAACAGGGAGACTGTGAGTTTTAGTCCCGCTTTAGGCACAAAGCCAGCTGGGTGACCTTGGGCCAGTCACCCTCTCTCAGCCCTAGGAAGGAGGGAATGGCAAACCACTTCCAGAAAACCTTGTCAAGAAAACTTCAGGGACTGGTCCAGGCAGTTGCCAGGAGTCAAGACACACACACGCACACCCATCCCTAAAACAACTTGGCTACAATAACTGTGTGTGTATATATATATATATCCAGTATACACATCTTTAAGTCAGAATTGAACCATATATAGATCTTATAGGAAACAGAAGGCCAACTCTTCCCCCCCACCCCCCACACAACATATTTTAATAGATCTCACTATATCAAGAGAGACCAGACTCAAATAATCTCTAGTAAAATGTGTCCGATAAAGTAGCTGTACTTTTTTTTTTCTTGTAGAATCTAACAGAGTTAATTTGGACCAGAAAGCATCACATTATATTCTTCTATGCTATTTTTATACAATATGAAGAATCTAAGTAATAGATTTTAATTGTTTTTCAGCTATTAAAGTTCAAGCTTTATCACAGAATTGGCTGGACCACATGATTTCACTTAAGACAATGACTTCATATTTCTTTACTGTGAGATTGAAGAATGAATATACTTAATGGCATTATTCCAAGCAAGGAAGCCAAGCAGGCAGGCAGGCAGGCAGGCAGAAAGGAAAGAAGGAAGGAAAAATGTGGTAGGATTGAGAAAAGATCCAAATTCCTCCCCCACCCCAATTATAAGGTATTGCTATAGATATAGTTGTTCTAATGTGCCATTCAAAATTAATTTTTGTTGGAGACAGGTGACTCCTTTTTAACTTAAGCATCACACAGGATGTTCCTCAGGCTTAATTGCTTTTAAAAACTGCAATGTCCTGAAGTCCCACATCAATTAGATTTCAACCAGTCTGAAATAATCTCCCAATAAAGACCAAACGTTTCCTTTAAATTTATCATCTCTGATGAAAAGAACAAAGTAAGCAGTTTGCTTGCTTTTACTTTGTCTCTCTGTGCATCCCATTTTCCTCCATCTTGCTCATTCTCCCCTTTTCTCCTTGAAACATATTTGTAATAATTTTGCCTCATCAAAAAAGTATATGGATTTACTGTAAATTGGCAGAATTAAGGACAGCCTGCTAAATTGCTATCAAATCATATCAAGGTTATCTTACTGACTTAAAAAAAAAAAGACTGTAATTGATTTTTCTTTTGGGCAGGTCTCCATTGAAGGTTTGATTAAACATCCAGAAGATGGCAGCATTTTAAAGTGATTGAACAATGTACAAATGTGTCCTCATTAAACTGTTTATCTATACATCTCTCATCTCACTAATTCAGATTGGTGTTTTTCTTTTCAGTGACTGCTTTCTTAGATGAGGAAGAGCCTGGAGCTGTAGAATTGCTGCCCTATGCTTCATCCTAAGATTTCAGAAAATAGTAGCATTAGTAATATTTTATACATTCAAGGATTTATTTCCTAATCTGGAAGTTTGCTGAGAACACCATTCAGCAATGAATGAGAAAAAAAAAAGTCTGTGTCTGTCTGTCTGTCTCTCTCAATGGTAATTTTAAATCATTGATAAATGAGCCATGTTTAAAACTGAAGATATTTGTGTGGTTGGTTAATGATACTTTATAAGAATTCATCATACATACTGGCTTTCAAAAATGATTGAAGCATTCACTGGAATAAATGTAACTTCTAGATATTTGATGCTATGATATCAGTGAAACTTTTCACGAGGAGGGGATAATCTAGTAAATACACTATATAGTGCAGACCTCCATACAATGAAATTCTATTTTTCTATACAAATACTTCATTGTCATTTATTCATTTATTCAGACACTGAACAATGCATTTTAGTATTTAATTGCTTTTACTCATGTGGTTAGGGGTCTTGGAACATTTGGATTTACAATACATCCACATTGCTTCTTCTTAATCCTATGGCTCCAATATAAAGAATAACTAGACAACCCATGACCTGCTGGGTCATTGTTTCAGACATATTTCCTTACCTAAACAGAGAAACAGAATGACCAAAGGCAAAAAAAAACAAAAAAAAAAAAAACAGTGGGATTGTGAGTGACTTACGACTTGCTGTTGGCTTCCCCTTTGACTTTGTTGTGGAAGCTGGCAGGGAGTGTCAGAAATCTTCCTTCCTTCCTTCCTTCCTTCCTTCCTTCCTTCCTTCCTTCCTTCCTTCCTTCCTTCCTTCCTTCCTCCCTCCCTCCCTCCCTCCCTCCCTCCCTCCCTCCCTTCCTTCCTTCCTTCCTTCCTTCCTTCCTTCCTTCCTTCCTTCCTTCCTTCCTTCCTTCCTTCCTTCCTTCCTTCCCATATATAATATAGGGTTGCGCCATTTGTCCTCCCCTCACAACTCTCAGGAGAGCTCTGGTGAAGCCTCCTCCTCCTCCTCCTTGGCTGACCCATGGAGCTGCCTGCCACTTTGCTGGGGGGAGGTGAAACAAAGGGAGCCATGGACCACAAGGAAAACTATACCCCCTGCTGCCCATTCTGATATGTCTCCAAGGGCCCCCTCCCTCGAGGGAGGAGGACGGCTGACCCGTCGACCAGCTCTATCTCACCAGCAGGCATCCAAGTAGCTCCCTCATCCTCCTTTCAATGTTTCCTCTCATCTCTTGTCAGCACCAACTGGAACTGTCCACAGAGAAAATAGGAGAACCACCACAAAACAGTGTCTCCCAGTCCAACACAACAGATGGTCAAAAGCTACCAAAAAGACATCAAGGAGCACCAGAATGGATGAATCATCCCACCCCAGCTCTGCCACAAGTCATCAACAAACATGATCAATGCTGTCTCCTTATTGAAACCTGGCCTGAACCCTGACTGAAAGTTGTCTAAATAATCCACTTCCTCCAGGGTCCTACATCCTATGACTCCTAGTCTGAGTAGTATTATTTCAAGAAATGATTTCAGAAGATGGACATAAGAAAAACTTTGACTCAGATTAAAGGCGTATTTAATTTACTAACCAGATGGTAATTAAGCTATTAGGATTGGGCAGTACTTCAAATTTGATTTTGAAAATTGCTTTGGAACATGTAAAAGAACAAATGCTGCAACTGTCAGTGACCCACTGTAGGAATGAGCTTGACTTCAGGAATCAGCTGCAGCTGTTTTAAGGAGCCTCTGAAACAGCAGCAACTGCATGATTTTGGAAGTCCTGCAGCTGCTCCATTCTGGAAGCAGATATGGCTGCTTAACCAAATAATCAGTATTTACTGTATTTGCACCCCAAGCAACATTTTGGAATCAAATCCAAAGGGTGACACAGCCCTTATGGCTACTTCTCTCTCTCCCTCCCTCCCTCCCTCCGTCCCTCCCTCCCTCCATCCCTAAGGCATTTTCATACAATATTTAATATTTGATATATACATAATGTGCTTAGATTGTATATATTCTTTTTTTATTTGTTTGCTATTGTTTGTTATTTTTTTCCTTTTCCTTTTCCTTTTCCTTTTCCTTTTCCTTTTCCTTTTCCTTTTCCTTTTCCTTTTCCTTTTCCTTTTCCTTTTCCTTTTCCTTTTCCTTTTCCTTTTCCTTTTCATTTTCCTTTTCCTTTTCCTTTTCCTTTTCCGTTTCCTTTTTTTTTCTTTTTGCTTTTGGGAGACATTTTGTGTAATATTTTTTTTTTTTTAAACTTAAAATAAATGAGACTTTTATTTGGCCTTTGGAAAAAAAAAATCCCCCTGTTGCTATTTTCAGGGAGTGCTTTTGATCTTGAAACTAACACATATCCATTACGATTAGTGGCTACTAATAACTCCTTTCCTTCTTGATTTTTTTAAAACTGGAATTCTTTGTTTTGTTTAAAAACATACCGATCCGCTTCTCAAAAACAGAGACAACATTTAACTTTTGGGGTGGGCAAATTACAGCAGGAAAAGCAGGGTTGGGGAGTCACATCATATTTGCAGATAAGACTGGTTGTGAGGCAGGGGTTAATTCATGTATTGGAATGATGGGAACTACTGTAAAGTTTTAGTAATCATGTTTGGGGGTGGGGATCCAAAAGCTGTAAAAGGAGAACCTGGAATCCACATGCAACCTTAAGGCTTCAGGTTGTCCAGTTTGGGCTTGTGGAAAGGCTAGAAGAGTTGATATTGCATGGGCTATGCTACCTCCCTGGATAGGCTGTATTGAGCCAATAGTTTCCATTACCATTCTTGAAAACCTATAGGAATGTGTCCCTGTTAAATCATATTTTCCCAGAAAGAGAACTTCTCTGTTGGTATCTTCTCTTGCAATATGCATATGCAAGGGTAATGAGCATCTTAAGTACAGTTGTTGTGAGGCTTCAAAGCATCTCAAGGTGCATTTGACATCTATAAAATGTAAATTTCTATGGTATGATGCAGAATATTTCCCAGTATACAGGGATTTCATGACAGAACCATAGAAAATATTCCCTAAGATATGTCATTTAAAGCTCTGAACTCAGTGAAGATTTCCTGCCTTCTTAAACCATCACTGGAATTTGGCAATGACTAAAGGCCTCCTTCCAAACAAGCATAAGAAGCTAGCATCTTAGGAAGGTCTTAAACCAAACGTTTCTTGTTTCTTGTTACAATGGAGTTTGACAAACCAGAATACCTTCACAGAAGCCGAAGAAACTGTGATTTATTAGTCTGAGTTCATGACGTTTGAACTGGGCCTCAGCATCTCATGCAGAAAGATGATGCAGAAAATTCACCCAGCACTTTAAAACGAGAAAACAAGAAGCACAAGAAAACTGGAACTGTAGGGTACATTTGCCCATTTTGTTCAATAAAGTGATGTTGATATTTGAATTAGCAAAATATTTTGCTACAGAAATGTATTACAAAGAGTTAGAAATCCCCCGGCTTGGTCACCTTTCAATTCTGTTGCATAATGAGGGCGTGATCTAAAACTGAACTGTACACAGCATTCCAGCATAGATAATGTAAATCAAAAAGGATGATCTTTATCAGCTCAGACGCCTCTGTCAGTTTCATATCTGGTGTAATTAAGCATTGGGTAGATCACAAGGCCCCTAGGGTGAATTCATGGTATTTGAAATTAAAGCGCTATGTTAGTTCAGTCCAATTTATTTTTAATCCTCACTCTCTTTGAAATTCAAATAATACAAATTAATGACATTTGGCTGACATTGAGGTTTTTTTTTTTTTTTCCTTTCAGAGAATAATGTGATTTTTTTCCCCCTCCTCTTCTTGAATAATTAGTTTGTTTGTATACTTCTTGGCATCCTAAACCCATATTATGTTCCATAATCTGTTAATTGTCTCAGATGTGATTCCATAAAAAATTGTCATGACCCACTATGGGATTCTGGTAGAAATCAAACTGGATTAACAAATATTGTTAATTTCTGTGAACACAATCTGTGCATTCCACTAAGAAGATATTGTTTTCAGAATCTGCACTTGGAACTATATGTTTATGCTGAGCTGTGAATGGCTAGACAGCATTGAAGGAAACTCAGCATTTGGATTATTTATTTGTTTTACAGTGTTTTAATAGTGTTCCAATCCCTAGGACTCTGGGCAGTACAGAGTAAGCAAAAAGAAACAAAAAGTATGTGTGTGTGTGTGTGTGTATGTATATATGTGTATGTATATGTATGTATGTATGTATATATATGTATGTTTGTATGTATGTATATATATGTGTATATATATGTGTGTGTGTGTGTGTGTGTGTGTGTGTGTATATATATATATATATATATATAGCATAATCAACAAAAAAGACTTTCTAAATGAAAGGAGAATTCATTCATTAATTCATTAGTCTCTCTCTCTCTCTCTCTCTCCTTCTCTTTAATAAACATTTATTGAATGCATTTTTAACAAGATAAAAGTGATACAAATATTACAAAAGAAAGAAAATAAGGAAGACTAGTGAATAAGTAAGAAATAAATAGAAATAAATAGAAATAGAAACAATAGAAATGACAGAAGCAAAGCAAAGCAAAGCAAAGGCTTCCAATCTTTTTGACAGTGGTTATAAATGCATTTATATTTTATCCTCTCTCTCTAAGGTTACATCGTAATTTCCTTCTTCCCTAAACTACCCTTTCTAATCCTCATACCCATAAATCACAAGCTCATTTTCTTCGTTTTTCAGCCACGAGTCCATAAGAGGTTTCCAGTCACTAATAAATATAATAGTTGATCTTTCTCTAAGCAAGCAAGTTAATTTTGCCATCTCTTATAAAGTTCCATCATCTTCACCAATCATCCCTCCATTGTGGGTATATCAGAATCAGGCCCTCTCTTGAAGAGTGGACTGGATAGGTAAAATCAGGTCCATGCCAGATAGGGTAATAATCAATACTTTGAATTGGGATTGGGAAACTTCAAGGGAACCATGGCAGCAAGCTGGTTTTCCCAGCTAGCACATTCTGGTTGCCACATTCTGAACCAGAAACAACTTGTGAATCAACTTAAAAACCAGCCCCATATGCAGCCTACTGCAATATTCTAGTGGTGTGATGACCGTGACACGAGTTACTGTTACTGTTACCCCTGCATCCTGCTTTAGGTTGTGTTGTAAGTGAGGAGCCATCCAGAGCTGGGTAAAGACTCATTTGCCTGCAGTTTCCACCTGTGTTCCAGCAGGACCTGTGAGTCCATGAAGGCACCAAGTCAACTCCTTTGGGAGGTGCATGACCCTGTCAAAAGCCACCATTGGACTGATATTTCTGGATGATGACTAATGAACAGCAACTCCATCCTGGTGGGGTTTAATCTGAACTGGTTTCTCCACCTCCAAACCTTTACAGCTTCCAGACACTGATTCAAGAAATCCTTAGCAGCTCCAGTTCAGTTCAGGGTGGCAACCTATAGCTGACTGTCTTTAGTATATTGATGGCAACTCACCTCAAACTGACAGAGAACTTCTCCTCAGTGCTTTGATATAGATGATAAATAAAATAAGAAATAGGACAAAGTTGTGTAGTATCCTATATTGGAACAATGTAGGGCCCTGCCATTCATCCCCTGTGACTTAAGAACCCACTCAGTTAAGAGCAGAAACACCATAAAATAGTGTCTTTCACCTTGCAGACAATTCAGCAAGATGCCATTTTGATTGTATCAATCCCCCCACTACCACAACCACAAGAAGCTCAGTAGGATGAGGAAAAGCATACTGATTAGTCCCCAACTTTTAGAGCAGATTTGAAATGTCATGGGGAGGGGAGATCTATAATAACTAGGAGAACATCTTTTGAGCAACACTCTGTTGAGTTTACAATCCAAGTCCCAACAAAGGTTACTAGTGAAAAATACTTTATCTGCCCCAAGACTGGCCTGAACCCTGAATGAAAGGTATGTAGATTATTAATTTCTTCTAGGATCTTCTGTAGCTGACTCACACTACCTTCTCAACAACTGTCCCCAAAAAGGGAAGGTTGGAGGAAAAACGATAGTTGCCAAATAACACCTGATTGAAAGTTGACCTCTTCAGGAGAAGGTGAAGAACCACCTCATGAATCCAGCTGCCCATGCCATACTTGTTCACCAGAAGAAGCCACTAGGAACATGAATCAAGCCTACAGGTAACAGAATGTATGCAACAGAAAATCATACCCACTTATTTGGATTCCACAAGCTAAAAGAAAAAAAAAAAACAGGTCATAACATAAGATGGACCTCCTCATCTCACTTGGAATACCATCAACATTATCTCTGAGAAAACTGGATGGTCTGCTGGCATCTTGCTCACCAATCCTTTCCCACAAGAGACTGGTTACTCTGAATGGGACTGCCAGTGGGAAACTTGTGGATAATTATGGAGAAGTATTGACACTTCACTACCCTTTTGGCTACTTAAAACTGAGCTCATGCCAGTACTTGGTTACACTCACTATTTGTTTTTCTGCCATCATTGTTTTATGTTTCTTTTCAGTTGCTTAATTTTGGATTGATCCTTGGAAAACCAAAGAGCTGGTTTGGATTAATGACTGGAGAGAGGTTGCTCAGAGACAATCTTGTCCAGGGAGCTTGTCACCTTTGTATTCTAGAGATCAACCAAAGTGATCACCAAATTGCCAGAAAAATCCCATGTTCTCTTGGGAAATCCTTTGGTGCCTGACTTTCAAATAGGTCCTTCTATTGCAGAGGCCCAGGAAGACTGTGATCTACAGTGATGAGAAAGTGATTTGACCATGGAAAATGATAATCCAATATAACCCCTCATCATAATGCCCCAGATACCTTGCGCTGATCCCTCTTCCACCCTGTTCCCCACAAGGTCCTGGCAACATCTCACTGGCATTGGCCACTGTGTGCAGGGCACTTCTGCAGACCTTCTACAGACTTTCACCCACCAGTCTACACACAAGCACCTTTAGAATGCACTTCCTTTTCTATACACCCTGTCAAAACTTCAGCAAGACTGATTGCTATCTGCCTGGTCAAGTATGATTAAATACTGTCATCGTTTGGGTACCAGCAAGTGTGTATTCTCTGTTGCAGTTCCTCCCCGCTGGAATGAAGTCCCCCTCTGAGATCCATATAGCTTACACTCCAATAGGATTCTGGAAGACCTTGAAAACCTGGCTGTTCTCCCAGTCCTTGGAGCAGAGGACGGGATTCCCTCATTTACAATATTTTGATATCTTTTGATGTGTTTTCTGGATTGCCATCTTGTAATTATTTTGTAGTTATCTGGTAATTTGCTCTGATTTAATTTATGGTATTTTTAATATTTTTCTTAATTCTGGGAGCTGCCCAGGGCCAGTTGGAGTCAACACTGAATGAATAAATAAACCCTTTAAAAGATTCCCACCCCTAGATGTGAAGAAGCAGTATATGGTAGTAGGAAGGGAAACCAATTCCACTGTGTTCTTTGTCCCAGCTGAGAAATTTGATCTAAAGGACCCCTAAGAATCTAAAATCCTCTCCAGCCATCTACTCCACTTCTCTGCAACTTTTGGATGAGGTTCTTACTTGGTGTCTCTCTTCCCTTCTCATCTCTATAGTGCAGCTCTCAGATCTATGCCTCCATGCTGGTTTCTTTCTACTCTTGACCTTTGTTCCTGCTTTTTTCTCTAGCCTCTTCAGAGACAGCACCTTTGCAAAGTGTGCTACATCAAATCATTGTTTTCTTCACACCCTCTCATGGTGATCAATTCCTCTTCAGTCGTCCTGTAGCTACCCACACTGACAAAGCTGCCACATAAATGCCTGTATTGGAGAACAAGGAGCCTTCCGCTTAATTCCCCATATTACCTTTCTTTGTTGAATGTGATGCTTGAAGGGGCCAAGGAATGTTGATGACCATGACACATGCCAATGATCTAGTCTTCTATCAACATTTCTTCTAAGAGATTTGGCATTTAGTAATTGCTATATAGTAAATTGGTAATAGTGGTGGCAGCAGGAAGAAAAAGTAAGCATAATATGGAAAATGTAGATAAAATCAAGGTAATTTATATGCTGTGAAGGGGGAGGAAGTTGAATATTGTCTAACTCAGCAAAGGCAATTTGGCAAACAAAACTGGTCTGCTCTCCTATAATTTGCTTCAAGGACCACAAGAGACTCAATATACTTTAATCAGTAATAGTAGTAGTAGTAGTAGTTGTAGTAGTTGTAGTAGCAGCAGCAGCAGCTGCCTGGGGTTTTTCAACTGCTCAGTTTTCTTCCACTAGCTGGACCAGATCTGGAAACAGTAATGGCTTTTGAAAGACATTAATTAAACCAAACATTTCCAGTTTGCACAGACCTTGTTTCAGTAAATGTATCTATTTGTTCTTATACCCTCTGTAGATCCATGACATATACTATACTAATAATTAACTAAAGGACACCACTTTCAGGCTATTCAATCAATAAAATATGAAGTTATAATATATGAATGTCATAATGGAATAAATAATATGTATGTGGGCTAATTTCACAATGTTCAGATGCTTATTCAACTGCATCAGCTAGAAAATATCATATATTAAGATGTTAAGACATGTTCATCAAAAGAGAGCAAGGTTGTGTACATAACATTGACCATGTTCATATGACACAATGATCCACAAACAAGCCTACCATATGTTAGCTGAGTGTGTTGTGCAAAGTCAGGCCAAGCTATTAGTTTAGGTTTCATTGTGTTGTACAAAATGAAGTATATTATGAGTAAGTTAGACATGCTAAACATGTTATGTGGACACAGGCATCTTCTTCTTAATCACAATCATACAAATGCATGCTGCAAATATGGCTTAACATTAGGATGAAATTGGTGCCAGTTGAGCAAAATAACTTGAAGCTTTGCCTTGATGATATGTTTCAGAGACCGGCAATCCCACAGATGTTCAGGGCTTCTGCAATCCCTGGCCACTGACTATACCGGCTAAAGTTGATGGGTTTTCTGACCTCTTCTATTTATTTCAGATAACTAAATCTGACAGAATAGAGATTAAGACTGAAGCCTCTGGAATAGTCTTAAATTATTCTTAAAAGCCAACAGATGTGGCTGGAAGAAAAGACAGGCAGGATAGGAAATACAAGCAGACACTTCCAGTTCAGTTCAAGTTAAATTATAATGCTGCCTCAAGGCTCCAGAAAACCATTCAAGAATATTCAAGGGAGCCACAAGGTAAGTGCAATCTTTCTTATGAGGTAGAAAATTGTAAAGACTGTCCCTAGCTTCCACCTCAGAGAATACAATGACAGATCCCTCAATAGATATATCTATCTACACAATTCAACCACAGATTCTTCTTCAATGAAAGAGGTACCATGGACACAGAGCAATAGAAGTCTAAAACTTCTAGAGGGAAGCCCAGCTGAGGTGCCACATTTCAAACTGAATTGGTAAGAATTGACACAAGAATAGACATTCAAAAAGTATTAAAAGTCAGTATAGTTAACTTCTTTGCTCCAATATTCTGAGAAGTTTATCATTCACTTATGAAGCATTGTATCTACAATGTTGCCTTCATTGGACTGGTGAAGCTGTGAGCCACTTTAAGAATGTTCCTGCTCCATTAAAGTTAGGAATTAATTCATCTGAGAAATTATGCTAAGAGCTCTAGAGATATGCAGTCTCTGCAACTACCCACCTAAATAACAACCTCTTATTCTTACTAGTTATTGTATGGTTTTGGATTTGTTCAGAATTATCAGAAGTTTAAAGGGAGAATCATCAGATTTCCCTTCACTTTGACTTTTGGTGAACTATTAGTGGCAAGTAAAACTTTCCCCTTGATTAAACAGAAGCGCTTTATGAATTCTTTAGGGTGGCATTTCTCAATCTTAGCCACTTTAAGATGCATGGATTTCAATTCCCAGCATGCTGGCTGGAGAGTTGAAGTCCACACAGTGGCTGAGGTTGAGAAACACTTCCTCAGAACATCAATAATATATCTATGACAGAAATTTGGGAATGCCTCTCTTTTAAAAAATACCTGCCTTTGTGATAAAACAAATGAAGATGTATGCCAAAGTAGCATTGCAACCCTTTTGCCTGGTTATCATATCAAATTCAGAACCTTCCATTTATGTTCCTACCAACCCAAGAGTTGAGAATGCCAGGCTTTGACTGGAATACTGGAAAGTCACACTCAAAAAAAAAGTAGATAGGTGAGACCGGAACAAACAGAAATTTTGATTTCATTTGATTTGCATTTAATGGAAATTCAATCTCTATAATATGACTCCAATCATTTACTGAATATGTATCCCTTCTGTCTCATTGAAGATTACAACTTGATAATAACATCTGAAACTCTTTGGAGGCCCTTTATGGATTCAGAGGGTGGGGGGCTATGCAGCCCTGGGGCTTCAAACTGTACATCTCTACTTTATATGCAACATTTCTTAACGGTTATCCAGTCAAATGAGAGAGAGATAGCATATAGTTATTACGGAATTTTCTACCAGAAGAAGCAATGACTTAGAAGCTGGAAAAAGGAATTTGACTAATTCATTAAGTAGGAGACTATAATGGTCAACATTGTCTTCATTATCAGGGACAATGTTCCATTCAATACCTATAATACCTGCAAGTGATATTAAAGCGCTCAAACATTTATCCTTTGCTTAGTGATTTTCCAGAAATATCTCCCGGAGCCATGGTGTAAAATAGAATGCCAGACTAGGTAGAGTATTGGTCTCATCAAGCACGACCCATTTTTATCTGTTGTGATAAAAATTATTTTTGCTGCTCTATACTCACTTTTCTTTTTGAAATAGGCTTTTATGTTGCTATAATCGGTTATTTGTACAGTTTGCTTCCTGTTGCAAAATAAAAATGTGAGATTTCTGTGTTTTGGGTTTTTTTTTTTTTTTAACTTATTAAAAGAGAAAGCTATAATTGGAAACTATAACACTGTCAAAAATATGGGTGCAATTAGGGTACATGTTTCTGGGGTAAGTTTAAATAGACCTGTATGCTTTTCCCAATCACAGTGCTGAAAAGAAACATTATCTACTCCAATTCCTTGCATTGTGTGTTGCAGACCTCATCCCAGCCAAACCAATAAATTTCTACCCACCAAATCTCAGTCCTGTATTCTTTACATAATTAAGTTCAGAAGATTCACAAATCTGACGTGTAGATAAGTTGCTTTATGGCAGATAAAGAAGTCATATACACACAGAGGGTCTGACTACTTTAGTTCACTAGCAATCAAGGCATGCATACATATAAACTCTGCTCCAGGGTTTAAATTCTAGGCTTTTTCCTCCAGCCTTTCTGAGTTAATGAATACTTAATCATTCTCTTCAATGCCATGGGAAGCAGCTATGGCTGAAATATGTTTACATAACAATTCTGTCCGGCCTGAGAATCACTGGTTCTTGCCTCATACATTCCAGCCCTTATGTGAGGATTCTTCTACGTCATTATAGCATGTGCAGTTCAGTTTCTCCTTAATTATGCCCAGCCATCTCACAAAACAATCTTCTTCTATTGCCAAACAGCTCTGACTATTTAGAAGTTTCTCCTAATGTTGATCCAAAATCTGTTTCTCTGCCTTTGTTCCAAGATTCTATGAATAGAATTGAATTAAGCTCTGAAAGAAGTTCCACATGCTCTTTCAGTGTGTAATGCATCTGTACATTTGAATAGGTCACTGATCTTTTAACTGACCACTGTAATTATGCTGTTAGAAACAGCCTGATGGGTAGACAGCAGTGAGTGAGAATATTTATTTTCACAGTAGAGAAAGAGTTATCTGTGATTCCTGCAGACCAATTTTCAGATAAAGTTATAAAAAGCAGATTTGGTCCTATTTTATTTTTCTGATCACCTTTTCTGATTATACAGAAAAGCCAGTGGCAAATCAAAGGTAAACTTCTAAGATGCATTCCTTCAACATAGAATATGAAAGAGTCTTTAAATATTTTAAGATGCTATCAGAAAGAGGACAGAGATAGGGAGAACTGATGGGATTCCCTTTTCCCTTTCCACAGTCAAGAGAATGAAAAGACATGAATCACTGAGAGCTAGATCAACAAGGAAGGAAGGAAGGAAGGAAGGAAGGAAGGAAGGAAGGAAGGAAGGAAGGAAGGAAGGAAGGAAGGAAGGAAGGAAGGAAGGAAGGAAGGGAGACAAAAAGGAAAACTCCAGGAATTTGGGGACATCTTTAAGAAGACACCAGCTACCTGAGACACCATCAGCTTTACTCCAGAATTATCAGATAGTACAAATTACATATTTGTTTTACATTCTGCAGCCTTACTTCCACCAAAATTTTGTAAAATTTGATTTAATTAATTGTCTAAGACTTCCTCGTCACAGTTTTCCCTCCATTCCAGAAATAAGTTGCAATTTTTAACAGTGATTATTCTCTTCCTGTCAGGGAAAAGGGCACTTTCCAATTCTGTCCCTCCCCCATCGCCCCCTTTTACTTTGATTTTTTTTTTTTTTTTTTAATGCCTGAGTCATTTAAAAACCTCAAAAAACCTGAGATTTTGAAAGCAGTTTGCCACTGCCTATGTCTAAGGTAAATTGTCTGCCCCAAAGTCACACAGCTGGCTTCATGTCTAAGGCAGGACTAGAATTGAACAATCTCCCAATTTCTAGCTTAGTGCCTTAACCACTATACCAACTGGCTCTCTGCTCTGGTTTTTGTAAAGTATTATTTCAATTTCGCAATAGATATATAATTCTTTTAAATATATGTCTATATACCATTAAATGCTGGCTTTCTTCTGTCACTTTTTCATTATTATGTCCCTTCATCCCCATTTTCTACATTTTCCAAAGCATACGTGAAGAACTACAGCCTTAAAGATACAGACTCTGTGTGTGCATGTGTGTGTTTCAGCTTCCTTATCTACTCATTTTCTATTTGCGAAGCTTTTATAGATAGCAAGCTTTCTCTGTCAATAAGAAAATGTGTATAAGGTGGTTTTGGAGTCCCTATGGTTTGGGGGTTTTGTGAGATGGAGTTAGTCTTCAGGTCAGCTATGTTTTTTTATGCGTCATTTCCTTTCTTAATTGTAAGCTTCCCAAAATCACTGAGGAGTTGAAGGGCCTTGAGATTGAAATAAGAGTGCACACACACGAAAAACCAGGAAAACAGTAAAACCCATATAAACAGGCAGCCTGGATTTAAACAACTAGATGATTATTGGCAGAAACAGTACAAAAATATAACAGGGGCCCCACCAATAAATAACCATTTTAATCACCCATATCTCTGGGGGAATGTTGTTCCAAAGGCCAGAGGCCATGACAGTGAAGGAACACTTCCTTAGTCCCACAAGATGGCAGCATTTAATTGAAGAGATCTGGTGCACAATAGGGTACGTTACCGTGAAATATCTGTTTTCCATTCTCTAACTATCCCAAAAGAATCTTCACTCTTGCCTTACTTTGTATTTAATTTCTGGCCCCTTCCTTATATCTTGAAATAACTGACTTAGCTAGATTCACTAACTAATCCAATTAAAAGGAGCTTTCCCGTGTATATTATTGTTCTTCTTTAAAGGGCCAGTTTTTTAATATCCTTTATGGGTGGGGGTGAGGGGCAACCTGTTCCAGATTGTCATCTGAAATATTTTGCTTTTCCACCAGAAATTATGGAAGATACAAGATGTGTAGTTAATGAACACAGCTTTATTAACTTGAAAGAGTCTGCCATGAGTGATCAAATACCATATTAAGCTCAATGTAAACCATTAGCTTTTATCAGTTAAAAAGGAGAATAACCTCTCTCTCAATGTGGCATGCTTAAAACATTAAGGCAATATGTGCTTGCTCCCAAACAGATATGTCAATGAGGACCATACTGGCACCATAACAGTATAGCCCTATATGTATCAAAATTGCCTGAAAGTAGCTATGGTGCCATACTTGCTGTACCAGTCAGCCCCAGAAGATGTAGCATTGGACAGATGCTAAGTTCAGAATACAATAAATTCAACCCAATAAGCTCCTGTTATAGTTTACTATTACTCACCCCCCCCAACTGTCACGTCCTGCTATGCTATGGGGCTCCTGCGATGGATGAGCAAAGAATGCTGGGAGTGTATGCCAAAAGTATATGCTCCCAGCAGTGTCACCAAAGTATCAAGGTCATTTCAACTGCCTACTTAAAGCAAGTAGACACCTATATTGAATAAGTGGTCATATGAAGATACTGGAGTTGGGTGATCACTTAGTGACAATGTTGTTGTTGTTCAGTCGTTAAGTCGTGTCCGACTCTTTGTGACCCCATGAACCATATCGCGCCAGGCCTTCCTGTCCTTCACTGCCTTCCTGAGTTTGCTCAGTTTGATGCTCATTGCTTCAGTGATGCTATGTAACCATCTCTTCCTCTGCCGTCCCCTTCTCCTTTTGCCTTCCATCTTTCCCAGCAGCAGGGTCTTTTCCAAAAAGTCCTCTCTTCACATTAGGTGACCAAAGTATCTGAGCTTGAGCTTCATTATCAATCCTTCCAATGAGCAATCAGGGTTGATTTCCTTTAAGATTGATTAGTGACAATGACAAACACATAATTTCATACTGCACCACTTCTGCATTTTATCAAGAATACTACATGGGTAGATAAGTGCTGCATGATGGGCCCTTCATGTTGGATGGCACTCAACATTCTACAGAGGAAGAGTTGAGGATCTTTCAGAATACTAAAGTTGTTTATGATGCAGCTAGTTTAAAGCCTTTGGGGCATCAAGTTGCTGATTTGGGGGTGAACCCCCCCCCCTGCAAAGATGGAATTATAGCGGAAACATGGAATGTAAAAAGCACAAATATGGGAAAGCTCAAGTTAATGAAAGATGAAATGATTCAGCTACACACTGACATCTTAGGAATCAGCAGACTGAAATGGAATGGAATAGACATTTTCAGTTTGATGTTCATACTGTTTACTACTCAGGACATGAAAAACAAAGAAGGAACGACATTGTTTTCGTAATCAGGAAGAATATAGCAAAGATAATACTTGGGTACAATGCAATCAATGACCAAATGGTATCAATTAGACTTTTCAGACAAGTCTTTAATATGACAGTTACTCCAGTTTATGTCCCAATGTTGCAGAAGAAGAGGCAGCTGACATGTTTTATGGTCAGGTTCAATCTAAAATTGATAGAATATGCAAGCAAGGTGTGCTGCTTGCAGTTGGAGACTGGAATGCCAAAACTGGAAAGACTGCAGAAAATATATAAATATATATTGGTACCTTCAAGTCAGTCTTGACTCCTGGCAATTGCCTGGGCAGGTCCCGGCAGTTTTCTTGGCATGATTTCAGAAGTAGTTTGCCATTGCCTCCTTCCTAAGGCTAAGAAAGAGTGACTGGGCCAAGGTCACCCAGATGGCTTTGTGCCTAAGGTGGGAGTAGAACTCACAGTCTCCCAGTTTCTAGCCTGATGCCAGAACTTATAAATATTAACTTATAAAAATGAAAAGGAGAAGGAAGAATGAACAAGGAGGACTCACCAAGAAATATTCAATAGAAGACAGAGTTGTTCTCTTCCTAACTATATCCTCTGTAATTAACCCAAAACATATGCTGACATCAAGGAGTTTATTCAAGTAGACAATAAGTAATTTAGGTAATCTGTCTGTACTGATTGTATTCAGAGTTCTGTTTCACTTTTCCCAGTATACCCCTTTTACTACCTAGAGATTTGAGTGTCTGGCTTTAATAAGGACATTGCTCATTAAAACCTTCCTTACAAGCAAGGCTTCACAGTTAACACAATTATCTGTTGGGTTTCAAGATTGACACATATTTATTAAGTTCTGGGTTTGGCACAGAAAGATCAAAACACTTTCCTTTCTATTTTTCTAGAGCTCTGAGAAAGGGAGAAGAACCACCTAGGAAAACTTCCGAACTGGGAGACTAAGATGTGACAGAAGGTCCAGCCTAAGTGGTGGCTCATCACAAAGACCTTTTATTGGAAAACCCTAGTAAGAAAGGATCCTCCAGTGAGGTATTAAATCATTACAGTAGGTAATAACTGGTCATTACAGGAGGTAATAACTGGTCAAGTATAATTGGAGTGCCTGGACCAAGTAAGCATGGGAAAAAATATGATCTGAGACAGTCTGATCCTTTTCAGACTGACTATTGCCCACTATCTCTGGAATTGTCACTTTTGATTTCAAGCATTATGGCTGAAATGAGATGAGAGTCTATTTCCAGGACACTTCTTCCTGACCTTCCAAACATGACTGGGACCAGGTTCAGTTCCCCCACTGTACATAATCCTGTCAGACCCAAAGGAACTATTCCTGCATCTGCACGAAGCCCCCTTCCCCTCCATCCTTTCCTTGCTGTAAAGAAAGAAGTATTGTTCACCATTAAGAAAGGCACAATGAAATTAACTAGAGGCAGGGGAGCTCCAGGCCCATGCAACTGACTAAGGCAAACCTAATAAAGAAATGTCCACAAAGGTGCCTAATCCCATCAATATTTCTCACTTGTTAATAAGAAACAATAGCTATTTCCAGCACCTCTGCCACCTCTAAAAAGCATAGTGTTTCTTAACAATAAAATGTCTGTCCTCACACAAACTCATCCAGTTTTCCCTCTATGATCTCAAGATTCTGACAGCAAATCAGAGCACAAGAATTTCCCACTCCACAATTTGAAATCCTTATAAAAGATCTTCCTTTCTATTGTTTTCTGTTCGCCTTCCTTTGTAAGCTGAAACGGCAGGATCATTGTTTCAATAAAGTGTGAGCTTCCTCCTCAGAGTTGTGCTCCATCTTGCACATCCACAACACAAACATTCTTGAAATTTAGATACCTGATGGTCATAGGCAGGTTGAGGCTTCTAGAGTCTTTGGGCTTCTATGAGCTTGGTTGTTTTCTTGGAGACATTTTGTTTCCTGACTAGGTAACATCTTCAGTGCTAGAAGAAAGGGGGGTTTACTCTATGTTTATATACAGTGGCCTGCCCTGCCTGTGTTGGTGGGAGTGCCCCCCTCTCCGGTAGTTCCTAGATTAAGCTGTTGTTTACTGCTTGATTATTTGTCTTGTGTTAATCCTAGTGTTAATCCCTGCTCATCTGGGTGTTGATTGCTGGCAAGGAGGTGTTCTGGCCTTTTTGTTTCCTTTTTATTGTCTCTTTTGAATAATGTGTAAATGTGCCTGTTGATGGCTGACTTGTCTGAATACCAAACTAAGAGCAGGATGTCCAGATTCCATCAACTGCATTCCATCTGTAGTTTGAAACTGTCATATTGATTTCCATCCTTTAATGACTATCTTGGTTCATCGAGAACCTCAGTGGGTCAATTCCCCACCTAAATATATCCCAAACTACAACTGTTGTAATGACTAACATCAGATGCTGTTCTGCATCTTGAAACAATGATCTGCATTTTTTTAAGGCTCAAAGCATTTTCCCCACTAAGTCCAAATTCCAGAAGTCTAAAAACAAGAAAAGAGAAGGGCAAAAGGGTGATTTAATCATTTGAAGTATGCTCTGTAGTAATAATGATGACACAAATGGCCTTAAATTTCATTTGTAACTTACATCAAGTTACTTGGCGCTCCACAAACAGGGACATTTTAACTTTACTTTAGGTTTTACCTCCTGCAGTAAATTCTGACAAGATACTTAGACTGAAATGATGAGAGATCCCCAGTCAAACATAAGTGGGCTTTAGATCTTTTTTTCCCCTCCCTTTTATGGCAAAGTTCTAGTGGGCTAGGTATATTATGGAGTAGTCTTCAGGGTCCTATGGAAAAATGAGGGGCAGAGCTTCAGCTGATGTGACACAACATGGTGTTATTTAGCAAGAAGAATGACAAGTTTCATTTTCAGATTCTTCTTCCATGTGTCATGATGAAGAATGGGAAACAGATCTAATTCTTGTAGTAAATAAATAACATTTGAGAGTATACAAACAGATTCTCTATTTTAAGGGACTGTAGTAAAAGGCCGTACTTTCAGACATAAAAGCAATTTGACAGTAACAAATCAGCATACATCTGAGGGGTCTTATGATAATAGGCTTGACCTACTGAATAAAATAGGTGGTTATCAGAAGTTGATCTTAGCACCCTAACTCTAGCCATGAAATTGTCCCTTAGTTTGGATTTCTTTTAATGCTTAATATTTAAAGAATTTGTCCTAATATGCTTTTTTATTCTGTGAAATCACACTTTAAGAAAGTGATTAAGAGAGATGTTTGCATTCAGTGACAAATATTACAGAACATCTGTAATATTTATTTTTACTGGTGAATCCATTCACATAGACAGTGGTTAGGAGAATACAGTAAAAGGTGAATGATCATAACTCAGAAGAAGAATCCCATTCTGTACCTCTAAGAGTCCAGACCAGACTGAAATTTAGACTTTCCAATCACTGAACTTGAGATTCTTGAGGAATTATGCAAAATCTCATTGAGGAACTCCTTCAAGGACTTCAAGAATGGAAGTTCACCAGCCCACACATATCAAAAGTCATTCCCAGATTTTTGCCTAAGGAGAAATCTCTAGTTTCAAATCCTGAAATATTGCTTCTGTTTAAGTTTTGACTTATCCAATAAATTAGGTAAAGATCTGAGGTCAAAACATGGGCTTTTAACAGATGTTCAAAAAACTGAGGAGGGGATCAAGAAATACTCCTGTTGCTTTTGATTCTTTCCCCTTGAACTGCTGGTATTGAATGGAAAAATCTTGACAGGAGATTGTAACGCTGTTACACTCTTCTACATAATTAGAAACCCCATGGCTCCTGATCACATGGAGGACTATAATTGTGTAATCAAGGATGGTTAAATCTTTTCCATGCCTCTCTACAATTAAACTTTTGAATATCTGAAAAGAATTGAAGATTAAGGGGGAGGGGGGAAAGCAATTATGCACAACCTCTCTATTATTAGACTATGAATGGACTTTTGAACACATGAAGAGTCCTATGATGGTATTACTTAATATCAGGGTTGGCAACTCTTCAGACCACATGCAGCCTTCACAATCCCATTTTATGGCTCCTGAAATGCCTTCTGCCCTTTGCTACAAATATTGAAAATCAGAGTCAGAATATTTTTTAAAAGGTATCATTTTTATCCTGGCTTGTTTTAAACAAGAATACTTATGCATGGGGCATTTTTGTCAATTATGAGATGGGGAAGGGATATTTTCATTTCATTTTTTCCCCAAGGCCCACTTTTTTTGGGGAGGGGGTGCATCACAACCAAGCCTACTCATTATGGGCTACCTCTGCCTGAAAAAAAAAAAAAAAGTTATGTTCAGCTCTTGGGCAGTAAAACTTTGTTCACTGTTGCTTTATGTGGCAACAGTTCTGATAATGTCGATAAGCTGAAGAGCATTTCTTCTTGAATATGAAACCTGTCCTTCTTTGTGGTACACAGTCCTAACACAAACAGATCATTGGTCTGATAGAACAGCTGTACACAAATTATTCCCTTGTTCAATGTGCACATAAGACCTCTCTCTGAATCTTGAAATGATCTGTCCCCTCTCCCAAATGTCAGCATATTACGTCTCTATTTTCTGCCTTCATGTTATAGAAAAATATGTGAAAAAGAAACAAAAGAGACAAGTATCTTCATTATCCTCCTCTTGAAGCCTCCAGCTTTGAACTGTTGAAATCAATGTGAATTTCTGCTCTGATTTCAAAAGGTTTTGAATAGTGGGCTGAACCGGCCTTTGGCCAGTATGGCTAAAAAGAACTGCACTGCAAATGTGCTGTCTTAGTTTAGTGTCATTCAGGGTTTATAATCAAGAGAATCATCAAAGCTGTTTGGCAGTGGGTAGACCATAGCTAATGGCAGATAGGTTTGTAGAAAATGTAATTGAACTGTGAAATTAATTTCATCAGAAGTGGCTAGATTAAAACAGCAGCTGGATAATTTTGAAATGATCAGTGATAACATCTGTAATGTTGAAACTCAAGAAGAATGTTGTTATGACACAAGGTAGCAGCCTATTGCCGTAAAGGACAGGAAGCTAACTTCAAAGCTTTCCTTGCCATTCCTGCATGAGACCTCACCATCTTGCAGAAATATGGCAGGAATACTTACTTAAATGAGCAAATGCTTTTTTTGCCAACCCACTTTTGCTTTGCTGTTTTCTTCTTCTCCCAGAATGACAATATCCAATTAAAGATAATGTATCAAATGTGCTAATGATACGCATTTGTGATATGCTGATGCCACACAAAAAAATGGAGTGAAGTTTACTCCTTTTCATGCATTTGTTGAACATATTGGGGAAATGTCATAGCAGCAAGGAGTTCTGTTCCTCCCTCCCACCCCCTTCTATATATTGCATCTCTTTAATAAGTCCCTGTATATACTGGGATTTTCTATAAAGTTCTAAGGAATAGATAAGGTCCAGGTCAGATTCTGAGAGTTCTATGTTTATTCATTTTATCCACTTTGGCCATGCAAAAAGGACTTTAGAATAAGGATCATGCTATTTAAATTATTGACATAATGTTGTTAAGTGGTACACAATCTCAGGGTATTCCTGGAGTCTCAGCTCCTACTTGAGCAGCAGATGGCCATTGTGGCCAAGTCCAACTTGTGTGCTAATTATGCATATTCCTGGACTAAGAGACCCTCCTTACAGTTACTCACACCTTGATTACCTTATGGGTGAACCCTCCTTCATGGCTGCCCATGAAGATCTCTTGAGAATAGAGCTGCTCCAGAGGCATAAGCACCGATGGGCAAGTCTTGTTATGCTTATGTAGCATCTCTGCTTTGTGAGCTGCCCTGGTTATGAGTAAGCTTCCAAGTGCAATTTAAGATGATGTTCATTACTTCATTGGGTTTCTGAGATGATGAAGGGATGTAGAATAGTATATCTTTGTCTGTTAAATGTCCTAATATTTATTTAATAAAATCCTCTTTGGAATTTCATCCTGATTTGAGCCTATTGCCTTTGAATCCAACCAAAACTATTGGCTCCCAATTGACCACCGTGTTGCCAATACCTTCTCTGTCACAGGACCTGCCCTCTGGAATGGAATCCCCCTGGAGATTTGTAACAAACTCCGCAATGCCCACCCTACCTACCTTCAAGCGAACCCTAAAAAGTTGAATCTTTTCCCAGGTCTTGAGTTAGGTGTTTAGTGAGCCCCCTTCAGTTAAGAATAATTTGGAACAGTGGGGTTTTTTTAATCTGTTCCCTTGGGACAATTGTATTCTTTTCTTACATAATGTTGTCTCCTTCTTGCTTTTTAATTTCATGAAGCTGCCCAGAAACATTTTGGAGTTTGGCAGTCTAAAAATTAGACAGATGATAGATAGATAGGTGGATGGATGGATGGATGGATGGATGGATGGATGGATGGATGGAAGGATGGATGGATGGATGGATGGATGGATGGACAAACAGATAGACAGACAGACAGACAGACAGACAGACAGACAGACAGACAGACAGATAGATAGATAGATAGATTACCCAGCCAACTATCTCACAGTGAAGATTATGACTACACAGTACAGTGTATTCCAATGTTTCTCAACGTCAGCAACCTTAAGATGTGTGGACTTCAACTCCCAGAATTCCCCAGCCCATGCATGAGTTGAAGTCCACACGTGTTAAAATTGCTGAGGTTCGGCAACAGTGGTGCAGCCAATGAGATCTGGTTATGTGCTAATGTCACTGAAGGTGAATAAAGCCTGTTTAGAGCAAGAATAATTCTCCTGAGTGGGCAAACACTTTATTCCCTTTTATTTAATTCATTCCAAAATTGCAGGGGAATGCCTTTCAGCGCTGAATAAAATATTAGGAGAAATTACTATTCCTTGTGTATACTTTTGATTCCTAGTGTAACAGGAGCATCACAGAGTGAGTTTCATGCCTATAATGTAGCTGTGCCACCAAGAAGAGTTCCCCTGGAGTACTACTACCTTTTTTGCAAAGGAAGTGTTCTGTCAGCTTTCAGTTTTAGTGAGTCCCCAATGCTTAGTCTTTCCAACACACAGTACAAAAATGCAGATTTTTCCCAAAGCTTTCATACATAATAATAGTTTTCTTAAAACTTGATCACCTGCAGTGATCAGGCAAATTCTTAATGAAGTGTCTTGTGAAGCTGCTAGTTTAGCTGTTGATCATCTTTACCCAGCTTTTATGCATTCCCCAAAGGAAGATATACAGGCATGTTTAGGGAATATCTGTATAATATTCTTTGATAGCCTGAGAATTAGGGATCCACAAGTCACTTAATATTCAGTCTGTCATTGTTAATCCATTCTGTTAAAAGTCTAGATCAGACTGTGATTTTTTTTAAAAAAAGCAAGAAAATCTATATCTGTCTTTATTAAGCAGCATTCTGAATATATACATTTTATATGTAGCTTTCTACAGAAATTTACATTTTTGAATGTAAATGAGAAATATTTTGAGATGGATGCAATAAAGTTATGTAAATACATGCTATTCATGTATTGTTGATGGATGGACAGATGGATGGGTAGAAGCTTTATCTATACATAGATACTTAATGCACAGTTCTGCACATTAAGTAGATGTGTAGCGATGCATGAAGCCCCCCAAATTATTTCTGTTCTAAATATTCATCTCAGAAAGAAAATCCTTCGCCAAAGATCTACTATTGAATGAGGATTAGATAGGACTTGTTTAAATATGTACAGATCAGTAGATAAGACAGAGAACTTTCTTACCAGGTAACCATATTTTACAGATCCCCTCCCCATCAAATGCCAATTAAAATTCCTAATTCATCCACAATGTCTGCAATGAGTCCCAGAGAAAGTGACTGTATTATGAATTAGGCATAAAGTGGTGGGTAAAATACACTGCCATGGAAAAATAGAAATGAAGAAACCCAATTAATGAAACAAGCAGTATGTTAGGTAAGAGGTATATCATGTGTATGTAGAGATCCAGAAAAGAGCAGATTTATTGATGTTTGTTAATTAGCAGAGGCAGGAAAGATAATCCTTTAAGGAAAATAAAATAAAATAAAATAAAATAAAACCCTCATCCAATGATGTATTCTAGTGACTTCTTTTGATAAGGATCTATTAACAAAGACCTGATGTTGCTAGGAGCAGTGAATCAGTCCTGAATACAGAGAACTCATTTGTAAAGCCATTACTGAAGATGAATCCCTGATCTCAATTAACTACCAACTCAAGTCAGATCAAGCTAATATGATTCATTAGAACATAGCAACAGTAAATAGCTTTGCCACCAGAACAAATTTATTTTAGAAGCATTGCAAGCCTTACTTAAAATGTCAGTTAGATTATAAATGCATGCTAAGTAAGTTAATGAAAAGATTAATATCTGCAACATCTGTGTTTTTTGGATATACCTCTTTATGCTAGGAAGGAAGGAAGGAAGGAAGGAAGGAAGGAAGGAAGGAAGGAAGGAAGGAAGGAAGGAAGGAAGGAAGGAAGGAAGGAAGGAAGGAAGGAAGGTTTTTTTAAACTTTACTTTGAAGTACACAAAACTTGCTTTTACCATTGATTATACATTAATCAATGATTTATCCGGTTGCAGCAGCAGTGACACCACCACCACCCCAGCAAAGAAATAAATAATCAGTGCAATGGCTGGCATAACATGCAGAGAAAGTCCACTGCAACTTGATTCAATTCAATTCAAAGATTGTTTGATTGCTTTAAATTGATTCAAGAAATTGATTTGAATTTCCAAAATTCAATAACCAAAGCAGTTTGAAGGGTGAAATTGAACTGGATGTCTCCAAAGTAGTTTGGAAAGTGTTGGACACAGTTCAGAGGTCTGCTAGATGTATATGCATGCACAAGTAAATTTAATCTTCCTGATGCCAAAGTCCAAATTAAAATTAAATCTTTTTAATAAAGTCATAACTCTGAATCAGCTCAAGGAGGACTGGCAACTTCATTTTGAGTACTATCAAAAATTTCACAAACTGAAGCTTTTCATCCAACTATGAAGGCTAGTCCACCACTGGCTCCATAGTCTTTCTAGTTTTGCCAATTACCTGAGACTGCAAAAAGTGAAGAATTTGTCAAGTACCTGGCATCTTATAAAGTTGCATGCAGCTTTGGTAGATCACAATTTGGGAAAGTTTGTGATAAAGAATAAATTCAGTGAACAGTTCTAACCTTTGTGTGCTACACTGATTTTACTCTTCAAGAAGCTCTATATTTGATTCCTGTCTGTTGCATTACAGGGTTTCTCAACTTTATGTTGTGCATAAACACAACAAATGCAGTTTCTGAGCATTTGAGGCAGGAACAGTCCTTCTCCCCATTTCAGTCCCAATTAGAGACAGTGAGTGGGAGGCACTTAGTAATGGAATGGGGAAATTGATTTGTTCAGAAGATTTATGTGGCCTCTGACTTTTTAAATATGTTTCTTTTGTAAAAAAATATAGACATCAAAACCAATAATCCAGAGTGGTAGTGGGGTCTCCTTCATTAGATGCATTGAAGGGGAGGTTGACAGCCAACTGTTAGAAATATTTGGATTTGGATTTGTATACTGGGCAGGGAGTACACTCCCTTCCAACTCTATGAATCTAAGGCAAAGATTATTTGTTGCTATCAGCTTATAGCAGTCATTATTCAATAATACAATTAATGGGGATTATGGAATAAATATAGTCACTGTAAGGCAACCACTAAGAAACAGGTGGCAGTCGTGGCTAGGAGGGCCTTTGAGCAACTTCGTGTTGTGTGGCAGTTATGCCCCTTCCTTGATTGGGAGGCTCTCCACACAGTCACTCATGCCCTGGTCACTTCCCAGTTGGATTACTGCAATGCGCTCTACATGGGGCTACTCTTGAAGAGTATCCGGAAGCTACAGCTAGTGCAGAATGCGGTGGTGCAGACAATTCTGAATGCCCCCAGGGGGGCACATATAACACCACTATTATGCGAGCTGCATTGGTTGCCGGTTTGCTTCCAGGTCTAATTTGAGGTGTTGGTTATCACCTTTAAAGCCCTTCATGGCACAGGACCAGGTTACCTGAGGAGGTGTCTCCCCCCTGTTATATCAGTCTGCCCCACTCGGTCTGGCAGAAGGGGCATGTTGCAGACCCCATCAGTCAAGGAATTTCGACTGGTGGGATCTAGGAAGAAGGCCTTTTCTGCCGTGGCCCCCACTCTGTGGAACAACATAACACCCAAGGTGTGGTGTGCCCCCACTCTCATGGCCTTCAGGAAGAGCGTGAAATCTTGACTATGCCAGATGGCCTGGGGGCCGCATGGGGGCTCACATCGGTGGAAGTGGCTTGTGAGGTAATTGATTCTGCCCCCTCCCATCATCTTGAATGTTTTTAGTTTTTATATATAGGATGTGTTTATAGCTTGACCTTTTAATTGATTAATCAATTTTAATTAATTAATGTGTATTTTTTAAAATTGTTTGTGGGTTTTGTTTTAATTGTGAACCACCCAGAGTCACCCACTGGGGGAGATGGGTGGCATACAAATTTAATAAACAAACAAACAAACACACAGAGAGGGAGAAGATATATTATCACCATTGATGACCACTCTTCTTAATTTTTATCTCCAGTTTCCATGATCCTGAATTCATTTTTTTCCCCCTTTTTCCTTTCAAGCTGAAACTTTTCAATGGAGAATATTCCACTCGTCCTTAATTAAGCACTGTAGCTGTTGAATTTCTGGAAAAAACAAAATTGAATTTCTTTGATAGGAAAAGGAGTATTGCTTTCAGGGGGATAAAAGAGCAGTCAGCCCTAGCCAATTACAATTTTTATTATGTACCATATTTAATGTACAGTATTGACTATAAATGGTACATGGCTACGTCTATATTTGAGGGTCTTGTTTTTAAGGGGAATTATGCTATCTCTAACAGAGCAATGGCTGAGTCACACTAGATATATGGAAGAATTCTACTGAGAATCCTGGTAGAAGTGGATTTGGGTACTTTACTGCATAGTGATCAATGGCAACTTAAACACTAGCCACAAGCAAAACCCAATTAGTGTTTGAAATGTCCTTTATTGTATTCAGATAGATTGGATTTACCTTATCCACCAAACAATGTAGCCCAAAGGGTCTTTTGATTTCAGTTCTTTCAATGTGTAGAAACATCCTGGCACTCACAGGAACATGAGGCTCTTCTCCAACCTGTTCCCTCTTTTTTAGCACTTCCTGTGTGTAGATCATGTGATCATATTGGAGGTATGATATAGTGGTTATTGCCAACTTCCTAAAAGGTCCAGATTCAATATTTTCCCCCTTCCTCAGATTGTTAAGGAAAAATCTGGAAAAAACAAATCCAAAGTCAGTACCAAAAGCAAAAAATTAAATGGACTGGACTTTATTTCATCTGCACATCCCTAAACAAAAAGTAATGTTGAACGGTCTAAAATATCAGGATACTTTCAAAATCTGGAGTTGATGAAAAGGAAGAAAAAATAACTTTAAAGAGGGAAGATGTGGTTGTCAGAGGATGCCTGAAAGGTATAAAAATAGACATCTTCTAAATATCTGAAGGAAGAACATTTCACAGAGTAGACTCTACTGTACAGAAAACTAGCTCCCAGAAGGTTACAATCTGTAAGCTGTGGTATTAGCAGCAGGACCTCTTCTGATACCTTGGGATGGTCTCATTTCTCCCCTGGTCTAAAATCAAGTTGGAAGAAGAAATTAAACCTGCCTGTAAAAAGAACTTGACTTTGTTATGCAATCTTCTCCCCTTTCTTATATAGAAGTTGGTTTATAATGAAGTAGGTACTAAAGCCTTATTTATCAACAGGGTTTTTCTTTGGTATAATGGATAGTTCTGTGAGTAGTGTATATGTTTTCTTATGGAATATTTCCTGAGTTTTCTAGACTGAGAGGTACAGAGAAGTCCTTCACTGCCTGACCTCTTCTTCCACCTCTCCCATTGTTCTCCACATAAAGTTAGCTGACACTATATCTTGCATTAAATGATCTCTCTTCTGGTTGACTTCCATGGTGTCTTCTTTCAAGGAAAAAAAAAAATATGAAAACCTGTTTGTTCACCCATACAGACCCCCTCTTACATTGCCCTTCTTTCTTTTATTTCCATTAATTTTTGTATTTATTGTTGGCTTTGTTATGATTGCTTTGTATTATTATTTTGTAAAGTGTTCTGAGATATTCTGAGAGAAAGAGTTGTATAGAAACAAATAAAGTAATATTAAATGTTTAGCCTATCAGTGTCCTGAATCTGCAGAAAATATATAGTACAGAATATATTCAGAGCACAAACAATGTATTCCAGATTTTAGGAAAGGGTTATATAATCAGATACAAATACAAGTCTAGGCACACACGTTTGTTCCTACCCTTTTGAGTGCCAGTGAACATCAGATGCATTTTTAAGCACTGAGAAAAGCATTCAGGTTTAGGGACTCATTAAATACTCAGCTGTGAGGTGGGTGAGTTCAGTTTAGACCATGCAGAGAGAAGCAGCTTTGCTGGCTGGCTAAAAAGGAAGACACAGCAAGAGTGCAGGGATAGACCTGTGTTAAGCTTTCAAGCCCTTACTTGAGCTGACGTATTTCAAGAGGCCACCAAGATTCATGATTTAATACGAAATGTTTGTTATACATGCACACTTTGATTTCAGGGCCTTTCTGCAGATACTAGATATTGTACTTTGAATCTTAACTCTCATATAAGATGGGAGGCAATAACTAACAACATTCAAAGGAATGATCCTAAAGCTAGAGGAATGCTGAAATACAAGAGAACAATTTGGACTTTCTCCTTGGAAATTACGACCGTTGTGTTTTTGTTTATTTGTTTCTGACTTTTGGCCTTGTTTTGTTTATTGAAGGGAAAACAGGGGGTAAATGTTGTGGTATTTGAAATGGTAAAGTTTGTTCCAGTTGTTTCTTTGCAAATTCTCTTGTGACTCTCTGGACTCAAAAAGATTATATAGGCACATTCTATTATGCCCATCCTTATAAATACAAAGCGTTCTCCCAGTCTTGCACAATTTTCAGTTTAGAGTGTAAAGCAAGAAAATAAAAAATAAAAAAATAATAAAAACCCTTTGCTCCTGTTTGTTTGTTTTTTAACACAATATTTTGTTGATGTGATTTTCATATTAAAGTACTGAAATTCAGAGAACAGCATTCTGCAAAGTTATAAAGCTTTATATATCTTCTCGGAAAGAAATCTATACTATAATATGTTCCAGAAGGTAGTAATTTACGGAGCCTAAAGTCTACAACCCACCTGTTTCTCCAAACAAAATTTAAATGTATAAATTAAACATGTCTGCTAACAGAGAAATACTGATTATTTACCCAGAAGAAATGCAATGAGAAAATAATTGACAGTTGATATAAAAATGTTACCTTGTTGCTGGCATTTTAGTGGCTGGGCTAGCTTCCCCTGATCCTTCTTATCATACCCCAGGCCATTAATTATAGCTGCTTTTTGAGAACGAGCAGCATTTGTTCAGGATGGAAATAGTGTATCATCTAAGTCCCTTGAGGTATGTCTGCAGAGACAGGACTGATTCCAACTAGATTTTAAAACCACTGTCCAGAAGAACCTCCAACAAGTGTTAATTGTACCATAGTTTTTATTTCATTTTATTTTTAGAAAGCCTGGGCCACCAGAGTATCTCTCAAAAATACTGTTGAGCCCTGCTTGTTAAAGGAGTACAGATTGTGGGCTATCCTTATTGATGTGGTTCCTCTTGTGGAGATGTGTCACTCCACCTCAATGAAATGTCAAAGCAGGGCCAACCAGCCTTGATTGGCTGATCTGTCTCTGTATGACTAGAATGTGCACATGAGTAGAAGCTGCTGTTATCAACCAAAGCAAATCTAAGGAGCTACTCCACCACTTAGAAATAGTCCAATGAACCCTGATCATACTCTGTGGTGACAGAATGCTGCTTAACGTGGGAGAAGAAAATCTGGAGGCAGAAAAGGGAATTGAGTTCTTCAAAAAGGACATGGTTAGTTGACTAGAATCCTGGACAGGAATAGTACAACATTTTGGTTGCACATCACTCTTGCTATTTGTAATTGAAAAGACTTCTGAACTCATAAATATCCCTTGTACAGACATTGGTTTAGTTTCTGGTGTAGCGCAACAACTGTGATAAAGATTTCTGAATTAAGTATGTGGATCTCTTCTGAACACCAGAGAGTGCAATCTACATTGCGAGTTTAATTTGGGTTCCTGGAGGATCCCTTCTAGCTCTGTGATTCTGTGGTAAACTTTAGAGTTTTATAACAATCTTGACACTTGAAAATGGCTATCAGATCTTTTATGAAGCATGACACAATGAAGCTCTGGAGCTTTTACATTTGGTCACTTGTCACACATTTCACTGATTTGTGTCACAATGCAAGAAAATTTTAATTCTATCTCAAGGCCTGCCTTTCCTAGAACTTGAAACCATACTTAAGTCAAGCCAAACAAACTAATGGTCCTTGGATTGGAACTGATTTCCAGGTTTGAACAAGTTACATCAATAATCTTTTCAATAATTACTTTAAAAAGTTCCTGCAAGAGCAGCAAGAATTGTGTTTTGGTTGCTAAGGACTGATTTTCCCAATATATTGCATCAAGCTGACTAAAAATTTCACTTGGATAATTTCTATGGTTTCATTCATACATTACAATAAGCCAGATTTGTTTTAACTATGGTTTGTAGCTCAAGCCCTAATTACCCATTCTGCCACTAAGTCTGAATGGGCAAATAGTAATATTTCCTTCCCACTAAAACCAGAAGGTTACTTCTATGTTATGCCCATTATGGTCATAGATAATTTCAGCTCCATTGCTGAGACAGATGCATTCCAAAGACTAAATTGTTATATATTTTAAGTAAACAGCATCAAACTCATTTTCATGAAAGTCAAGGCTCACATTAGAAGGCAACCATGTAAGCTTAATGTGCATTTTTACTGTTAAGTCAAGTGAAAGGCCCTAGCATGAAGTCATTATACATGCATTTGATGAAGAGAACCTGGCACAATGTAAGAAATGTCAACATTAATTTAACCAAAGAGGATATCTGACTCTCTCTCTCTCTCTCTCTCTCTGCGTGTGTGTGTGTGTGTGTGTGTGTGCTGAGAATAGAAAGAAATATGTGACAAGTGACCAAATGTAAAAGCTCCAGAGCTTCATTGTGTCATGCTTCACATTTGAGCCTGCTTTAGATTAGGACAAAACAAAATTTCAACAGCAATGTACTTCTCATTCAGTTTGAGGACAAGAAGGATAAAAGAAAAAGCACAGAAGAACACCAGAGGAGCAAAATGTGTCATATAAGGAACCCAAACATTATCTATTTAGAAACCTAATAGTCATACCTATTATTATATCAAAGGGCAGAAAAGACAAAAAAAGTTTAGGTGGGTAGAGAAGATTGGACTAAGACAGTGTTTCTCAAACTTAGCAACTTTAAGATGTATGGACTTCAGTTTCCAGAATTCTGAAAGCTGAAGGCCATATATCTTAAAGTTGCTGAGATTAAGAAACACTGGACTAAGTTGCAGCAAGGATTGAACATGGTGTACAGCATGCTATAGGACAGAGGCCTCTGCAAGAAGGGTAAAATAAAGGCAAGGTGGTGGCTGCAATCTTCTCTTTATTACATGCCTTGCACATGCAACATATGTAAAAAGAAAGAGTGAGGCTTTCATTGAGTGGTCACAACCTCCGTCTTGACTTTTTTGATCCCACTCAAAGATGTCCCTGATATAGCACCAGTTGCAATACTGTTTGTAAGTAATGAAAGGAAGAGTATCGGGAGCTGCTGCAGATGAACAATCCTGTAATTGGAATGTAAGTTGATCAGTTATGTGACTTCATTCTGCTACTTTTCCCTCTTTCCATCATGACATTTTGGTGAGAAACTGAAAGTTTAGCCATTTTGGTTTGCTACACCTTTCTGTAGCACGAGGAAGCACTGTACCATTTATGAAGCTCCTTAGATTCACTTTGATTTCTTCCTGCTGATTCCACTTTGCCTTCTGAAGACATTTGTTTTTTTCCAATTCAGATTAGCCTGCCTGGATTCACTAAGAGTTTGGTTGAATTTAGTACATTTTTTTTTTAATTAGGCAAACTAATTTAAGATGGGTAAGTCCATGCAACTACATTAAAAGATCAACACAATCACAAAACCGTTAAGTGTAGCAATAAAGAAGAAGAAAATGGGGAGAGAAGCCTGAAACATAGAATATATTCTACAAAATATATTCTGTGTATTATAAACAAAAAGTATTTATTTTCCTTTTTGTCGAGAGAGAGAGAGAGAGAGAGAGAGAGAGAGAGAGAGAGAAAGAGAGAGGGACTAACTCAAATGTTGACAAGCATATAAACAATTAATTACTGCAAATGAAGTGGAGATTATTCCTTCCAGTGCTATACAATAATCCTTTTATCCACTGCTGAATTCAATTTGAAACTGGTGGGCTTCTAAAATTATCAAATGGTGTCTTTTGCTTTGCTTTTTTAATATAAAGAATCTACCTGCTGAATTCAGCCTGTCTCGCATGGTGAAACTGGTATTTTCTGCCTTACAAAACACACTGATGTCTAACATTGTCCCCGATATGCTAAAAATCAAATCCCTGCTATGATTAGATAAAACATCCACCTTACTGAAAAGAACAGAAAAAGTAATCATTAGCTTATTAGAGAAGCACGTCAAATAGAAAGTGAACCAGGCTAGACATACAAAGCAAAGCAAGAGCACAGAATAGGATTTTAAAAAATAAATAAATAAAACTTGAGAAATCAAGACATACAATCTGCCAGCTTTCCTTAAGGCATAGACATAAACTTACACTCTTTTCTGCTTCTCCAATACTTCTCTGTTGCCATGTTCAGGCCATTTATCCAACCTCTTGATCTCATTTTTAATTTTATTTTGGTTTTCTGGTTATTAGCTATCCCACCCAATTTTGTATCACATGTACATTTTGTATAGATTACTTTACCCCTTCACCCAGTTTAGTAATAAAAATATAGTAGAGTAAGGATTCAGGTTAGATCCTTGTGCACCTCTCTTAATCTCTTCAGTTTTATGAGCATTGTTAAGTCCTCTCTGAGTACAATTTTTAAGAAAGTTATGTATTCATTTAATCGTCATGCTATCTAGCCCGTGCTATCTAGCAGCATATTATGATAGGTCATACATTACTGAAGTTAAGCTATATTATGTCTACAGCTTTCCTATAATCTATTAAGGAAATTACCCAATTAAAAAATAAAATAAAATTAGTGTGGCAAGATTTATTCTTGACAAATCTACAGTGACCTTTGATAATTGCCACACTCTTTTTAAGGTGCTTTCAGAACATCTGATAATCGGCTCTAGAATCTTTATGAGCTGCTGTAGAATAATTCATGGAAATCAGTCGTATGAAGTTCAGGGTAGGTTTTCATTCCAACCCAATATTCTTTCATTGATGCTATGATGAAATAATACCTGCTTTATATTATAATGCTTCAGATACAGTTCCTAATATCTGCAGGTGGTTGTTGTTGTTGTTTTAGGAGTTAATACTGTTAGAAAGCTTTGATCCTGAGTTCAAAAAGAGTGAATACCACACTGAATTGACAATATTGCACTAAATTAATCTAAGTTCTGTCTCCAGAATGGAACTTCCTATTAAAAGAAACTTCTCTGTATTTGATAAAATGGAATTTACCAAATTTACAGATCACTTTCAGCCAGAAACCCTGATGTATAGTGGCTGGATTTGCACAACCCATTGAGCCAATATGAAACTCTACTAAAGGTATAGAAATCCATCCCCAATGGTTCAAAATAACAGAAAAATTAAATCTGACCTGTCAATCTATATAGGGGATAGTATCTGGGAAAATCAAACTGAATAACCAATCAGAAGTAGTAAAATTCCATCAGGGAGAGTTTAAATGGAGGATGGAGACACTCCATTTTGTTTTTGTTGTTCTGACTTCCGTCCCAAGAGAAGAACCCATGTCTTCTCAGTCTGTACCCATCAAGTAAGAAAAAGGCTTCAGCTCAGAGAAGAAAATAGGCATCTAGGGAAATGTGGAGCTAGTTATGGATTAGGATCCTTTTCTTTCATTTATTTTATGTGTTGATCTGAACCGTATCTTTTAACTCTTTGACCTTTTTTGTTGTATCAGTATTGTGTATGTCTGTATGCATATTTCTGCCTACCCAGCAGATTAGCTGCTCAATTATAGCCTGCAGGAGTCATGAAAGTTTCTTTTTCACTTTCTCCATTGTCTCCAACTCTCAATTAGTTGCTTAAATTTAACATGCATAATAAAATTATTATTTTGTTCATTCAATAAGCCTTTGTTCATTCTGAGAGATCTTTAACTTTGCCACACACCTCATCAGGTTAAGCTGCTCAGAAGAAGAAGCCACAATAGATGTTTCCATTCTACTCCTTGCAGAACAAAACCTGAACAAAGAGGCCCTTGCACTGGAATAGAGTAAAGGTTAGTAGCATACCATACAGGCTCTGCAAGGAATGAGGAGGGCCTGAGGATTGCAGGAGATGTTCTAGAAATGCCTCAGAAGAATCAGAAGTCTTGTCTATCACATGTTTACTACTGTAGAAACACACTATATTATGAAGCCACCTATTGCTTCTTCTCCGCCCAGAGATGAGATCAGCCTCATCACTCCTGAGTTTTCAAAGGTCCCTCAAGACCTGGTTATGTCAGCAGACCTGGGCACCCCAGGGGACAGGCGAATTAGTGAGGTGGCTCTATTATTAACATCCTTTTGCCTATTATTTTCCTTTTCTGTTTTAGTTCTGTTTTTATAGTTTTTAATGTTTTTAGTAATTGCTGTATAATGGATTTATGTATGATTGTTTATATATTTATTGCTTTATTGGACTGTTGCACACTGCCTAGAGTCACTTTTTGTGAGATGGGTGGCCATATAAATTTGATAAATAAATAAGTAAATAAATAAGTAAATAAATAAATAAATAAATAAATAAATAAGCAAAATGCCCATGGATTACATCTCCAATACTTTTCCAATCCTAATTTTTCATTTTCATTACATGGGATCTTAAGCTCTTCGCAAATTTAAGATCCCATGTAATTTCTAAAAGTAAGCAGAAAACTCTAAATAAAACCTCCATCTTTCTTATTATGTTAATGTTTCATCTCTTCTAATATGATGTGAAAAGTGCTTATGTAATTATAGTTGTCTATTATATCAGGAGCAAAAATGTTAATATCATATCCTATGATACTGAGATAATATGATTAAGAGAGTTTCTTGTTGCTTGCTGATGTATTATGAAGGGTTTTTTTTCCCCTTCTTCGTTCCCTACTGCTCTATCGCTATTAGCTCTTTAAGGCAATTTATACCTCCCTTCATGGAGAGACAATTAAAATCTGTTCTCTGTAGTGTGTGTACTCTAAGGCTTTTCTGCTATTTTTGTTGGTTTCTTGTTTACTTTGAATGATCACACAGCTACTATGATGTAGCATGCTTTGCTTCTTTCCCAAAAAGTAAAATTTTATGAAGACTTTTGCTGGTCAGTAAAGCAGGGCTACCAGATCCGGGCTACAAAAATCCAGATAACCAGTAGAGAGCAACCAAGATGTGGCGGAAACTCTATTTCTTTGCTGCTCCAGATTCTTGCAGCCCAGGTCTAGTAGCCGTACAATAGAGGGCAGTTAACATATCCATGATGTTTCTCACTTAAAAAAAAAAAAGAACAGGATAAAATTAGAATAACTTTACCGTGATTCCTGATAAAAGATGATTGTGATAGAAGTTAATATTTTGTTTCATGATTCCACTGATGGGATCACCAGAAGAAGTGACAGGTTTCATCCTAGATCCTTTCTCTGAGACGTAGCCTAAACCCACATCCCTTTCCTTCATGACAGAAAATGAAATTCATAGGCTTTGTTCCCTATCTTTATCATATAACACTAAATTTCTCCTAAGAGGCCTTAGGTTTGTCTTTTATGTTATTGTTTTTTTTTTTTTCACCCAGCAGCAGTAGAGCTGTAAGTTATTCAAAGCATACTAACGAAACAAGGGTGAAAAGTGTGAAGAGATACTGAAACAACAAAGTAAGGGCAATCACTGGAGTCTTCTTCCATTGAAAAAGAATTTACCAATTCTTACCTCCCTCCTCTTAATTAAAGGATGGTTTTTGTTAGATACCTGGGTCAAAAGCTCTTTTCAAACATAATTCCTAAGTCTTCCTCAGTTGCTCCTTGCCTTGCTTTTTCCCACAATAAACTAGGATAAGTGATCCTGGTTAATTATTTTTAACCCATTTTGGAAGTGATTGACAATATGACCCCCCACCCCACCCTTGAATACTCTGGGGACTATTCAACAAAGTAACCTCCTCAGTTTTTCCATCTCTGAATAACGTAGACAATTTAATCTGTATCCAGATATGTTTAAATATAATTCTACTGTTGTTGATAGACCTAAAACACTTCCCCTACACCTTCTAATTTTGTTTTGTTTTGTTTAATTCATTGCTATAGAAACTATGGGAGTTTCAAATCAGTATCACCTGAGCTGATTTTTTAAAGAGATAAATTTCTTTTCCCTCTATCTCAAAATATTAGACTTCATCTCACTGGAAAGAGCACTGTGTAAAATCTCCCATATACTTTTATTGCCCCCCCCCCCCCGATAACATGGAGATTTTTGTGAAGTCAAAACAGGTTCAAGTTGATTTAGAAACTAGGATCTCAAAACATGGCTTGATCCTATTTAATATCCTAGTTAGTGAATAAACATTAAGCCCGAGCTTTTTGATACTGCTGGTATACAGTGCATATGCTCCGGGTAGCTGTTTGAATATAGCCATCCTTAGTCCAAATAATTGAATTGCAATAAGAATAATATGTAAAGTGAATGATTGCTCTCACTTATGAAATTACAGAGAAAATAAGGCTTCATCTCTTCAGTTTCCTCTAATTATATATATCTTATATATAATGGCATCTGTGACAGAGAAATTGTTACTTGATGACTCATTATGAATCAAAGAATTACTCATTATTTTCTAATTATTTCTAATATCTAAAGGGAAAACAAGTAGGTTTTTCTGACTAATAAATGGCCCATATAGTTTGAAACTGTTCAGTGATAGTTTTATGATGCTATAAGGTTTATGCACATATGCATAATTGGAAAACAACTGTGGACAAATTAACAATACCATATCAACTTCTAGCAGTAAATATTTTGGTTGGACAATTGCCAACTTATCATATTACTAATTGCTAAGCAACACCATTGAATTAGAGGAATCATCTCATCTCTTTCCAAAAGAAAGCCAAGGTTTTCTGGCAGACTGAATTCAAATTTGGAACTAGGTATATTTGTGTATAGGTAGAAATACAGTTAGCCAAAAACACTACTATAAAGTTCCTAGTGGAGGAAATGTTTATGAAAGTGTATGCTTATTTCAGTAAACTGGTTTCTAAGGCCTCTTCTCCTTAATGCTTCTCTTCCTGAAGCTGAATGACTGACTGAGGATATAAATTGATCTTTAATGACATATTACCTGATCATAAATCCATTCAGACTGTATTGAAGTTGGCTTTTTGTGCAAATAATGTGGACAACCAATTAATGTGAGCATATTTTTATTGGAAAAGATATAAGGTACAGATTTCATCTTCCCTTTGGCTGGATGCATTTCCTTTGCAAAAATAGAAGAAAAGTATATGCACACTTCGGTGGTTTCCTAAAAACTTTCTTCAAGACCATCATCTTCTGGATTACACTTTCAGATACTTGGAGACCACTGTGGACTCTCTGTCACAGCAGATAGCAGTGTCTAGCCAACTTTAGCTAATCTCAAAAAGCTAATTAGGGTCTAATCTGATTAGTACTTGAATGAGAAACCCCAAAGGAATCCCAGTGCTATAAACTAGATTGGGAAGTAAACAACAAACTGGAAGAAGTCAATAGCAAACCACATCCGAATTAATCCCATGTAAGTAACATGAGTTGAGCTTGACTCAGGGAAGAATTCACTTTACCACTTTCTCCTAATATTATCTTTTCCAGGCTATGCATATCTAATGTAACAATTCTTCACCCTTCACTGGACTTGATTTCTATGGTACTTCTTCAGATACCTGGATCCCAAATTATTTGGGGCCAAAACATTGGATAGACATCCAATGATGAACCAATAAACATAGAGTGGTGCTCTGAATGTGCTGTCCCCATTGGAATTTGAGCAGCTATATTTGGCAAAAAACAGTAGCTTTCAAACTGTCTAAACGGGTAAACCTGCATATTATGCATTGAAGTAGTCCACTAGTAAGAATATCAAAACAACCAATAAGCATAGCCAGATTTTGTTGTCATGTCACAGATTAATCTAAATTTATAATTTTGGAAGAATGGCAATCTTATTTCTAATGCATGTCACCTCCTTCTCTCTCACTCTGCTCTTCTAGGAAGGGGAAAGAAATTTTACTCTCAAACCAGAAACTGGCGTCATTCTCTGAATGTATTTGCAGGAGATGTTGGAACACATGATCCTCTGGATGTGCTCGCCAAGTCATTGTGATTACACATACGTGCTTTACTGATAGTAATGTGGCAATAATCTTATTTCTGGGTAGAGAGAGATGATGAAGTGCCAACATACAGCAAGTCTGTCGACTTTAAGATTACATGCAATGAATATAAAAGAGATAGCATTCAGTGCTATAAGAAGGGTGAGGGAAAATTGAGAATACTTGTTGAATTAAAATAAGAATGTGTTGGCTCAAAGAAACTACTTTAGTCTGCTTTCCCTTCATGGGTAAGAAGTTCAACATTAGAGCAGCATTTAAAACATTTTTAATTCTCACAGACAATCTTGCATCTGAATTAATAAAAATCTACACTTCTTGATGGATGATTTAAAAACAAAACAAAACAGAGCTGAGGATGGACAACTCATTCAAAAATGAGCCACCTATATTTCTTCCAGATGCCCTAGACTAATCCTTTAGATCCTGGCATCTTCCTGTTGATGTCATCTGGATCCATTACTTTTATCTCCATTTGTATTGACAGGGAGATACCTGTTCTGTAGCTTCTTTCTTTCCTGATAGCTTGCACTTCTTCTCAGGTTTAGGTTGTCCAAGGCACTGCAACATTCTAAAAGCTACACAAAGAATGAATAAGCCAGAGATGCAGTCCCCTTTCCTCTGCTGTTCCAATGCTTAGAGACGTTTTGCTTACTCTACCAACAGCTGTTCCACAATAGGAACTGAGGAAACAGCAGCAGCAACCAGTTCCTCTTCAGAGAGATTACACATTTTTTAGGAGGAGGAATTTTGCCCCAGTTGGGAACAACAACTACTTTTATAAAAGTCTGGAAACCCTTTATGGACTTTTTGCTGAAAATGGATAAAAATGAACTGGTGATTTCTGGATTTACCAATTAATAAGGGCTGGATAGGGGGAAAAGGGAACCATGTTATATAATTTAGAAGGGGGGAACAGTTTCAAGTATGTCTATAACTGCTGTCAAGAAGATTGGAAGTCACTTCTTTAAAGTTGTTGTTGTTGCTGTTGTTTTGGTTGTTAATTTTCTTTTTCTTCCTCTTCACTTTCTATTGTTTTCAACATCTTTTCAACAGCATTTTTTAGGAGATGGCATTAACTGAGAAATTCTGCCCCAGTTTTGTTTCTGAAGATGTCACTGGAAATAATTATAAGCCTATTTACAAAATAGTTACAATGTTGGCCATGGCCGACACAGAATACTATCTACTCAAAGTCAAACTGAGTACCACCATCCCCTACCACCATCCCCTGTAGCCTCTCCCCATGTGGTCTCAATCCCTTTTCTTTCACGGGGAACCACACTTCAAAAATGAAGTACTGGCCTGCACCCAACTGTTTTTATTTTCTAAGAATGCCTTGGAAACTTAGATAGGCTCCAAAAAGATTCTGCTGACTAAAGAGGATGCTAGAAGCTAACATTTTGCTTTGCAGCATGGCAGACTTCCCAAGGAGTTTTGCAGCCCCCAAGGGATGTTTCTCCAAACTGCCTGCAGGAACAGTTCCAAGTGGTTATGGGAGATGTGAAAGATGTTAGCTGTTCAACAATGAAAGAGCAAAACAAAAGAACTAATAGGAAATCCTTCATTCCATTGAAACTGTCGAAAATGCTAAGTATACTGTAATGAGTCCTATGGACTTCTTCCAAGGCGTTAGCTAGCACCTTCTGGCTTCAGCATAAATAGTTCTTAGTATTAGCACATTCGGCCTTGAGTGTTTACTTTATTTTGGAAATTGCAGTACTGCAATACAGGCTGGGTTAATTTTAGTTCTGATTTTAATTAATTTGCTGTCAAGCAAACAGAAACGATTCAGATAGACTTTCAACAACCTGTATGGGAGAAAAAATGAGTAAGATTCTGCCAAAAGCATATTGACTCCCTGTAACCAAGCTTCAATTCCACCAGTAGAGTTCCAAATTAATCTATTCAATGGTATTTTTCTCAGATCTCTTCCTGAAACAATGACAGGCTTGTTCTATATCTTTTTTTTTTTTTTTCTCCTATAGATGTTTGGATAGATTTCAGCACAAATACCACTTAGTTGCAGATCTAGCACTGAAGGCCATATGCTGGAGGCAGAAATGCTGGATGTGGAGCCCATTTCACAGAACAAGATTTGCAAAAACAGACAAGGAAACCTCTCAGGCAGAATATTTCATATGAACATTAAGACATAAGAAGAGCCCTGCTGAATCTGGGCATAAATCTTCTAGTCCAGCATTCTGAATCACACAGTAGCAAACTAGATATATTTTGGAGATCCTGGATTGGAAAGAGATAGTTTACTTCCATTACCACTTTCTAGCAACCATGATTTAAATCATCCTGCCTATGATTCAAGAGAGAGCAATAATTATCATAATTAAGAATAGCCAGTGATAGTCTGATCTTTCATGATCTTGTCTAGTCCCTTTTTAAGACTCTGGCTGCCATGATCATAATTACCAGTAGCAAATTTCCAGAGCTTAACTATATGCTATGAAAATGTATTTCATTCTGTTGGTCCTGAAGTGCTCTGCATTTAGTTTCAGTGGATAAGTAATCAGTCTTTGTGTTAACCGATCCTGTATTTGTGTCAATAGGAACTATCCCCTATCTCCAGAACTGGAGCCGCTGGGTGAGATCATCCACCAACATGTATGCTGATGATACCCAGTTATATATCTGTGCCCTGGCAAATTAAGCAATGCCACTGAAGTCTTGTCCCAGTGCCTGGAGGCTATGGGGGTCTGAATGGGGAACAACAGGCTTCAGCTGAACCCTGGCAAGACAGAGTGGCTTTGGGTTTTGGGCCTTCTGGATCTGTGAACTTACCATCTTTGCTACTGGATGGGGTTGTACTACCCCAGACAGACTCAGTGCACAACTTAGGCAGTCCTTGTTAACTCTCAACTCCTGCTCAAAGAGCTGGTAGCAGTCGTGGCTAGGAGGGCCTTTGCATAGCTTCATGTTGTGTGCCCCTTCCTGGACTATGAGGCTCTATTCACAGTCACTCATGCCCTGGTCACCTCCAGAATGGAATACTGTAATGCGGTCTACATGGGGCTGCCCTTGAAGATCATCTGGAAGCTTCAGCTGGTGCAGAATGTGGCTACATGGACATTTATTTGTGCCTCTAGGATGGTACACATTAAACCTCTGTTCCGCAAGCTGCATGGAGGAAACCCAGTTTGCTTTCGGGTGCAATTCAAGACATTGATTTTGACCTTTAAAGCCCTACATGGCATGGGACCAGGTTATCTGAGGGACGGTCTCTTCCTGGTTACATCTGCCCATCCCATCAGGTCCAGCAAAAGATGTATGCTCCAGGTCCCATTTGCTAAGCAGTTCCATCTGGGGGGACCCAGGAGACATGCCTTTTCTGCTGTAGCCCCTGCCCTCTGGAACATCATTTCCCCTGAGGAGAGGTTAGCCCCATCTCTGTTGGCCTTCTGAAAAGTCATCAAAATGTGGTTCTTCTATCAACCCTGGGGATCCCATGGTGAGCCTCCAAAGTGGTTGAATGAGGCTAAATGATGGTTTCCCCCTGCTATCTTGGGGTTCTTTTAAGTTTTATTTCTTTATGTTTTTATTTTTGTTGTTATTTATGTCTGATGTCTTTTATATTGTGATATGATTTTAATTGTTATTTTGCTTGTAAGCCACCCAGAGCCACTTTTTGTGACATAGGCAGCTATATAAATTTGCTAAACAAACAAACAAACAAATACTATATTAAGGCTATCAGATCTGGGCAGCAAAAACACAATTGTTGCCATCTAATGGTTTTTACAGCCCAAACTCAGTATCCCTAATCTACAAAAGTCAGGTAGAAGTAAATACTGGTTCATTCCAGACTCATCCTCACTTTGGCTGGATAATAATAATTTAAGTCAATAGGGATAGACCTATCAACTTTCATTTATAAGATTAATTTGATAAAAACAAAATGTTGCAGGAATTTGTGAGAAAAAGTAAAAGAAAACATTGTATGTACAGACTTGGTGGGGCAAGAATACTTTGTTATTTTGATTCTTTAATGTTATTTCTTCCTTTTGATCATTATGCTGTCTCAAACCTCCTTTTGCCATTGTTAACTCACGTGAAAAGTCTTTTTTGACATTAACTTTGCTGCAGGTTTTGTTTCCAGAGTATTTATAAAAAGATAATCCCACGCTAGGAAACTGCATGTAAGTAAATCACCTACATGTTTAATCTTTATTTCTTCACTATTCCTATGTCCTCTCACTTCTAATGTAATATTAATATGTGTTTGCATATCTTTTTCTTATGTTACATCCTACATAGACCTTTCTTATTTCTTTTTTAAGTCTGGCTATTCATTTTTTTTTTCCAACATACTTTCTCTAAAACTTCCTAGATGATCTCAGTCTTGTTTTTCTCTCTTTTGGCATGCTCAAATGTGTATCAGTTGGTCACCTTCTACCAGAGTCATCCACAGAACTGGTGGCTTTTGTCAAAACAAAGGAGACCACTGTTGCATTGTCATGACAAATGTTCTGTCCTTTTCATAAGTGTTTGTGATGTCATGACATACGAACAAAGGAACAGAACTTGAGACATCATACTTCAACACTGCTGTCCTCAGTTGGCCACCTGGTTCCCCCACATACATGCATCGTCCCCCACCACAGATGATTTTGTCTTCTGATAGACTTTTGGTTGTCTTGGCCTGATTTTTTTTTTTAATCCCAGTCTTTAGGTTTTATAATGACCCTTCAATTGTTTCCTGTAAGTCTTATCCATTGAAAGGAGAATTTCCCATTTCCATTCTTAGAATTGATAATTTCAGTAATTCAGTTTGTCCAATGAAAACTTTGGTTTTATTTTATTAGTCATTTCTTCAAATTGGACCTATGACCTATAGCATAGGATATTTTTCTATAAATGAAGAAGTATAAAGTGTGTCATCATTTATATATTAGGTTTTTTTTAATAGGAATAAACAGTCCATGAATATATGATAATATTAAAACCAAGCTAACTACTGGTAGAGAAACATAAAATGAATAACAGACTAACAGTACTCTTAACAAAAGGTACAATTGATTGTAGAAAAGGAAGTGGGGACATTGATCCCTAGCTATGAAGAGACCTTTCCAGAAACTCTTTTCCTACTTCCAAATCCTGTATATAACTTCACTATTCAACCTGTAAGCTCTATGTGTACAGAAATCTTTAGGTGCATTTTCATCCTTCTGATTAAGCACATGAACACTAGAGTCAATGATTCATTGGAGACTTTTTTTTTTTCTTTTCTACATTCAGTTTATTTTCAATTTAATCAATTTAGGCACTGTTCAACTCCAAATTGACTTATGGCAGCATACAATAACACCAAACAAAATAGAAAATACAATATAATACTATTAAAGAAAAGGAATAAAGAACCTCATTTATCACAAACTAAGAGAGCTTCAGAGGGCAGTTCCTATACAATAAGAGATCAGTCTCAACCCACAGCTGTGAGAATGAAATTTCTTACAAATATATTCAAAACTTTTCAGAAATTTCTCCAATCAATTGCTGAATTGTTTCTTGAGACAGTAATGCAACCTTCTCAAGGTGGATTTAACTGCACACCATAGGCATGATGAAACATAAGTCATGACATCACAATGTAATCTCTTTTCTTTATGTATTTGCATGTAACATCATGATTCAAATATGGAAGGATGGAGATTATGTTATGACATCAAAACAGTTTTTGTCATTTTGGCATCATCAAAGGATGAATGTTTAGGAATGAATTTCTAAGGTGGCAAACTTGACATTTAGGTTAAATGTTTTCCTTAGACCTTTTTTAACGTAAGTTTTAATTTGAATATATTAGTATACTGAATATATACAAAATCACACAAAATAGTTAACTTAGATTATTTATTTCCCCCCATTTCAATGTTGTTATATTTTAGGGGTCATTATTTTATTTAACTGTGAGTATGGCTAAATTAACTGTGTCTAACTGGAATGAAAGTGTGAATTCTTAAAATATATATATTAGGTTAAATAGCTACTTTCTGCTAGACTTCTTTGACAGGCTTTCTCTAACTCATTTTTCCAGGAGAATTCTTGTTATCTGCAAAATAGTTAAGACATAAAGGTGATATAGCTTAGTGAAAGAATCATTACAATAGTTATTTTTAATTTCCTTTGGACAGGAGGTCTACAATGTTAAGTAATGATTGCTTGTTTTCGGCTCTTTCTCTGAAGGAATTTCTTACACTGAAAAAGAGGTAATTGGAACATTTTAGTTCAGCCTTCCATAATCTGGATGCCCTCCAGATAAGTGGATTTTAATTCCCAGAATTCTTCAACCTGTATGGCCAAAGCTTTCAGTGCAAGATACCTAATTTGGAAAGGGTAATTTTGCTAATATAGTTTCTTCTGATGAGCTAAATTCAATTAAAATAGGTCACTGTTCTGATAAAACTGGTATCAGACATCTGGAGTAGTAACCAGGACTGGAAATGACCAGACTAAGGAACAAGTCTGACTTCAGAACATTGAAAGTTATCTGGAAAAAAAGCTTACAACACAAGAATTCCATTGAGAATTTTACTTTCCAAATAGGAAACCTGTAGAGAGAGAAAGCAAGACTTGTACTCTTTTGATGTAAGGGGAAGAAGGCCTCTTTTGAGAAGGTGGGCTAGCCAGAACTTGTAGAATGTTTTGGAAATATAGTAGTTGCTAGCCTTCTTATCAATGTGAGAATCAGATTTAACAGCCAAGATCTTTCCTATTCTATGATTTTGCTCTTCTATGGATTTCTTTATTGATTTGACAAATAAAATACAAAGAATTAATAAGTTAGCCAGATAACAATATAACATGTTAAAAAGTCCTAAAAATAAGTCAAGATTTCAGTAGGAACTTTTGTATGTACTGAGGTAAATAAAAGGAGAAATTTGGAGTATTATGCTTTGCAATATGGATTACATTTTCCCAGATTGATTCAAAAGTAACTTTTCTGGAATATCTTTTGTAAGTCAACTTTTCCATTATAATTTTCAATAGTTTTCTTCATACCAGAGATCTTGCGATGTAGTTTCTGGATTTTCCCAATATTGTGCTATGGCCAGCCTTGCTACCACTCTCATGAATTGAACAATTATCTTATTTTTAGTTCTTTGACTTGTTTTACTAAATAATAATAGTAAACATATCTTGGGACTACAACTAAATTTTCCTATATTCATACTATTAATCTCTCTAATCACTTCTGACCAGAACTTTTGTGCAATCTTATAGGACCATCATACATGGGTTTAGGTGCCCTTTGCTTCATCACACTTTCAACATGTATATGGACATTTTCCAGTAATTTTAGTTATTTGTGTAAGGATATAATACCAGCTATCAATTATTTAAAAGTAATTTTCCTTGATCTTTGCTGATATTGATTGTAATATGGAGTTTTTCCAAAGTGTAGCACTTTGTGCAGCAGAGATATTATGCCTTAAGTCTGATTCCCATATTTCTTTTGGAGAAATTATGTGGAGATGTTGATCCCACTCCAACAGCTTGTAACAGGATCTTATATATAGTTAGATATTAGATCAATTAGAGAACGATTGATTAAATTTATATGCAGCCTGACTCCTAGCAACTTCCTGCTTACAAAACATAAGTCTACCTCTGACAAATAGTACAATCCAGCTCTCATACATTTATTTATTTTTTTAGGTGGATAAGGTTGATCCACCTATTGTCATTGCCTGTTGACAATGAAGACTGCTTATTCCTCATGAGAGGGAGGGAGGGAGGGAGGGAGGGAGGGAGGGAGGGAGAGAGAGAGAGAGATTTCCTTAAATATGCTTCTTTGTGTGCAACACAAAGTATATATCTTGTCAGAGTATAAGAGATCAATATTACATATGAAATTTAATATGTGACATGCAGCTCCATGGAATTGTTTTTTTCTTACCCAGAAGTACACATGGGGAATTTGATCTGTACTGGAACTTTAGCACAATGATGAGGTACCTGAAAGGTATTCAGTTTATTGTTCCTCTAACTTTTATATATATGCAATGACAATATATATATTGTTTTCACATCAGTCAGTTCATAGTTTGTTAATGTTCACAATGGTCATATTTATTTTATTTATTGGATTCTATCCCTCCTTTCATTCAGGAACTCAAGAGAGTTTATAACACTCTCTCCTCCTATTTTTCCCCATAAGAACAACTCTTTTGCTGGTAGGTAGATTGGGCTGAAAAAGAGTGCCTGGTCCAAAATCATTCAGTAAACTTTTGTGGCTGAGGATGGAATAGAACCTAGATTTCCACAGCCCTGGTCCAACAGCTTAACCACTGCTCAGGCTCTCTAATGTTCCATTTGTCTTTGTATACATATTTGTAGGCTTACTCCTAATATTTATATTAAGGCTGTGTATGCTTTGGAAATGGTCTGGAAAAAGTTCGTTGGCCTTCTCTGTTAGCAGACTGATTATTTTTAGACTTTCACATCAGCCAGCAAAAAGATGTCCTCCTTTAAGGGTCCATTATACTAAAGCCAATGTAATCCTTGAAACAGGAGTAAGCAATTTCCTCTTGTATATGGTTTCGTGCATTGTTAGGTGCATTTTCCCTATTATGTGAAGATCTCCATTATGGTTGTACAATTTCATTGAAACATTTGGCAAAGGCACAATAAACACAAAGGCATTCTGATTCACATATGTTCAAGTTCAAGGGCAGCAGGCTGGCATCAAAATCTAAGCCTAATGTATTTATTTGTTTGCTTGTTTACTAGATTTATATTCTGCCTTTATCTTGTGCAGATCAAGAAGGCATATATAATGCTCTTTCCTCCTATTTTCCTCACAATAACAACCTCATGTGGTGGGTTTGGCCGTGCAAGAGTTCAAGAACTTTGCTTTCCCTCAACACCCTCTGGTCCTAATCCTTTTTTTTTTTCCCCTAATGGGAAAAAAAAGCCTACATTTTTTCTTATGTAAATTATAGGCATAGAGACCTCAGACTTGATTGAGAGACCTCAGTGTTGGAAGAGCTAAAAGTTAATCTTTCTTTCTCCTTCCCTTCCTTTTCTCAATAATTAAACCAAAATACCACCCCAAAGGCTCTTTATTAGAACAAATAATTTGGTCACTATAGGTTCCTAGTTTCCTTTAGGGACTTATAAATTGTGTCGTCCAGGTTGCCATCCCTTTCAGAAAGTGAAGTTATTCTATTGCAAATGGTTCTATGTGAGTAACTATTATTAAACTGCATGAGGAAGGCAGTAGTCAAAGCCAGACAAACCTAGCTCCTGAAGAAACATTAATTAGGGAGAATTCTTTCTTCAGACATTTTGCATCATTAAAGGATAATCAGGAATGCATCAATAAAGTGACATAAGTGACATTACTTGGGCATCTGTTTCTATTTATTTATTTTTTTGTCTATGTAGCTGTGTTCTGCCAGCAGCCAAACTAGGAACCACAGAATTGTCATTGCATTACCCCCAGCAGAATGATACTGCTGGCTTTACAATGTGTATCGATTGAAATGGCAAGATTTCCCATGTTGGCTTTTTGAAGATGTAATTTAATTGGATGTACACATGACTGCTGCTGACACAAAATGTCTGCAAAGCTGTTTAACAGGAATTCTATTTAACTGACACAATTTGCATGGTGAATATTAAATAACTATTTTGGTGAAGTTGGGGATAAGTAGATGCTTCCAAATTTGGAAAATATATAGGTTTGTAAACTGCTAGATGGAAGGGAGGGAGGGAGGGAGATATTGGTATTGCATTAATATGATTCACAATTCAATTCTGTTGCAGAGCTACAATGTATGTGGAGTGAAAGGAGTCCAGAATAGCTAGAAATTTTTAGGCATCTTATAGAAGGCACTTTAGAAAGGGTGGCAAATTTAGTGTTTCATGACTACAACACCAACTATGCTGAGTAGGTGTTAGATTACACCACATCTACAGTGTATAGAAGCTTGTTCAGCACTTCCTATGCCAGTGCATACTGGACCAGCTGTAACTTCTGAGTGGTCTTCAAGGATAATCCCATGTAGAGTGTATTGGAATAATCCAACCATGAGGTCACTAGGGCATAAATACCCATCTGGTATGCCAGTTACACCTGTGATATAACTGCTCTGCAAGCTCCACTGGTTGCCAATGAGCTTCTGGGTACAGTTCATGGTGCTGGCTATCACCTATAAAATTCTTCATAGGATAAGGCCAGGTGATTTTGAGAACCACTTAAGATTAGGCACAGTCAGAACACTTTGGATTCCCTCAATTAAACAATGCCATATATTGGGATCCAGGAAGTATGCCTTCTATGTCTGGTCACCTGCCCTATGGAATGATATTCTCCCCAGAGCACCATGTGGCTCCCCACCTGTGACATTCTGGAATTCTTTAAAAACTTGGCTGTTCTCCCAGACCTTGGGGCAGGGTGTTTGAGAGCCCCTGCCAGTGCTGTGTAATTTTACAGGGAATATGTTTGCCCAAGTGAATAGGATTCTCTTTTTATAGTTTTCTATTATTGTTTGCACAGTCAGCCAGATATTTAGACTGGATCTGGCATTTTTATCCAGCTATCGAGTCCTTCCCAAGGACCTGAGATAGGCAGATGGGGTTGTTTGATGGTGCTAAAGGTATCACCACAGGATATAAGCTGTTATGATGATGATGATGATGATGATTATGATGATGATTATGATGATGATGATAGCTACCCAGAGCCATTCTGGAATTAGGTGGCTTCTCAGTCTCATAAATAAATAAGTAAATAAATGCTATTTGTGTGTAGACAACCACTACCGCATGACAGTCGTGTTTTGAGAGTACCTGCAGCATCCTCTCCAGATTCTGAATGTGCTCCTTGGTCCCAAACAAATTCCCTAACCAGTTAATTTCAGTCGACAGCCATTGGAGACTACCCTTGATATTGCAGGTTTAAAACAGGATAAGTCAGGATCAACTAACAGGAGTCCAGGTCACCAAGGATTTCTGTCTGCTGTTGATTAACAACAGTAACTGAAAGACTTATGTTCTTTTTCAATTAAGATAGGGGAAAAAAGCTGGGGGCAAGGTGATAGGAAAGAAATAGGAGTGATTATTATTTGTGGCTGGACTGTGAGCTGTTTTGCGAGCTCAGCTCTAATAATGAAACTACATTCCTGACCTGAACATGTGCTCAGAGGATTCTTTGCTCCTTGAGAGTATTATCTTTTCTTCCAAACCACTGTTTTAGAGTTGGCTCCACTGATGGTCCTTGGAGTAAAAAAAAAATTAAAAAAAAATAAAGCCTGGAAAAATCAGCCTGTCCATTAGAAATTTTAAAAGGAATTACAGAAAGGAATACATCTGAAAAGATAAAAATGTGGGTACACAAATTTGTCTAGGATGAAGCCATCAAGAAGCCTACAATCAGATCTCACTGTCTGGTACACCAGCCAGCATAAAGCTCTTAATTTTCTTTGTGCATATTCATTAATCATAAACTGTATTAAAAAGAGTCAGGAGCCTCATGGCCCTTGAGGTAACTATTTCTGTGAGATTGTATCTGACTTCTTAAATAAGGTTAATTTGTTCATAACAGCATGAAGCCTGTTTGATTTATAACATTAAAAGCTTTTTTTTAATTAATTTAATCAGTTCCAAGTTTCTGTGTGTATATGATCTGTAGGATGATCTACCATGTGCAAAAGTCCAAGAATGTTGATTCCTTTAAACTGAACTGTCCTCTGTCAAAAGAGTGAGAACATCTACACGATATAATGTATTACTTGTAAATAAATTTCCATTCTTCTTATAGTTATAATATCTGTTTCACTTACAATTGCTCAGGTCAGATTCCTACTCTTAGGACCACTCTCACACAGCAGATAACAGCTCCAACAAAAATAACATGTGGTAAAGGCAAAATTTTATGAAAAATATATTTTCTAATGATTCATTTCCATGGCCTAACATGTATCTTTTCTCTACTCTTTTTATTAAATGTTATACAGTATTATATGTAGATTTTATTGCAGCAAGAAAATGTATAATGAAGGGATCCTATTTTGTACTTTCTCTAGGCTATAAAATGGTCTACTACCTTTTATCACATTGCCATGTGATGTTATGTGATACAAGCTTCACATTTAATATGTTTTTTTTTATTCTCCACTTTAATGCAAAATTAATCCGCATAAAATACATCACTTATTGGAAAGACTACTCAGAACAGAGCTGCCTTTTTAATGGATTAATGAGTTTCCTTGGGGTTTGCATATTCTAACTTATAACCTCATCAAATTCCACACATAGCTGTTTTTGCAAATGATGGTAGACTTTTGTGGGATAAGAGGATTTTTAAAAAATTTTCTTGGGGAAACTGGAACTCAGTTCTGGAATGCAGTGCTCGTGCAAAAGGAAGGATTTAGCTTCATCACTTAAATGGGTGGTTCATTTTGATGGATGAAAATATTGACTTGTAATCAGTGTGGTGTAGCAAGATGGTTGTCAGCCCCACAAGGTAGACCAAACCCAAAAATCAAATCCACAGGAAGATGAGAAGTATGCTTTATTGGTAGGCTATAGTAATAGAATTTTGCTAGTCTAACTGTGTTTTTCCTCCTCTCTCTCTTACACCCCAATAAGTCAGGGAAAGGCCATCATCAGTTTCTTCTTAATATTGTCTCTGTTCTCAGAACTTAAGGAATGCTTCTGTTCCTTTTTGCTTTCATAAAATGGTTTCTCAATGTTTACTTCTCTGGTTCTCTACAATGGTGTCAAGACAAGTACCTTCTAAAGAGCTTTCAACTTTTATCTAACTAATTGTATTAATTTATTTTATCTCTGCTTCATATTTTAGCCCTTATCTTATTTAAAAAATTGAGTCAGAACTTCTACTTCTTAAAGAGAGAAAATGAAGGAACAGTAACACCAATAGTCCCCACCCCCACTCCCCACCCCAAAACCCACATATTTAGTGGCAAAAATCTGCCTTTGAATAGCACATACAGTAATCTCCATTTATGACCAATTGTCAACTGTTTACAGCAATTAATAAGGCTGATGAGCTCAAATGTTCCCTGGAACATTATACATCAGAGCTAAGGGTGGGATGGACTTTATAAGAAATGCAAGGACCCTCTTGGAGGACTAAAGACTACCTCTGATTCTGATAAGCCTACTGGATTTGAGTTCCAAAGAGCCAATAGCTTCAGCAAGACATGTTTTCACCAGCCACAAAGAATCTTGCTTCTGTTTGCAAGCAATAATTACAATACAGGCAAATGGCATAATACAAGAGCTATTATCCATTCCCTTGTCCAAATGCTACACTGTCCAGTGTATTACTGTGATTTAATGGATTTTGAATGGCTTCCTTCACCTACTGCCTATATAAACCTGATCCTTACCTTTAAGCACCCAATTTTTCCTCTTATGCTTGCAAGAATGATTTTTTTTCTGGGTAAGTTTCTGACTGTCCCCATTTGAGCCTTCAAAGAAACTAATATTTCCTCCTTAATAGAGCTTGGAGAAAAACCTTCACATGTGGGAGAATCAAGCAAGCCAAATTCTCAGCTCCATAAAGCTGACTCCCAGTAGCCAATAAATTATGGAAGCCAGCTGGATTCAAGGGCAGCTTTATCTAACAACCCATCCTGGAGCAGCAGGAAGATGGGCTTTCACTCTCTCTTGTTTCAGAGAATGAAATCATATGCAGACTAAATGAAGTTCAGTGTTCCTTTATATCTGTTATAAGCTCTGTAGGACTCACAGAGCATTTTCAAACTTGTCATTCTGAAAGTCTCTAATAGCTTAGACGTAGTCAATGAGCAATTTTTGAAAATGATTAGAAAGTGAGGAATGTGAACTTTAAAGTCCTTTAAAAGTCTTTGCCATGGTTGCGAGCAAAATGGCTGATCCCACCATCTCCTTGTTCAAACCTGTGGAAAACTGCTGTCCTGCAGTCTCCTTGTTGGGAGTAGCTGTTTGGAGCACATGTGGGTGATCTCCTGTCTTCTCCTTATCCAGAGAGGTCCACTCACTGGCTCCTTGGTCTTTGCTGCAGTCATTGGCTCTGCTTTCACATAGCCATCTTCAATTTGCCATCTCTCCCCCCCCCCCCGAAGCTCTAATTCTGAATCAGGCAAGGACCTTCTAACTTCTAATACAGCCCTCTATGACTCTTCTAGGAATAATACATAATTGTGTCCAGCCAGTCAAATGCTTAGCTAGGCCCCCCACAAATGCCATCCAGAACTGTTTGCTGGAATCTCAGCAAAACTGCTGAACTCTTTCGACATGGCCCAAGATGAGTCTGCTTGCACTCAGTCCCTTCATATCTATAACAGTCCAGTTGCCCCTTAGCTCATAAAGTATTTGCCTCATAACCATCAATAAGAGACAAATATTTATCCCCATGTTGCTCTTTTGGGTATGCCTTTAGCCTGTGACCTCCATAATTTGGACTTCACTGAGCTATGTGCACCTTTTACAGACAGAAAATCCAGGAAGTGAGTTTCCTGCTGTTTGTAATACTTTAGACACCTCTAAGAGATCCCCTAAATTGAGACCAAGTGCAGCAGAATGGGTCTGACTTTTTCCCACCCCTGGAAAGTCTCCTTGACTAACAGCCTTGCATAAATATTGCTGGCTGGAATTTCCATGAGATTCTCTAGTGCCACTATCCACTGAAAGGAGGCTGAACCCATTAGATTAGTCCACCCCAACAACTGATGGTTCCAGATGGGTTTCAGAGGGAGCTGAGGGTTGTTCCTGTTGATCTGCTGCATAGTCCATCTGAAGCCCTGATTGCCGCTTGGAATAAGGGGGCGGCTGAGGTGCTGGATCGGATCATGCCCATGCAACCTCTCTCCTCTCATGGATCCTGCCACTCTCCATAGTTTACAGAGGAATTGAAGGAGATGAAATGAGAGAAGAGCATCGCTGGTGCTCAACCAAGGACGAACTCGACCGAACATGGCTAAGAGCCGCTATTAAGGCCTACCGCGATGGTAAGGGCAGCAAAATGGCAGTAATTTTCTGCTCTTATTGTGTCCATAGAGTGCTGCCCAACAGCCCTGTTTCGGGTGACACAAGCCCTCTTGGGTAAAGAGAACCCTAGGAACCTTTGCTCAGCATCTGTTGGACAAATTGCTCGGATTTACTCACAGTTGGTTGCTGCCCTTGTTGCAGGTCCAGAGGAGTCTTGCCTGGTTATCTTGGAATGGTTTGAACCTGTTGGACCTGAGGAATTGGACAGGATCCTTAGGACTGTGAGCTCAGCACCTGCTCTTTAGACCATGCCCCTCTTGGCTTGTGAAAGTGGCCCAGGGGATGTCATGTGAGTGGGTTCTAGTGGTGATTAATTCTTATTTGAATGAAGGGGTTGTTCCTTCACCTCTTAAGGAGGCTTTGGTTCACCCCCTCCTCAAGAAGCCATCACTGGACCCCATTATACTGGAAAAAATTTCCATCCAGTATCTAATCTCTTTGTTGCCCAATTTGGCATTTTTCTGTTCCAGAAAATATGGGCAACCAACATCTTTCATATTGAGGGCTATAAATCTTTGTCACTCCTGGAAGCATCTGGAATGGAATGTGGGAGACATCACACAGGATTGAGTATCCATGTCTGAGTTAGCCTGAACATCAAGATTGTTAGAACTCCTTGACCCATTAGGGAGCCTTGTCTTGGGCACTCCATCTGAACACATTCTTAGTGGCCCAATATGTACAAAATGGATGATGAAAGGTGACCTGTAATCTAATGAGTAAAGTCACCTTTGAGTTGAGCTTGACTCCTGGTGATTACATGGACGTATTCATGCTATTTTCTTGGTAACTTGGGTGTGATTTGGCACTGTCTTCTTTCCAGGCCCTTGCTATGTTTTGACTCCCCAGACTACCTACAGCCCTGGAATTTCATACTGGTTTCCCATTTAAGTATTAAATACCCATTTCAATCTTGCTTAGCTTTTTTTAAGACTGGTCAAGAACGGATAGGCACTGCCACCTTCTGTGATCTTACAATCTGATGCATTAAAATGCATTTTTAAGGTGTCACCTTACAACTGTTCACTGCAGAGCTTATGGATTCTCCCTGAATCAAACACTGTCTACAGTCAAATCAAGTATATATAAGAAATCTGATTGAACAAGGTTTCCGTCAACCCTAGTTACTAGTACTCTATTTCATCAGCAGCCAGCAGATGTCTGAGTGAAGCTTGAAAAAAGGATGAAGGAAATAGTTTATGCCCAGCATCCGATAGGAATTTTTCTAATTTTAAAGGTTTCATAGTGACAGGTTGAAGGAATAGTTACTGTAGGTATGCTTAACCAACAATAACAACAACAAAAATTATGAACACATGATACAATAACACTCTGAAAATATGAAGGGCTAACAAACATTTGGCACAAATATATTTTCTGAGCCTTCAAAGATAGAACTTGCATTAATGAATTCAATGATCAGAAAAGAAATTAAACAAACATTAAAGACCTAATGTGTCTCAGAAAGGGAAGGATTCTTTTTCATGAGATTTGAAGCAGAACTGGGAAGACTACCTAACAACATCAGTGAAAGTTCTGCATCAGCACAAATTGGATTCGATGAAATGTGAGCTTCTAACTACAGAAGTTAACTGTTTGCTGGGAAATAATAATTCCCATCTTGAACATACAAGTAATCAATATCATCAGACAGAGACAAAATCATCAGGCTGATACAGCGCCCAGGATAGCTTCCAATTCTTCATCTATCTTCCCAGGACTGAGTCACATATCAATTCAAACAAATAAGATAAAATAGACTTTAATCAGGTTGCTTGAAGGTCAGTGGGATGCATTTTAAGATGTTTTTAGTACCAACTCCATATCATAATTCATACTGGATCCTGGTTCCAAGACAAAATACATTCACTATCTCTTTGGTTCTACTCTCTTAGACATTTATTTATTATTCATGTGTTAGATTTATATCCCAGGAGTTCAAGGAAATATACCTAGCATTCTCCTCCAATTTTTCCCATGAGCAATTCTATAAAGTAAGTTGGGCTGAGAGAGAGTAACTTGTTCAAGGTGACCCAGTGAGTTTCAGTAACTGAGGGAGGAGCACCTCAACCTCCTTCTTCCTAGTTCATCACCTTAACCACTATGCTGAACTCCATTAGAGAAGGATGAGAAAGTGATTCTTCTTTGATCCGGCCTTTAATGCCAATAACTCTGTTCAAGCTTTCAGTTCAAATGGCATATAAACAAATATATGGACATGGAACATGGATTCTACCTCCAACATCTGTTTTTACTCCCATGCCATGGGCAAAATGGTCTGAAACTGGCTCCCTTTTGTATTTCCAAATCATGGCAAACATTTGGAAAACGTAGTAAAAACGAGAACATTAATCATACAGAAAATTGTACTTCAGCTCAAATTAATGTGAACAAAACTCTCCTTTTCATGGTAAGGTTGGAAACAAGGAGAGTAAGCAGCTAGTTACTTGACCCTGTGACTTTTGTACATATTTTGTTGTAGCTATTATTGCACAAACTGAGCTAATGTTATGTTGTTGTTTTTTGTAATATTTTATTTCAATTAGTTTCTCAACTGCAGAAACCTCAAAAATTGTGTTCCCCTTTTTATATATTTTTCTTTTTATATATGCACTTTTGTATATCTTTCCTGAATACAGTAAATGCTTCTTAGTCTGTAATTTACCCTTATCCCATCATTCCACCCTGATGATATTCAGGAAACTATTAAAGATCCAGCCATGTTCTCAGGCTTTGGGACAGGGTGATGGTTATAACCACTTTCCTCTACATAGATTCAAAATTAATAAAAATATAAACAATACAATCAGAATACAAAAAATATATTTAATAAGTAACACAAGAAAGTTATTCTAATGTTTATTGCATGTACTTATAAAAGTCACTATCTAATTTCAGAGGTATGGTGCACCATTGATAAATAAGGTTGCTCCATATGCATAGCTCGTGGGATCCAGTCCCCAAAAAGGAGATGACATTAGTAATGAGTGAAGCATTACAACAGTTAAGCATTTAACCAGTAGATGATTACAGTCAAGCTTGTGGATGGTGTGTGTGTGTGTGTGTGTGTGTGTGTGTAGGTGTGGAGATAGTTTGGGGCATCTTTGGGCATATTATGGAGAAGTTTTATGAAATTCAGCAGTTTAATTAATTTGGTTAGTTTAATCAAATTTACAACCAAAGCAACTCCATCTGTCTGGTCTAATCATCTGAAGAAGTCTGCTGAGAGTTCCTGCTCTCCATGAGAGAATTCACAGCCCTTGAATAAGATGATAGACCTTTCTTTGTGGCAGCCCCTCTCTTATGGGACACACTTCCCTCCAAAGCCCAATGGCACCTTCCCATATTTTACAAAATTGGTAATAACATATTTCATCCACTATTCATCTCCAGGTGATTGTCTGTGGGTGCTCATCTGTGTATTTGTGTTGGTTCTTTTTGCTGTTTTTTGCTTGGTTTTTACTTTGCTGCTCACTGCCCAGAGTAATTTGACTGGGGTGGTTAACAAACGAACACATAAATAAATAAAATATTTATACCACAGTCTAGAGACCAGCTACATATTTGAAACTCAGCCTCTGGAAAAGGACTAGCTTGCTTTTTTAAGTGTATAACTGTATGAACACACTGAAATTATGGGGAATTCTAACTAAGGGCACTGAAAAGCTGGTCAAAAAAAACCCAACTCACTTTTCTATATGATGAAAAGCACACACAAACATGAAGATGACAGCCTGAGTAACCTTTGAAATAATTATTAAAAAGCAGTGGAAATAGAAGTAAAATTAATTAATGAAGACAGTCACACTTCCTGCTACATTGTGACATCATATACAAAGGCATTTTTTTGGGGGGGGAATCTATGCTTTTCTTTCCTTTAGTGTTAGAAAACTCATCATGAGATTTAATTAGCTAGTGCTGATGTTAAAGAGAGAGTGAGAGAACACACATTTAGCTTTTTTAGTTGTAAGATGCTAGATAAGTATACCCATTGTAATGATATATTTTCCAGTGGGAGCCCATAAGAAAATAACATAACTATGCCTGTCCTTCTGTCCACAGCTTTTAAATGAGCAAACTATGCAGGTCATAAAAATCTGGAATGTTTTTTAGTTAGCACTGTTTTTTTTTTTTTTTCTTTTTCCAAAAGGATATAGCTCAAGGGAGCTAATTATTTCAGTGCCACCTTTATCTCAGACTCTCAGTCTTCCAACAAACATATTGTGGCTGTGGAGTTAATTGATTTTACAGTGCCAAGAATACTCTTCATTGTATATATATTTTAAAGTATGCATGTTTATGTTATTATTCTGATTAAGTATTGGATGAGGGTGTTTTTTATTATTGTCAAGGTTCATACTTCTGAAATAAAATTCCATATTCTCATTGAATGATGTCTTGAGGTTCTTAGTGCCTACAGGCCATATAAAGTCTCATTCTAAAGCAAGAATGCAAAAATGACAACCAGGAACTGTATCACCCTTTTCTGCACCCAAAGTGTGTGGGGCCAAATGTTGAGGACCTTTGTTTTTACCTTTCAGTTTTAAGAGATGTTCCAGAGTTCTTTTAAGAGCAAAATTGTGCCTTAAATCATGCAAAATGTAAGGATCTGATTTCCCCCTTAATTTCTGAAACCATTCTCTAAGTGGCCAATACTTACCTCTAATTCAGGTATCTCTCTCCAAATTTCTCCATGGAAAGGAGGGATTTCCTAGGGAATTCTCAAGAACAAATTTTTCTCTTTGTAGCCACAGTAGCACAACTACACTGCATGCACAATTATTAGGCAAGTTGTATTTTTGAGGATGAATTTCATTATTGAACAACTACAGTGTTCTCGGTCAATCCAAAATGTTAATAAACCTCAAACCTGAATATTTAAGAAAGTGAAAGTGAGGTTTTGGCTTTCATAGGAGCATATCTATGTGTGCACAATTATTGCAACTATTAGTGTACAGAATTATTATGCAACTAAATGAAAAATGAAAATTCTCCTATCTCATTCGTTTATTTTCATCTGATAAAATGAGAATAATAAACAAACAACTCAAAAGTTACAAATAAACATTTCTGACATTTCAAACAAAAAATCAGTGACCAATATAGCCACTCTTCTTTGCAATAACAGTCATAAGCCTTCCATTCATGAAGTCTTTCAGTTTCTTGATCTGTTGACGATCAACCTTTTGTGTAGCAGCAACCACAGCTTCCCAGACACTGTTCAGAAAGGTGTAATGTTTTCCTTCACCGTAAATCTCCCATTTGAGAAGAGCCCACAAGTTCTCAATAGGGTTTAGGTTGGGTGAGGAAGGGGGCCATGTCATTATTCTTTCATCTTTGAGGTCTTTACTGGCTAGCCATACAGTGGAGTACTTCGATGCATGCGATGGAGCATTGTCCTGCATAAACATCATGGTCTTCTTGAAAGATGCAGACTTTTTCCTGTACCACTGCTTGAAGAAAATGTCTTCTAAAAACTGGCAGTAGGTTTGGGAGTTCATTCTGAGTCCATCTGCAACCCGAAAAGGTCCAACTAGCTCATCTGTAATAATACCAGCCCATACCAGTACCCCACCTCCACCTTGCTGGCATCTGAGTCGAAGTGGAGCTCTGTGCCCGTTACTGATCCAACCACGGGCCCATCCATCTGGTCCGTCAAGAGTCACTCTCATCTCATCAGTCCATAAAACCTTTGAAAAATGTGTCTTCAGATATTTCTTGGCCCAGTCTTGCCATTTCAACTTATGTGTCTTGTTCAGTGGTGGTCGAGTTTCAGCCTTCCTTATCTTGGCCATGTCTCTGAGAACTGAACTCCTTGTACTTCTGGGCGCTCCAGGTAGGTTGCAGTTCTGGAATATGACAGAACTGGAGGATAATGGGTTCCTGGTAGCTTCAGGTTTGATTCTTCTCAAATCTTTGGCAGTTAATTTGCATCTTTTTTTTTCTCAACACGTTTCTTGCGACCCTGTTGACTATTTGCAACAAAACATTTGATGGTTCTGTGGTCATGCTCCAATATCTTAGCAATTTCAAGAGTGCTGCATCCCTCTGAAAGACTTTTTACAATTTTGACCTTTCAGAGTCAGTTAAATCTCTTTTTTTGGACCATTTTGCCTGAGGAAAAGAAGCTGCCTAATAATTATGCACACCTTGATATAGAGTGTTGATCTCCTTAGGCCACACCCTCCCTCATTACACAAATACACATCACCTGATATGCTTATATCCAATAAGCATTCAGGTTTATACAGCTTGGAGGTGGAAAATATGCATAAAAATGATGATATGATGAAAATACTCACTTGCATAATAATTGTGTACACAGTGTATTAAAAAAGGTCCATGGGGGCTATCCCTTTCTGATGACCTCTACTGGGAATTAGTCAGAGCAAGAAAGGCAAAAGGAAAGAGGCGATAATAGAATAGAATAGAATAGAATAGAATAGAATAGAATAGAATAGAATAGAATAGAATAGAATAGAATAGAATAGAATAGAATAATAACTTTATTGTAATTCCAGTACACATTATACACCAAGTGCATAATAAAATGAAATTCCATTGGAATTGGCTTACAATCATACACTAAAATACAATTGAGATACCTAAGTTACTATAAAATATACATTCTATACATTTGATATTAAACATTCTGACATCTAATAGCCTGGGGGACAAAGCTATTTCCCAATCTGGCTGTTCTACATCGGATACAGTGGAACCTCTTCCCAAAAGGTAACAAACACCACTCCATCAGACCCTTCACCTCTTCCCTATAAGCCCACTCACTGTCATCCCTGATAAGACCCACCACCATTGTATCATCCGCATATTTCACAATGGTGGTAAACCTAGCACAACAGTCATGGGTCATCAGGGTGAACAACAACGGGCTCAGAACACAGCCCTGTGGGGAGCCGATGCTCAGAGAAATAGAATTAGATATATTATTTCCAACTCGCACTGACTGGGACGTCTCAGTAAGGAAGTCAAGTAGCCAGTTACTCAAGGGAGTACTAAAACCCAGTGAACCCAGTTTGTCCACCAAATGTTGGGGAACAATCATATTAAATGCTGAGCTGAAATCTATAAACAGCAGAATCTATATTACAGAATCCTTACCATCCCCTAATTCAATAAATACAAGATGACCACCCTTCACTTACAAGAATTTCCCCCCCAAATTCTTCTCCTTTCTGAGAAATATTGAAAGAAAATTCACTTTCATCAAGTGGAATGAGAACTTGTAGAAATAAGTAGAATAATTTTTCTGAACAATTGTCTACTGATCCTACAGTTCTTCAGATTGTACCATACCACTGCTTCCAGCATCTTCACTTGTTTGCATAACTCTTACTGAGTTTGTATGGAGACAAGAGTCTGCCTAGACTGCATAGGGTTAGCAATCATTCCAAAAGGAACAGCCATGAATATCCAGGTCATTCATGCTGGTCATGTATAGACACCATGATCCACATAATGGATCCTGCCAGTGGGAAGAGTGATGCCCAGTGAGGAAGAAGGGGAGATATAACAGCTGAAAGTACAGGCTTTCAATCGATATGTGCAGGAGATATTTGTGAGGAATGAGAAGGAAAAGAAAATAAGGGGGGAAAAAAAGAATGGTAACAATCAGCAGTGTCCACAGGATTTCCCATTTTGGGTGTGCCGGCAATGTCGCAATGCACATAATCAAATCAAATCAATATTTGTTACCAACACAGACACAATGCATATAGAAAGGGGGGGGGGACTTGCATCACAATGTTGTTTTTGTCAATTTGAGTCCCTCCTGCCTCCTTCAGTGGATACAATTAGCGGAGGAGTAAAAACAAGTCAGGTTGGTAGGCACGCTGACATGACAGCAGCCCCACCTCTTTTTATGTGTATTGCATGTACATAAAAGGCAAGGCTTACACATGTAGTTATTAGATTTATTATTGTTAGATTTTTATCCCATAAATAGGTATATTATATATAGGTAGTCCTCATTTAGTGATCACAATTGGGACCAGCAACTCAGTCGTTAAGCAAGGTGATCACTAAATGAAACCAGACTGTGCTTATGATCTTACTTCAACTTTCCTTTGCTTTACAGACCTGAAAAGGTCATAAATGCAAGGATTGGTTGCAAAGTTACTTTTTCATCACTGTTGTAACTACAAACGGTCACTAAATGAGGCAACAAGGACTCTGTGTGTGTGTGTGTGCACGTGTGCGCATGTGTAAAATACCTAATACTCCTGCCTCCTATGTTTCCTAAAACAATCCTGGGAAGTGGGTTCAGCTGAGAGAGAGAGTGACAGGCCCAAAGTCAGGCCCAAAGCTGCCTTCATGCCGAAGGGAGGTCTAGAACTCACAGTCTCCTGGTTTCTAGGCCAGCACCTTCACACTACATCAAACTGGTTCTCACATATGCTCCTGCCAGCTTGACTATCTTTACTCCCCTCACAGATACCCATGTGGGATGCTTGCTGGGTGTGGAAGGATGGGTGGTAAAAAGAGTGTAGGCAGCTGGAATTGTGTCCCTTCCCCTTTATTTCTAAAGCACCTCAGCGTCCGGATGGGTGAGAGATTGTTTACAAAGCCCTGTGTTTAGAACAGCTGGGGTGTGGTGGTAGTGATGGTGTGGTGGGCATGTGTAGAGGAGAGGCAGAAGGAAGCAAGGGAGAGAGCAACAGTAAAGGTTTGTGGAAAGGCCAGGAGTATTGTCCTTTTAAAGGAGCTTTAGTACCTGAGAACAGTAATGGATATTGTAGGGATAGCAGTAGAGTTTAATAGTTAGAGTAGTATAGTAGTAAGTTGACAATCATAGCTTAGTCACCTACATGTATTAGGCAGGATAACAAAGTAGTAGTAGTAGTAGTAGTAGTAGTAGTAGTAGAGATCGAAATATAGGTTAGGTGAGAACATTTAGTGGGACATTTGGATAGGGGAAAAAAAAACTTTTTTGGTTTTATAAGGAAAAAATCCCCAATATAAATAGGGGAGAGAAAAAGTCTGAGTCTGCAGTGTCTCATTGGGAACCTCTTGGTGAGTCTGGGTAAGTCACCCTTGGATATTAAACAAACCTGTGACACTGGGGAATTCTGGGAGTTGCAGTCCACATACTATCTTAAAGTTGCCAAGTTTGAAAAACACTGATTTCCAGTGTAGTTCAGATTAAGGCCTTACAACTTTATTTATTTGGTAAATTTATATAGCTGCCCTCTCATATGTGTGATTCTGTAGATAAAAATGACCAGTTTAAATAAGTCAGGATTATTTTATAAAATGATTTATTCTGGCCTCTTTTATTTATTTTTATTAAATTGGTTGTAATTATTTAATTTTAACGGTGTATGCTTTGCCTCAGATCCATTTGGTGGTGTCCCTCAGCGTTGTGATATGAAACAAAGCAGATGCTGCTAGCCATATATTTTTAATATGGGAATTCAAATTAGTTGCTCCTAAAAATATTTATTCACATTTTATTTGAAAAGCTATACTCATTTATAGTAAAAAAAAAAAACCCTTTCTTGTTTGAGGGAACACATTTCCTTGAGACAGAAAGGAAAAAGTCTTTGTTTTAACACTGTCTTTTTGTGGACAAGAGTTGTGTAGGTGTGTACATACAGTATCTTTTCTCTCAGTGGAAAAAAAAAGAAATAGGAAAGGTCAGAACTGATGTCTTAAAATACAGCATGGTTGAACCATGCAAGCACCTTTCATGCATTTTACATGAAAGTCCAATTTTATGTGAAGCAATATTAGACAAGTGCAAGGAAATCATTGAAAAATTGAACACCATCTACATGGGTCCTTCTTTCAAGTTTACTGGGCTAGCTTCAAAATACGGAGATGCCTCTGAAGTATTTTTGGCCTGAATATGAATTGATTTTATTTTGCAGAAGTCAGCATGCACAGCTCTTTATACAAGATTAGGCTAGTCCAACATGACTTGGTTCCCTAGGCAACAAGCATAGTCTTTACTCTCGGGGTTGTTACCTGCTATTTTCACCAGGCCAGATTTAGTGAATAAAAGTAGTCCCCTTTCTTCCTTTAAAATGATTTCAGTGGTATATATGAATGGAAGATGCTGAGTAAGTCAAGTGCATCAAGGGTAAGGGGAACAATAGCTGATGATGGAGTTCCTGTCTTTGGCCACCAAGCTTCATTTATCTTTTTTCAATGCTGGAAAGAAATGGGATTTAAATGAGATGACAAGCCATTTTCAGCATCTGAGATTTAACTTGAAACAATGCAACAAATAAGGAAAATACTAGAGTAGAATCATAGGGTTGGAAAAGTATTTTGGAGGTCTTCCAGGCCAGTCTCCTGCCCAGTGCAGGAATTATTCTCATGCCATCCCAGACAAAGGGCTGTTATGGGAAGACCCAGCTCTCTAGAGAGGGCTCTAATGCTGAGAATGGTGGAAGGAATGAGAAGAGGATGACCAGTGGTAAGGTGGATGGACTCCGTTACAGTAGTGATGAGTGCACTGTTGGAAGACCTGAAAGACCAAGAAAATCTATCTGTGTGGTTGCTAAGAGTCAAAAATGACTTGATGGCACATAATCAATCAATTCTTTTCTGGAGAACTTCCACTGATGGAGCACCCACAACTTCACCCAAGAATAATGAATATACTTCATTGCCCTTCTCCTGGGAAGTTGACAGTCTCTAGATAGATGTGATCATTTTTCTTTCTTTTGAATTCAACTACATTTAGTATGTCAATCACAGAATTAATCCTCTCTTTCTCTCTCTCTTTCTCCCTGCATCCATCTTGATACAAATTCTGTTCAATAGAAATAACACAGTACTTCATAGCAGAATTTCTTTCATTATAATGTTTCCGCTATTTCAATGGTTTATGGTTCAGGGATTGAAGTAGTTAAGGTAGAAATGCCACACTATATAATTGTAAGTATGTTCTCTTTCTCTCCGTTGTGCGCCTGAAACAAATACTCAAGCAAATTGTGCTGTCATTGCGACAGCCTTCTCAGTTGCTAAGCTCATCTTTGTACTCCAGAGAAATTATTTCATAATGGAGGATGATAACAAGAGGACAAGAGTTGAAAGTCAAGGGACAACATTTTTCTGCTGAAGTCCTAGGAAGGCTGGTAATGAGATGAAATAGAAAAGCAATTATTACTAAACAGAAAAAGTGCACAAAGATAATATTCATAACAAATTTACTTAGTTCAAAGGCTGCTCTGAAGGCTCTCTTTACTTACTGTGGCACATATAATGGTGTTTTACACTTAAAATATTGGAGCATAATCCTGTGCCTGAAGAATCTTGCCATCAAGAATGTTTCTATTTTACTGAATGCCAAATGTAGGTATCCACTCAAGACTAGCAAGAGTGACCTAAACTTAAATCACCTCCAGCTCCAATTGTAAGCTGCCCAGTCACCCTTTGGGGGAGATGGGTGGCATATAAATGTAATAATAAATAAATAAAAACAAAAACTCCCACAGAAGCTATAGATGGGACACTTTATCAACTGCAGAAGTCAATCAAGGGGACAAGTATGCTACAAACAATAACTAGGGATGAATTAATCTGTCAAGTTTGTTTTCCCATATATCTGAATATTGTACCACAGCATATCCAGCTATCTGTAATGGGAAGAAGGAATGACCTTGAGGAACAGGAAGAAGAGCCGCAACAAGATAATGGTCACATAAAAGAAGTCTGAGTCCAGGAAGTTCTGAAACCCAAAGAACTGTGTCAGAAAACACATTCAGACTTGCAATATTCTGTTACTATAACCTTATAATAAAACTATTAGCATGCATGAATTTGGTTTCCTAGTCTGGTCTACCTTGGAGGGCTGACACAATCACAGAGTGGTTGATCGTTCAGCATGGAGCAAACCCATACAGAGGACTCAAGTGGTTAGATAAAGACCTATGTCCTAAGCAACTCCAAAGGCAGAGAGTCCAAATGAGAGGGATACAGCCTACCAGGCTGTAACTTAATAACCATCTCATTCCCCCTTTTAACAACAGGGTACCCTCCAGAGATCTCTGCCTAGGCTGTATATATATTGAGAATGGCTTGAATTCCAAGCTATTGATTGCACATGAATTCAAAGTCATCTTTCCAAAAGTATTTTTAAGCACCATTTTCCTCTGTCTGGACTGAGTACTCCACCAACAGCTGAAAAATCAGACTTCTTCTGAGGCACCCCCACCCCCCAAATAATAATAATAATAATAATAATAATAATAATAATAATAATAATAATAATAATAATAATATAATCCCTGTCCTTTTATGCAATAAAAATACAAGCATTAAATAGTTTCTCATTCTGCCCCATCCAGGAAACTTGCTTGATGTTCTAACCCAAACTGGGAAACAAACTCACATTAGATTTTTATAATTGCTTATTCTTTGTCACACTAGTAGCCCCCTTTTTAAATACATGGATCATGTAACACAGAATTTGACCACTAAGAAGATTCATACTGAGCCTACTTAAGGTCATCTTAAAAATAAGCAAATAAACAAAAAAGCCTCATGGGAATAGTTGTAGAGGGAAGGTAATTATTAGTTCCTGATCTAGAATCACTGATGTTGTTCAAAGTGGATTGCTATTAGCACATAGTAGTGGCAAAATCACTAGGAAGTACACCAGGTAGTTGATACAAATTTCAGCTCTGCACACCTAGGAGCAAAAGATGCAAGCTTGGGATTTAATCATTTTTTAACAAAGGAAAGAAATCAAAAAGCTAAAATGAAATGAAATAGAATTCTGAGGAATTAAATGGCTATGATAGGATGTTGTGTAGATTTTCTGAGAGGGAAGAGCTAAAATTAAATTCCTGCAATAGTTTTACTTACCATTTTGTAGTCCTTTACCACTTCTGTTCCATCTTACTATAAATATTATGGGAAACATACAGCTTTTTTCATGCAAACAATATAAGACAGAGAAAACTGTACCATATGTCTCGTGATTGGTGAGCCTATCACTCTGATAAATAAATGTTTATTAGGAAGGGATTCAGTTATTCCAAATCTACAGGTTTCCTAAAGGGAAAATAAAGCTGTCTGCCATATGTCTTTTAATCAGATGTAACTTAGGGAACTTTAGTAAACAATCTACTCTAAGCCTGCCATTCTCTTTCTAATTAAAACTAGTATCCCCAGGAGTTCACTGGAAATCTTGTTAAGATTAAATCTTCAGCAGTGGCCTGTATCTGTTGTCAACTGTGATTTAAAAAGTGTCAGGACACTCACTGCATTGGAGCAGCTATTTGAAGATGGATTTGCTGGGAACAGATGTAGGTAACCATCAATCATATCTGGTTCAGTGACAGAATTTAATTAGCAGACAAAGCAATTTTTCCCCTCAAATGAGCACAAATATTATTTGCATGTGCAACTTTTTCTTTGCATGCATTTTATATAGTTATGGCATATGACTGCTAGCCATTCCTAGGGCAAAATACTTGTGTGTATGTGCATAAATATTGGGAGGCCATTAAAAAAACAAAAAACGCCCTAATAACTTCTGAGAAAGTGACATTATCAGTTGGCATGTTTTTCTTTTCTTTTAAAAATAAATGATCACAAAGTTACCTTAAAGAAAAAAAACCCCTTGATTAATTTGATTTCAATATTTGATTAATAGCAGTAAAAAAAATAATGGAGGCCTATACCATTGCTTTGTCATTCTTGGCCTGGGCATGATGAGAGGAGTCCTAGTCCTGCAGTTTAGCATTTGATTTGCTTCCCAAAACCTCAGAGAAGGGAAGAGATTTCTCCTTTCTTAGCATTACTTTTTCCCTTGTCTGATGCACATATTCTTAATAGTTAGATTCACAAATCATAACAAACCACAATATGGTTGGTAGGTTTGCTTTGAATGTAACATGATATGTGAACCTGGCCATTGTAGCTAATAAGCCATTGTTTATGGTTTAACAATATGTGTGAATACACATCATGGCTTAATGTGATGTGCAAACCCAGCCAGACTCTCTGAATCATACATTCCCTCATGATTCATAGTCTGCCAGATGCTTAAATAGCTCTTCACACTCTCAGCAAGGACCAGTCATCTCTTGCAAGATAACCTGAAAGTAATGTTTCTGTCATTCAGTCAATGTGGCTGTTCCTCACTTCCTTGTCTTTCTCCAGTTCAGTTATTTCTGCCCAATATCCTATAAACATTGTCAAGACATCCATACCCCTGTCAATCAAAGGAGGTTCAGTGACAACTCTCCAAGGGCTTTCCCCACTTGCTAATCTTTCAAGGGATCAATTAAAAGAAAGGTCCCACCTGTTTTTATAGAGTTAGCACAGTCATTTATCAACCAACTGGCCACAAATGTGTGTATGTGAAAGATAGATTCCCCCAGAGGCTGTTTTACTTCACATTTGTTTTCATTTGGAGAATCCAGGCATGGTCACTGACTAAACAAATCATCCATTCATGCTTATTTCAGTTTGGTCAATGCCTTCCTTTATGACAATTTGGCTTTTAAAATTGGAGCATAACTGAAGGATGTCTTCATACAAGATAAATGCATATTGACAGACTTTTAAGAAAGTTCCAAAGTTTTGGATATCTGGGGAAGAAATGGTGGATTGGAGATGGCTCCACGAAAAGCAGAGTGGATGACTGTGGCAGAATGAAGAACTGGGGACTAGACCAGCTCTTTGATAATTCCTCTCTGGAAAGAAGAGGATTTGAGATTGCCCACAAGTATTCCAGACAGCTGCTCCTCATGAGGAGATCTCAAGACAGCAGTCTTTGGCAGGTTTAGAGCTCTGAGAGATGAATAGCCATTTTGCTCAAACCATGGTTGGTGCCCTTGAAAGGACATTAAGTTCGCATACTTCCTTTCTAATCTCTTTCAGAAATTGTTTGTTAGGTTTCAACTATTAGGAACCTTTGGATTGACATGTTTTACAGCACCCAGTGAGTTTCCTTCAATCCTTAGCAAAAAAAGTTTTAAATACAAGTTTAAGGAATAATAATTATTATTATTTTGAATAAACAACAACAGGGTGATTAAAAATTAAATTTTAAAAAGTTACAAATGGACTAATGGTCCAGATAAATTTGAAATAAGATTTTGGAATTAATCATAAAGAATCCTTCCCATGGGAAAATGCTTTCATTTTGAATTCTTTAAAAAAAAAAAACTTAATAAGATAAGTCTTTTAAAATTGGACACTAGAGGGAACTAGAAGGAACTATTACAGTTAAAGGAGAAAAACACTCAAACTTGACTTACAAATACAGAATGAAGCAAAATATTTTAACATTAGACATACTGAAGGATATTTTTGAACCATGGACCCAGAAGTTAATTTTAAGAGTTGGCTGCCTCTAAAGATAGACTGTGTTTAAAAGATGTTATGGAAGAGGAAAACATTTTACCTGACAAGATTGAGACTGATCTGAAAGTGGATTTAAAAATGACAGGCTACATGAATGACATGGAAAAAGATGTTACAATGGACATACAAAAGAAACCGGCTGATGCCTTAATAATTAAAAGGGATATACAAGAAACAAACCAAGATAATGACCTGGTTAATTTTCCTGTATTGGATTTACAAAAGAGGCTTGTTAAAGCTTTGAAGAATTTTGTGAGAAGGGATGAAGAAAAAAATGAGAAGAAAACAAATTCTAGGACATTATTTGAAAGGGCTAAACTTCAAGATTGTTAGAAGTAAAAGGAAGGAATATAAAGTTGGTTTATATGATCAAGGTTAAAATAGATAAGTTGTTATCTCTAGTAACACTTAATGGACTTTTGCTGATCAGGACTGAAATGACGATGCTTTATGGATTTGTTTATAGATAAGAGATGGGATATGGGAAGAAGAGATCATTTGTTGTATTTTAAGAAAAGGTGATAAGTTACTAAAATTGCTTATACTTTTTGCAGTGAAGGGGGACATTACTTCTTTATATATTTTTCTTCTTTATTATATTCTTATTTTTTATTTCTTTTCTCTCTTTTTCTTTTCTGCACCTTCTATTTTTTCTTTTCTTTTCTTTTCTTTTTCCTTTTCTTTTTTGAGTTTGTATTAGTTTGTATTATTGTAATTGTAATCTTTAATAAAATTACTATAAAAAAAGAAAATTCCAAGCTATTAAAATGAATCTGATGACAACTTAAAATATTAACTATAAGAACACAAGCCTCTGCTTTAAGAATGAACATCACTTAGCTATAAAAAATATATGGCTTATCTGATGTTTTTGAGAGAGTTATTCTTTTTCAATATTAGACCTTCATCTGTAAAATCAAAATGCAAGTTATCTGTCACACAATTTTTTATTTTTTTTAATGCAGGTACTCATATAAAAAATGTACAGCACCTTGCACAAAAGAGATATATAAATTTATTTCCTGGTATTCAACACAAGAAAGCCCCGTTCTCTCTGAAAAATATTTTAAAAATATAGTCATTGACCTTGATCCTCCGTAGGTAGAGCTGCAGCTTTGGAATGGCACTTTTCATGCATATTGCTACCTTTTTAAACTTTATGAATTACTTTCAAGAATCCTTGTGGGGCCGGGTTACTCACTGAGTGTTCCATGTGAATGTTTTCTGACATTAATTGGCGTGAATCATTTGAACAATATGTAAATCAGCTTTGAGAAGGGTGAAGTATGAATGAATGAGTTTAAACGGTACAAGCTGAATCTAATGTTGGTATTATTCGATATCAGGAATTAGTTTTTTAAACGATTTGAAATAAACTAAGGTTCTTCATTGTTGTCTGCATTTTCAGTTATGTTTTTCTGTATTGTATTTTTGCTTTTCACGTGTCATATTGTATTCATTGTTGTCTTTAAAACTGTACTACATTTTCAAAATATGCAATGCATTTATTAGGTCAATTCTACGTTTACAACTGAGATGCATAAGGCCAAGACTCTGCTTGATTTCCAAAATAGCATGCTGAAGGCCAAAATCTAAAAGTGGATGGGACCAGGACAGAGAACTGGATGAGCCAGGCCAAAAAGCTATTTAAACTTCAGTTAAGTGAATACTGATAATAAGATTACTTCCCCTCCTTTAGATATTAACCCTTTCTATTACTCAAATCAGTTTGGCAGCAACTTCTGGAGAACCTCTGGAGGCCCTATCCAAGCTTTCAGGATTGTGCACAGTGGCATCCGTATGTGTGTTTGTGTGTGTCGAAATCTGCAAGATGGCAACTTCATCATCACTGTTGAAACTCTGACTCTTTTCTACATGTCCAGGGCACTGCTCTCAGGAAGGACTGGATAGTTGATCTCTTTTCTGACCAGGGAATTACTTATCTCACAATGAACAGATACATTGGATTTTATATTTTCCCCTATCCAGGAAAAGAAAATAATCCAAGGGGTCTTTTTGGTACTTTTTTCTTCCCAGGAAGCATTGGCATGGTCCTTGCTGCAACTGGACATTGTTTCTCTGCTTGATAAGATCCCTTTTGTATGTTTGTAGGCTCCCCAGGCATTCCTTCTACAGCTTCAACAAGAACAGTCATAACTTCAATAGCAGCCACATTTTTTTCCACTAACTTTTATTTGTTTAACTATCTTGGTGATAGACAGTTGTAACTATTTCATAAAAGGATTCCATGGCAGGTGAAGCTAAGGGGAAAAGGGGTTCAAGATAGGTAGAAATTCCTTGAAAAAAATCAATGCCAGAAGCAGAGTTTCAGAAAGTTCCAATGAAGGGGAAAAATGGAAGACAGCTGAAACAGTCAATGAGGTTGCACAGAATAGTTGCAACCACCTATTTTCAAAGACCCATTCCTAGAAAGAAACCAATTGGAGTTTGCTTTCCTGGAAGGGATGGGAGGGATAAAGAAGCAAGTAAATCTATGAATTGGAAGCTGTGGGAAGTGCAGTCTGGACAGAATACCAGGCTCTCATCATGGCTATCATGGACATGAAGTCCAGAAAGGAACTTTTTAAGCTAGAATTATTTCCAGGCAGTTTATGGACAGGAATCAAGCAACTGAAGGCTGCAGAGTGGAAAAATCCTTTGTCTCCTTTGCTTTTCTTTGATTGGCAATCATAGGGTTTCCCTTTCATCTGCTTCATACAGAAAGATAAAATATATTTTCTTTCCTTCTCCTTTTCCTCACTATAAGAGAGCCAGTTTGGTGTAGTAGTTAAGGCATCAGGCTAGAAACTGGGAGACCATGAGTTCTAGTCCTGCCTTAGGCATGAAAGTCACCTGGGTGACCTTGGGTCAGTCACTCTCTCACAGCCCTAGGAAGGAGGCAATGGCAAACCACTTCTGAAATCTTGCCAAAAAGCTGCAGGGACTTCTCCAAGCAATCACCAGGAGTCAACACTGACTCAAAGGCACGCGCATGCGTGCGCGCACACACACACACTTTCCTCACTATGAAGACAGAAAGGGTAGAGTGGCAGGCTTCCTTTTGGAACATGCAACTATCTTAATCAATGGCTGGTGTGGGTCTTCTGGGCTGTGTGGCTGTGTTCTTGAAGTTTTGTTTCCTAACGTTTCGCCAGCACCTGTGACCGGCATCTTCAGAGTGCAGGAGCACAGACAGGAGCAGTTCTCTCTGTGCCCAGGGTGAAGTGACCCTTCTGTGGGTATTTATAGAGATCTGGGGGGGGTTGGGTTACTGAGTGGCTGCTTGTTTTGGAGTCAGCATCTGTGTGTATTTTCCTGGGGATTAGGCAGGGTTTTTTCTTCTACTGAATTGTTAACGAGGGGCTGCTGGGGGTGATTAGCAAGTTCATTGTGTGAACTGTTCACATGTCCTGGTGGTTGATCTGAGTTCGTTGACCTTTTGCAGGCTGTATTTTTCAGGATTGGTAGCCAGGTTTTGTTGATTTTTAGACTCTCCTCTTTTTTATTGAAACTGTGCTGGTGTTTGTGAATCTCAATGGCTTCCCGGTATAGCCTGGAATAGTGGCTGTTGGTGTTGTCCAGTATCTCTGTGTTTTCAAATAGGATTTTGTGTCCAGTGTGCTTGAGAGCATGTTCAGCTACTGCAGATTTTTCTGGTTGCTGTAGTCTGCAGTGTCTTTCGTGTTCTTTTATCCTGGTATGGATGCTGCGTTTTGTGGTCCCGATGTATACTTGTCCGCAACTGCATGGTATGCCGTATACTCCTGCAGCGGTGAGGGGATCCCTTTTGTCTTTTGCTGATTTTAGCACTTCTTGTACTTTTCTGGTGGGTCTGAAGATTGTTTGGAAATTGTGTTTTTCCATCAGTTTTCCCATGTGGTCTGTGACCCCTTTGATATAGGGCAGAAATACTTTGTTGGTGGGTGGCTGTTTTTCTTCTTCAGTCGCATGTTGCTTTCTTGGTTTGATGGCTCTTTTTATTTCATTTTTGGAGTAGCCATTCGCTCTTAATGACCCAATTAAGGTGGTTAGGTTCAGAGTTTAGGAATTGGGTTTCGCAGATTCGATTGGCACGATCCATGAGGGTTTTGATAATGCCTCTTTTCTGACATGGGTGGTGGTTGGAGTTTTTGTGTAGGTACCGGTCTGTGTTGGTGGGTTTTCTGTAGACTTTGTGTCCTAATTTGAGGTCTGGTTTGCGTATGACCAACGTGTCTAGAAATGGAAGAAAGCCTTCGACAATACATATCTTAATCAAGTTTGTCCTTTGGATCTTCAGCTTCTGTTTCTTTATATGCTTACATTATATATTGTAAGACTATGGTCTTCCCAGTTGCAATGCATAGCTATGAAAGATGAACCATCGGAAAGGCTGAACAAAGGGGAAAATGCCTTTGAAGTGTAAACATTGTTGAGAGTACTGTGGACAATGAGAAGAACAAATCATCTAGTAATAGTTGTAGTAAAATCACACTGGTCACTGGAAACAATGCCGCTTAAATTTTTTGGACACAGTGCAGAACCAAGAGTTTTTGGAGAAGACTCTGATGCTTGGAAATATTGATGGCAGTCAAAAGAGTCTAACACTCTGGCTAGATACTATAACTGATGGCACAAGCATGACCTTAAAGAACCCAAAGATGTAGTTACTGACAGATAATTCTGGAATACTTGTCAATTAGGTTTCAAAGTGTTGGAAGCAAACAAACAACTCAACAGAACAGAATTTCCTCTATATCTTAATCTCAGCAATACATCTGACAAAGTCTGCCATGACATTCTAATTGAATGAAGAGATATTGAGAGAAGTTGGTGTGTTTAGCCTTGTGAAAAGATGATTAAGAGGGATGTTAAATACAACAAGGTCATTCCAGGGTGCAGGACAATAAATTCATTCAGTTACTGGAAGGCAGATTCCTTCTGAGCAGTTTGACAATAGAACTAATTACTCAGAAAGATGTAGACTTCCCTTCCCTTCCCTTCCCTTCCCTTCCCTTCCCTTCCCTTCCCTTCCCTTCCCTTCCCTTCCCTTCCCTTCCCTTCCCCAATTCCTTGTTTAAGTTGATGTTAAACAGCTATCTGTCTGGGATGCTTCAATTTGGATTCATATATGAAACAGGGGGTTGGACATCAGAACCTTAATGGGCTTGTTCAGTTCTGTAGTTCTATCATTATATGATAATAAGACAGATATAACTTTGTATGTTGAATTTGGCTTTATACAATCCTTCAAAATCAAATCAGCCAGGCAAACATCCTCAGGAAATATAGCCATCTGGTGGTCACCAAGGAAAGGAAAGGAATATAAGCTTTAAATAAATTAAGTTTTATTGTCCCTCATTGCAACTGAAATTATGACACCATGGAATGGAAACATGGTATGAGTTCTTCTGAATCTGATTCCAAACTTCCAACGTGATTCTTATATCTCTAATTCTCATTTGCAAGGGGCAGTTAGTTTTTGTGAGTTAGATGAAGAAAAATAATTAACACAGCTTGTTCTGTAACAGTCTACATATTGGATTTCAGGGCCCATGGAGGCCTAATTTGGCCAGATCATGAAAACACTAAAGACTTTGACCGAAGAATGTATGAGATATGGAACCTAACTATACCTTTGACAAGCAATAAGGTTTTCCTCCTGTGGTTTCCTTTCTGGCTGGAACAATTAGTTTATTATTGCCTAGCAGCATGTTTCATGAAAAGGTATAATTTGATGAAATTCAGAAACTCTACTTGAAGCAGTTTCAGTAAAGTAATTTCTGCTTTTTAAAATCCATTAGCATTAAATGATTTGCATTTCCCACCTGCAGGAGTTCTGGCTGTTGGAAACTTTTGTACAATGAAGTACCATATCCATTTTATGTGAAAAGTATTTAATCAAAAAGTTATCATCATCATCATCATCATCATCATCATCATCACCACCACCACCACCACCACCACCACCACCACTGTATAAATAAGATTTCCTAAAGTGATCCAACTTGGTTGGGACTGCCTTCCACTAATTATGCTTGTTAATTGCATTCACAATTCATCTTACTGGCTTATTATATTTTCTCCATGAGATTTTAATGAGACGAGAAACTTGACAAAGCCAGATGCTTCTAACAACTGTAATTCGCTTTATTCATGTATGACTTATTAAAATATCTCGATACTGCTTTTTTGATGGTTCAGATGAGTTTAATTTAACACATATGTATAGAAGTACATAAACTACAGGCAGAGAGAGGGTGATGGGAGGACATAATATATGGGGAGGAGACAACATTCCCAGTGCACAAATCATAATTTGAAATAAATATTTAAAAATCAAGTTCTTACTGAAAAGCTTGCCAAAACAAAAGCTGTATGCCTCCATTTAAAAAACATAACCAAAATATGCATCCCCCATTTTCTTTGGCAGGAACAGGAACCCTGTGAATAACTGGAAACTTCCCTTTTTGTATTTTTTTTGAAGTTTCACCGAGGGATGAGGGATTCTTGTGTATAAATGAGACCAGGATTTTCAAGGGAAAGTAAATAAACACACAATCTCTTGACAAAGAAATTTAAAGAAAACAAAAGAAAAGAAAGAAAAGTATCCCAATTCTCAGCTGCACACCATATTGTGCCTCTTTGGTTTTATTTGTAACTGAACCCTCCCTCCCTCCCTCCCTCCTTCCTTCCTTCCCTCCCTCCCTCCCTCCCTCCCTCCCTCCCTCCCTCCCTCCCCTTCCTTCCTTCCTTCCTTCCTTCCTTCCTTCCTTCCTTCCTTCCTTCCTTCCTTCCTTCCTTCCTTCCTTCCTTCCTTCCTTCTCTCAGCATAATGATCTGGGGCTTCCAGGAGGGAGGGCAGTTGAGGAAGAAGTGAACATGTTTGGAATTTTACCATTAAGAGATGCAAGGATTTGTTCTCTTTTTATTGCATCATACTTTTTACCCTTTGCTGCCAGGTTTTATACTCTATTTCCAGAGCAAAATGCTAGGTGTTGCTGTATTTTTCCAATCTTACCATATTTCTGATTAGGCTGCTATGCATAATTGATGTAACTATAAGATTTCACCCTGATTAATTAACAATTAATTTAAAAAAACCATTATTTTGGGGGTATACCAAGATACAATATTTGAGAAATAGTATCCATGAAGTAGGCCGAAACTGTTACAGGAAATTTGCTTAGCTGGACTGTTCTTCCCTCCCTCCATCAGTCATTCCAACGGCCCTGTGGGACAGGTCCTTGAAGAAAGAGAAAGAAATACAAGTGATCACCAGTACAGAAATCTGCTTTTCTCCCTGCAAGGCCCTTTCCATCCACTGCCCTGTGAGAAGGATACCACAACGGAGAGGAAATCATGTAGGTCACACTTCCACTTTAGAACCTCACTCAGCCAAACTCTTCCTACTTGTTAACCCAATAGGATCATAATATCTCCAGCTGCTCTGGATCATAAAAGTTTTGTTTTCATTTTTCAGTAACTTTAATTGGATTTTTATTTGCAATTGCGGGTATGGTTTATAATCCATTTGGAGGCTTAGTCATAGTAAATTAATAATACCTGTTCAAAGAGATGCAATGAGAGGGCCCATGACAACATAGCTACCAGATCTGCCCATAGACAATGAATGATTGATTATGTACCATCAAGTTGTTTTTGACTCCTAGTGATCACATAGATACATATATTTTTAAACAAATCAACGCCCTTCAGGATCTTTTCATTCTTTCAGTTTCTACTTGGAAGAAATGATAATGGATGGTGGAGACCAGCGGTCTCCCCAGGATGTGATTAAAAGAGTCAAGATGGCAGCTATGACAGCACAACACATATGAAAACCCAGGTGAAGCTTCAATCACACCATCATGGCCACCATCTTGACATATCTGGTGGATGCCCTTAATGTAGAAACAGCCTTAGGGATTATTGCATTTCTGTTTATTCACTGAAAAATATCTGTGAAGGAAATAGCATTACAAAATGTCTGAAAGAAAATATATATATATATATATATATATATATATATATATATATATATATATATATTGGCCTGCTGATAAAAAAAGATTATCTTCCCACATTTTGCTATTTGTGTGAGTTACTAATTTTGATTCACATTCTACTGATTGATGTCCATTAAGAAAAGGTTATTGAAAGAAAGGAAACTCTAACTCCCAGTATTAAAATGAAATGTTTCTTTCTTCAATGAATTTCAATGCATTTTAAGTTTAATCATGATTGGCTGTAGTGGGAAACAAAAGGACTTGAGTAGAAGAGAAAACCTTTAGTGTTATGTATTATAATTACCCTAGATTATGGATGAATAAATCTATGTATTTAACATTTCATAACATTTGCAATTCTTTTCAAGCATATATTTAAAATCCTTTTTCCTAGGTAGGAATCACCTTTTAAAGTCCACCCAAAATTCATTTGAATTTTCATGCACATTTTGTACACATGAACATTTGTAAGATGTTGCCAACAGTAAACATTTCAGCAAGAACTTGTGATTAATTCATGCATTATTTTTTCCAAGTTCTTTAATGTATACAAACACAAGCACACAAAATGGGAGGGAGGGAGGGACAGATTCCTGATTTCATAGGTTCAGTGTGGAGTAAGATCATCCTTACATCCTTCATCCTTCATATTTTTCACATCCTTCAGGGTTCCAGGCAGTCACGTGGAAGAAATATATATTACAAATGCTTACAGTATATGTATTTCTTTCCTTTCTAATTATGGCCTGTTAACAGTGTTAATTCCAAATCCATGCTGTCAAAGTGCAGTTCCAATGTGTCTGTTTTATGAAGAAGAAAATAAGATCAGGAGATCAAGTCAGTCCTATGTCATTTATTAATGAGGAGGCAATAACACAAGAGTTAAAGTTCCCCTCATAATGTGTATGTAAATTGTTAGATTGTACAGGTTCAGTCTTGTGAAATGTTAATCCAACAAGTTTCATGAATGCATGAAACTAACTAACAGAAAAGACTTTTTGATACTGATCTTAAAACTTCCCCAAAGTATTTTCAAATGTTGAGTAATGCAACGGAAGTATTTTGTGGTTATAAATATACATGGTACAATTTATTGGTTGTTCAGTTGTTGTTCAGTTGTTAAGTAGTGTCCGACTCTTCGTGACCCCATGAACCATATTGCGCCAGGCCTTCCTGTCCTTCACTGCCTCCCTGAGTTTGCTCAGTTTCATGCTCAACAATTTATTGTATGGTAGATTAAATTTCATATTTCATCTTCAGTCAAGCTAATGAACTATAGTGAAGCTAAAAAAGTCACAGTTCATCTTGCCATCATAAACTTTTTGTGCAATTTTTGGGTTAATTGAAAAAATGGCTAGGAAAAAAGTATATTTTAGTGGAGTTCATTTCAATTCCTTTGCAGAAGATAAACCATCTATTTTAATGGCTTATTATTGGGCACATAGAAAGTGGGTTGGATTTACTTCAACAACGAGTTTTGCACTGCAAAGATGACATGATTCCCTTCAATGAGGTGGAAGGTAATGCCATTTTTCTCAATGGGAACATTCACTTTGTTTCAATTACCTGAACTGGAGCTTGGAAGAGGCTGCTGCACATGGGTGAAGTATAATCCAGTAATGGCAAGTACTGGTCAAAGCAGGCAGAATGAAGCACCATAGTCATTTTGTTCTTAGGAATTAGAAAATGTGTTGTTTTGTGAAACAGCTTCTACTTGGAAGCAGCTTTTGTTGAACTGAAGAACATCCATGAAGATCTGTACAGCCTTATTTCTTCCTTAACTAGGTTCAGCTATCAAGGCTGTGCAAATCTTTGTTGGGTCAATTTGATTCAAGAAAAGTTTGGCAGTTCACTGTGTCCAATCCAATTAACAAATTAGCTGGATTCATGGAATCTGATCTAACAGTCCAATTCACATACCAAAAAGTTTTTTTTCATGCACTGAACATTATTTTTGTTGGAATTGAATTTGACTTTAAATCAACTCAATTCAATTGCAGATGAAATCTGCAATCCAAATAGAACCAGTCTGGATGTTTGAAAATTAAATCCATCCAATCAGTTTGGATTGGATGGATTTAATTTCCCAAATCAAATTGATTTGATTAATTGGATTGAACCCAATCTGCACAATCTTACTTCCTAGTCCAGCATCTTTCATTCATTGTGGCCAATTAAATAGTTGTCATGAGTGAGATTTAGATGAGTTGGACAAGGAAATCTAGCTGCTTAGAAAGTATCATTGCTTCAATGAAGGTATGCTTATGGTAAAAACCAGAAGCTGCTTGCTTCGGCTGGAATTATGCTGAATAACAAGAGAAACTCCAGAAGTTCCTCTTCTTTTATAACATATGAGAACCGCTGAACATAATACCTCTCAGCTCTGTTTGACCGAAATGTGAAAAAATCCAGAATGTTCCCAGGTCCATGAGAATAAAGGCATTCTTCAAGCATATAGAGATAGGGCCTGGAAATCCAGCCTAGGGACAAAAAGGAAGAATGCAATTTCATGAAATCATTTGAAATACACTAGATCAGAGGAGGGGCAAAAACAATGTTAGTTATAAATATATGCAAAAAGTCATAAAACCTTGCTTCTGATGATCCTTGATCATGGTGATACTTTTCTCTTGGATCTCCGAATATTGGTCTGTTCATGTCTATTGATCCTGAGTTCTATTTTGGCTCCTGTTTTTTTTTCTTTCCTTTGCTCTGTTTTGTTTTTTGTTCTCCTGATTATGAAGTCCTCTTCTTTTTCACTAGTTGCAAGAATCCAGCAGCCGTGTTCATACTAATTTTGTGAAAAGCCCACAGTTCTGGCACAAGGCCATAGCCTTCTCCCATAATTAAAATTTGAGAATGCATTCTGAGTTTTTGGAAGAAGTAGAGTCTTCATGACTAGTAACTGTTTGTTTATTTATTTATTTTTTACCCTGATTGTGTGCCTTTTGGTATATATAATTTCAATAATGGAAAATCGGTATAGGTAAGCAAATCAGGTCAATTTATTTTGTGTCATTAATTTACTTAATAGTAATTTCAGCAATCATTCAGAAATCACAGGGGCTAAAGTCAGCACTACATTAGTCAGATAATGCTGAAATGAGGAGAAAATATAGAAAAATAAGAAAGAAAAAAATGTACTCTGCCTATATTTTAATAAGAGCTTGCATTTTCAAATCATTATGTGATTTAGTTGTCTTCTCAGAATTGTCAGTGAGACTGCCGAAGTACCAAAAAATATGAACAAAAAGGCATATGTTAGTTGAAATTCCTGACAAAAATGAGTATGTCAGTGGAAACATATTCACAACCTTATAACAAGTCACCCTGTTCACAAAACTGATAATATTAAATTGTGCGCCTATATGTGTATCTGAAGAAAGTAAACATATAAATGAAGCTTTATGTATTTTTGAAACGTGCAAAGTGATGAAGAGATGGAATGGAATGAGAGGAAAAAGGATGAACAGAAACTTTTAAAATGTCAGATTTGCCCATCCCTAATTATTAGTGGATGGAATCCCAACCCTCTCGTAATACCCCATAGGAATACCTTAGAACAAATTACCATTAACGTGAATTCCATGCCACTAATCAAATGTCTTTACAAAAAGGATTTCCAACATCCACTGAGGATATATAAGCCAGGATTAATAACTACAGCAGCTGCTTACTATGATAACTATATAGCGACTCTGTATTCAGAGATGGTATATTATTGGGTACCAGATGGTGAGGTTAAACAACAAGACAGACCTTGTTGCTCTTTTTATGAAACTCTAAAGGCATCTGGCTAGCTCAGATTGGAACAGAATATTAGATCACATGGATCATCTTGTGGTCCAGGAAAGCAATTGCTGGGTTCTAAAGTATAATAGCATTTTATTTTTATTTTTATTTTTTTGGTTTTTCTCACCCCAGTTGACAAGGCTAACAAACACCCTGCATTTGTTCTAGTGCTAGAAATTGGAACAAAACTCTGCCATAGTTTTACACATCAAACAGGCAACAATTTGAACCAACTGTAAAATGATATGCATGTTGGGGGCTATAAATTTCCATTTCAAATCTGCTCTTGTCAGATGTCGTAGTGAATTAGAAACAATGAATTATGTCAGCGCTGAAAATGGAAAAATCTGCCATTCCTATCAATCCTTTAATTCAGGCTTGATGAGTAAAATTCACTTGCAAATTCCCTTGTGCTTCCCACTTTTTAGGGAAGCAAACAAACAAGCAAAATATGTCTGCTTCTCCAAGACTGCATATTTCATGACCATTTGAAATAATACAATACTGCGTTGAGACTTAGATACATTTAGATTCAGTAAATTAATTGAGTTCACAGCCTACAAAAGAGAAGTACACTTTTCATTAGTTTTTAGACATATGTGTTCACAAGAATGTCTTTTATACTGCATCCTCTTCTCCAAATTTAATTCTCTGTCTGAATTAATTGCTTGCATTCCTGCCATCTTGTGGGAATCAGAGAGATAAGTTTTCATTAGCCGAACAGCAGATAGATTATAATTGACTTTTCTTTTACTTTGATGGGATCCTGAGCAAATACGCTGTACATGGTATCTATCATACTCACAAAACATAACAAGGCCATCATGCCATAGACCAAATTAAATATTTATAGCCTATCTGAACATAGCAACAACATCCATAGTTCACTGTTTGCCTTTAAGGCATAGAAAAGCAACCCAAAGTCACTAAGAGGGAGGGTCAGTGAGCTCTTCTACTGCAGAAATTTTGCAGACTAGTCAAGATACCCATATGTATTATCACAAGGTATAAACTTTGTTATTTGCTGCTGAAGTTTTAACTATGTCAGAGCCCAGACTAGGAATTAGTGTTCTTTGGTAGCCATCATGGAAGCACATATACTATTATCTCCCAATACTATTTATAATCCTACTTATTTATTTAATCAATGAGATATCACTTACTCACCCAAACACAGAGATGCTGCTGCTTCTAATTAGCATAGGGTAAATGTGATTATCTGGAACCACTAATTAACCATTGTTTCAAATTCAGTTATTACTAACTTGAAACAGATTTCTGGGTTCAGATGACATGCTAAACCTCAGGTAGGCCATTAGTGGTTTTTAAGGAATGATAAAGAACTCAGTTCAAAAGGCATTCCCATTAGCCAACATGTACTTATCATACTGTCACCTGAAGTGTTGCTAGGCATGTGAATAGGCAAGCAATGATGGAAAATATCATGGGTGCCAAAGTTGGCTTATTTTTTGCCTTCCAGGGAAGAGGTGCTGACCATAAGTGCTGTTCTTCCTATTGCTGCTGCCATGTTCTCTTGCCTCCTGTAGGTAAAAAAAGCAAGTGACTATTTATTTATTTATTTATTTATTTATTTATTTATTTATTTATTAATTAAACTAATTTATATAGTCACCCATCTCACCACGGGCAACTCTGGACAGTGTACAACAAAGCTAAAAACAGTCAATAAATACATTAAAATATAAAAAGCAAAATAAAACAGAGAATACAGGGATGTTAAAAATAAGGGAGCCACCTCACTAATTCCCCCGTCCCTGGGGTCCCCAGGCCTGCTGGTATAACCAAGTCTTAAGGGACCTGTGGAAGCTCAACAATGACAAGGCCAACCTCACCTCAGGGGGGAGAAGATTCCACAGTGCAGATGCCACAGGAGAAAAGGCCCACCACCTGGGGCCTGCCAAATGTAGCTCCCTCGGCAACAGAACCCATAACATGCCTTATCTGCTGGATCTGGTAGGACGGGCATAATTTTTCAATTTTTTTCAAGATTCAGGCAGAAACTCTCTACTGAATATTCTTACAAAATCTTGCCCAGAACATACAAAAGTTTTCTGGAGGATCTTGTGCTTTTATCTGTTGCATTTGTCCTGTTTCTGCCCCATTTTGTTGCTATTGATTTAGGAATCTGCACAAAAACTTCATCTAAAACTTCAGAAATTGAATTAATTTTATATGCAATTTTGCCTAATATCTCCCTTTTCAATACACATTTTCCTGTAACATAATACATCTTTCTGTGTCATTTTCACTATTATATGAAACCGTAATATTTCCCAATATTTTGGGGGTAGGTGGGTGGGGGAACAACTGAATCACAAAACATTAAGAAGTGGCAACTTGGAAGAATAATTGCATTTCTGAAGAAAAATGCAGACTTGGTAAAATAACATTAAAATGAAAAATGTGAAATTCTTCACTACCCTAGTAACAACAATGATGATGAAAAGGAGTATGGTCATGATGTGAGCTGAGAATAATAGACAAACAGGAGGACACATTCAGGGCTTCAGCTGGTCTTTTTTGTCCAAGGCATACTGTGGACACAGTCTTAAACTGTGACCTAAGCCATTTTAGGTCCCATATACATCAATAAAGCTATATATATAGCTAAACAGAATTCTGATAATTATTCTGCTTTTGCTGCATGTAGAGAATCATAAGTGCTCTGAACCTGCCTTCTACAAAAGCAAGAATCTTGGCAGTAAAAAAGGAGGGCAGAAGATAATTGGAAGACTTGTGATTTCCCCCATCTCTGTGATATTGAAGAAATGTTATCTCAGCTTGGGCAGTAGTTATGACGAGAGGGATTTGTACTGAATTCTTCCATCACCCTTGAGATTTCTCATATCTATGTATATAGACAACAACAATAAACTATATTTTCAAGAATGCATTTGCTATTCTATTACTGCTGCCAAGGTCACATTCCTCCTTTTGAATAGGTACTGGTAAAATATTTATTGTATATTGTTATTTCTGAAGAGTGTATTATTTATTTTTATCACTGTTTTTGTTACTCAGATTAGCTATAACTAATGAGCAAGAGATTCATTTAGAACTTTTAAATCCACATACAGTTGAATTTGCATCCTCAATATTGCTTTTTTTCCCAATAATTTTATTGAGAGTTTTAGACAGAACAATAAAAGAATACAAGCAAAAAAAGAAGGAAAAAAGTGTAAGAAAATGAAACAAAACAAACCCCTCCCTGCTAAAAAAGTGCCTTCCCACCCTTATCATGACAATTATAAACAATTCCATAATCTCTTCACCTTCTCCCATTTAACCAATATAAAACTCTTCATCCCATAATCCATCTCTTAACAATAGGCAAATTGAATAAGTAACCTCTTCTCACATCCAGTTCTCAGCAAAAAGTCCAAACAGAGCTCTAAAATACTAACGTTAATTAACATATATAAAATTCAACATTCTAAATCTCCACTCTTAGCTAAAACAAAATCCTATTTACAAGGCATAAAATGGTTCACAGACTGTTCTCAGAAAAAACACAACATAGATGACATAATTGTTTCAATATTCCAATGCAGTTCCTCAAAGGTATCTCTAAACACCATTTTAAATTTCTTGTCTTATTATGTCTTCAGTCTCAAAAACAATTTCTCTTTCCCACAAACATGCAATTCTTCTTTAATTTCAGAGTCTTAATATTCAAAGTCCAATTTCTGATGCTTTCTGAGCCCTTAATTTGTTTAAAACTTTCTATAGCCAAAACCTTGTCTTGTTTTTTGTTGTTTATTTTAAGTTTTTAAAATTTATATGAAAAAAAATAAACCTTCATACTCTTATATTAAGGACTGAAGGCACTCAACAGCTATTTCCAGCCTGGTCACTTAGCAGGTGTCTAACTTCTTTGAAACAGTTAATAGGCAATTAGAAGGTAGTTAGAAAGGGAAGTCTATGAACTTAGTGTCCCTTAAAAGAAAGGCTTTGTTTGTGGCTTGAGCAATTGTGGAGAATTCCACCATCTCCTGATTCCTCCCACCACCACTTGAGGTCACTGTCTTGTGATCTTTCTATGAGGAAAAGGAACAACTGTAAGGAGAAACAGCTTGGGCAATGTTGCCATCTCTCTCTTTTATCCAGAGAGGATTGTAGGAGTCAATAGGTTAACTGGCTCCTTATTAAAGTCTGCAGATGTCGGCTCTGCTTTACATGGAACTGTCTTCAGTCTGCCATCTTCCCCAGGAAGTCCCTCAGTATTGCTTTTAATACTCCTCTAGGACTGTAAGTGGATAAACCATATTAATATTGTAATCCTGTATTTATTAAGAAGGTGTCTCCACAGAAGAGTGTAATAATATCTAATTGTAGAAATGTCATGACATCCTTGGCTTTAGCCATTTTGACCATTGAAATCTGCACAACCAGAGTAAAAGCTTACTTTCCTTTGAAGTTCTCAAACCTTTTTAAAAGGGAGGTGCAGGACAAGAGTCTTGATAGGACCTCCTCAGGGCTGGTACCCTGGCATGAAAACCCCGGATGCCATATGGTATTACCAGACCTGATTGTACCTTCCTGGTAGAGAAAGTGTTTTGCAGCAAAAAGTATCAAGTTATTCCTTTACATCTTAAGCAAATAGACTCCTGATCAAAACTTGGAGATCCATAACTAGTTGGTGCTTAAAATGCTGAATTAAATGAATTAATGACCTGAATTAGGGTAAGGCAGCTTCCTGAGATTACTAAGGAAGGAATGAGATAAAAGTGTCTTCTGTAAAAAAATTGGCTAGAATTTAAAGCTTGCCAGCTTTATCAAACTATTTCCTTTTTTGTTAAGTCTGAACCTCTTGCTTATTAAAATTGTTATTTTTAAAAAGTCTTTTCCCTTTCCCCTCTTTTGAAAAGGTATTTCACCACAGGAGTAGACAAAGGTAAAAATAACTGTTAATTATTTGCAGATTAAGTTATTCCAAATATGTTTAATTTCTTTTACTAAACCCTCTAAAAACCTACTAAAGATGCCCCCAAATATTAATTAAATATTTATGTATTTATTGCCCCCAAATATTAAATATATATTTTTTAAAAAAATCCAATCATAATTGTGTTGTGTTTTATTTTGAGCTTGAATTTATTTTTTCTTAGTGTGGGCATAACTACACAATGTCAAGAAAGGAGGAGAGAGTGATCATCATTCAGAAGTGGTCAAGAAATGAATACCACTACATTTGGCAGTCAATAAAGTATGCTTTTACTGAAGACAGTGTTTATAGAGTGCTGAGAACAAAAGCCAGACTACATGACATTGAAAACAATATTAATGGAGAAAAAGTCAAGACAACTGGCATAAGCAGCACACTTTTAGAGTTTGTAGGCCAAGCATATTTTGGAAATTTGGGTAATAGTTGGAGAATCTCTCTCTCTCACTCTCTCTCCAATTATTGCCCACATTTCCAGAATATGGAAAAAGACAGTTATAACTGTTGGAGAACAGCTGCAAAAATATTAACCAGGAATCAGATAAGATGGGATCAAAGAGAATAGTTAGCCAGAGGACAACAGGTTAATCAAGAGGGCAGAAAGATGGGGAAAAGGGTGAGAAATGTTAAAAGGAGAGAAGCTGAATAGATCAGAAAAAGAAAGAAAGATAGTTTAGTTAAAAAGGTAAAGATTCCCTTGAACTCAACAGCTGATAATTTCATGGCAATGTTAAGGTTAGGTGTTGTTTTGTTCTGTTTTGTTTGGATTCCCAGTCTAGCCTACCATCCTGGAATTTCCTCCCAACCAAGTACTAACTGGCAACATTTAGATTTTTGAGATGAAACCCATGTTGCCAATAGTCCATATATTTTGTTGGCTGTCTTCAGCTAAGCTTTATGCAGAAAGTTTTCTTGCACATGACCCACTGGGAGCTGCAATCAAGCTACTTATATGCCCAACTCCGTGCAGTGTGCAGTGGTCTCCAATAGTTACCTGGCTCTAATCCAGGGGAAAGGAAAAGGAAAAAGCTGTAAAAGAAGGAAAAGACTGTTATTCAAACAGTATCCCAGTGTTTTCAGCATCAGTACACATGCATCATCGGACTGAAAGATTTTTTTTGGTTCCTCAAATAAGAAACAGGATATATTTTAGGTGGGGAATCCTGAGTAGGAGATTTAAACTAAGACTAAAGATACAGTGAAAGTAAAGCGTTACTAACACAGAAGGAAGTGCATAGACTGCTTCATAGGAAATCAGCCAGATATATTCTGGAAGTACCAGCATCACCTCAGGCAATCAAAGTCCAGCTGATGTGATCTCCACATCCCTTCCTGCAGAAGCAAAGTCTGGCTCCAGAATGGTTCTTCACAAAACCAAGTATGGCTTCAATATTTCCTGCATTACCACATCATAACAGCACCACAATGAACACATCCTACTTAACCCAATACTGTAGCAGTAAGGACATGACATCTCCTTGTTGACAAACTGTCAGGCTAGGTTAAAAATGATGATGATGATGATGATGATGATGATGATTTTGTTTTGAAGTTAGAACAAAACAGCAGATTCATCAAAACCTTGAATTGTGGAACATGTGTTTTGTTTCAAGCCTGGAACATTTGAAATGGCCATTTCAAGATCAAATGGTTTGAGGTTGGAAGCTTTTACACATCCCTTAACAACATGTGTGCAAATGGTGGGAATGGGAATGAAAATTCCAAGTCCCATTTAAATCCAAGTGATCCTCACCAGGGTAAAAAAAATAAATAAATCCTAACTGTGTGTATAATGTGTACTATATGCACTTGCTGTGAAAAAAGGTGACTGCTGAAAAAAGAGTCAAAAATAAAACTTGATTGGCCACTAGAAGAATAATATGCTGGATCTTTGGACCTGATCTACAGGATATATATTATGGTTATAAAGAAAAATAATCATAATAAAAATCTGCCTAGATTTGTCTCAGAGATGGAAATTATTTATCTGTTTGTTGCTTGTTTATTTATTTAATATAGCATAAGTGACTCTGGGTGGCTTACAATAAAGTAAAAACAATAAAATACATAATATAAAATAAAAATAAAACATAGCAGCCGAACTTTATAAATAATTGTCAGCAAAGCCAAGAGACAGGGTTTATTACACTCCTGGGGCTCTAGGGTTATGCACCTTTTTCAAACTTTTGCATTGGACTTCTAGTAACTTACTTTTATACATGAAGACTTTATACTTAAGATGTCATCATCCTTCAGCATTTTAAATGTTTAGAGTTTATAGCAGTTTCATATTCAATGACCTTTCTTATCTGATGCTGATTGTATGAATGTTCCTTGTTTTTTATTTTGGTCTTCAGTGAGAAGTACTTCATTAAAACTCTTGAAAAGGTTTGAACAAGACAAAATAATGCCCTTCTGTCCTGTGATCCAGACTCTTCAACTTGTAGATTAAAGGAGTGATAGGGATGGTAAAGCCAATTAAGATAAATTTAATCTGTTCAGAAACATGGATACAGTCTCTAGAGCAAAGTTATACAGTAGACTATTGAAGAGAACAGTACTTACAGATCTGAATGCCATGCATCTCTACTACCTGTATTTTGAACAGCAGGTTGCTCTCCAGTTTCCACAACATGAGAAATAGACATAACATGTTAAATTAAGAATTTTCAACATTGATTACTTTGCTGCTTTTTGATGGAGTTACGATCACCTGAGAGATAAGTTTGCATGATTCTCAACTTCATCCAAACGAATCAAGTTCAGGCAATCACTGTCTAATTAGAATTTGTTTTGATCTGTCCATGTTTACATAAAAATCATCTCTAACTGCAGGAGCATAGCCGAACTTCCTAAACCGATAAGAAAATTATAAAAGACTATTTGTCCCAGTCTTTTGAAAGTATTGGGTTAATGTTACAGTAGTATAATAGTGAATGATGATGATGAGAACAATAACAATTATAATTTACTACCTCTGCAATCACAAGTAGCATACCTTAAACATCAGATGCTATGGAGTAAAAATTGGGATGGTTCTTGTCTTCCTGTTCATGGTTTTGAGCTTCCTAATGCAACCAATGGACTATGGTGTGACATAGAATGTACATTAAATGGATCCTGTGGTAGGACAAGTTGACATAGCTGAGAGGGTGTTGTCTTCCCTAAAAGCCTAATGGTTAGATTTTTTTTTTTTTTCTGATGTCAGATGTATGAGGGGAGACATGTAAGCAGCAGGAAGAATTCTAGCTTCCTTGGAACATATGTGGGTAGGCACATTTGCCTTCTAGTATAAGGCTTATGAAGAGCAGGTTTGATAACAGAAATAAGTTTTCCTTTTTAAAAAAATTCTTCATTGTCTACTGGAGATATCATCTTTAGTAGCAGGTGACCAAAGATACCAAGGAAAAGGTAGAATATGATGGAACTGGAAAGAGGATCTCCAGTACAACAGTAACCACAGCAGCAGCTTCTGGATGAAAAGAATGTGTAAGTGAAGGGGCTGAACAGGGCTGAAAAAAGGTCATGAGAAAGACAGCTTCATATTGTAAAGGAACTGAGAAACAGGATCCAAGGCTTAAGGAAGAGAGTTTTCCCCCCTTTCTCCTCCTCCTCAGAAAAGGCCAAGAAAGTAAGAAAGGTAAAGTAAACCCAACCTGCTTTCAGAGGAGAGTTAATGTAAGAAAGTAAATTGATTTAGTAATGGGATTACAAATAGACTAAGGAGAAGTAAGAAAGTCAGGGGCTAAGTTTAGCTAGCACTGGAGTGCAAGCAAGAAAGCTTTGGAGATAATAAAATTGAAAGTAAGTCTTGTAATATTAAGTAAGATAGTATAATCAGAACTCATATGTGTACATTTACAGAATAAAGGTACTGTATTATGAAAGTTGAAGGACATATTATGTATTCTATTTTCACTGTAATAGTAAAAAAGTTGTCCAGATATGTCTACTTCCTACCCTCCAACAGATCCTCTTTTGCTATTATTGAGAATTCTTGTAGTAAGCTACAGTCAAGCAAAATTTGTTAAAACACTAAAATGAACAATAAGATAGCAAGTTTTCCTTGTTTTTTATTTGTTCGTACCAGTGCTAATTTGAGGTCAGCAGTTTCCACTCCATTTTGCAGGCAAAAGCCAATATTATAACTGAACAATTTAAACCACATCTGTTCATGGCAATTTCTGCTGGAAGTGGGTTTTAAATAGTTTTTCAGATGGTTCAGTAAAACATTGTGGTCTTATTAGAAATTCTAGCTGTCAAGTCCAAAAATAACTGCAAAAGATTGGAAAAGTAACCAGTTTAACCAAAGAGACTGTTTGGAGAATGAAGGTATATCATTGAGAATTGAGGCATAAGGCCAGAAATAAGTTTGAGTTTACACTGAAATATCTCCAGATCTTTACATCTTTTGTTTCTCTCTGCTGCTACCTGACTTAATTTCCGATATAGCAAGAAAACCAGAACTGTTTACAACTGTGGCAGAATTAATAATCAGTAAGGTCCATCCTGTTCCTTTCATGATATGTTAACATTAAATTGATTGCTCCATCATATTCATAGATAAATACATACACACACGCATTTTAATACATTTAAATTATAAAGTACTATCTCATAATGTTCAGAAAATTGTGAAATGTGATGACCTTTCTATTAGCATAAAAGTCAAGGATCAGAGATTTCATAGAGGAATGAATAAAGGCTTCTTCGTATATTTTTAGGTGATGTCTTGTCATGCATGTGTAACCCCACCTGATCCATCCAACAATTTAATTTCCAAGAAATACTAGTGAAGGGGAGACATTTCTGAACTGTAACAATAAAAAGCACCTTAGTAAGTAGAATATCTCTGTATGTGCCCAGATTTGTTGCCTTTGTTTTCCACCCTCTGACAGACCTTTGGTCCTTCTTCATGTTTCTTACCAAGAGTTCTTGTGAGACATAATCAAATAAAATCAATAAAACCATAAAACAAATAACAAGATCCATTTCACATGGATTCTTTGAAAGTTAGGAGGATTTGTTTGTTAAATGTTCTGAAGAAGAGGTTTGGTAGAATTCTATTTGAAAGGATACAAGAGGGATACAAGAAGAGTGAAAGGAAAAGACCAGTAATGTTGTCATTAGATAGAATTCATGGGATCCTCAAAAAGACAGAAGTGAGAAGTTTAAAGAACAAAAGGCAGAGTATGAATTAGTATATGGTCATGCTGGAAGCTAGAATGGATTTCAAGGAGAGTAAGGTATGGAGACATTTAATGAATGGTGCTGGTATAAGTTACATTTAGCTTTTCTTTTATGTCATTAATTTCTTTTGCTTACTAGTTCTTACTGTCCTTCAGTGCTTTGAATGGAACTGATTATTCCAAAGGGAAATAGAGTGATGGTGTATACGTGTGTGTAAGCATTTATATGGTGGATTTCCCCCTCCCCCCTCAGTACATAATAAATTGAACTTGTCAGCATTTTGATTTAACTCTATTATTTCTGGACTAACTTTAAAAGATAATATGCAGATAATGTCTTTCTGACCTTTCTGTAACATCTTTATACAGAAGATTCACCACAATATCGATTTGAAAGTGTCATCAGTAAACACACAAGTCATTTGGACTCCTGTGATAGTTATAAAATGGTTTTCACTGAAAGAGCTGGAGTTGACCAATGCATCGAAATGATTTTTTTTTTAAAAAAACCTATCCTTCCCCCATTCCACTGGCCATCAGGAAAATTTAAGCATGAAAAATTCACAACGAAGTTTGATGTCACTTCCCAGCAGCTTGCAAATTCTTATAACCAATCAATATTTCCAGAAAAGAATAATGGAAAGATATCCTTTGGCCAGGATACAACACAGAATCAAGCACAATTTAGCCTTATAAATCAATATGCTTAAACACCTTTAATCCTATATTGGACACAATCCAGTGCCTAATTTCTAATCAGAATAGCTGCTTCATAATTCATCATCTTTGCTGTTATAACTCTCTTACAATATATGTTGGATCCCATTACTGTCTCTATGCACTGTATTTCAGACATGTGATCTTGTTGTAATCCTCATTGTAACCCTGTAAAATAAATAATATTTCCCATGGTCTCAAAATGTCCCATGTTTTTTTTCTCTTTTTTTAATATTCTAATTACATTTCATGGATTTTTTTTTTAATCTCCCAAAGAGAAGAATCTTTTGGTGAAACTCTGATGAACTGGGTGAAATATTCTAGTGTGAACATACTGTACGTGTCTACTCTTGAATTCATGGATGTGCTCTATTTCATTGTCCAGTTCTTTCTCCAATGGTCTTCCTGGCTTCCCGGATTTCAGTTAAATCCCAAGAAATGAGATAAAGAACATGGGTATCCCAGCAAATCACAATTATACTTTGTGCAAATTGGCACATGTGCAATGATATAATTAGGCAAATCCAGCCATTATGTACTTGGGTCCTGATGTCTGATGCAACTTCTTAAATCACATTTTTTAGGTGGAGGGTGGGTCATGATGTGCATGCTTTCTCACTTGATCTCTTGTCCTGCCTCCCTTTGTGGAGTCTCGTAATCATGGATGACCTCTTCGCATGGAGCTTTGTCAGATCAGGTTATATGGACAGCCAGGGAGGCTTCAAGTAAGTGGAGAAGCAGTAGCCTTCAAATTTCTGCATCCCAAGAGTGAAGTAGAAAGTCAGAAGCACTTTTTGAATAAGAAATTTGGGGAAACAAATTAGAAACAAATGATATAGTGTTAGTATTCTGTGCCAAAGATGTTATAGCTGAAAATACTTACTTGCAAAATAAGTTCACGATGGAGGTAAAATGTCAGGTCTGTTGCCTCTCCTCTTTAACATCACTGCACCAAACACTGAGCAGGATGATGGACCACATGACTTCTAAGATAGCCTTCTACTCCTTAATTCTACAAAGCCAACATGAAATACTGAGAAGAAGCAAAAATTGATATCTCACCCCAAGGCCAACAACAATAGAAGCCCCCTCACCTCCATTCTGTGCCCAAGGGAGGAAGACACACAGACACTAGCAGCCTGGTGATTTTCACACTGCTCATGCCATGTTGAATGGAAAGTTGAGACTGGCAAAAGTCATAGCATTTTCATCCCTCTTCCTTTTTCTATCAGCTCACTAGATGTTGCTGCAAAGCTGTCAAGCTAGAGTTTCCCCTTACAGGACCTGAATCTCAGAAGCTAAGTCTTTGGGTGAAGCAAGGCTGCATTTCCTTTTTCTTATAAGAAAATGGAGCCATAACATTAACATTGTTTGGCATAGCTCTCAACCACACTTCAATGGAACAAGAAGTAAAACAGTTCAAATCTGTGCCACTGCTGATTTCATGGGAACATAGCAATCTAGATCTGCTTTCAAACTAGCTTAGAGTCTTCATCAAAAAGTGTTCTTAGCTCCTTCACTTGTTAATAAAATGCTTTTTAGACTGCTCCTACAATCAGACAATCAAGAAAACCTCCCCTCCCCACCACTAAAGAATTTCTTATCGTTCTGAATAGTAAGCAAATGGAAAGTTTTTTTCTGAATGTGGGCTGGCTATATTTCACCAAAAGGGGGGGAAATCAATTTATGAAAGGCATTCCCCATTGGTACACTTCAAATGTGCTTGCACACAGATATTATTGGACCAGAAGAATTACATTTATCTTTTTTAGTTATCCTCTGCTGCTATGTGATGTTTACTTATTTATAAAATATTCACATTGCAAAAGCATAATGATTAATACTGATATGGTTTCAAAAGATGGGCAAATAGGATGCAGTACATTCTTGCATTTTTGGCACCGGCCCTTAGAAATGTGAGATCCTGACCTCCGTCCAAAGAGGGGACATGACTGTGGGTCCTGAGTCCCTATTAACATTTGGTTGCATTTTACTTGGAATTGTTTAGCTTGTTATTGTACACTGCCTGGAATTGCAAAGTTTGAATTGGGTGGCCCTATGCATTCTATAAATAAATTGTATATATTTTATGTAATATATTTTCCAACTGTAGAAGGTTATTTAATAGCACAATAGTAGATCACAGGGGAACAATATACTTTAACAATACATTATTACTATACATGTAGTTACAAAGTTGTTTGTTTGTTTGTTTGGATAAAGTTCATTTATGGCATGGAACATCACTACTTATAGAATGCAAGACAGGGATATTCCACAGCATCAGTGGTGGGATGGGGTCAGCAAGATGGGAGAAGTTCCTGGAGTGTATGCAATGCTTCACCACCTATCTTGCTGATTCACTCCACCCCCATTGATGCTGCTGTGTATGTATGTATGTGTGTGTGTGTGTGTGTGTGTGTGTATGTATGTGTGTGTGTGTGTATATGTATATGTGTGTGTGTGTGTGTGTGTATATATATATATATAAAGAGAGAGAGAGAGAGAGAGAGAGAGAGAGAGTTGTTTTGCAAAACGACTAATTCTATGGACAGTTAAAGGCGGGGGGGGGAGGGGGGAAGAGACTTACCTGGTAGTTGTTGCTTTTGAACTTAGGATAGACATAAAGAAAATTCTTAATAGAACCGATATTTAAAAAAAACAAAAAAACACCTGGTGTCCCTTCCCCAAAACAGCATCTTCCTCTTCAAATCCTCTTATAACATAAAACTTACTACCAGTGCTGAGACTGGAAAAGAACAAAGAGAATCTTCATTTGATAGGAAAATGGCTGCACTGGACAACAATTAAAAGCTATCCCCAGCTCTGAAGCAAGATATTTCTTGCTGTAAGCGACAAGATTCATGGTTTATATAGTCTGATTCAATGACAAGCAAAATGCCAAAGAAGTTAATCATCCATTTACCTACAGGATCATGACAGTGATTGCCAACAGTGATGGGGGAAACACTTTTGCGTGACACGTTTGCAATGTTTATGGCAACAGTGGCCATATTTATCCTTCAACATCCCTGCTTGGTTGTTTGGCACAGGATAAATATGCCAAGACAGTACACTGCTATTTCAACAAGGTCATGCAATATCTTCCTGCAGAGGCTTTTTATTTTTCTTTTTATGTTTGCCTTGGCAGAGTGATTTGAGGAGGCAAGACATTTTTCGTTCCCCCCCACCCCGCTTTTGGTGGGCTATATGGAAACAGAACTGTACCTGTCACAGGTTGTCAGATGTTATTGAATGTACAATGATGTTATTCTCTACACAAGACACTGCTGGGGCATAGTGCTTGCTTTGAGGACATTCTCCAATCAGCAAGATCCCTGGCACACATTTCCCCCATGGTAATTACATTCCAGTAGATGTGATGGCTTTCCAGTATAGTAACCAAGGTTCCTAGACTTCTCCATGATGCCATGTTGGCAATGGCTGCTTTATGATACTCAAATATTTCTGGAAGGTGGTTGAAAGTTACAGTTAACCAGTGCTGGCAATGTTCCTTTCACATAGCATACTGATCAAGTTGTTGGATGGGACTTAGGAGACCCAGGTTCAAGGTACCCTATTTTTTGGGTGACTTTGGATAGGCAGCCTAAAGAATTTCACAAGGTCATTATAGGGACAGTGAAGATATGCTGCCTTGAGCTTTCAGAGGAAAGGCAGGATATCCATTCAATAATTAGCAACCAACCAACCAACCAACCAACCAATCAATTGTTGTCTTTCACATAGATCAGAACTGCATAAGTAAACCTGGCCTAAAGCTGGAGATTTTTCCCTCCTCCCAATCTAGATAGTTCTGATAATATCAGCGGTGGAAGTTAAGAGATAGAGACTATATCTCTTCTTCAAGAGCCATTATACATATTATCAGGCAGGCTCAAGACAAAGCTGCTTTTGTAGTCAACTCAAGCTGGATCCCTTGCAGACATGGCTTTAGCAAGAGAGGACTTGGGAGGAGTTTGGGGCAGGATAGGCTGGTCTGGTGGAGCAAATTAAGTCTACAGGCTGGAAATTCCTCATCCTTCATACAGGTCTTACACACATACATAACAAGTCTTAAACTTGTTGACTCAGAATCTGCCATTTTCTCCACAAATCACCTTTCTTAAAGACAGTTTCTTTCATTTTCCAGGCCATCACTTTCTGATTCTTAATTTAATAAATGAGGGTGTTTGTGGTTGTATATGTTATATGCTTGTAAATCTATTTCTCCATTAAAAAGAGACCTGTTTCAAAACTATAAAACTATTATTCAGGATTCCAGATGGCCAAATGAGTTTTATTTCAGCATATTCATTTCTGACCTGATTTTACACAGATACAGACACACATACACACACTCCACTCCTTCTTGGCATGCTTCTGATGAGATATTAGAATGTTTGCAAGTTTCTTCTCTCCCTCAATCATGAAATAATTTCTTCCTGAGGCTGCTGGTTTGTGTGACATGTTTGGTGATAGAAACAGTGCCTTGAAGATCAGTAGTCGCATATGCAAGTGGGGTTTATTTTTGGACTTCTCCAGTGGAGGTCCTCTCCACCCAAAACTAACATTTGATTTCATAACTTGATGTGTCTGCAAATGTCCCTAATACCTCCTTGTCCTTAAAGGACATCCATACCAATTCCATGGCTCCCTGCAAATTTGGGGGCAGCTTAGCTATATATACATAGGAGTCTACAGGAGGGGCAAAGGATGAAGTGACAATTCATGTATTACAATATTGCAGCACACATTCTGTTCCTTGTGTACTTTCATGAATATCTCAACATAAGTGTGAAAGAGCAGAGCTTATGTTGTGATGTCATCATGCACATTTCATTGTTTTGGTGTTGTTATGTTTAGATAGATAGATAGATAGATAGATAGATAGATAGATAGATAGATAGACAGACAGACAGACAGACAGACAGACAGACAGACAGACAGGACCAGCTGAAGAGGATGGAAAACATTTTCCATGTTTATTTAGAAGGAAAACATGAACTCTGGGATTTTAGCAAGCAGTGGCATCTCCTGCAGTATGAAAAGCTCAGGTTGTCCAGTTATTGGCCTTGCAAGCTTTACCAGTTAGTTGCCCTTTTACATATTTCCTCAGCATAAGAGTTCAAAGTAACTTTCTGTTAAACATTGGAAAAGTTCAGCCTTCTCATACAAAATCCAGAGTTCTGAGCAGCAAATGTCAGCAGCCCAAACTCTACAAAGCAATTTTCCTCTCCTTTCCTTTCCTTTCCTTTCCTTTCCTTTCCTTTCCTTTCCTTTCCTTTCCTTTCCTTTCCTTTCCTTTCCTTTCCTTTCCTTTCCTTTCCTTTCCTTTCCTTTCATTTCCTTTCCTTTCCTTTCCTTTCCTTTCCTTTCCTTTCCTTTCCTTTCCCTCCCTCAATGCAATATCCCCTTGAGTACAATTAAAGAATTCATGCCAAGGTACCACATTTTTATCACAGGTCAGATATTATCCTGAGGCACATAAATCCTGAATTCACATATTAACAAATTTGCTTCAGGTCAGTTTACAAGAGCAGAAATGCCCAGATGCATTAAGAATTTGGCAAACTCCTTTGGTAGGGCAGAAAATATATGTATAAGTTAAATATGATGTTTTCCCAGATCATTTACAGGAAAAGAAGGGACATTCAATCCAAGTCTGACAATAAATCCAGCTATTTTGATGCATTTTGTTCTCTTTCTTAAAGTTTGGGTTTCTTTCTTTTCTTTCTTTCTTTCTTTCTTTCTTTCTTTCTTTCTTTCTTTCTTTCTTTCTTTCTTTCTTTCTTTTTCTCACATCACTGGCAGGACGCAAAGAACAGAATCAGAATACAACACTGAGATATTCAGAGACAGAGTGCATAAAGGAATATTCCCTTAAAAGTCAGATAATCAAACTCATAAGATTTTTGGTGAGAATGCCAAAACCTCATCAGATGTTCTTTGTCAATTCTATGAAATAGTCATCATTCTATTACATTGTTTTTTTACTGCAAATGTTCAAACCAGTTGTTGACCCTGAACCACTCTAAAAGGTTTGGATAACAGCCCCATATTATTCTAAAAGTCTAAATTAAAATTAGGACCTACGTTGCCTAAGTCTAGCTTCTGTGGCTATGCTGGGGCGGGGGGGGAGGGATACTATTTTTGCCACTTCTAATTGTTGGAACTCCAGTAAATCTCCAGAGAAGGTAAGTTTTGTAAATGGGCCATAGCCACTAAAATTACTCGTCAGCATTCAGACAGGATTAAAAAGCATTTTATCACAAATAAAGATCCCAACAATTAAAGCTATCCATGAATGCAATAGTTAAAAAATGTATCCTTGGAAAAAAACTGGAGATATTTGACAGGATATTCTAAAGTATTTGAGGCTCAAGTTATTTCAGGCTTTATAGGTCAAGGCAAAATTAGAATGATGTGTTAGTCCAAAATCTAGAGCACGTATATAAAGAAACAGATGATGGGCCCACCATGAAGTATGGTGAGTGATTTGCTTATACTGCAACACCTCCATTTTTCAGTATTCACTGAGAACAGGTCCCTTTCAGTTCTGCAGTTGACAAGGAAGGATTTCAGACTCCCAATCTCTGTCCATGTTTTTGCCGTTCTTCCAGCTGTAAACATTTTCTTTGAGAAGGAAGTATTAACTTTGTCTCTTTAAAAAATGAATTTTACCAAATGGATTATATTAAGAAATTCTATTATGACCTTAAATTTCTAAAACTCTAAAGGTTTTACATTGAGCTTTCATTATGGAAAAAGCTGAGAGATGCAATGAGAAGACAATTTAACTAATAGTACTTTTAAAAAAAATTCCTATCTAAATATTTTTAAAAATTTTGATGAGAAATTAGAGAAACCTCTGAAGTTATACTCAAGTTAGCCTGGGAAACTTCACTAATCTTCTCCCATGCAGGTCATACTCCATAGGCACTAAAGAGGTACAAGAGAAGAAGGAAATATAACTCCTTTTTTTCCATTCAAATGCTGAATCCTTTAATCTTACTTCCATCCTTCACAGGGAGGAACAATAGAAGGTCTTGATGGGAGATCAGTTATTGGAGACAAGAATCAATGTCAGATATAAAAAGCTGATAATTTTTCTCTAGTTTGTACTTTAATCTGAGTTGATTTACAGAGGTATGCGTAGCTTGTGTGTTATTTTGTGGTGGGCTTTACAAACTGTGATTATTTATTTATTTTGGGTTCCAAGCCCCAGGAGAATCCTTTTGGCACCTTTATTTGATGTACCATTTATTGCTTTTATTTCTTTAACAGTGTTGAAAAAAATATTCATCTTGTTATTCATCATTTGACAAGCTAATGTTATGCGTTGACAGCAGAGGAACATAGAATATTTTCTTAGCAAGGGTGACCAAATATTTCAAGCTCTTAGTTAATGAATTCTGTTATGCTGTTTTTGGAGAAGTATCATTTCACTTGTGGGGGAGTAATGGCAGATTGAAGATGGCTTCTTTTTTGCAGAGCCGACAACTGCAGCAGTTAGAGGAGCTGGCAAAAGGTCCAGCTCTTCAGAACATCTCCAGACAAAGGAGATGACTGGATCACCCACAAGTACTCCTTACAGAGGCTCCCTATGAAGAGATCACATTATAGTGATCTCCAGTGGGAAACATTGAGCCCAAGCCATGGCTCAGAGCCTTCAAAAGGACACTAGATTGCGTTCACTTCCTCTTTTAATTACCATCAGGAACTACTCATTACTGATTTACTTGGACATTAAAAACCCTCTGAAAGGCAAGTTGCTGTACACTGGGAGAATTTCCTTCTATCCTGGAAGAAAGAAGATTTAAATAAGTTTAAAGATTAAAAAGAAAAATCTTAACTTTTGGAAACAGTGAAAGGGAGTTAAGGGGCCAGATGGATTTGAAAGAATAGTTGTTGTTGTTTTTTAATGGACTGTTTTAAATTTTATAAAAATACAGCAGATACTTTGGACTTAATTGTCAGAGAACCTATTCTGGGAAAGTTTTGGCTCTGAAAATAAACAAAAGATAAGACTGGGCTTTGAAGGTTAACTATTTTTTTTTTAATGTAAGGACAAATCTTTTATTTCCTATTTGTTAGAGAAAATTAGGAGTATGTATTGGATCTAGTTTAAATATATATATATGTTATGATTTTGATATTCTTTATGCTTATGTTGATTTAATTGCTTAAGTTTAAAACATATGGGTTATTATTACAGGTACTTTTAATGCTTTTGCTGTGTAAGACTGATCGATGCATTTTTAAAAAATAATTTGGTTATTGTTTAGTGATGAGAAATGGGAAGAATTGCTTTTTCTGTAATATCAGAGAAGGTGTTAAGTTACTGTAAATGCTTATACATCTGGAGGGAGGGGGGAGTCACTTTTTATATGTCTTTCTTTCCCCTTTCCTTGTTCTCTTTCTTTTTGTTTGTATATCTTTTCTAATTATCTATTAGCTTTTAATTATGTAAAATTCTAATACAAATATTATGAAAAAAAAAGAGAAGTATCATTTCTTAGCATATACTTCACCAAGTTCCATGCAATCTTAATTGTTAATCTCAAAATACAGATAACCTTAAAACAATGATTAAAATTACCCTCCTTCATATAATTCAAAGGAGTGTGTGTGTGTGTGTGTGTGTGTGTGTGTATCCATCATTTTTTTTCTGTGAATGTTCACTGAACTATTTTTTTTCCTAATCTTATTCTGTGGGTAGCTGAAACCTGAGTTGTTACTATTTTTAAATAGATGGGACCATCTTTAAATATTCCTTTGTTATCCAGACTAAGCTTCAAATGACCAGTCCGCAATTGCTCAGATCTTTTAGCTGACAGTTGCACCCTGTTTTTGCACTTATTTTTTGAATAATCTTTCAATCTTGAGGTCTGGTTGTAAGTCAACACACATCCCTAGTCATTCTCTCCTGTCTGTAATTCTTTTTATGTCATGTCTTACAATGAGCAGTTTCTATCAGGCACCTCAATCTGATGTTATTGATGTCACACAGAGCTTAAGTCCAAATCTTAAACCAGTCACAAAAAAACAGCATGACTCTCACACCCAAGGATTTGTTTATTGTTTTATAAGAAAAGTTAGGGATAATTCTTGTCACATAAACTACTGAAGTACAAATGCATGAAACTACCCTGTAAACAAACTAAGGGTGCCAGATCTGAAGCTTCATAAATATCCTGATCCATTACAGGACAGTTCAAAGTTAGATCAATCTAATTTGCCTTCCTAAAGTCTATAATGGAAAACAGAGAAATTGCTGGGTTCTGTTTGCTTATTTTTCAGATAACAGAATGAGTTTTCTAGGACAGTTCAAGTTTTATGCAAGGATAAAATGTGCAAAGGGTATAGAAACTGGGGGGAGGAGAATGAGCTACCCTTAAGGTAGAGTACTGTTGCTCAGGTGTGGTGGAAGATGCTTTGTTTTATTCATACTGAAGTAGGGTTAGCTACAAAGCCAGTTGCATTCTGTATATGGGTAGGAATTCCATCAAAATAGTTAGAGCCAGCCCTGAAATCTTAACATAAATCCATCCATCAATCTCAGTATTTTCCCTTGACGGAACACTTGATTCTAGCAAGAAGCAAAATAGATCAGAAGACATTTTCAGTGCAACAAATTATATTAAAAGTTTTGTGACCCCTAATTCACTTCATCAGACACATGGAATGGCTAAACGGATGCAACTGAAGAGACGAACTGTAGCTCACAAAAGTTTATGCCCTTTAATAAAATGTGTTGGTCTGAGAAGGTACTACAAGATTCCTTCTAATTTTTGGCTACTATAGATTAACATGGCTCTGCTTCTATGTGTCAAACAAAATAGATCCTGGCCATTTTTGGTTTAAGATACCACAGTTACTTGGAAATATATGTGTGTATATATTTTGGTTGGTTTTGCTTTGATTTAATGGGCAATGTTGGTAGTATTTACTTTGACTCCAATGCACAATTGGAGAAGACTATGTACAGGCCACTGAAGAAATAGTTTCATGGCAAAAGAATGCAATAAACAAACAAACAAACACATAATACAATCATTTAAATGCATAAAAGGCCATATAACATGGCATTTTTATCCATGCTGATAATTATGTAATGACTCAGCATGCTATGGCAGGAGAAGGCAATCTGCACGCTCTTAAAAATTTGGTAGGTAATGAACTGAAAGAAATGTTTAACATTTCTGATGAGAAGGGGATGGACACCACTGTATGAAGTAGAATGTGGGCAAGAAAATGGTTCTGAACACAAGGAGGGAACAGATTAAAAAATAAAAATTATTTGTTTCACAAGACTTAATCTTCAATATTTGCAAGAAGAAATTCACAACAGGCCATTCTGGATGGAGAGAGACCTAATAATGTGCTTATTACTTTTTTTAAAAAGAAAAAAAATCTAATTATAACCTTGATTACGCTGCAGTTAAAGTCCGAATCACTAAATTGATCTGATGATTTGTGCTCTCTTTGGGTGTCAATATCATGTAATGAAAGCACAAGGATTAATGAGCTTTGGAAGACTGAAACAAATTCATCAATCTCATTAGGAAGCCTAAACAAAAAAGAATAAAATGGGAAAATTGCTTTTTTATTACTTCATAAAACAAGCACAATTTCTATTCCAAAATTAAAATTTCTTTCTGAAACCTCATAATATTGGCTTAATAAACATGTGTCTTGTATGAAAGCATTGACTTTTTATTTTAATTCTCAGTTCAATGATTCCCACTCTCCCTATCCGTTCTCTAAATAAAGCCATAACATTTGCAGATCTTTCAACCCCTTTCCAAAGTTTTGTTCTGATATAAAAAGATTTGTTAATACCTAGGTAACAGGTATCCACACCTACACACATCCTGGGTGGTGTCTACAACCTCAGCAGCTGGAGTCATCACAACACTGGGGAACAAAGTATAACCAGTTGTGGAAAAAAGAGAATCTGGAGAACAAAAGAAGAATAAATAAAAACTGAATGTGGTTTATTTAAAACATTTATTTAGAATGTGGTTTATTTATTTAACTGAGAAGACAAAACTGCCACCAAAATCTGAGGTAAGGTAATAGGATTATTATTATAGGAATATCCAATTAATCACTTAATTTTAAAATAGTTTTTCTTTTCCACTCCTCCCAACATCAGTTTAATATAAACCAAAATAGTAGTACTGGTAGTAGCAGTCACCAAATTCCTTTATGTAAGAGTAAGAAAACTACTTATACAATAATAAACTGTAGTACTAGTCATATAGTTTTAAGTACTATTATCAGCCATCACATTAAGTGTGGCATTAAATAATGAACATCGTTAAATAAAAAGTTCTCTAGGCTAGGCATATATCACAACCAATTTAGATTTAATGCTTTTAATTCTGCCCCATGAGTGCTAGACATATGATTTGGTTACTTTGTGGCCTTTTCCTTGTAGACTTCCTCAGTCCTCCTAGCCCATCCCTACTTTCTGTCTACAAGATGTCTATGGAAGAACTTTAGATGCCACTTGCACACAATTCTGGTTGGATGATCTAGATGAGTGGTTCTTAAACTGCTTGACCCAATTATAGTACCCCTTTTCCTGGTCTTGAATAATATCATTATTCCCCTTGACCCAAAAACCCTTCCCAGACACACACTGTTGTTTGAACAAGGGTCTCTGCAGCAGCAGTCCCAAGCTGGATCCTCAGCTCACAAACAAGCAATTACAAATTGCTCCATTACCCCAGGATGTGCCCAAATTATCGCCTTGGTGGGTAATTGCCCCCAGTTTAAGAAGCACTGATCTAGGTGCTTAGGTGTCTGCAAGAGAATGTATTCATCATGATGATGTGCAAAGAACTGAAAGGAAAATGCTTGAGAGTTCTAAAAAGGCCATAAGAGTTAAGGAACTATAATGAGATACCTTGAAGTTGGTTTGAATCCTAAGCATCTTGACAATTATTTTTAGAAGCCAATTCCATATGCACAGCCTGGAATCTTAGCCATGCAATCCACATTTTTCTTGTTACCTTTCTGCCTTTAGGTGCTCAACACCATTCTTTTATCAGAGTTGCCCTTTGCCATCACATAGATTGAGGAAGAAGCTATATGTATACAGTAGATCGCATTGGTGTTTATTAAGCAGCTTGGAGAAGCTAGATGGCAAAAGCAAAGCAATACAAATACGAATATGCATTCTGGATGGCAGTTGAAGTGTTTAAACAAAATCATTTTGGGGAAAATGATAAGGCAGCCATTATACATTGTTCAGGATTCCTCTTCCTCTGATGAGGCATCTCCATGAAGTCAGCTATGAGACTATTTTGTTGTTTACTGAATCTTTGCTTAATCTGTGATTCAATTTCTAAGATATATTTTTTTTAGAAGAAAAAGAAAAGGCAAGCAGAGAATCATCATCATCATCATCGTCGTCATCAAAACCTACTGTGTCAAATATTAAAGCAAGTATCAGCAAATCAGGTCAAAATGACTGCTCAGTAAATAACCTGGTAACTACATTTAGCAAGCAAAAGTTCCAGATGGCTGGTTATGAGCACGATCTTCCACAAATGTTCTTTGTAATCATTCAGAGTATACAACATTGTTGGGAGGGAAGTGATTTCTATGGGACAGTAACGGCATGAATGGTAAGAAAATTTCTGAGATGTACGCATTGCAAAAACTTCCATATAACACTAAGTTGTACTACCCAGATGTGCTCCAGTACTATCACAGTATGGCTTTTAAACATCACGTTTTATTCCAATAAATTAGACATGTATTTTTTTCTTTCTAATTTGCACCATCAATAGTTTTCATTTTAAGAGTATGGTTTAGAAGCTGCTTATCTGGATACCACACTGTGAAAGTATTCATGTCTAACTTGGCATGACAAAATTCACAGATACAGTACAGGTAGTCCTCGTTTAGTGATTGCCCCATTTAATGACCGTTTGCAGTTACGATGGCGATGAAAAAGTAACATTACAATCAATTCTCGCATTTATGGCCTTTGCTGGTCTGTAAAGCAAAAGAAAGCTGAAGTAAGATTGTAAAATCATGACATTTCACTTAGTGACCACTTTGCTTAATGACCGAGTTGCCAGTCCCAATTGTGGTCACTAAACAAGGATTACCTGTATCTCTTTCTTCTTGATATTATTGTTGCTGTTATCATTTTCATCATCATCATCATCATCATCATCATTATCATCACCATCATCAAAAATGGGACAAAGAATATATTAATCACCACTGGAAAATAGTATGTATGTATGAATGTATGTATTTATTTTAGCACAGATAGTCTGGGACAAATGTTACTCTTAATAGAGAACTATGTTCTGTGTAATAGGACTTCTGTTAGGCTCTCAGTGAACTTACTAAAACAGTCTTTGCAAACATTATTTGCAAAATATATGTATTGTCAACCAAAAGCCTGACTCCAGAGTTCCTTTTGGCTCCGACTTTCCAGCCATTTCTAGTCCTACAGCTGCAGTCTCATCACTGAATCTAAAACTATTCATTACACATACTTATTTAAAAAAAAAAAATCATGCTTTTCTCCATGTTGTTCCCACTCCATAGAAATAGAGTTGAAAGAGGCCATTTAAGCTACCAGGTCCAACCCTCTACTCCAGTGTTTCTCATCCTTGGCAACTTTAAGATATGTGGACTTCAACTTCCAGAATTTCCCAGCCAGCAAGCTGGGGAAACACTGCTCTATTGAGTGCCCTCTGGAATAAGATAAATAGGTACTGACCTTCCTCTATGACAGTGTTCCTCAACCTTGGCAGCTTGAAGATGTGTGGACTTCAAGCTGCCAAGGTTGAGGAACACTGCTCTATGAGACAGTGTTTCAGGAATTTAATAAATTAGTTGTTTCTCAGAGCTAAACATATCCACTTTCAATCTCTCTTTATAGGTTTTCATTTTAGTTCCTGATCATCCTTGTTCCTCTCTTCTACATCTCTTCCAGTTACTTCTGGAAGTGTGTTGCCCAGAAGTACAGATAGTACTCATTGAGGACGCCTGAATAAAATAGAACAGGAAACATTTATGGTGATGCACTTCCTGAAAGAGCTTTCTCCCCATTGCTATGATCCACCCCCCAGAAGATGCTTAATGAAAGTAAGAACTTTGGGGATCTTTAGAATCTGGAGAGACAATTTCAGTTGGAAAATTGCAAAGAAAAGGAAAGAATTGATCCCCTATTTTCCCAAGCACCAATCTCTCAGCTTTGTTTAGGCAATTATATAGCATCCCTCCATTATCCATCCATCCATCCATCCATCCATCCATCCATCCATCCATCCATCCATCCATCCAGCTATCTATCTATCTATCTATCTATCTATCTATCTATCTATCTATCTATCTATCTATCTATCTATCTATCTATCTATCATATATCTATTTTAGTGGCCAGTAAAAGTATACTATTTCAAAGCTGCAATTGCTACATTGTATAGTTAGACAGTAATATAGCTTTATTTGGATTTTACCCTTCCTGTCATGTGAGCCAGCTTCAAAATATCTTCTTGCTGTTCATGGCTGGTTTAATTTAAAATGGAGAAATGATACTATAATTTCTTATGGCATCAAGCAACCCTGGCTTTTTACACTCATGTTAACTGAGCTTTCTCGGTTTATAACCTCAACTTGCTTTGGATGTTCTTTCCAGAAAGTGTGACTTATTTAAGCTGCATCTGGTGGCACATTCATACTGTTACTGGAATATGTGTTTTGCTCGGCGAGAAGATACAGCCAAGATTGGTTAGTTGTTTTCTTCCCCTCTCCCCTGCATAGAAAAAGAGAGGTCCCTGTCTGGCCTTCTGTACAGCAGCATGCAAACAAGATGAAACTTTTCCTGGAATAGAAAAATGTTTATTCCTTTGAAAAATGCATAGGGTGAAAAACTTTACATGTAGCTATTGTACATCTCAGCTATCTCTGGTTTAAGGCAAATGTACCCTTTGTTTTATGGACTGTGTCATTCCCACTGTCTCCTGGTGCTATTGTTTGTCATGGATTGCTTACAAGCTGACTGCCTGGAGAATACACACTCATGTCACACAGGTTTAAATAACCTAAAGTGCTGCTTCTGCTCTAATATATATTCCCAAGAGGGTGTAACAAGTGACCATCCAATCTATCTCTTTCATTCCATGGCTGTCGTAAATCTTCTGTTTTCAGATATGAGATAAAACGCCTATTTGCTATTTGTACCCTGTCATGAAAACAAGTGAGTTTAAGATGGTTGATAAAATTCTCTGCGTCAGGGCAGAAAGAAGGAAATAATGGGATTTTATTTTAAAGATTCCCTGAATATTCCCCAGGTTTCCCCCCTCCCCCCATCTTTGAGCTTACTCTAATAAATTTACTGTATTTATCTGAAAGGAAGATTTCCCAAATAATTTACCTTTTAAACCAGAGGTTTGTTTTACATTGGCTATAAATGGAGATAACTGATTATTTTCAGTTTAATCTCGCTTTTAGGGAAAGGATTGCCTTAAATTCAAGGTTAACATTCTGTCTGGTCAATATGGTAGAAATATTTATTATTAATTGTAGTAATAATAGCAGCAGCAGTAGGAAAAGAGATGGGATTGTGGAGTAAGGAAAACAGCAGTGAGCCATTTTGATACCTTTGCCTTTCCTCAGTTCACAGGCTAAATCTTATTATGGCCAAAACCTGGCTCACCTAAAGCAACCAAATCACTTTAAAGATACAATATAATTTTATACATGTACAATCAATAAATGGTATATATACTGGGCTCCCAGCAAAGCTGAGCAGCCCTGGTCAAAAGCAGAACCAGAGCTTACAGACATTTGGCCTACTACATTGCAAACACAAGACAAAGGAGAAAGGCAAACACAGTGGAAATTACAGTGTGACATTGGAATGTTCTAGAACAGGATTCCTCAACCTCAGCAACTTTAAGAAGGGTGGACTTCAATGCTGGCTAGGGAATTCTGGGAGTTGAAGTCCACCCTTCTTAAAGTTGCTGAGGTTGAGGAACCCTCTTCTAGATAAACCCATCCATGTGATCTTAGTATTATTTATCCCTTCCTACTAGGTCAGCATGGCAGCCATACTGTCTTTGACATATGGTCAGTGAATAGAAACAATTTGGTTTACTGGACCACAGGTTCCTGACTGATCCTTCTCTCTGTCACCCCTCAGGGTCAAGTCAGGAATGGTTTTTTTACAAGGGCACTTTAAGCAGTTCATATTGTAGAGATAGGGGTGGGGCATAGGTTTGGTAGTTAAGGCAGTGCATGTATGGGGGAGGGAATCTTTTAGCACCACAATGTGGTCCCTTGTCATAAAAACAAAACAAAATAAAACTATGCTCTCCTGCTCTAAATGAAGGTGTTGAAAGTCCATCGCTCACTTTCCTCCTGTAACACATAAAGCTGTTAATGATTAGATCACATAGGAACAATTTGATCACACATGAATATAGGAAACTATTCCTTGATCCACTTGCAAGCCATTTTGTTGTTAGCTAGTGACAGCATTCCATAACTTCAGCTGGATTTTTTTTTTCCAGCTCAATTTAAAGTCAGTGGAGATTAATCCTGTGATACTAAGCATGTGCTTTAGGACTATGCTAATTGGGGAAGAGAAACATAATATGTTCACAACTACAGTTGGGCTACCTGTAATGGCTGCCCATAGTGTGGCTGTATACTTGCTTCAGCAAAGCTGCAGGGTGTTTGTTTCCAAACAAGTCTCCTGAAGTCACGCCTTGCCAACATTTTTGTGGGATATTTATCCAGAACATTTTGTCAAAGTTTGAAGACAGGACAAGAGATAAACACTGTGTTATTCTTCATCTCTGTCACATCCCTAGATTATTGCTTCATTCTTGGTGTAGCTGCCTCCTATATTATTGTTGAAGAGCACGAAGGATACAATAGCACTGCGATATAATCTTTCCCTGAAAGCTGTATTTTAGACTCATTGGCATAAATTCAATACAGATGATTGGAATGATTCTACAGATTCATTTTATAAAGATGATTGCAGTTATTAGAAGGGCTATTGCAATGAAGTTTAATGATTGCAGCTATCACTAAGAGCATCATGCATTTTTTGCTTTTAAAGACAAAGTCATTTAACGAAACCGAAACATACTGTCAGTGTTGTCTCAAAGTCAAAAAACATCTTTTTCTCACACACAGCTTTTCCCAATAATGAAAGTTTCTAAAGCTATGTGTATGTCAAATGTTAAATCTCTAAGTTATATTTCATACAAGTACTGTTAACTATTTTGATTCTTGACTGCATGTATAACAATATTTGGGCCTCACATATTCAAACAGACATAAGAGCTTCTGAAAAGTAATGTTAATCAGACACAATGAGGCACTTGATCTATCAATAGCTCCAACTCCACTTCCAGAAGGAAGGACAGCCAGTTTGGTGTAGTAGTTAAAGGCACCAGGCTAGAAATTGGGAAACCGTAACTTCTGTTCCTGCATTAGGCATGAAACCAACTGGATGACCTTGAGACAGTCATTCCATCTCAGGTCTTAGAAGAAACCAATAGCAAACCGCTTCTGAAAAATTTGCCAAGGAAACTGCAAGAACTTGTCCAGGCAATTGCTGGGAGTCAACACTGACTCAAAGGCGGGAGAGGGAGAGGGAGAGGGAGATCATTTATTTTCTATTTATTAATAGATGTAATTTTGTAATTTTAATTGATTTTAACTGTTTTGTAAACCATCCAGAGTCATTCAATGAGATGGGCAGTGACAGATTTGATATATAAATAAATAAAAATAAAAAATCAAGTCAGTGTTGACTCTTAGTAACCACAGAGATAACTTTTCTCCATGATAATCTGTCCCTAATCTGGTCTTTCAGGTTTTCCAATGGTACACTCACATCACCTTGGCTCAAAACTCACACATTTTCAAGTACCAAAATTTTAGTTAATCTTTGATTATCTCAATTTTAGGATCTCACTTGTATGAAAGTTTAGTGATCTCACAAGGTTTCGGAGGGTTTTTTTTTTTTAATTGAAACATTAAATTAGATTTAATTTAATGGTTCCATGAACATCTACAGGGGAGGGGCCTCATATTCCATGATGCACTCAGTTATCCTGTTATGAATTCCTGGCTTCTGCGGTGGCCCTTAATAGCTTTTGAATGATCAGGTGGTCTGCATACAGGAAAAGGATGGGAAGTATTGTTTTATACCATTTTTTTTCTTTTTTGGAGTGGCTTTAGGAAATTAATAATTAATCATAAGTATGTTAGGTGCTATTACAGTATATTGAAACTGAAGTGGTTGTATCCACTGAGAAGTTTTAGTAGCATGAGAATGACTTCTGTCCAAAAAATTCATTTCACTGTAAATCATGGTTTCTGTTTGAAGGTCATTGTCACAACCAAAGTATTTTCTCAGAGTTCTAGGTAAGGACAAAGCTCACTTCTAAATGTTATGTATCCTTGGAATCACCACCTGTATCTCATAATAAAGATGCTTCTTGCCAGTGTGCAAGAAAGAGATTGTACCCTACCCCTACATACCCCAGGCAATCAATATTTAGTGTCTAGAATCATTAGAACCCAGCAGTTGTTCAGGACACTTAAACTTTCTTTTTTTCCTTTAGGTTCTTGCAAATGGTGGGTCATCTTTTTGGGTTATTATTTCTTTTTCCATAGCTCATCTCTTCATAGCAAGAAGAATCCTGAATATATGCATACTGCTTGCATAAGAATGAGACTTACATGAGATTATTTCTCTCCCCTCATTCCTGTTTCAATATTCCTTGAATATCTGCATGTATTATCTCAGTGTAGGTAATTTATTCACTCTGTATGTCAGGGAGCTTCCTGAACCATGTTCAGGAGAAATCTGAAGTCGCTATGATTTACAGAAGCATGAAACACCCTAGATTAATAAAAAGACACTTCAGCTTCTCCTAGCTGGCCTTGCATGTTGTTAAAAAAAAAAAAAAAAAAGCTGAAGCTTTGGGGATCCTTGGGGAACACAGTGGCAGATAAAAATGAGATAACAATATATGATTACTGTCATTGCAGTTGGGAAGAAGAAGAAACCACTGCTTTGAGGATTTTTTTTAATTTTTATTTTTTGGTCTTTTTTAAGGCCAGAATTTGATTACAAAAGTTTACAACACAGCAGCCAGTTTGGGAACTCATCACAACAAATATAGCAGAACAGTATCCAACAAAGTCTACGTAACTAGACAAACTCAAGCTAGTAGGCCACCTGGTCCCATACACAGCTGATCTTATTTTCTTGCTGCTTCCCATTTAATTCTCTGTGGGGGTGAAGTTTGGATCAATATTTTGAAAAGGTGAAAATTACAAAAGGACTCAATTTAGTAGAACACCTTTAAAAGGGCAGTTAGGGGTGGTGAGGTTTACACTGGGAGGTTAAGCCCTGCATTGCACAGGAACAGTTTAGAAGGAAGAAAGCAAAGGAAAACAAGTTTGTTTTTTTTCCTTTCACACTGTTCAAGATCAGTGTGCCTCAATAAAAGCAATGTGAGACTTTTACACATCAGTTTTCTTCAAACTGGGGTTCTGATTCTGTTCTCCAGACTTTGTTACTACAATTCCCAGCCAGCATAGCCACAGATAAGTCACTTCTGTGTAATTCATACCTGAAATCCCTCGAAGATGCTGAAATGCCAGACTAGATGGGAATTCTGGGAGTGAAGTCCAACATCTCTAGAAGACTATCTTGAGGGAGGTGGCTTGGTAGCACAGCTGAAGAAAGTCAAATAACCTTTCTTCCCAGTTTTATATCCTGTTCTTATCCTAGTACTAAAAACAGTTTTATTTCCCAAAAGGTTTGCAAAGAACCAGACATTTTCTTGCACTTACCCTTGTTCCTGTTGAAAGCCATATCTTTTGATCTGAGCCAGGAATAAATGAATGAATGCCTGGAGTTTAACTGAAATAAAAATGAATAGAGTTCTAACAGAATTATTATTTCCTGTTTTACATGTACAAATTATTGGTTTTTTTTAAAAAATATATTTCTTGCCAGAGTTTGGGCATTAAGGAATTTTCATTTCTTCAAGTGCTTTTAAGGCTGTAGTCCTACAATAGTTACCTGAAAGTGAGTTTCACAGAATAGATTGGAATTTATATTTGAGTAAACAGGGATAGGCATAGGGTGTTAAAGGCTTCTGTAGGCTACTAGATTTTACTATGAGCTAGATAAATTTATTTACAGAGGGAGAATAATGGCAGTGGTTCTTTTATTTATGTATTCAAGAGTTCTAATTCTCACTTTATTTGTTTCATGTTATTTGCATTTTGGAAGAAGGTAAAAATAAACCATTCTTGTACTGTCTAGAAACCTATAGGTCCAAGAAGTCACCAGGATGAGAAGAGAAAAAGAAAGTACAGATAAAACTAGTTTAGTCCAACATTATCCACTATACTTCTCATACCTTTCTATCCTGTAAATCATCTCCTTCAACTCATTCAGACTTCAATATTTATTTTGTGACTTGATTCTCATTCATTGTCTCTGTATGATAAAATCATCTTAGCATACTTCTTCCATACTAGTCACTCACATTTCTATTTAATCCACTTTTATTCAGCACCTGTTAATTCTTGACCCTATCTCTTCTTGTTTCACTGGAATAATATTGTGAAGTTTCCATGAAAAAACACTTTGTTAACCGCTTTCCCAAATGTTGGTGAAGAAAAGGCCATTCTAAACTTCATGAGGCAGTCTATTCCAAGGCAAGAGGGGGATCCCACTTCTGGGATCCCACTTCTGGGATCCCACTTCTGAAATATATTATGAAGGACAATCTACAAATGATGTCTGGATCAGTATGTATCAGGAGTAGATTGTTCTGAAAGACAATCAGATCCAAGCCATAGAAAAATATGATTTGTTACAGCCAAAGGCCAGCAGCTTAGAATAACATAGCAGGACAAAATGTCCAGGTGGTTATACAGTACAAAATAAAAACACTCATTGCTATAAGTTAAAAAGAAGAAAGGGGAAAAAAAGAGGAAAAAAGAATGGGAGCTGAGTATAATAACTGGAGACTTTGATAAATTACAAATTTTACAGTATGTAAATTCCAATTAAGTTCAATGGCTTCTGACAGCAATAGCTATAGCACAAAATTTAGCTATTTTCCTGGAAACTTTACTGAACTGATCACTTCATAAAAGGTGCACTGCCAAAGTATAAAGTTTGCCCTTCTGTATGACAATACAGAATATATATGGAATAGGTAATGTAAGTGAAATAGCAGTGGTGTGACGTAGAAGCTCTGACTCTTAGCAAGTCAAGATCTTGAATTCTTGGTTTAAAGTGGCAAGCTCTTTCCAGACCCAGCATGCATAGAGTAAGTAAGAAAGAAAGTAAATAAACAGTAAGTCTGCAATAAGCCAGGTTAGATGAACTTTGGTATTTCCATGGAAAAATATGGCTGTCTAGGGGTATGACCTGTGCCAGAGACTCTCCTCCCAAAATTTGCTGGAGCCATTATTTTAACTGACACGTCCTTAAGTGGGCTTTGACAGAGATAATCCCAGTTCCAACTGAAGGAGAGCAATTGAAGACTGAGTGTGGGATTCAGAATGTGGATGTCAATAGTTTAGATTGTACTGACTCTAGCGCAGGAATGTTCTTGCATACACTACACTGTGCACAGAACAAGGTAAGGCTTTGGTTTTAAATAATTTAATTGGAACAAGTACCTTCAAATCTATAAAGGCAACAGAGAGAGAACCTCTTAGCATATTTTGTTGACAGATAGTACAAGTAATTCATTGACTCACTATCAAAAAGCCTGGTTGGAAGCCAGCTTGTTCCCTGTGTAGAATTTTCTCTTGGATCATCTAGTCATCAAGCTTTGGAAGAGATGCTCCAGTATACAGTAATTAACTAATTACCCTGAGCAAGTGAATGAGATAATAGTTACCTGGGTTGGTCTTATTCCCTTTCTTATGTATTGGAATTACTATTGAGTTACTCCAATACTTGGGGATCTGAAGAGAGGTGCCAATGTGTGTAAATAGGGGGGCCAAAACAGAGGCCCACTATTTAGGGCTTATTTTCAGTAACTCTGGTGGAACCACTTGCACACATACATCCAAGGACTTTGCTTGCCATTTTTTAACTGATGAATTAAGGACAGTATTTCTAATTCCAAAATGAGAGACCAATCTTGTAAAGAATCAGGAAGAAGTGAGTGTATATTCAGGTCTATGACTGGTATGTAAAATAAGGTACATAAATGTGTACCCCAAATTTCAGATGGTATTAAGACTGTGTCCCATCACTGAAGAAGGAGAGGAAACAAAATTCCAGAACAAAGATGGGTGTGGGGGTTCTTGAGTGGGAGGGGCATCAGTAGCAGCCCTTGCAATTGGTTGTAAAGCTTGGGGTGCACTCCTTGTTGCAGAATAAAGTTCTTGTTAGCTTGTGCTGTCTTTTACACTGATATCTCTCAAAGTTTATAGCAGTAATTCCTCGATCTGCCACTCTGGTGAAGATCCCACTACTCCTCTGGAGGAAGGTACCAGGAGAGTGTCTAGAAGAGCAGGAGAGATTGGGTGTTGATTTTTTAGGTATGCTATAATCATGAGGGACATTAGCTATAACAACTGGAGAGAAAGAGGTCACCTTCCCTGTGTCATTATTAGCAATAGGTGTTGAAAACTGTAGAATAGAAAGAGCTTGATAGTTTATCTGATGCTTTTTTCTGCTTATCTGGGGGCTGGTTGCCAGGGACAATGTGCTGTTTTCTGGACTTTTGGTTATATATTTTAAATAGTATGAGGATGGGGTTAATCTTTATTTAAGATATATAGCCAGAAGTCAAGGAAGGAAGCAAACAGCCCAAAGCACATCATCCCCAGCAGCCAACTCCCAGATAAGCTGAAAAAGCACCAGATAAAAAATCAGGGAAGGAACCATACCCTAATCAAGGATTATCAAAGAAGAAAACAAACCCCCAACTAAAGCAGGCAGGGCAAGCTACTAAATAAACACTTAGCAAAACCCACTCTCCCATACACTGATTACTACAAAATGTCTTCAGGAAAATGACCAAATTCAGAGAACACCAAGAACTCAAGACACTGCAGCGTTAGGGGAGGAGGATCAGAGCTCTTGCACTGTCTACCTCTTAAGAGTTCTCTTTGAAGGACAACCTGATTTTTGGGGAGAAGAAAGAACAAGCTCAGCATCTGTTGAAATAGGTTCAGTGTCAGATCAATTGAACTTAGAGGGACAAAATGATTACTCAGAATAAAAGCAGCAGCCATACACACTGTATTATTGTACAGAGACAGAATTAATTCAGCAGTCTTCAGCTATATGTTGCTTTCCAAGAGTTTGGATATTCTGAGTTTGAGTGTGCTAATTTTCTCCCATCTGGGAAGTTAGCAAAGAGAGAATGTTCAGGCTGTTTTGAAAGATCAGTTCCAGCAAGGTAAAGGTGGAAAGTGTCTGAGTTAATCAAGATAAAAAGGTGAAGGAAACAGGAGTCAGTGAGAGCTACTGCTAGCACAATAGTAATGGCAGCAAGAAAAAAAGAAACAATCAGAGGCTTTATAAGTACATTGATTTGGTATCAGCTATCTACTGGTAGCCAATGCAGGTCCTACAATATTACCGTAGTTTCATTCTTCTGAACTGAATGTTACCAGTCATCAGCCAGGCAGCTCCATTTTGCTAGCAGCTTCAGCTTCCAAATAATTTTCATGAGCCTTGTAAAACAAGTTGCAGTAATCAAGCCCTTAGATGAGAAAGGCGTGGTTACTCTTGCTAGGCCTTCCAGATCCAAGACAGGTTGAAAGTCAGTTTATGCTCTAATTTTCACCATGTATGAAAAATAATTCCCGCCATGTTCCCTGTCAAACACAACTGCCTTGTTCTTTTTGATCCATATTTTTACTGCATGTTACAATCCAACATTTACTGTAAACTTCTTATCCAACAATATAGCAGTTTGTATGCTATCTTTCAGTCTTCCTTCCTTCCTTCCTTCCTTCCTTCCTTCCTTCCTTCCTTCCTTCCTTCCTTCCTTCCTTCCTTCCTTCCTTCCTTCCTTCCTTCCACATTCATTTTTCATGCAAATGAGGCAGACAAACAGCAGGGTCAGATCTGGTTTCAAGCTGGCTGGGTGACTTTGGGCCAGTCACTCTATCTTGGCCCAACCTCACAGGGTGGTTGTTGGGGAAATAGGAGGAGGAAGGAGTATGGGTTAAATGTGTTTTCATTAGGTATGTTTGCCTCCTTAGTTATTTATAAAAATAATAAAGGCAAGATAAAAAATAAAGGCAGGATTAAAAAAAAAAGATCAAAGAGCGATAAAAGATCAGGAAATCAAAGCCTGGGGAGTCTCTCTGTCTGTCTAAATAAATAAATAAAATAAGTACATAAAGGCAAAAGGCAATGACAAAACACTTTCTTACTGTTGTCGAAAAGCATGAACATGCCAGGGCTTTTGGGGAGGAATGGCAAACTGAAGATGTCTCCACAAAAGTGGAGCCAATGAAGAGACGGTGAGTAGACTGGCTCTTTGGAAACTTTCGGGACAAAGAGAGGATGGGAGATCACCCACATGTACCCCAGACGGCTGCTTCTTGCAAGGATACAGCAGGACAGCAGTCTTCCATGGATCTGAATGCTGGGAGACAATGGAAATAACCATCTTGCTCACAACCATGGTAGAGACTTTTAAAGGATACTATGTTTGCTAACCTCACTTCCTAATCACTTTTGGAAATTGCTCATTAACTACTTTTAAGCTATTAGAGACCTTTAGAATGACAAGTTTGAAAATGCCAGGTGACCTTGCCTTCAATCCTGTACAAAAGAAAATTTTAATCATAAGCTTAAGAATTTAAAGAATCTGAAATAAACAGCAAAAAGCTAAATAACATTTTGATATTAGAAAGTTATAACAGACTAAGGGTACAGATAAAATTGGAATATTGAAACTTTTACTATAAGATATTGGAATTAATTATAAAGAACAATTTCTCGTGGGAAATAGATCTTGTTTTGCTTTTTGCAAAACATAACAAAGATAAGCAATTTCATGATTTTAAAAACTGGACACTAGAAGGAACTAAAGATTTTAGGTAGAGGAAAAAAGTACAAACCAACAAAATGATGCAAAACACTATAACAATGAAAATATTGAAGGAGACTTTTGAAGAATGGAATCAGAAAATAGTAGCTATAATATCAACAATATCAGTAATGATGTCTATTTCTACAGATAGACTATGTCCAAAAGATGTTATTGAAGAAATGACAGATGTAAAACAAATTTTATGTGACAAAATAGAGGTGGTATCAAAAATGGATTTACAACTGACAACAAGAGAATAACTTAGAAAAGGATGTTTCACTGGTTCTACAAAAGAAACTGGCTGATGTTTCAAGATTTAAAAGGGAAATACAAATGACAAACCAAAAGAGTGACCTGGACAATTTTTTCCTATTGGATTTCCAAAAGAGTCTTGTTAAAGCCATGACAAACTTTGCGATGGGACAAAGAAGAAATGAAGAGAAATCAAATCCTATGACAATATTTGAAGGGACTAAAGATCAAGATTTTTAGACGTACAGTAAAAGGAAGGAATATAAAATTGGTTTATTTGATCAAGGTTAAAAGAAGATACGTTGCTACTTCTGGTGACCTTTTATGGCTTTCTGCTGACACTAGGACTGATTTGTGGATTTGTTCATAGATAAGAGGTGGGATATGGGATGAAGAGATAATTGTTCGTAAGCTTAAGGGGGTGAAGAGTCACTAAATTTGTTTATACTTGTTGTGATGAAGGTTGGAAGTCATTTATTTATTTATTTATTCTTTATTATATTCTTACTTTTCTCTTTCTTCTTTCTTCTTTCTTCTTCTTTTCTTTTTTCCTTGCACTTTTTACCCCTTCTTTCTCTTCTCTTTAAGTTTGTATTAGGTTTTATTATTATAATCAAAATCCTTAAATATCTAAAGCATGAACATGCCACACTTAGTTCAAGTGAGACTTTACTATTTTTACCTCTGAGTACAAGAATCATGAAATGAGAAATACTATCCAACTTGTCCTCTATTAAATTGATTAAATGTAATTGTTTATATGAAAAGGCTCATAGACTAGATTATTTTCCTTGTCATGTTAATCAATAAGAAAAAGAAATCTACCAGAAATAATTTTAGTTGCAGTTTGTTTACCTTTCATTATGTTACATGGATGTTATCAAAGATTCCCTATATCTCCTCTTATATTTAACTTTTATATTTTATATTTAAATTTAAATATAAAAAAATTAAATAAAATAAAAAATTAAATAAAAATATTTACAATTAACTATTAAATTATATTTAAATATATTTAAGTATATGTTTATATTTCAGAATAAGACATGATTGAACAAATAAAAAATATTTAACTTGATACTGGAACCATTAGCATCTCTTATAAAGCAACTGCAGGATATTTTAGGCCTAAAAACAGCTGGAGATGAACAAAATTATTATTATATACAAGTGTTTTATTGATAATTATAAATGTTCTATATTAAAAGTTAGTAATATAAATCAGTCATATTATAATTTTTCAGGTTACTCAATAAATTGGAGAAAGTGTCATATGGCTCCCCTAGGCCCTAATATATGCAAGGACATGTACAAATTGGGGCTTTACTTGGTGTTTAAATTCTTTTAAATATTGGAAACATGATCCCAAGAACAAAAGGCTTTATTTGTAGATGTAAATATTTAACCTCGTTTATATCTCAGATTTATGTATATATCATTATACATATATATACATATATATGTATATATATATATAAAAGTCCAAGTGAGTTTCTAAGGAAAGATGCAATCTGAAAAAAAAATCAATATTACTTCAAGATTGATATAGCAACTTAGAGGAATTCCATGTTAATACCTTTACGGTATTTCAAGAAGATGAATTACTGGAATTAATTTTTATTGAGGAGAACAGACTCTTGGATTTTCTTGATTATTATATGATGATGGGGATGGATAATTTTTCTGACTTTCAGCCTTACCACCGGCTCACATTTTCTCCTTTTTATTACCAAAATAAGGCATGCTACTAGTTCTGCTTACACTCAGGAAAGCAGTCATTTCAAAATAGCATTATTACTTTCCTCTGCTCCCCTTCCTTTTCTGATAAACAGTAGCAAAGTAGCAACAAAGCCATAAAATATCACCTTGATTTGGGTGTACCTAGTCATGCATTAAAGTTAATTATTCCTCTACCAGATACGTATGTAGGCCTACAGTATACCATATGTATGCAGTATTATTTCTATGTTTCCTTTCAAGTTCCTACTTAGAATTAAGTAAGTAACTCATTATGTGGGGTGGCAGTCTCTCTCAGGTGGCATTCTTTCTCTCTTCAGACTCCCTTGGAAACTATCTGTAGAGAGAAGACATATTTCTTATTGTCCTTTTCATTCTTCAGTTATGTTTGGACCTCCACGTCAAGAGTCTTGCGCCAGGCTCTCCTGGAACCAACAAGCCTTCAACAGCCAACACTGCTGTTTCCATTTTGGTTTATCATCCAATTTTATCTACCTCCTCCTCCACCTCTCTTTTAAGTCTTCAGCTTTTTCTCCCCCATGCCAGCACAGCTGCATTCCTACTGTCAGTGAGAAAATGTGCTATCTCTTCTTTCAGCTTCTACAAAGTAAAAACAGTGTATACACTTGGTGAGTATGTGACAAGATGGCCAACAGCCCTGGGCTTGACATGCTGTCACACTCATTGTTGGCGAACAACTAGTGTGCTATTGGGGGAAAAAAAAAAAAAAAGACTTGGAAGGAAAAGATTAAACTTGCCATGGTTTTACTTAGCAAAAGGTTTATCAGTTTTGATTTTTATAGCTATGCTAACCAGAAATATCCTGAAAAATAAAGAATGTGCAGCAGTGGGCTGGATTACACTTCAGAATAACTTCTTATAAATTATATTTTGACATGATTGTTTCAGGTTAAACTGTCCTTTGTTTGCTTGTTTTTTTTGTTTAGTCGTTAAGTCGTGTCTGACTCTTCATGACCCCATGATTTGTTTGCTTAGCTGCTGTGAAAGAACAAGACAAGAAGCCTAGCAGGAGACAACAATGTACTAAGCAGAGGTGACTTTTATCCTGTAGCCTATATTACCAAAAAAAAAAAAAAAAAATCTGGACCAAAACTCAGAAGAGCAAAGTGCCATTCTTTCTCTTATTTCACTACTTTCTTTTAGCTTTTATTTTTATAGTTATTGCTACAAAATCTCTTAAGATAAAAGAATAAATTGGTAGAAGAGAAAGCCAAGGTTTATATATTCATCCTCTAGACCATACACTGGAAGACTAAAAGCAATAGATCAGAATCAAGAGATATTGTGAAAAAGAAGTAAGTAAATTTCTCTCTCTCTCTCTCTCTGTGCGTGTGCACGTGCGTGTGTGTACACACACACACACACACACATACATATACATACATATGATTGATTATGTGCCAACAAGTCAATACTGATTCTTAGTGACAACATAGATAAATTTTCTCCATGATGCTCTGTCCCTAACTTGGTCCTTCAGGTCTTCCAATAATATTGCCACTGTAACTGAGTCCATCCACCCTGCTGCTGGTTGTCCTCTTCTTCTCTTTCCTTCCACTTTTCCCAGCATTACAGCCTTCTCCAGAGAGCCAGGTCTTTGCATAATGTGTTCAAAGTAGGATAATTTGAGCCTGACCATTTGTGACTTGAACTCTGGGTTGATTTGTTTGATGATCCATTGGTTTGTTTCCTTGGCGGTACATGTTATTCTCAGGGATCTTCTTCAATACCAAGTACTCTTCCTATCCTACTTCTTCAAAGTCCAATTTTCATTTTCTGTAAAGCATTAGAGGGAAGACTATTGCTTGCACTATTCTAATCTTGGTAGGTGCACATCATGGTGCACATCTGAATATTTTTTCCAAGGTCTTCATGGCTGCCAAGTCAGTGGCATATTTCTTGACTGTTCATTGATGGTTGTCCTAAAAGGCATCAATATATTTGTGTTTGTATGTGTACGTATGTGTGTATGTGTGTGTATACACACACACACATACACATACACATGTGTGTATGCACGTGTGTATGTATGAATGAAGAGGCTTTCTGTCCCATGTCATTGTTTCCCCCCCACCCAACCCCTAAGAGAGATCTCCATTACAGTTTGGGACAACCAGCATATGTTTGTCCTTGGTGATATATCTTGTCTTTGGTGGAAATCTACAGTACAGAATACTTGATATCCAAGCTATGCCAGTATTAGTATACTGTATGTACTTTGATTCCACAAATTATCCACTTCCTAGACAGCTTCATATATCTTCATGTACTTCAACATGAACAAGTTTCTCATGTTTATTCTTTCACTAATTTCTACGGCTGAGAAAGAAGAAAAACATGGTGTAGGTTTTGATGAATGGGAGGGGGGGGAAAAAGACGTGAACACCTGTGGAATTTAATAGGCTGCAACTTTGATCATCTCTGACTGTCCAATCTCTGCCTGAACATATCCTCTCAGGGTAGTTGGTAACCCTGTCAAACTGCTCTTAGTTTTAGGAAGTTTTTCCTAGCACCCCTGGAATTCCTGTCATTTCAATTACTTTTATTTTCTGAGATGACAGAGAACAAAGCATCACCTTCTTTATGACAGCTCACCCAATAAATACTTGAATATCATATCCCCCTCCAGTTGTTTTTTTCAAGGCAAAACATATCTTGTTCTCTCCATCATTTCTCATAGCAATGATATTTATTTTATTGATCATTGATTCATTCAAATTTATTACACAGGTGTCCGTGCCACTCCAACCTGTCAACTCTGAGCACCTCAGAAAGCTCACTATGGTCCTCAATGTTTAAAATATGCAATAACTGAAAACCAGAATAACAATACATTCACCTCATCCCCTGATCATTTTTGTTACCTTTTTTTTATACCCATGACCTCTGAAGGAGTAAAATCCTGCAGTGGGTCTGCAACACTGAATGAACTATTCCCATCTTTGGAAACAATATTCTTCTTGATGCATTTGTTAAAATTGGTTTTGAATTCTCACCTTCCCTACTGAAGACGACTAAGTCACAGGCCATGAAAACTGTGTAGTTAAAAGCCTCTATAATGGCCGTGCAACTAGTATTGACAGCTTTAAGATTATTTAAGGAATACTGGAAATTAACCTTCCAATAATTCTTTCTTACTGAAATGCTTCCACCAGTGAAGAAAGTTAGTTTAATTAATGTGCATCGTTACCTGCTGAATAAAACACAGTGATCATGTTCCAGTGTAATACTGTGCTGTTGGATAACAGATATCAGAGGAAAGGGGCTGCCACCAGAATTTCAACTGTATGCTTTTGCTAGCTGTGATGTTTCAGGGGTCTAGGGAGCTTTAGCTATGGTGTGAAACAGTCTTTCCCAACATCAGCCAATTGAAGTGAAAATTGAATTTCCAGGTAAATTTGCACCAAAACTGAGCAGGAGGAGAAGGAATAATACCTATTTGATGATTAACCATGCAAGATTTCACGTGGATTTGGGTATCCTGGAAGAACTCTATTCTCTTTCCCTTATGATTGCCTTACTAAGCTCAACTAGTAAGGTTGAGAGGACAAGAAAGAGGAATGGGGTAAAATTTCTCTTGGCTCAGTGCTTGATATGAATTTGTCTTGCTGGCAAATCTAGGTATTAAAATGATCTTAAGAAATTGGTTTTTGCTGTTGTTTTTTGTTTTGTTTTCCGTCATATACACTGTTTATTTTTTTCTTTCAAATTACTTGCTTTGTTTTAATTTTTTTTTAATTTTACAAAGGCATCCCATAGCCAAAAAGAGGGCTAAATAGAATAACACATGTATAAGCACATAATAAGACCTTAGAAGTGCTTCACAATCTTCTAACCATCTCACAACTTACTTTGATGTTCTTCATTCTATTTTATTGACAAGCATCTTTTGTTGCCATTCTTTTTTTTTTTAAAAAAAGTTGATCAGAAGTCTATGAAACACATTTCTGACAGGAATTGTCTTCTGTGTTTCATACTGTATTTCAAAATTGTTGATCAGTTATGCTCAAATGGAAACCACTGGGGAGCTCCGTGAAAATCGCAGAGAAAATCACTTTTCACTTGTCTATTGCAAGAGAAGTGCAGACTGCACGGATGAAATTATGGGCTTATGTAGAGAAGGATAATTTAAATAACTGTGGTATCGAAAGCAATGTAACCATAAGAAAAAAAGAAACAGCTGGCAATCTAAATTCCATGATTCAAAAAAAATGTTTTGGGGAAATGTGGCCGTGTTGTTTAAAGTGACTACTATATTTCCTTGCAGACAAGCCATGAACTTTAGGTACCAAAATACACCCCCAAAATTGGGTTTGGCTTATCTGCAGATGGGTTTATCCATGAGTATATATGGTAACACTTTTTAAAAATACCTGTATACCCTGTATATAGTCATGGATAAGCCCATCCACAGATAAGCTGACCCTCAATTTTTTAACCAAAATACCATGAAAAATGTTCTACTCATGGATAAGCCAATTGTGTAAATTAAAACATATGAACATTTCAAAGGTCACCTTATCCATAGGTGGCACATTTTTCATGGTATTTTGGTTAAAAAATTGAGGATCATCTTAGCTGCGAATGGACTTATACTGTATGTGAGTATATTGTTGTTGTTTAGTCGTTAAGTCGTGTCCGACTCTTCGTGACCCCATGAACCATATTGCGCCAGGCCTTCCTGTCCTTCACTGCCTCCCTGAGTTTGCTCAGTTTCATGCTCATTGCTTCAGTGATGCTATCTAACCATCTCATCCTCTGCCGTCCTCTTCTCCTTTTGCCTTCAATCTTTCCCAGCATCAGGGTCTTCTCCAAAGAGATCTCTCTTCGCATTAGGTGACCAAAATATCTGAGCTTGAGCTTCATTATCGATCCTTCCAATGTGTGAGTATATATGGCAACTCAAATTCTCAAATTAGTCCATTGGTCAATGGAATGAAATAAAAGATATAGGTCACAAAGCATTTCTGTTGTCACCGATGTTTTCCAGTAATCCCAAATCCATCTAATGTACACTCTGTAGCCCATCACTCAATAACTATGTCACGTTTTGAGTACCAACCCCTTCCTTCCCAAGGAATGGCAATTCTCCACTTATTTTCCCAATATGCCTCCATGTATTTTGAACTGGCCTGGGACTGAAAAGCTAATTTGGCAGTAGATTTGAGTCCACAAGGCAAGCGGGTGACTCTAATGCCTGTTTGCTGGGAAATACAATTTTGTTTAAGTAATCTGGAGCCCAACTGTTGTCTAAAGAATTAGCAGATATAGAAAGTATAAGTCACTCTTCTCTTTCAGCAAAGGAGTTGGGTAATGTTTGTAGAAATGAGTTCTCTTTGGGAAGGAGGATAATGTGAAATTGCATTCATTTGCATTGCTGCAGTCTGTTGTTAGCTGGTTTAGTCAGTTGACATAAATTGTATTCCCCTACAGCTTGCATTTACTCAGCAGCAAGGATGCTCTTACCCAATGTAAGGTGGGGTAGTATCAGAGCAGCAATTGGTGGGTTTTGCCTTGCCTATTTCCCTCCCTCCTAGCCCACTGCTCTTCTGAACATTTGGTGGGCCAGGGTCATGGGACTCGAAACACCTCCTCCTATTTGATCATAACTGTAGAAGGGAGAACTAACAGTTAGGATAAAATACATGTTCCTCAGGAAATTCCAGTAGAAAACTAGGGGGACAAAATAATTTAAAAAGAGAAAAAAGAAAACACTTTTTCTTTTGCACCTCTTGCCACTGCTTCAGCACCTGGATTTTTTTCTCAGACTTTCAATGGAAGAAGGACAAAAAGCTCTGAATTCTCCTTGGACCTTAGGTTTCCTGAGAAATAAAGTGGTCAAAATCTGCTACTGTCCTACAGTCCATCATTCTCAACCATCCCTTTGGAATAGAGCTCAAACACAAACATCAACACTTCTGGCAACTTTCACCCTTTCGGTCATCACCAGCCATCAGCTTTGAGAACTTCATGGTACCTCCAGTGTTGGACACATCTCAAATTGCAGCCCTTTAATCCTGAGCCATTATCAACTAATTTACTGAAAGGCTCAGATTTCAGAGTAATTTGGAGCTTCACCCAGGGTGAGGCTGAGCTAGATGGGAATAAACACCCTAGTGAATTCTAGTACTGCCTTTGAATTCACATTACCAGCAATGAATGAAGAGAGGAAGTACAGCCAAAGATAATTTGAGGGATCAGTATTCCTATGCACTAGATGCCCACCACAGGTCTGGTAGCTTCTTTGATCTTTACTTGCTGTGTAAGCTGCTCCTCTCAGAAGAAATTTTGCCTAGAAACTTTGGATTTTGCCACTCTGTCCTCCTAAAACTCCTGTTTGAATAAATGGCAGTCTATTTAAATTTGAGATGTGATGACCTACTGGAGACTGATACACCTATCTCAGGGTAGATCATATTTAAAAATGGTTGAAATTACTACTGGTGTAAAATTGTTAGCCAGGGGTTGTGATATGCCTATTTCCCAGCCAAGTGTCGTCAGTTTTGTACCCAGGACAAAATGTCAATAAAGTTGCAGCATCCAGTTACTCAATGTAGGAGGAATGTGGGCCTGAAAGAGACTTACATGACTAATAGGACCAGTTCCTGACCACATCAACCTCAGGCTCATTGCTGTGGTCTCTAGATTAACTAGGTGGCAAGCCTTATGTGATGAGAAGTAGGAAAACCACTTCCACATCAGAATAACTAAACTCAATTCTAGAATTGCCCCAGCAGTGGGCTGGAGATGAGAAAAAGGTGTGATCATGAAGATATGTCCCTCAAAAATGGTAACTTTCAGCTGTGGCAAGCAGGACTTGAGGATGAACCCTTAGATATCTTTATCTCCTTTCTCTTATGATATGCCTTCATGAGGCTGGAGAGATCTTTTTAAATTCCCCTGTCCACCTTTGTTTTAGTTAAGCTGTTAGCTTAGCATTTTAATAGACACACAGATAGTGTCAAACTTTCTTTGAGACAGCACAGTTAAATGGTACAGGTAGTGCTGCTTCTGACACACAGTTACATTAGGACCACATTGTTGTCTAATTGGAGCATATCTTGACAGCCCTAGAAACTATTCCTGTTTAATTATAACATGAAACTTCGATTCAAAATAAGATAATCCCAGTTGCGTGAAGACAAGAAGAGGAAAAAAAGAAATAATTTGAATTTTAAACTATGATGAAAAAGAAAACTCAATGCTTTGTTTATCTTCTAGTATGGAGAACACACAATTATGGGGAAATATTTTTTTCCCTAACAAACTAATCTGCGGAACAATACAAGTGCCCATCTTTTATAAAAGCTATCTTCAATTCATTATGATTTCCTTATAAACTTTTTTCCCTTTAATTAACTTTAGTCTTATAATAAAAGATATAAAATAATTGAAAAGGACTCAATTTTTTAAAATTAACTTGAGATACCTCTTCCTAAAGGATGGGGGAAAAAAAGATTGATACTTTTAAGATAGGAGTTATTAAGTTTTGGGAGATAGATCCAGTTGAGTTCTAATAAACCCTTGCTGAAAAATAGTCCTCATGCATGCCATTACATTTATGAAATCAAGTAGTTGGTGGAATCCTTTTTGCAAAAATGAAATGTCTATTAAGTGCTAAAATAATCATGAATTAATGATAATCCCAATCTAATTTCTAAAAGGGCAGTTATTTTATAATTTACCATGCCTAAACCATGATGGGAGTCAGAACCTGTTTCAACAGAAATAATTTAAAAGGAGAATTATGAGAATCAACTTTAATCAGGTCTCTGTTGATGACTTGGTTTTCTCTGTGTTAATCCATCTCAAAAAAATTATATTAAAATAATTTAAATTAAATTAAAAGAATTAAAAGAAGTGCTTTAAAATTCATTTCAGTGTCATTCACAACTTTCTATAGTGTGTATAGCTTTGTATACATTTTTCACAAGTCCATCAATAGCATACTGTTGATTGAGGAAGCACAAGATTTACTTTAAAGCTATGGAATAAAGATCCTATAAAGATCATGGAGTGACACTACCCCTCCCCGCAAAATAATGAAAAAGGATATTCTAGGTATAATAATAGTAATAATAATAATAATAATAACAACAACAACAACAACAACAGCAGCAGCAGCAGCAGCAGCAGCAGCAGCAGCAGCAATTTGCAGCTAAGAAACCATTTCTTCTCACACTTGTGGGATTTGCTTACTGTTTGTTGTTCATTAAATGGATTATTTCTGTTAAATTTCACATACTTAAATACAACTTGATTTTGTTATAATTAGAACATTATGTATTTGAAAGGGTAATATTTGTTTTAACTTTGTATGTATAGCTATGCCTATATAATTTAAAAATCCAGAATTTCTCATAAATGATTGTTGAGGATGAAGGGAATTGATAAATTGATAAGGTATCCAACTCAGAACTTCTGGCAGCTTAAATACATCCTGTTAAATAATACATTAATATTGGTGCCATTTCTACTTAATCATAATGAGCTCAGACTCTGTGAGAATTTTTAACAAGGTATCTTTTGTTTCAGCATTGAATAATTGCACAATTAATAATTTATATTGGTGCTATTTGAAGATCATTCCTAAAGCAAGTCACTAGGGAAAGTTAGAACATTTCCATTGATATTGTTGATAATTGAAAGCATGTTCACACTTGTCACTGTCTTTAGAAAGCTCTGTAAAACAATTCTTCAGATTATATATTATCATTTATGGAAGCATCTGAGATGAGATATGAATGGAGATCTTCCCATTTCATTGCTCATCCTCTTAGGATCTATATAGGCAGAAAATTAAATGTGACTGTCACCAAGAATAGTAATACCAAGGTCAACAGAACATTTTGGTTTGGAAATTGGCAGCAAGCCCACTTCTTCCCATCTGCCTCTGGAGCAGCCACATCATAGTATTTAAGGTATGCAATTCTCCAGAGCTACTTTTGCCCCAGTTCTTTCACCAAGCATCATTCTGAGGAGTCCCTCCATGGGAGGCCTAGACACAAGGTTCTGATACCTAAAGTGAGATGAACAGAGTGGGAAGTGTGGTGAGAATAATCTGTATGCAGAATCTTCTTCCCATCTCAAGAAGCTTGTCTTCTTGGTCTTCCCCTGGCAGTAAAGCATCCGTTTGTCTTATAATTCTGCATTCTAGTGTGAGCATATATCATTCCATAAGATACTTCTCTGATCCAGTACCAAAATTGCAAGGTGGAACAGGAACCAGAAAGTGCAGAACATCAAGTACTAGATTTTCTGAAGTGGGAATCTAGATGCATTGACTCACTACAGTAAATGCTTAGCTTGATGTACAGGAGCTCATAAAGTTTAAGACTAACTCCATGTAGCCTGAAATAAATATATTGAACATTACTTGTTAGTTCTGGAGTTTAGTGGAATTAGATTTCTAATCCACTGAGACTTAGGTTTTCTAGTACACACCAATTGATGGAGGGGAAAAAGCCACTCTTCCAGCCTTTGCTCTGTAGTGTTCCAGGAAGATCAGATATGGCTAGGAAGGCATTAAAAATGTCACCAAAGTGTCATATAGGGTTTTGCTATATATCCCTTTTAAAAAGGCTATAGCCTAAACCAGTGTTTCTCAAATGTGACAACTTTAAGACATGTGGACTTCAACTCCCAAAATTCCCTAACCAACATGCTGGCTGGGGAATTCTTGGAGCTGAAGTCCACATGTCTTAAAGTTGCCATGTCTGAAAAATTACTGAAAAACTAAACAGTAAGAGGTAAAATCAATGTGTCATCTGTTTCACTGAGAGAGCAGTTGTCACATTAAAAGAAATTTATCAACAGATCTATTCACCTTGTTTGAGGCAGTAGTGTGCCAAATTAAAAGGGAGATTTACTTTAATTGCAGATTGAATTAATTAATTCATTACAATGTTCATATACCACCATATTCCATATAACTGCAGCTGCATCATAATCCTGAGAAGAGGCATCTTTGGTTTCAGGAACTGCTAATAGAGGATTCAGGAGCACTCCTACATGATCCAAAGCAACTTTTTCCATTTAAATTCAAAGCTCTGTTCAGCTCTGGCATAAATCTGTCATCTATACCAGTGAATAAGCATCACTAACAAATTGGTCTGTACTTTATAGTCAGTCCAATTCTATAAATCAGAAACCACAGAATCTTAAAACTAATCTATACATTATGCTAAATTAGGTAGCAAATTAGATTGTATGTTACCTTTTCTGGATTGTATGCATCAGAAAATAGGGTGGAATGTTAATTTTTTGTTCTTGTTGCAATCTCATAATCACAAACAAAATATCCTTTTACTTAATTATAATATATTGGAGGGTCCTATTGAGTGAATAATAGAATTCCCAGTAATTGATAATGGTCAAGACATTTTTTTTTTAATGGAGTGATAAATGATAAGAGTTTACTATTCTAACTAGACTGAGTTTTTCATATGTCCTGTCTATTGTGGCTCATAACTTGTAGGAACATTATTAAGTCACAATTAATGGAAACACAGACCCCTCAGGTGCAACAAACTCATATCAATTTCAAATTTGTTTATTACAGGCAATGACTAGCTTAATAAAGTTACAAGCTGAAGCACTTTCATTTCTGATTAGGCAGAAGTGCGTTTTAACAACCCATTCTCATTCAATTTAATGAATGAGAATTTGCTTTTGAAATTCTTTTCAAGGAGAAGAGAGTTTCACAGAAATTCTCAAAGGTGGAGTGTGATGTTCTAGCACTTACCTGGTTATAAGGTGACCAAGGCGTGTGTATAAATGTCCTATCCTTGATTACACAATTCTCTCTCCAGAGGTTTGCAGTCTCCCTAACATGTCAACCCTCAATTATATATCAAGGGAAGATGCCATAAGAGTCTCTACCTGGAACATTTTGAAAGACCATTTGTATTTAGCTGTAGAATTACTAAAAATTTTCTGAGGCAAGATCTGAGTATTGGATCCTGCCACTGTTGAAATGTCAGCTAGGATTTCCAGGGAGGCTTATCCAGTTCTGCAGCATTAGCCCCTTTTATTCAGGGTGACAGAGATATGTAATTCATACTGAATGAATGCCTACAAATGTGAACACTTTAATAAAATCAGCAGAATTTCTGGTGTTAATGGCAATGCGAGCAGTTCAGTTCAGCTTTCATTTCTCATTGCAATGAGCACAATCACAGGAGAAGTCTGAAGTGAGTCCATATCTTTGAGAAACATTATACAAATGATTTATAAAATCTGTACTAAGATATTTGGGTTGGAATAATAGTAGTTATCATTTAGTGGAGTTAATACAAGCTTTCCAATAGTGACAAATTTCCCAAAGAGAACTGCACGTCATGGTTTGATATATTGGCATATCATACGACATCATCATGTGGTTTGATGGTTTTAGCTCAGCATATTATATGAATCCAGCCACTGTGGTTTGTATACTATGGTTGATGACATAGTACACTATATAAACCCAGACAATTATAATTTTGTCAATAAACCTGGAATAAACAAAATATGACTTAGCATGCTGAGCAAATCAGGCCAGTGACTTCAGCTATAGTATAAGGCAAGTAACTCAAATTCACTGAAATCAAGAAGGATAATCCAGAATAAGTAATGCCTTTATTAAAATCAACTAAAATGGCACAGAAAGTCTTTTGAGTTCTCCAGAACTCTTTGTCAGGCAGGATATTACAAAAAAGAGGAGTCCATTGAAGTTGGATGGCCAATACATTTAAATAAATAACCAACCAACCAAATCAATAGCAGGAGGTGGGAAGAAGCAAGAATATTTAACAATTGGCCATGAGGTTTGTAGCTCAGACTAAGCAAACATAGGCTTTATAAACTGAATGCATTTGTTAATGGTAGATATAATCAGTGTTGGGTTTCACTCACAATCACATCCTGGAAAAAATGAAATGGTACCTGCTTCCCCCAGCTCCGAAAATACAAAAGCCATTCGCCTCCAATCTGGTTCTCCCTACCAGCAAAGCTCACAGGTTCCTGGCCTAGAAGAGTTAATTCAGTTCATGGACACAAATGGCTGGCCAGCTGTAGTAGATTTATTTAGTAGGCCTAGTCTATTGTCAAAAAGCCCTTATTTTTTTATAATTAATCACTTAATACATATGTTTTGTGAATTGTGCATCATTAATATTGGAAATGGAAACCCAGTAATTGCATGTATGGTCTTAATAAGAGTATCTGGAGATAAATGTGTGTTAGAAAGGGAGCACAAGACATTGTGTTAATTAGCTTCATTATGGAATCATTGCTTTAACATTGTTAATTAATTTGCCTAATTGGGAGAGTGAAGTCATTGTTATTAGAACAGCACCACTCATTCAAGTGAAGGGATTTTGTTTTGTGTTTTGCAACCTCCTTCAGCAAGCAAGTTGTAATTTCAGAGGAATATGAAGGCATATAAAAGAAGACACTAAGATTAAAAAGTGAACAGAAAGCAATAGCTCATCAACATGAGTAATTTAAATGAGCGTCCTGAGATTAAGCCAGCGATAAACAAGATTCTAGGGGCTGGGGCCTTTGAGTGGCATGCTGGAGACCTCACTCTAAAGCAGGGACATCTGCTGAATCTGGAGGGTTCTTCAAAATGAAGTGTGATGTTCTATCACAATGTTTTCCCCTTTACATGCATGTGTGTGATGTCAAAATGTATGTACAGAAAGGGTAGAACTTGCACAGTGTTTTGTATTTGCTCCCTCTTGTTCCTCTCCTGTGGATGTCCATGCTTCAAGAAGTACAGGCAGGATCAGGACAAAGAAGTGGGCTGGCTTGGGACAGAAACTAGAGCTACTGTCTGAGGTTATAAAAATGGCTGGCTAAGAGATGGCAATAGCGACTACTTAACAGTGAGCATTCTTGTGGTCAGGCAGATTCTTGTAATCATCCAGATGTTTAGCATCTACAAAATTGAGTTTTGCATCTATAAAAATGAAGACATATACAGTCATTATGTATATCCACAGACAGAAATGATATATACACAGACACAGCCATATAGATGTTTCATTTTCAAGGTGAGCTCAACTTTTGGTTACACACCCAGACTACCCATTTCCATGCTCACTATGTTTATTTATATTTAGTTAATATTATTATACTCCATGAATTTGGAGATGTATCCTGTATAAACTAATGCAAAAGAATTATAAAATCTCCCAGATTTAGTAGGAAGGTTATATCTATTACATATCTGGGCAAACACACAGACTCATCTAACTATTCTTTTATGGAGTAAGAAAAGCTATGCAAAAGGCAGAAAGAGATAGTAAGCTAAAGTCATGAAATGGGGATGGGGGCAGGGGAGGGAAACATCTAAAATTAGTTTCCATAAACACCAGTCACTGTATTTTTCTATAACTTTCTGTCTTTCTGAACCACTTTTTTTTATTCCTCCTACCACAGCCATACACAAATATAACATATAAACTTTAATATGGATAAGAATACCATAAGAGTTTCTTAAATCCTGTTCCTTGGATTATGTCTTAATGCAAAATGTTAGAAATATTTTCTAATTTATATTACGTGGTTATTTATAACTTATATTTCTACATGATCATTACATGAACAGATCAGGCACATTCTTGTCATTCTTCAATCCTGCAACTACTCTTTTAAGGAAGGAAAGAGAGAAGGAAGGAAGGAAAGCTTTTTTATATTTAACTAAAGTAATCTAGAAAACTGAAATACTAGATATTTAGTCTATATAAATACTTCTGTGTGAACTGGAATCCAAGTATGATTAAACTCCCACTGTAATCCAATGGAGATACTGCCATATCACAAACTTGGCTTGAACAATTTGTATGAGATGTGGCATGAGAGGCTGTTCTTTGAATAAGGAAAAGAAAATATTTTCTTAATCATGGAAATATTGAACATTCAGAAATAGAAGTCCTGAAATATTTTATTTCCACTTCTATTTCTGAACTTTCAGTACAACCATGATTTAAAAAATACACTTAAGCCAGATGGAGATGGCTTGCCAAATGTTTGCTCTGTGGGTTATTTTATAAAGTTAAAATTAAAGTATATGTATGGTTGGGGATCACTGCATTAGTAATTGAAATTAAGGCAAACAATAGAATGCTATCCAAGCTGGATATTATATAGAAAGTACAGCTGGCCATAGCTGGGGTAAGAATTCAACTAACTGCATTGTTAGAAGTAGAAAACATACAGAAATATTAGATTGTTTCGGTTGGGTTAGGTCAAGAGAGAGAGAGAGATATTTTTCTAGAATGAGCTGCTTATGATTCCATGGACAGTTGGAGAGCAAGAAATAAGACTGACATGTTGCTATTGAAAAAAATAAAAAAGTCTTGGCTTTCTTGCAAAATGAAAAAGAACATTCAGCAGCCCATCTGGAACTGTTAGTCAATGCATGTCTGAAAAGAACAATGAATGCAAGTTTTTGAGCTAACTTTGATAAGGGAATCAGGGAAAGGACAAAAGGGCAGAATATTTCAGGAAGGCATTTCAGCATGGCTTGAGCTGCTCAAAATACCTTGCTGATGGGATAAAATACAGGGAAAATTCCAAGGAGTTTATGCTCCTTGGAGTTTAGGCAACGATAATCAAGGCAAGGATGAATTACAAAGCTTCTTTTTTGCCTCCTCCACGTTTTCAAGATTTCCTGTCCATACGTTTCAATTCCTGGAAATCATCCTTGCTTCAAAAAAGTCCATGTGGTACATGAAACTGCCTTTTGTGTTCTGCTCACCTCTCTCCCCCCTCCCCTACCCCCAGGAACTCATTAGCTCTATCAAGCCAGAATTTTGTTGTTTCCTTTCTACTTGACCCATTCATTCTTCCTTCAAGTATTTGTTTTACAATTAAAACCTTATTCATTCTCTCCATATGACCAAATCTTCTCAAGTATTTTTCATCCTTGTCATTAATTTTTGCCTTTAATCCATGCTCATTCAGCACCTATTAATTGTTGACTTTATCCCCTCTTCTTTTCCCATGCCCTGTCTTACGTACTCCAATTTCTCTGTGTTCAACTTACTTTTGTTTCTTGGCATACGCAGTTCTCACTTCCATATCACAAAGTGAGCAGAAACATTCTCTTATAGCCATTTTTTTTTTTTTGACAAACATTTCCTTGCAATACACCACATATTATCGCTAGCTTTCTGCCAGCATTCTTACAAAGTTTCCATTCATTTTCCCATCCTTAGTAAACACTTTCCTAATATACACAAATTCATCTACTTGTTCTAGTTTATCATTTATGTATAGCTTGCAATTGTTTATTCCATTTCTCTGTCAAACACAATTACTTGTGTTGTTGATATATACATTTTGAAATTAATACTTATAGCTTCATCATACACAATCTAACATCTGCAGCAAATCATTTCCATTAGTTTGCCTAAGTCTACATTGTGACACTATGTCATTCTTTTGTTCTAAGCAGCATCTGTATCCTATTTCTTTGAGCTTGCCTTACATTCATTCTATTGGGAAATTAATATATCATCGAATATTTTTCATACTAAATCATACAAAACACACACTTCTACAATCCTTTAGTTTTACTCTAGTTTCTTTTTTTAATATAATTTTTATTGAAGACATTTTTAACAAGATAAAAACAATACAAATATTAGAAAAGAAAGAAAATAAGGAAGAATAGTGAATAAGTAAGACAGAAAATAGAAAAAGAAATAGAAAAGATTATAAAGAAGCAACTTCCGATCTTCCTGACAGTGCTTATAGATGCATTTATATTTCACCCTGTCTTTCTAAGGTTACATCATAATTTCCTTCTGTCCGTAAGCTACCCTTTCTAATCTTCAAACCCAGAAACCACCAGTTCATTTTTCTCTTTTTTCATCAAAAAGTCCATGAGGGGTTTCCAGTCACTGATTTTTACTCTAGATTCCTTCAGTTCTTTCCTTTTTCTGCCATGTACTAAAGAAATGGTTTGTCCCACATTTAAAGCCTCTCATCACCTTTGTATCCTTCAGCAATTCTTTCAATTTTTATTATTTAGTCCTTGTACACTACCCAGAGTTATTACCATGAGATAGGCAACCAAATAAATCGTATAAGAAACAGAGTAAGTAAATAAATCATATGCAATCAACTTGACCATGCTTTAGATTCATATTCTTTTTTTTAATTCTTCTTATTCCATCTGATCCATTAATTAAAAGTGTGTGTGTGTGTGTGTGTGTATGCAAAATTCATGTTTAGTTTTTAGTTTTTCCATTATCTTCATTCACTGGAGTAAAACATGTAACTATCACTAAACTTATGGATGCTTATTTTAATGCACACAACCTAGATGACACCATTTCATACTTTCTGACATACATTTTTAGCCTTTTCATTCATAATTAAACTGACAATTTCACTTTCCTGAATATATTACTCAACCCCAGTCCCCAGTATCAGACCAACTTTATTCAGATACATTGCCTTCCTTTCTCTTATCTTCACAGGGACATAACACATCTATTTTTCCTTCTTTCATTTCATTTGTTAATTTATGTTCTTGTAGGCCCAGCCCAAGAACAACGATGAGACAGTCCAGTCAAGTACAGTTCCTTTATTTGCTTACACCATATAGACAGAATCTTGCCAAACTAAATCTGTACTACAGCAACTAGTGGATATACCCTGTTAGGTTCTAGGGAGTGGCTATCCTGAACCTCTTACTTTTCTCTTGCTCCCCCTGCAGACTGTGTTGCCTTTTGTCTCCTTTCCCTTCCTGGAATGCACCCCTTCCCTCCTGATAGCCTTGATCTCCCACATCACTCTTGTAGGTATATTCCATCACAGTTCTTTATCATTCATCCATTTTACATTCTGTATCAAAATCCACCATATGCCATGGATATCACCCAATGGGCTACTAGATATTGGCCTGTGCTGCCCATTATGTCTTTGATCAATGTGACCTTGGATTCTTCTTGTCTTCTAAATTCACCTTCTTCTTCTATGAATTATTGAAGTCTGGATTACAAAATCTTGATCCTTATCTTGCTAGCATGTGAGATAATTGCAATTGTTCAGTAGTCTAAGCATTCTTTAGCATGGTCCTTATACAATAAATGCCCTTATTCACTTATTTTATTTATTTATTTATTTATTTATTTATTTATTTAGTAGACTTATCCCCGCCCATCTCCCCCCAATGGGGGACTCTGGGCGGTTTACATCAAATTAAAACAAATAAATAATTAAAATTTATAAAAAAGAAAAACACATTATTCAAGGGTGAATCACAATGAACTCCATTGTACTGTTAGTATATTAAATGAATAACCTTTGAGAAAATGTATTTTAATGAGCACCTTAGCAGGTTTACAGCAATATAGATATGTGATGATGTCTGCAAGCAAGCAGCCCAGCTCAGACAGCACCAAGGACTCCACAATATGGATATCATACTTATCTTAATTTTCTTATAGTGGAATAATATTATGCAGAATAATATTATTTCTTATAGCAGAATAATATTATGCTACCAGACTGATTGTTACTCAATAATTTCATTGTCAATGTTTATTTAAACATTTTAAAAAATTGATATTTACAGCTAGTCCTTGGTTAACAATGGCAGCTGGGACCAGAATTTCTGTCGCTAAGTGATACATTTGTAGGCACATCACATGACTGCTTAGCAACAGAAATTCCAGCACTTATGGGTGCCATCATTAAGCAAATCAGCATGGGTTGTTAAGTGAGGACGCCACATGGTTGCCATTTGTGACTTCCTTCTGGCTTTCCCCTTGACTTTGCTTGTAGGAAGCTGTCAAAGAAGATCACAAATTGTGGTCACATGACTGTCAGATGCTGCCACATTGTAATTGCAAGCTGGGTGCCAAGACCATGGATCACAATCACATGACTGCTGGTACACTGTGACCAACATGAGTACAAGGGCCAGTTGTAAGTACCACTTGTTTGGCACTGTTGTAAGTTCGAACAATCACTGAACGAGTGGTCGCTAAACGAGGACCACTTGTATAGTGAGGTCATTTTCTTTAGGAAACATCTTGAAAAGTAGAAACTTTTTTACACTGACAATAATTTCAGAGATATGTTAAATGAAAGCTTCAGAGTAGATTTGAGAAAAATTGTGTGGTACCTAGTGATCACATCTGGATTTTTGGAAACATTTTCTAGTAAATAGGGTGGCATACCTATTCATCAAATGGCTGCCATACTCAGGAACAAAACCATGCATGCAGAGGTAATTTCCCTTTACCGTCTCTAATCCCCTGGGATCCTTTTTTTGCTCAAAATTGCCTTTCTCTCTCTCTCTCTCTCTCTTTAATGGACAAATGAGATTTAACCACCCACCTTTTCCATTTTCTCAGAATTTCTAGGGATGTACATGGGTCTGCAAAGCAATCTTGTATATAAAATAATACTAAAGGCTGCTACGTTGTTCTGCAGTATGCTGGTATCCCATTTATTTATTTCACAAATTAACAACAAAGAAATAAAAATTAATCAAGTGGGGCAGAGAGTAAAGGAGGTAAGGGAAATACTTAAATATTCACTGTTGTCCATGATTGTTTATCCATGCTCCAAGTCTTGTACATTTTTGGTCAGTGCTCGGATGATTTGGGAGTTAGATGTAAGGGAGAGTGATTTTATTCAGATATTAGGCAGATGATCACTGATAAAGGCTGGATTTCAAGAACAAAAAAGCACCATTAAGAATGGCTTTTGTTTTCTGATTGCTTGTTACGTTCCTCTCCCACATTGCTAAACAACTGTCAAATTCCTGGAAGAAATTAGGCTGTATACATAATACCAGTGAATAGCCATCTGGTGGTATTCAACTGCTATAGCTTCTTTCCTTATTCCAAATGTCCTCGACATTAATATGTGCATACTTACATACATATATGATATAAGCAAGCTACTTCCAAACTTTATATTCCCAATCAAGTGAAGGCAAACTATATGAAAAAAATTCCCCACTCACCCCTATGGGTGGTACGTGTCTTCCTCAATCTCAGGTCCTCTACCAGAGGCCTGGGAGTTTAGGAGTTCTGCGCCGCATCTCAGCTGTTCCTAGCACTGCACTCTTCTGGACAGAGAGCTCTGATGTCGTTCCTGGGATCTGTTGAAGCCACTCTCCCAGCTTAGGAGTCACAGCCCCGAGTGCTCCTACCACCACTGGGACCACTTTGGCCTTTACTTTCCACACCCTCTCTATTTCCTCCTTCAGGCCCTGGTACTTCTCCAGCTTCTCATACTCCTTCTTCCTGATGTTGCTGTCACTTGGCACAGCTACACCTATCACTACCACTGTCTTCTGGTCTTTGTCTACTACCATGATGTCTGCCTGTCTGTCTGGATCTGGATGTCCCATAGGATCTTAGCTGTTATTCTCCACAATCTTCTGTAGAATCTCCCATCTGGACTTGGGGGGGCGGTGTCTAGCCCATATACTGTGCAGATGTTCACAATGCCAACTACTTGGTTGTGCAATTCAGACACAATGCCAGCTACTTGGTTGTGCCGTTCATACATGTATGGGTAGGTATGTATGTGTATGTATGCATGTACATGCATGTATGTGTGTGTATGTGTATGTGTGTGTATATATATATACATATATACACACATATATATATGTATGTGTATATGTGTATATATATATATATATGTATATATATGTGCGTGTGTGTGTGTGTGTATATATATACACACATACACACATATATATCTCAGAGTTTTGAAACATATGTAATTGGGATTGTGTTAAATTTAGTGCAAACTGGTGGGAATATACTAAGAGAATATATGGTAGAATAAAATCTGGTTGCAAAGAGGGAGTTAGGATAAAGGGGGAATGAGAACTCCTATATAAATCCATGAAGGGGAATGATGAAATGTGCATCACTTCTTTGCAATGCAGACTCCACTCCTTTTGTACTTACACGTAAGTATATAAGGGTCAGAGTTTCAAAACTTCCAGATGCTGCAGATACCTCTACTCAAAAAAGATCAAAGAGAAGATAGAGGTTAAGAGAAGACGACCTGTCGCTGCAGACAGAAAGGTTAGACAGCTAGAAGCAATGAAGGAATTTAGAATCTGGGACCTCCAGACAGTTAAAGGTCATTTGTTGCAAGAAACAGAGAGGCAGAAAATGAAACTCAGAAACTCTGAGTTAGAAAGTTCAAATGTAAGCTGTGGAGCAGATGCAAGATGCACATACATAAAGTTGGGAAAGAAAGAAGTGCAGCATAAGCTTCATTCTGAGCAATGGCTACAAAAAGCCAGGAAAAGAACTGTCTAGAGAGGGAGGAGTAATTATTAATAAACAAGAGGTATAAGGTAAAAGCACCAGAGCCCCCTGCTGGTTGAAGACACAGTAGCTGGCTTGTTTGTAAAGTGAAGCTGGAAGGATCCTGTCTAGGAAGTCACACCAGAGCTAGCTTCTATGTCACTTGTTATATTGCTTGGAGAATCTATTCCATTATTATATTATTCAACCCTTTCATGAATATCAAATTTATCAATTACGTTTCTTGATTTGACCTTTAGATAGCATCCAAAATGTCTTTTTATAGTTATGAGTCACACTGACAAATGATAGCATGTAAATTAAAAAAAAAAAAATGTTGCTAGATATTTTTTGGCTTTTCCTATTGCTGCTGTACTAACATAAAACAGTTGGTGAATCTGAAGGAAATCTTGGAGGAAACAATTTGTAGATTCCAAACTTGGACCGTGGTTCAACTACCAGTTTGCATGGAATTTGTTCAGTGTGATTTAAAAAAAAAAAATCCTTATGGAAGAGAAAATTAAAGAGAAGGACAAGTAGACAGCCCCAAAATGAAAATGATGTGCAAAAGAAATTTTCTTATTCTGCAACCTGTTTCCTTTCAAAAATGAAAAATGCATTACAGGTTAAAATAACATTTCTCGAACATGGTTTATTGCTAAATTTATTATCATTTAATGAAAATGGAGATGTAGATATTGGATATACCTTTTATATGCTTTTATATTTTTAGTAAACCTGGGATGTTTGTATAATCAATTTAGGGTAGCCTACTTGATTTGTTTTTTCTTTCTAATTGTGCCCAGTCCCCTGACAAGATCAAAACAAGATCTGTCTGAGGCTTGTACCCTTGACCATCTAGGCAGAAAGTAGGGACTGAACAAACTGTAATACCTATGATATAGGAAAACAAAAACCAAAAATAATTTTGTCCTTTTAAATTCTATTATTATAGTGCTGTCTAATCATTCTGGAGAAATCTATCTATATGGTCACTAAGAATGGAGACCGACTTATGGAATATAACTAATCATTCAGTACCATCAGAACTGAATCCTTAGAATTCTCTGAAGGACAACAGATTCCAACTATTTTACATGGTTGATTTTAAAAATAATCAGTTTTAAAAACACATTAAAGAACACATTTCATAATATTGCCCAACACTGGGCAAATACTGATGCACATCATCAGAACAAAAGACACACATGTTCTGTCCCTTAGAGGTAACACAATGACACAATGCTCCTCCTCCTCCTCCTCCTCCTCCTCCTCCTCCTCCTCCTCCTCCTCCTCCTCCTCCTCCTCCTCCTTCTTCTGATCAAGGGCTCTGCTTAGCCTTTGAATGGTATTTTGGGACAGGGGCCTTATTCCCAAAGAAAGGGAGGCAGGACAAGAAGTAGCTGAAACCAAAAGAAAACTTTTTTTTTTCTCCTCCTGATGATTAAGAGGTGGCCATAGCCAGAGGACTCTGTGCCCAGTTGACCACTGTGTCTGTTATAGCCCTACCTGGAACAAGAGGACCATGCAACAGTATCTGATGCCCTTATCCTCACTCACTTGGGCTTCTGCAACATCCTCTTCTTGAGGTTGCCTCTGAGGACTATTCTGAAGCATCAATTTATCTAAAGATTACTGTGGCCCAACTGTTAGCCAAACGCATTACAGCCCTACACTAATTTTCTATTCTGGGTGTAATTCAAAAGGCTGGCTGTTACCTTAAAGTGTGATATGGCTTGGCACTGAGGTACATGCAGAACTGCCTCCTCCAACTGGAATCGACCTTCCCAACCTATGCATCCCAGGAAGAAGTGTTGATGACACCCCATTTCTGCAAGATATAAAGGTTGAAGACTCATAGCTGCTGGGTCTCAATAGCAACACCTGCTTTATGGAGCAGGGTCTCCTAACAAAGGAGGTTGGCTCCACTATCCTGAAATCTGATGTTCTCCCGAGGCGAATGTAGGACCTCCATTTGATTTTTTTTTTAATGATGTTTTTGGTTTTATGCTTTTGGAATTTTATATATTCAGCATTTAATTCCTACCATGGATGTTTTATTTAAAAGCTTGTGTTGCTTGTAATTACTGTAAACCACTGAGAGTCTTGTGACTGCAGCAGGCATAAATATGATAAATAAAATAAACAATTTTAATTTAATTCAGTTTAATTGTAATTAAACAGAATATAATTATTTCACATGTGTTTAATAAGTTCTATCTTCTATCAAATTAACAATTGCATTTCCATGACAACTTTTGTACGTTGTTATGGTTTCGCTGTTATGTTCCCAAGGCCAGCAGTTCAGCAAAGCCTTGAAATATGAGGAATCCCAGGTTATCCAAATTCATGCCATTCCATCTAAAGCCACTGAGATGCAATGGTTACGATGTAAAACTAGGACCTGGGAGATCTGGTCCCCTTTAAGCCATGGAAGTTCACTGGAAGTCTCTCAGCATAACTTATTGCATAAGATTATTATTGTAGTGAAAAAATAGGGATGAGGGAGTGCTCATGGAAAAAAGGAGGGATATAAATTCATAATTAAAGTAATAATTTAACCCTTCCAATAACTAAAAGCTGAGACACAGGTGGCTTCTTAAGGCAAGGGTGCTATCTATCTATCTATCTATCTATCTATCTATCTATCTATCTATCTATCTATCTATCTATCTATCCATCCATCCATCCATCCATCCATCCATCCATCCATCCATCCATCCATCCATCCATCTTCTTAACCCCTCAGTTGAGCACTGTCAGACTCTGGAAAAACAGCTCATACCCTGAGGGCTGACCCAGTGTGTTGCTTCTTGCACTGAGCTCTCCCAGGTCCTGACAATGCTTTGCTTTGCCAGAGCCCAAAAGTAGTTCCACTGTGAGAACATCATCCTATCCCAACTATTTTAAGGTCCTCAGCCAGACCAGGATGTTTGAAGCCACTCTTAAGGCTTTCAGTAGCCACATATTACCCTGTGGCCTAACAGAACACAACATATAACATCACCTGCACTGGTCGCTAATTTGCTTCTGGATGCAATCCAAAGTGTTACCTGTGACATTTAAATACTAAAAGCCCTGGGACATATTTGACTCATAAAAGCTAGAAATATTTCTTTCTCTCTCAGACTCCACAGTTGTAATAATCTGAGCCTTTTCATTCAATTTCTTGATGATCAGGCTCTTTCCACAGACACTGGGCCAAGACATTTTATGTACCCACAATTGAACCTGAATTATTTTTGTAAAATGTGATTTCTTCCCCAAGTATGGCAATTTTTGATTCCTGTTTTAATTGTTTATATTGCGGTTTTAACCCTTGTAAGCTTCTCAGGGTTGTATACAATTGGGTAGCCATAGAAATCCAACGAATATATGAATGAATGAATGAATGAATGAATGAATGAATGAATGAATGAATGAATGAATGAATGAACGAATGAACCACATTTGTTACTTGGAAACTGCAGGAAAGCAGATTTCAGCTAAGCAGGAGCCCTCAGGAGACAGAGGACTTGTGTTCTCTGGAAATATTTAAGCAGATAGATTGCCAAAGGTCAGTGATATAGTACTGTATATTGCATGGAACCTCTTCTTGGAGCAAAGGATTTAGTATCTAAACACAATCATGGAGCATAACACTTGGAGACCAGATTCTATTCTAAGGCTTGCATTCCTAAGAATGATGTGTTGAGAACTATTCAGGTAGCATCAGCATGAGAATGGCAGTTATATGGAGCCAAGAATACCTAAGCAAAAGTGTTAATTAGCCTAATAACCTGAATTTCTAACTGCTGCTGTTGATTACTCAAGAACAGTAGCTGGAATAAGTATTAGTCTCACCCCGGTGACATAGCTTCATCACATTTCAGTATAAACTTACATTTATTAAATGGAGGACCAACATATTTATGCCAGCTATTAATTCCTCATAAATCAAGTTATTTTATAAAGTGTTTATTAGAATCATGAAAAAACAAACTGATTTATCTTTCACTTACAAAATAAATTAACTGTGAAAATGTATAAACTTTAATTTAAAATAATTTCTACACAATATAAGCCTTGTAATTTTCATGGGGAAATTAATTTTATTCTTTCTCTGTTGAAGGTATTTATGTGTAGCTTCTGCTGTAACAGAAGCTCATCCTGAATTTGAGAACTGATTCCCACAGAGAATCTCCCGAACAAGGAGATTCTCTTTTAGCATTTATTGGATTAATTTTCATTGTGCCTGCTACCAAACCTTCCACCAGAAGGTTGTATGTGTTTAAGAGTACATTTCTTTATTTCTGTGACATCCAAAAGGGGGGGAAATACCCATAACTGGTTGCTGAATTTTCACTGCTTTTACTTAGAATATTTCTTTTTAAAAAAAAAGCACATAGACCCTTGAAGATATAACACAAATACAGGGCCAGCATTAAACAACACCAAGTTATTAACCTCAGCTTCTTTTCCTGTTGGCCTCCAAGTCTTCATTCATCCCTAACCATATACACTGGCAATCTCTTATGCACTGAAACTTACTAACCCCTTTCTCCCTAGTGGCCAAACTGCCAATCTTTGCTTCTGAATTCTTTGCACAAAGCTTTGTGCCTCTTTTGTGGGCTACTGGAGGCCTCACAAGAGAGCCAAGGCAGCTTGGATACTTTGCTGTAGGTTGGCGTGTGTGTGCGTGTGTGCAAATATTACTTAATGAAGTAGCTTTGAAGTTTTGTATAGTCCTAATACTTATGGATTGCAAATGGGAGGACTTCTTTTCCTTTACAAATAAGGCATTACAGAAAACCAGTATATGAATGAATGAATGAATGAATGAATGAATGAATGAATGAATGAATGAATCAATCAATCAATCAATCAATAAATCAATAAATCAATAAATTTTGATGCATAAATGCTAGTGTGTGTTTTTAGGAAAAGTTAATTCAACTGAAACCTTGGCTTGTTACAGAGTTGGGAATTATAAATCTACTAATGTCAACCTATGAACTAACTACTTTCAGGTGTTGACTGTATCCCCAAATTAAAGAGAAAAGGCAACATCTAGTAACTAAATCTGCAAGCAAATATGTTAACTCAAGTACATTTCATTTACACAATATTTGGAAGTTTCAGTTCTCTTCCTTCCCCTTTGACTTCCGATATGGTGATCTTTCTTTTGTGCTGGAAACTGCACACTGACTATCAGTTTAAGAGATTCTACCTTCACGAAAATAAGGAATTTGCATTAAACCAGCTGGATGAGTTCAATGACAGTTAGTGGAGCTTAAGAGTGTGATATGCAAATTAGCAACGATTCAACAAATCAGTTGTTGGTGAGCAGATTTCTCTTTGTTGGAAAAAAAAAGGGGGAACCATGGGATAACTACAAATGGAAAGCAAAATACAACTGAGGAACTTTAGTAAGAGTCTTTAATATCTGACTTGACAAAAGAAGAGAGTTTATTGTGATAATTGGATGGTGCTTCTTTTTTACAGGGTAATAATAACCATACTGTAAACTAATAATCTCCAAGGCCAAAAGTATATATCAACCAAATATATAATTATTACTGAGTTAGGAAAGCCGCAGATGGCTATTATATTGTAATCATACTAATTGTGTATTATTGGAATATGCAAACAATAATTGACATTGGAATAACAATGGGTATAAGAAGAAGAAGAAGAAGAAATTAAGGCAGTTATTTTGTTTCAGAATAGTGTATCAGGGTTGTAACATTATAAGAATTTAGGAAGAGTTCTATAGATACTCTTAAAATTGCATGCATGCATACCTACCATGCTATTCCCTTTTGGAGTAAGCAGTGCTATGCAAAGGGCAGAAAATGATTAAGAAATAGTAAGCAAAAGAAAGTCAGGACATGAGAGGAAACTACTCCCAGTATCTTGGCAGTAGTGTCAGAATATAAGTATCTTAAATAAATAAATGAATGAATGAATGAATGAATGAATGAATGAATGAATGAATGAATGCTAAAGTTGGTTTATACCAACACCAAACACTGTTCCCTCCCTACTATTGTAACTTGCAAATCATCCTTGCCTTCATCACATCCATTTACTGTTTCATATGTAACCTTTTCTTCTTTGAACTTCTCACCTCTCTCTTTTTGAAGGTCACCACAGATATACCCCACAATAGCTTTCTTGGGTTCTCCATCTTCTCAACCCATTCATTCTTCATATATTTATTTTGCTATACGATTTTCATTTATTCACCAAAGCTATCTAACAGCAACTTCCTCAATCTTCCCTACCCAGTCAACACATTTACTCTTCCTTCATGTATTTACTTTGCTATTTAATCCTCACTCCTTCTTTCTATAGAACCAAGCCATTCAACATACTTACTTCATTCTTGCCACTCGCTTAAATTCATTTAGCACTTACAGTATTTATTCTTGACCTTTTCACCTTGCTTTAACACCCACACTTCTTAAGAAACTCATTTCCATTGTGTTCACTGTTTCTTCTCATATACTGAAATCTCACTTTGCAGAGCAAAGTGGTCAGAAATATGTCATACAGAGCCATTTTCAGGTCCATCGACATTCAGTCCTTGCAACGTACCAGATAATACCCCTTACTTTTGTAATATGCATATTTAAAAATTTCTCTTACCAGGAGTCAGGTTACAATACATTGAACATTTCCATGTTAATCTATTTGAATCCAGATGCCTCCTACTGGATCTGAATGCCGGTCTTCATATAGCTCTCTATGGGAGACAAAGGTTTGAGACATTGTACCGGCACTATTTCATCCCGTTGTAATTGTTTGGGTATTTGGCTACCCAAATACCCAAACAATTGGGTATTTTTTTGCAGAAACAGTGTAAATTATAGCATAATGTTGGAATATTTTTGCTAAACATATTTGAGTGGCCTTCTTATGATTTATCCCTTCCTACTAGATCAGCATGCTAACTATATTATCTCTGAGATATAGCCAGTGAGTATAAACAATTTGGGTTTTTGGGTCACTGGTTCCTGTCTGATTCCTCCTCCTATCACCACTCAGGGTCAATTCAGCTTGCTGTGTAATATTTTATTACAAAGGCACTTTAAGCAGTTCACATGTATTGGGGGGGGGGGCAGTATCTCATAGGTTTGGTAGTGAATGCAGCTCACCTGTGCACATGTATGGGGGGGGGGGGTTGATAGCTTTTACTGCCACAGCACAAAGTTACTATGGCCAGAAGGTTGTCATCCTCCTCTTCTGTTGCTGCCTAGTTTCTAGTGAATAAATTGCTGCATCTGTAAGAGCCATCTCTTTCATTAGTCAGTGTTAAGAAGGAGAAGCCTGGCCAAAGCATTTCCTTCTTCTCAGAAGGAATAAAGAAAGAACAACATAACCTATAACAAGAAACTGCCATGCAGCCAGGTAAGAACCATGGGTCTAAACTGTGCAGCCAGGGGAACCAAGTCTGCTTTCTCCACTGGCCAATTTTGCACCTCACCTTGCTAATCCATCTCAATGCTCAGCAACTCAGAATTCCTGCCTGATAGTTGGCTGGTCTTCTGAAGACTTTTGCATGCATATTGTCAGAAAACGACAGACACGGGTTCGGTTATCCAGTAGACAGAAGTTTTTATTGGGCACGTTTGCAAAGGTGGGTCCCTCCCGCAGCAAAGGAGGAACCCCGAAGCAAGGTCTGACAGGTTTTTATACCCCCTATCTGTCCTCCCCCTCCTGCGAGGGCTTGGCTCACAATCTCACCTTTTTTTTACTGCCCCGGAGCGCCGCTAATTAACCGCAAAACTGCAGACATTCCACTTTCCGAATCCAATCAGCGCAATACACATTCCAATCCCCACTTGACCCGACAGCCGCCCCCTGCCGTTTCTCTTCACTCTGGAGCGAACGTGCCTCTTGCCTGCAGTCTTTCCTCCCTCCTGCCGCCCCTCTCCACTCTGGTGCGAGTGTGCCTTCTGCCCATCCTCCCTCCTGCCACCCCCCCAAGGCTGCCCCATGGTGCACAGCGCTCTCCCCTAGCAAACATGGTTCGTTTGAGGCCCTCACTTCTCCCTGCCTTCTCACAATCCCCCTTTTTCTTTTCACGCCTCTGTTGGGCCTCAAACCTGGCTAACAGGATTGCTCCCTCGTCCCGGACCCGGGGCTTCACACACTGGGACAGGTAATTCCCACAAGCAGGGAGGCATTGCATTAAGCAACATACTAGGACCAGTAAGGCAATGAAGCCAATAGTACAGAAAGTTGTTTTAACCAAGCAAAGTTAGGTAACCAACTAGTGAGCCACGACCAATTCCATCCCTCTGGATCCTCGGATATGCGAGAGGCTAAGGTCTTCAACTTGGCTAGTTTTGCTTCAATATAATTCTCATTGTTGGTTAGGTTAAAGCAACAAAGACCTTGAAAAGATTCACAGCCTTGTCCTGCCCTTAATAGGAGATAGTCTATAGCTATCCGATTTTGAATGACCACCCTCCTGATCTCAGTGACTTCTTCAGTGAGGGCTGCAATGAGAGAGGATGTAAGGTTGACACTTTTAGCCAGGAGGCAGGCCACCTTCCTTAGGTCCAGGTAAGTTCTTCTGCTTAGTGCAGGAACCCCTACTAAGGAGAGGGCCAGAGCCATGGCTTCTGTTTCGGACAAGAGTGTCACATCACTCTCACAATCAGATGGCAGCTCCTTTTTTCTTTTTTCTTTTGATGGGTGCGCTTGTATTGGAGGCAGGGCATATAGAGAGGTCAGGCGCCCTATGGCACAAGGGCCCCCTGAACTATAGGCTGGAACATAGGTGTAAGCTTCATGTCCACATAACAAAAAGAAACCTTTAGGTAGGTATAGAGGGGTTGAGGCGTAAGGGATATTATAGACCCCTCCACAAGTGAAAGCAGGACCTTTTGAGGGCAATGGGGGTACGGTTCTGGGTATTGTTGAAATATACACATTGAGTTGCATTGGTTATCCCCAAGAGATTTAGAGCCATTTGCCTTTGATTAGTCCAGGGTCTTGGTATGGGAGAAGACCCAAAATGATAGAACATCCCCCCCCTCCCACGGGGATCATCCCCAGTGATCAAAGCTGTCTGTGCCAATTCTACGCCTTTATGTTGGTCATCTCCTCCCCTGCCTTAGTTCAGTTCCTTTTAAGTTTTACTTTGAGTCTGTCTCCCGGTTGGGCAGTCCATGGTCGGGGGTCGGGAGCTTGCTTAACCCGATGGTAGTGGGTCCAACCCCCCTGTCAGGTCCGAACCGCTGATTCAGTTGTCAGGAGAACTTGGTATGGTCCCTCCCAAGATGATTTCAGCTTCTCATCCTTCCACGTCTTTATCAGGACCCAATCCTCTGGCTTGTGGGGGTGTTGGTCTTTCAGCAAGGGGGGCCGTTGAGCGAGGAGTCCCTGTTTTCTTAGAGACAAGAGAGATTGTGACAGTACCAAGAGATACTTTCTCAGGAAGGCATCCTTTAGCTCGGGGATAGGCTCTCCCATTGGAGCCAGGAAAGGTCTTCCCATCATCAGCTTGAATGGGGAGACCCCCACATCCTTGCGAGGGGCTGTCCGCATTCGAAGCAGGGCAACCGGAAGTGTCTTTGTCCAAGGTAGCCCTGTTTCCAATCCCAGTTTGGTGAGATGTTGCTTCAACACCCCGTTGGCCCTTCCCACAGCTTTACAGTGTCTACCAAAGCCTGTACCCCCGTGAGACCCTTCGTGCAGTTTCTCCACCATCCCCCTCATGTCAGCACGGCTCACTACTGGGGTCCCCTCAATTGTAACCCAATGACCTGCTTCCTCCCTGCAACCTTCCCTTTCCAGCAGCTGTGAGTAAACCCCGTTCCAGCCAAATTTTCCCGAAAATGTGCACTACTCCCCAGGCATATCGCGAGTCTGTGTAGACGGTGAGGGACACTCCCTTTCCCAACTCTAGTGCCCGTTTCAAAGCGTGCACTTCACACAGCTGAGCCGACCAATCCCCTGGTAGTGCCCCCTTCTCTATTGTCTCTCCCTCCGCCGCCACTATCGCATATCCTGACTTCCTTTGTCCCTGCTCTACTCGACTAGACCCATCCACAAACCAGACCTCACCCTCCTCCAGCGGGACCTCCTGCAGGTCCTCCCGGGTCTTTGTTTGCAGCTGCAACAGGGTGGAGCACTCGTGCTCTGCCGGCTCCCATTCTTTCCACTCCCCGCAAGAAACTCCGCTGGGTTCAAATTCCTGTCTGTTCCTACCACCACATCAGGACTTATCCGGAGAACTGTCTCATATTTCAACATCCTTCCTTCTGTCATCCAAGCAGCCGCCTGCTGACTAAGCACACTTAAGATCTGATGGGGTGAATGGACAATCACGGGGCTCCCAAAAGTGAGTTTTTTCCCTTCTGTCACTAGCACAGCAGCGGCAGCCACTGCCTGCACACAAGTCGGCCATCCCCTCACCACTGGTTCTAGGGCTTTGCTCAGGAAGGCCACTGGTTGATATTTCCCAGCCCGTCTCTGAGTCAGCACTCCAATGGCAGTTCCCCCATGGGCTGTAACGTATAGGTGAAAGGGGGGCCAAGTTCGGTAGAGCCAGAGCCGGGGCCGTCACCAGGCTCCTTCGTAATTCCCCCCACTTCTCTGTGTCCCCGTCTGTCCATTCTACCCTGTCAGATGATCCTTTCAACTTCTCATACAGAAACTGAGCCTTGCTCATGTACTCATCTATCCATAGCCGGCAATATCCTACTAGACCCAGAAACCGCCGCACCTCCGTTTTAGTATGAGGGGCTTCAACTGCATTATCCCCTGTATCCGAGAAGGATCAATCAACTTCTCGCCCTTCCGGAGTACATGTCCTAAATACTTGACCTCCCTTTCCACAAATTGGACCTTCCCTTTTGACACCTTCAATCCTTCCTCAGCCAACCAGTTCAATAAAGCCACTGAGTCTTCTCTCACCTTTACTTCCTTCTCTCCAGACACCAACAAATCATCCACATACTGCAGCACCCGAGAACCCCCAGGGGCCCGGAACCCCTGGAGTTTCTCTTCCAATGCCTGTCCAAACAAGAGGGGCTCTCGGTGTACCTCTGGGGCAGCACCGTCCATCTCAGTTGTTGCTTCAGCCCGCGCCTCCCATCCCGGGACAGCGGGTATTGGGCTTGCCGCAAACCCGTCACCCCTGGTTTCAAGGGGATGCTAATTGGGGCTATGCGAAACCGCCCCGCCCCCTTCTCCTGCCCATACCTCAGGGTTCACAACCTCCACGTCCGCCTCCCGCAACAAACACATCCTTTCTGCCTGTTCCACATTCCACAACTCCACTCCTAGACTACCCATGAGATCCCTTCCCAGCAAGTTCACTCTCGCCTGTGGGATCAGTAACACATCTGCAGTTACCTCCTTCCCATTCCACTCCAGTCTCACTTCCTCCAGTACGTCTGCCTTGACCAGAGAGCCTCCCACCCCCATCACCGATACCGATGCGCCCCGGGATTTCGCAATCCCTGGGATGTTCGAGAGGCTCTGGTGTCCACCAGGAACTGCCGTTCCTCGCCGGTGGGACCCACCGTGATGTTTACCAAGGGTTCCCCGTGGGTCCCGGTTGGGGAACCATGACCCCCCTAGTCGTACAGGGGGAAACTCCTCTCATGTTCTCCCGATGTTCAGCATTATTGGGATCCCAATTTGGGTCTGCCAGAGGGAATTTAGTATCTGCGGCCGGGGCATTTGGGACATTTGCATTCCTTCGCTCCCAAGCCCCGAGCGCAGCTCGCCGAATCTGGCCCCTCTCTTCTGGCGTATAGAGGTGGGCTAAAATGTAATTCAGTTCCCCCAGGAGTATTCCACCGGGCCGAGATAAAGTTCCAATTGTTCGGCGGCGGTATGGGCGTTCTCTTGCATACGAGGGAGGGTCCTTTTTAATTCCCTCAACTCACTGGGTTTGATGGGAATCGTTACGTAACTGGTGACGGCCACCCCCTGTGCGTTCGTTCCGTTCGGGACTTCCCGGACGGGGAAGGCACTGGCCGACCTTAGAATAAAGGGCAAGTTCTGAATGTCTTGGTTCAGCTGGTCCAGCTCTTTCCGCAGCCCGGGATAGGGTGGGGGCGCCGGAGGGGGAGCGATAGGAAGAGGAGGAGGAGGAGGAGGTAGCGGCCCCCATTGAGGTCTAGTCAGCCAGAGGTCCTCCTCATCCTCCTGTTCTTTTTGGACAAAAATTTTGGCTAACTTGGGTCGAGGCCCCTCCCAATGAACATGGAACCAGACTTCCACATAGGGTTCCTGTGTTAACATTTTATGCTCCACAATGTAGTTTTTTTAGTTGGGTCACCCAGTAATTACTGGGGATTCCAATGGTAGGGGAATTCGGGGTCCACTAGTGGATATTTTCGCCATTCTTTAGTGCACAAAGTTATCATGGTCGGTTTTTCCAGACCCCTGGTGAATGGACACAACCAGGGTGTCTCCCACTGTTGCAACAATTGTCCTAATGGAGAATCCGTGGGGATTCCCCCTACTGCGTTTTTCCCATTGGCCCCTGGCCTTACACTCTTACTCTGCGCCTTACCCATCCTTCCTGACTACGTTTCCCACCTTACAGAAGGTCCCGGACTCTTCTGTCCCCTTGCGGCGTCCAACGCCTCGTAACCACGCTAATCTCCCCGAGATTATGGGTAGGCTGTACTCACCAGACCTCCCGGAGGTCTCCTCGTCGGCCGACTTCCTCTTTACTTCTGTCTGACTGGCGATTGGAGTCCCGTCCTGGACCCGACTCCGGGGAAAACGGGAGACACCTCAACGGGGTGTTACGGCCGATTACTCACCGGTTCCCCACAGTCCGGTCCACGTCGAGGACTCCTGGCTGGCTCGCCAATTTTGTCAGAAAACGACAGACACGGGTTCGGTTGTCCAGTAGACAGAAGTTTTTATTGGGCACGTTTGCAAAGGTGGGTCCCTCCCGCAGCAAAGGAGGAACCCCGAAGCAAGGTCTGACAGGTTTTTATACCCCCTATCTGTCCTCCCCCTCCTGCGAGGGCTTGGCTCACAATCTCACCTTTTTTTTACTGCCCCGGAGCGCCGCTAATTAACTGCAAAACCGCAGACATTCCACTTTCCGAATCCAATCAGCGCAATACACATTCCAATCCCCACTTGACCCGACAGCCGCCTCCTGCCGTTTCTCTTCACTCTGGAGCGAACGTGCCTCTTGCCTGCAGTCTTTCCTCCCTCCTGCCGTCCCTCTCCACTCTGGTGCGAGTGTGCCTTCTGCCCATCCTCCCTCCTGCCACCCCCCCAAGGCTGCCCCATGGTGCACAGCGCTCTCCCCTAGCAAACATGGTTCGTTTGAGGCCCTCACTTCTCCCTGCCTTCTCACAATATAAACATCTTTTATTTTATTTTTAATTTTTTTAAAAAATGCCTTTGGATTAGAGAACTTCTATATATATCTTCTCTGTGGCTCTGTATTTTTAATCCAAATTTTAATTATATTTCAACTCTTGGTCACAGGATATGACAACACTTAGCTGATTTTGGCTGATCCTGAGAAAAAGTATAAAGTTTTACATATTCTTATTTGCTTTTAGATGGCTTCATCATATTTGTTGGTGTTATTCTTTTTAGAAGCATTGGGTAGATATTATAGTAGCAAAATGTGAGCATTAAAACAAATATTAAGTTAAAGGGATTTCATAAATTGCAGCCAAATTGCAAAATGTGTGCTTTATGTATGATAGCACCTGACATAATTTTATTCTAGTCGCTACCTCATTTTGAAGTAGTCCTTCATAATTCTTGTAAACTGAAAATTTGCTGTAGGTAGGTCTATTAGAATGAACACAAAATGTCACTGGGGAGTTTGTTTGAAAGATGCAAGTTCCTTAATCAAACCAGGGCATTAGAATAAATTAGATTTCATTTACCTGAGTGTCAACTTAATAACTGAAAACTCTGAATAAGAAGGTGCCTTTCACTTCCAAGTTCCATGCAGTTCATTAGGTGGAATTATAATATAAATACCAAATGTCCTGAAAGATGTTTAGAGAAAGTAGAGTGCAAGCAAATCAGATAGTGAATTAATAATGGAGAGATGAAAGGGACTGGCCAATAAAGAAAATTTTATGGAAAACTCTTCAATTAGTGTTTTATGCAACACAAATATACTGGTATGCTTAAGGAATATCAGTAGCTGCTATTTTTTCCCCTTCATATATATTTAATCATTCAGTGGTAGCTTTCCTCCCCCTCCTCTCTCCCACATATAATCTTAAACCGCATGAACCAAATTGAATACTCTACAATGGTGTCACTGAAGTTAATTGGACAATTTGGTACCAAACAAAAACAGGAAAACCATATACGCTGGTTATAAATTATGAATCTGCAGTAATATCAGGACTGCAATAATATCTAGCCCCAAGGCACTTCACAACCTGGGATGAATGACAGTATAATACTCATACATCCATTTTAGATAAGGTGGCTAATCATTCTGTCCATTCACTTTATTTCAACACAGATGATGAAGTATCCTCTAACACAGTTATCAACCACAGTTTATCTTAGATGCCATACCTCTGTTCACAGCGCACCATTTGCCACCCAAGACAGCTTTTCTTTTTTGCTAATATTAGGGTCAATCTGATGCTGGTCTATGACTGAAATAAACAATAAACAAATATTAGGGTCATCTCTTAATGATGACCTTACTTGACAAATGTCTTTGAAAGGAGCAAGAACCAATTATAGGAAACCAAATTTGACACTGAAGACCTTTAATAAGAATGTACCATATGTCTCTATAGTATGAAGTTGCCCAAGCATCTCCAAGTGTTCCAAAAATGGTTCCAAGGTAAAAAATATATATTCTTACTGCTGAGCACCTACTTCTGGAATGCACTGCCCAGAAAATCATGCTCAATATGCCATAATAAATTACACAAGTGAACTAAACTTTCCATAAAATACTCCAGGGTGAAAATCCAACACTTTAGTCAATATACCACAAGAGTTTAGAATGGAACACCTTATCTAGGTGATAGGCCTAACTATAAATATTGAATATTTACAAAATTTGTGAATAGTCCAGTAATGCAAGAGAAAGATGTCTTTATGCAAAAACTATAATACAGTATTTCATTTCTTTAGCCCTCTTCAGCAAGACAATCTAACCTTTTTGAATTACAAAAACAAAATTAAAGACAATGAACCATTGGATATAGATGCTCTCGTGTTTCGTATACTAGAGCTAAGAAAATAATTACTTGTCTTACAAATCTAACAGCTTCAGGCAATCCAGTATTTTTCAAAGTATGAAAGATCATGGCTTCCACATCTTGTTCCTGTTAGAGCGTTAGAGGCTAGATTCTGGAACTAAATAATTGAAAATGTGATGGCAAGTGGAAATTGACATGAGAGACACACTTTTTTTCTTATGGTAAAGGAGTTATGCAATTTTTGTGATGAGCAAGCTCTGATTTTATGGAAGCTAAGTAAAAAAAAACAACAAAAAAAAAACCTGTTAGCCATAAATACTCTTCCACTGCATCAGAATCACCACAAACTGAAAAGCTTTTTCTCTCAGGTTTTCATGTATTTGTTCTTTGGCGCCAAATGAGACATGGCAGCCGTATTGTATATTGGAAACAATATTTTCTCTTAGTTATATAATACAGAGGAATAACTTAAAACAAGTTTATTGACTCCAGTATAGAACATGGCTTACAAATCACCTGCAATACTAATAGCCTTTACCAGGGAACAGCACCAATGAAATAAAATAACCAGAAACCAAGTAACTCATGGTCAATTTGGGATATTGAAAGGGCACTCGACTTCTTTCTCATCATTTCTTGCTGTGATGAAAACCAGCTTTAAAAGCAAACTTCAAAGTTTATGCAGTGTTACAGGAATCTTCTCTGCTTTTCAAAAGGTGAAAGGGAATCCTTTTCATGAAACCAAGCCTTTTCCTTTTGTTTGCTTCTTTTATGTGCCTTTAATTAAGATACTTCATGTAAAAATATAGCCATTTTCAGCTTTCCATTTTGATATCTTCAATCCACTATTTCCTATGTAATCCAACTATCGGAACATCTCTCTCTCTTTTCCTATAGCCTATTTTTGAAATATTAACAAAATAATAGATTTAGTCAGTGAGAATGATGATTGATAAAGAAACCGGGAAGTTAAGGAAGAATGACGTAAATCAAATACCAATGAGCAGCAAAAGTAACATAATGTATTGCATAAGAAAATTTGAAGATAGATTAGTGTTTTTACATATGTGTAGTGGGATAGATTAGAGGAAAAAAACACTTCAGTGAAGACAGAGATATTATTTATGACTATTCTTTGTCTTATTTATCTTAATCTATTGATGGGCCATAATCATATGGAAGCCATTGTATAGCATTTTCTGTATTATGCAAACAAATCTCTTGTTTTCCAGCTTGAACGATCTGGAAAATCTCTCTCCTCAGCTTCTTAAATGAACTGCATTTCTAAGCAGTTTAAAAACTTCTACTGGTCTAAGATAAGACCTCACTGAAATATATACATAACACTTCTTCACAGGTTACTATTGTGCTTTCAAAGTGATTTGAAGGGTTTGACTGTGATCTATCTAGCACTATGTGACTTAGATCTGAGAAATCTTTTCTTAAATGTAATTCCTTTGAATAAAGACAAACTGATAATATTTCATAATACGGTTCCACTATTTATATAAGGAAACTAAAAACAGGTGCTTACTCCTAATCACACGCATACATCAGAAGGAGTTCTATCAGGTTAATTCTATTGAGACTTTAAGGCAATTGGATGAAGCATATTTATATATATATATATGTATGCTATTCAGTGTAATTATATTAGCTTCTGTATGATATTATTTCCTCAGTTCCTTTAGCTTTACCATAACGCTAATTGTGTTTTGTGAAATCTTTAAAATGTTTGTTTTTAATTACTGGCAGAAAAGCATCCAATAAGCTGAACAACGAATCGCTAAATTAATTATAGTGATGTGCACATGATTGATCCTGCAGCAGGGCTGAATTCATTTAAGCCCCTTTTAAAAGGCTGAAATCTCACTGCTTACTGTAATCTTTGAATTGCAGAGAATGAAGGAGTTAGGTTCAGTACTTGCACCATCTCTCTCCTATTAATAAGCTTTTGAAATAAATTACAAGCGTATTGTGCTTATTGTAGCAAGTGGCATTATGTTGCAGATCTTGACTAATCTCAGAAAAGTTAAGCAGGGTCAGGCTGGTTAGTCCTTGGAAGGAAGAATATCAGAAAATCTGAGGAATATGGTTTACAATGAGAAGTTCCAGGTGGAGAACCTCTTTGCCACAGAAGAAATCAGTGGCAAACAAAGTGTGAACTGTTGCTAAGAAAGCTACATTTGTATGTCTCTGTGTTCGTCGGGAACCAAGTTCAGTTTGAGGAACACTTTACTTGTTGTCTTTAATGTTAATATCAGAGTGAAAGATATCCTTCTGTATCCACACTGAGTGGAATTTTCATTTCTTTGTTCATTTGGACAACATGACTGATGGTATTGCGACCTGGGGAAGAGAGGAGAAGGTGGGGAGCTGAGAGAGAAAGAAAGAGGGAGAAAAATCTTCCACTTTGATAGATTCTATTCCTGGGACTTCAGAAGAGTTTAGTGCAATTGATCTCCTTCAACATGGCAATGCAAGGATGTCAGTATCATCTGCATTAATAATATGAGTACTTGACTCCAATCATCTGATATAGGTATTACAGGTAAACCTGTATTCTCTACAGTTATAATACAATTATAATACATATTGAAAAGACCCAATATGCCATTGCTTATCCTGCCACTGTAAAAGTAATATTTACTTTAAGAAGTAAATAAATAAAGATTGCACATGCAGAATCCCAAATACTTCATGTACATTGCAAAAGGCTGAAAAAGAGTTAATGCTGAAATTAATTTGAATTGTATATTTTAAGGAAAAGTACTTACAAGAAGTGCATAGATGAGAGAAATAAGATATTAATATGCATATCAAATATTTGTGCCAACTTTTTTTTTCAATTGCAAACTAAGACAAAATTAGACACAACAAATTTCTACTTAAAAACAAAGCAAAACCGTGAATATCTTCAAAAGTAAAACAGAAAGACATGCCCATCCCTTTATTAGAAACAGTGTAGGAGGAGTGATGTGTTAATTTATGGCGGCAAACAAACCAGACTCTGGTAGGATCTTTTCCAATTAACCAATTTTATTAAAAGGCATAAGCCTTTGTTAGAAAAAAAGTACCACCAGATTCCTTTCATTTTTTTAAAAATTACAAATAGGAGAATCACTTTACTTTCTCCCAAGCTACAACCTTATTCAAAACTCACTGTTTCAATGAAAAATTTCCTGCAGGGTTTTTGGTTTTGGTTTTTTTTGGTCCATTCTAGAGGACCACTCTATCGTTTATCAATATTGAGACATGATATGCTTCCAAGAATATGACTTTAGTTTCCTAAAGTATGGAATCTTGGCCAGGAAAAAAAAATTGGATAAATATTACCCTAGTTCGGTGAACAGTGCCCCGGGAACAAATATAGAGTAACATTTGTGTGTTTGAAATGTTTCTTATGCATGACATCAAAATATGAAATGATAACAGCTACAGGAAATTGTTACATGCAATTGGTCAGTAATAAAACTGGTGCATGTCTTATGATTACAAAAGAAAAAGTGAAAGATCTTTCTTTAAAATTATAATAGTGGGATGTGGAGAATACCCTCATAGGTCACAGAACACTACAGTAATGCCAAGGACAAAACTTGCAATTAGGGAGCAAGTTAATGGAATAAGGACAATAGATCCACAGTATGTCAATGTCTGAAATTTCTGAAATAAGATTTGAATGGTAATTGAGGACCATTGTGGGAATTATTAGCAGAACAAGCCTTGACTGGTATTAAGGAAATTATTTCCTGTCCTGTGAACAATTTGATTGCAGACAGCACTTAACATTTTCCATGATGTTTTTATTTTTTTTTCTTCTTTAAATTACTGAACCTGGAAATAATTCATTCTGATTCATTTATAATGGGTGAGAAGCTAACTTTGCATTATTTACAGAGCAAGCAGAGCATAAATCTCCATAATGTCCAATGGTCATTTAAAAAAAAGACATCAATTTAATAAAATTGACTGGCATCATTATCAATGTTCTTAGAACTAGAGCTTCAACTAGAGATAACAAGAGGACCATTCAGACTAATGTGCAGATTAGAAAATACTAACCCAAAGGATTTTACACTTGAAAAGTTTCAGGGCATCTTCCAACTCAACCATTCATTTCTCTGTCTATTTAAATCTGTTTACAGTGTGCTGTTTGAGATAATTCAGTTAAAATATGTATATAAAAATTCATCTAATGTTCTGAAATCATCATCATCATCATCATCATCATCATCATCATCATCATCATCTTTATTACAGTCACAGACCAGAATTACAAATAAAAGTACATTGAAATACATTAAAAACACATTAAATAAAATGAACAGCACATGATAATATATATACAAATTGGTGGGGTTATCTGTGGGCAATCAAAATCTGCCTAATTTTGCAGACAGTATAACAAAATTTAGCTACGTTCAGGGAAACTAAATCATTCTGATCAGATACCAACAACTGGACATGTTCTGAAATCAATTGTATTTTACACATAGGAATGTACATACAGAATTTTTTTACTCATTCAAAACAAAAGTTTCAAAATCTTCAAATCATAATTAATTACAACTTAGTAACTAATCAACATTTGTTCTCTTGTCAAATATTGAAATACATTTAAAGTGGCATGTCAAAATCAAATGAAGAGATAAAGAAGGTGACCTGTTTCAGTCCATGTTAATAAGAAGCTGAAAGCCACTTTGTTTGCTGAGAGTTTATAATAGTATTTTTCTGGTGTTTCTAATCTGCTTGCAAAATACCCTTTTTGTATAATTTTGTATAATTTAAGAGAGATAAATGCTGCACATTAGCTATTAGCTGCAACAGGACTGTTTCTGTCTTATTGCTTAAAAACTTCTATTATATGAAGATGTGAGATAGAAGAAGATAAAATGAGTTAAATTTGCAGGTGGGCTGGGCAGGAGTATTAAAACGATGGTCAGTATGTTAGAACAAAAAAATATGTTCAAGGAATTCAGATGTTACTTTGTTGCATCAGGCTACAAAGACAACAAATGTTAGCTAGCATCTAGATCTTCCCCTCCTAAAATGATATTAAACCTTCTCTTCACTGTCATTTCAGTTAATTTAAGAGATTAAAAGAATGATTAATCTTGTTCTTACTGAGGTTAGCTTCTGCAGGTAGAGGATCATCTGTCTGGAAAAAAATACAGAAAATGAACTGTTAAGTGCTGTGTACTTCTCCAGCTCACAGTTGCCTAAAAACAAAGCTGTAACATCTGGTTCAGATTTATTTCAGCTTCACAAAACTTGTTAACTCTTGTCATTGTGCCTGTATACCTGATGTTACTGGGAAAGCCACTTAAATTGTATCTCACATCTCAGCTGTCAATTAAAAGTTTGTTTCCAAAAGTGGGCCTAGCTGGAAGACTGTCAACTGATCAGTAAGTGAAGACTAATTCCAACACAATCTGTGAACTTACTGAATCTGGACAAAGATTAAACTGAGAATTATCTGTACTTTTATTTAGTAGAACCTTATCAAACAGTTCTAAGAGCTATTTGGATCATCACTATATCAGGGAAGCCCTATTAATCATTGCCTACTTCCTAATTAAAATAAAGCTGAAAGATTATCTGCAAATAATTAATGTGAACATTTTTAATGGTTAAGAAACTAGAGAAAATACCTGAAAACATGTGAAAAAGAAATATTTTCTTCATATTTTCCATATAGATCTATGACAGGTATTCAAAATTTCCTGTTCCTCGCTCCCAATACAATCTATTAGGCTTCCAATTTATTAAAACATTCACAACTGAAATGAAAATCCTATCCAAATGGCTGGATTTGTATTAAATTGTGTCCAGTTCCATTTCTTCCTAGGAAAAAAACAACAACCTAATGTTGTTCCTGATAAAACATCTCATAAAATGTGATTGCTTGTTTGCAAGCAAGACTTCTCAAAGTAATTAACATAAAGTAAAAATGAAATATTCAATTTCCTTAACAATGCACTAAAATAAAACTAAGCAACAATAATTCTGTAACGTCCTTTCAATAAAAAAGGTAAACATTTTCATGGCCATGCATATGTTGAGGGCTACATTCTAGAACTGTGTGAATATTGAATACTTTGAATTTGGATATTTAGATTCAAAGGCAATTAAAAGGAACCTCCAAATTGTATTTCCAAAGGCAGCTTACTATCCAATAAGATTGTACACGTCCAAATGGATTTAATTCAAAACAATCAGGATAGTATTTATGGATATTAGTTGGAATGAAATACGTTTGAATCAGATTGATCAGCCTGATTTGGATTATTTGTCTAAATCTGTACGTCTGGATTAAATCAGTTTTCGGAGCTGAAGCAATAATTCAAATCAGATCAGCTCAATGATTCAAATCAAATTGGACCTGATACATATACAACTGCAGTAAGTTCACTATATAGGATACCAGCCCAAACACTGATGCTTTAAGAACAAGAGCAACCTGTTCTGATATTTCAAAAATAACAGAATGATGAAATCATCACTTACCACCTACGTATTCAGGTGATTGGCTGCTTCTTCTGGTATTCACAAAGCTACCTTCTTTTTGTCCCTGAATTGCACTATATTTCTATTTAAGTTACAGTGATAATTTCTAAATGTGTCTCCAACAGCCTTTGGCATATGCAAATTTGGTGGATACATGTCGTCTCCCTTTGTTCTCTTTTTCTGTGCAGCATATCCTAATTTTTGATGAAGCATAAATAATCATTTACACAGCCACCAAGTATGTTTCAGCAGGAAAGAGAATTGACACCAAGAACAAAAGCATTAGGGATGGAAAGGACTCCCACCCTTACAGAATTCGAGACTGATTGGAAGAACAGGTAGATCATAATGGACTTTAAATAATTTAGTTTACTTTAAATGACAAAGAGTATTGTTGCATCTTAAAGAGTAATATATAATCTCATGGATTTTCATGGATTATAGTCCACTGGAGAAAAGTTAATAAGAAAGGACTTTGCCTTTGTAAAGATGGTAATATTGAAACATGAACTCATATTCTGTTATACTCTAATTTCTATCAAGACATGCAAAGAGCTCCTAATGCCTCTTCTGATTCCATTTCCGGGACAGACTAAAGAATTTTATATGCAATTTCTACTAGCAGATAAGGACCTCACGGTAACTCTGGCCACTGCCAAGTTTGTTTTTGCAGCTTGTAAAACTCACATATTGCTTGTCAGATTCAGCCGGCACGGCCCGGCACAGCGAAGGCACTGCTCAGCTTCGCCTAAGTCAATTTCACCGCCCAGGCGCGAGCAGAGGAAAAGGGGACGTGAAACCGTGAGCTGATTACGGACAGGTGGTGGCGCTTAACTCAAAACCGCAGGCGGATACTTTGTATCAGCGCAGCTCCCCTCGGGTGCTGCAAACAAAGGAAAGCGCAGAGGCTCAGAAGCGAAGCAATCAAGGAACGATCGAGAACTCCCGGCTTTGCGCGCAAACAGGCAAACTCAGCAAAGACAACAACAGCACAACCCATAGACTGCAGTTAGAAAGACAAAAACACCAGACTGAATCTGCTATTTGGGGAAGGGGGGATTACTGCGGGTAATCTGTAACTAAGCAACGGGAAGCGCGGGAAACGGGGAAGCTGTAAAATGCCATGTAAGCTATACCAAGCCAACCCCGGCTTTGTCTGTCCTTACTTGCGTTACGCTTGAGTAAACTTCTTTGCTGAACACACGTGTCACGAGAGTTTCTCTGAGACGAACGGGGTAAACCTTACATCGCTGAGAGCAAAATAGTGCAATTATTCCATATTTTTAATCATGATTGTACTGTATATGTTTAATCCTGTATGCTTTAAATTATTTTTATGTTCTATCTTGTAGCTCTGTTTTGTAGGTTTTATTTAGTAAACTTTATTTGGTCTGGGTCATTGGCCTGTAATAAAGAATTTGATTTGAAAAAGAAAGGAAAAATATACTGTCCATCTGCTGGGCAAATCATTTGGAACTGCATTGCATGTGCTACATTGCCATGATATGCTGCTACTAAGTAATGAGGCTTTGGATACTGATGTAGCCACACCTTCTAGAACAGTGTTGTCCAAACTTGGCCACTTTAAGATGAGTGGACTTCAACTTCCACCCATGGCTGGCTGGGGAATTCTGGGAGTTGAAGTCCACTCATCTTAAAGTGGCCAAGTATGGACAACACTGTTCTAGAATAACCAGTGCAGCTGTTTCGGGAGGATTCTTCTGAAGGGCAAGTACAGTGTAGTGGTTAAGCTATTAGAGTAGGATCAGAAAGATCTAGACTCGATCCACCCTTACTTGTGGAAACTCACAAGGTTTTTCTCTCAGCCCACTCTACCCCACAGGACTGCTGTTGTGTGGCTAAAATGGAGGACAAATGTCATGGAAGCCACCTTGAGCTCTTGGAAGAAAGGCAGAATATAAATATAATACCCAAATATTTAAATAAATTCCAAGATTGTTTGCATAATCATGTGCACAGACAGAAGATATTTCCATTAGGGCTGCTACTTATACAAGAATTTAGCTCTGACCCTAGATCTAGAAAGAGGTGGGAGAGGAGAAACAGTTGTTCAGTCTTGGCAAAGAGACCCAGAACAGACCTGCATTGATTGTGTTGTCCTTAAAAGGGGACAGTGAAGGTTTTAGATAAGCTTTCAAGAATCTGTTAATATGTCTGTAACAATAAAGTCACATTCCTGGAATCCCTGTGGTGTCTATTTCTTGGCCTAGCTTGACACCATTGAAGGATCTACTTTCTCATTTTACTTTGGGCCAGCCCAGGGAGCTGTTACTTGGAGGAAGGCCTGCAATAATGAGGGTAGAAGAAATGGGTCAAAAGAGTTGTGAAAGAAAAATATAAGAATTACAATGACAGCAAAGAAATTAATACTTGGGTGTGACACAGCCATCTCTGCACTGATGAGCTTGTTATATAAAGTGAAACAAAACTTTTAAAAAGTAAAAAAAAATAATAATAAAGGATTTAAAAAAATTTTTTTTAATCCACAAAAAAAGGTGACAAACCTCTGGTGATTCCAGCTACATTTATAACAAAGTGACTTCCAAGTTTAGTTTTGAATCAAAATTGCATTTTTTTTGTTTTTACAAGGACCATGCTTGGGGGGGCTTAAGGCAAAATTTCTACATAATGCACAGTTGGATATATCAAATATTTAACAGAATGCAGCAGATGAAGGAGAAAGGAAAGGCAACAGTACACATGTTAGCTATAAGTGCAAACAAGTACTAAAATATGCAGGATCAGGTTGTCCCTGTAAAAATGACAAATGAAAGTTGAAAGAATAACTGTGAACACAACTGTCCTACATTCTCTTGGGCTTCCTAAAAAGGAAATATGGAAAATGCTTTATGCATATGAGAAAGACCTTTAACAAGGCTTGAGACATTAATCACCAGAGATTAGAATTTCTTTGGCATTGACTGTTTTAGCAGGCTGTCTGTTCCAGAAAGTATTTCAAGATTGGTCTCTTCTAAAATGAGTACATTACAAAACATAATGTTGGTGAAGAATCGTATTTAAGAGCCTGGTCCTCCCGTTGCAGGTATATGTTTCATTTTATCTGTGCAATGCTGAAAGATGTGACTGTCCTGTATGTGACAGAATCAGAGGTTCAGTGATGTAACTACATCCACACAAATATTCTGGTAACAGGAAACCTCACTGTTCTGCTTACAGCCATAGCAAAGCGTCATGGCAAAGGTTGCATGTCTTCCCCCCAAGACATCAATATGGAACATTAATAATGAAGAGCAGAGGTAGGCAACCTTTCTTCCATCAAGAGATGCCTCCTCTTGGAATTAAACTCATAGAGGCTATATGTCAATAATGGAAGCAAAGTTAAAAATGGGTGTGGACATCTCCCTCCCTCCCTGCTACAGAGCAAGTCCCCAAGCAAAGGACAATTCACTCCTATCAGAGCTCTGAACTTATTAATTAAGAAGGTTTGAAAATTGGTCTGAAGACTACATGGAATTAGATCAAAGACCATATCTTGTCCCAGAATAGGCTGTTCTTTGAAAAAGTGTTTCTTGCTTGAAAAAGTGCCACCAAAGAGTTCACACAGGTCAACAAACCATTGAACCATCTTCCTCACTGTAATAGCCCATGGGAGAGCGAGCCCAGAGGCAGAAACAGGATCTAATGACATGCAGTTTGGGCCCGTATAAGCAAAACACTTTAAACTAATTAAATACAATCTTTGGTATAGATAATTGTAATGCTGAGAATATTTAAAAAAAGTTATTAAGCTACTATATGCAGAATAATGCATTCTAGGTTTGCAAATGTACCATGCTACTTTTCAAAAAGAGCCAGTTTGGTGGAGTGGCTAAGGTGCTGCCCTAGAAACCAGAAGGCTGTGAGTTCGAGGCCTGCCATAGGCATGGAAGCCACCTGGGTGATTTTGGGCCAGTCCCTCTCACCCCAACCCACCTCATAGGGTTGTTGGTGTGGGGAAAATAGGAGGCAGGAGTAGTAGGTACGTTTGCCCCTTGAGTTCTCTCTCTCTCTCTCTCTCTCTCTCTAACACACACACACACACACACGTACATATGCATTAAAAATGAGACACATATCATAACAGATACTTGAGAAGGTAAGTCTCAGCAATAGTTAATGAATATAACTTTTTATTTTCTTTCTAGCATTTTTCTCACAGGTGCAGGGTCCACTTTTTTTGGATCAACCAAATGTTGATCCATTGGCTGCAACAGAAATTGATCGACTGGCTTGTTGCCTGAGCCTGACATCATGGGCTGAGAGAGAGTGACCTTAGGCCCAAAGTCACCCAGCCGACTTTCCTGCCTAACACAGGGCTAGACCTCACATTCTCCTGGTTTCTCACCTGGAGCTTTAACCTCTAGAGCAGTGTTGTCCAAACTTGGCCACTTTAAGATGAGTGGACTTCAACTCCCAGAATTCCCCAGCCAGCATGGTCCACTCATCTTAGTGGCCAAGTTTGGACAACACTGCTCTAGACCAAACTGGCTCTCGGTCAATGAATATAACTATGGGGGGGGGGGGGGAAGGATTGTTTTTTTTTTTTTTAAGAACAAGCCAGAGGTAAGTGTTTGATTAAGTTTCTCTAACCACTGTTCATTTTAAGCAACTGACTTAAATAGCTAAATTGACTTGGGCAGTTTGACTAGTAAACCTCTAAGTTTCTCTACCATGCAGTTTGGGTTTCTTATTTGACACCCATTTGCGCTATAAACACCTTGTTGAGTTTTTTCTGGCCTGAATTGGAGAAGCTGATCTGCAAGGAGGCACTATAGAAATCTGTTTTGGAAAAGGACAAAATCACAAATGAGTTGTTTTCAGTAGCCCGTGGACTATTCCCATTTGTATGAATCTTAGAATTTAGATGTCCATTTTACATTAACTTTAGATAATAATTCAGTATCAAGTATAGTTTAATAAATCATCCTCAGAATGCTAACAAAAGAATTGTCTGATGAGAAGTTGTATATATAAAAATAGAATTGCAATTAATAAAGACATTCACAAAATGATAACCCATAAAAACTAATTTGTTATAAGTTTGCAAACAAAGAACTGTATATTCAGTGTATAATATTTACTTTGGACTTCATTAAAAAAATCAGAATAATAGGTCAGGAAACACCCAAAACATTAAGTTGATAGTTAGTTCAGTGATATCTTCTGTGACTGCTCAGACAGAGGTGAAGAGGATGTTTGTTTTCATATAATCTGGATCGTGTTTGAGATGAGCTCTTTCTGAATACTTTAAAATTCAGTCTCCATCCAGATTGACTCAATCTTCACTGACATATGTACATGACATCTGTACAGTGTGTACTCTGATGTCAAGAATGTCAGGGATGACATTAACAAAATTATCATACTTGGGTTATGAGTTTTCAACATATGTACTGACAATGTGCCAAAATCTGCCTTCCAATATTCTGAAAGTTTTCTTCTGCAAAAGAAGTTTCTATTTTAATAGTTCATTCTCAGGGCTCTTTCAGTTTTCTTTCAGATGACCTTTGGTTGTGTTTTTGAACTTACCCTGTTGTTGGGAAGTCACCAAGATTGTTGCCATTGTTACTTTTTACTCCCAGCTCCATCACTTTGCATCTTCCTGAACTGCACACATATCATGACCCAAAAAGGCTCCATGTTTTCTCATGATGTCTTCACTTGGGATTTCATTAAAGTAAAGGAAGCAATAGAGGTGACATTGCACCAAAGAGAGTTGTACAGTGAAAGCCACTCACATCCACCTCTCAAACTCTTCTAGGTAAATGAAACAACTCTAACTTCCCCATGCAAATGTCAATGTTACTTTCTTTAAAAAAAAAAAAAATCAGAAGCAATTTTTCTTCTCATCTTAGTGAATGAGAATTCTGGGATTGCAGCAACATCTACTACAGTGTTGTCCAAACTTGGCCACTTTAAGATGAGTGGACTTCAACTCCCAGAATTCCCCAGCCAGCCATGGGTGGAAGTTGAAGTCCACTCATCTTAAAGTGGCCAAGTTTGCACAACACTGATCTACTATAATAACAGCTATACCGGCAGTTTTACCATTTTTTTTCCTTTACGAAGAGTACAAAAAGTTAGAATTTCAAAATTGTTGGCCACAAAGTAGACTATTTTTTCCTTATAGCCTGCAAGTATGGTCTACAGATTTATATGCCACTCTAATCTAGAAATAATTCTAAGCAGGTTACACTCTTCTTATAGTACTACAATTTAAATACAGTTACATCAAAACAAAATAATTGGAAAATAATAAAATCAGACAATTCCAGAGCCAACCCACCCACCCACCCTTCCTTGCTTGCTTCCTTGCTTCTTTCCCTTCCTTCCTTCCTTCCTTCCTTCCTTCCTTCCTTCCTTCCTTCCTTCCTTCCTTCCTTCCTTCCTTGCTTCTTCCTGCCTTCCTGCCTTCCTGCCTTGCTTCTTTCTTTCCTTCTTTCCTTCTTTCTAGATCTTCTTCTACTCTTCTCCCCTCTTAAGTGAAAAAGCTCTATATGTGAAGTCTGCTCTATATTTAAGGAAGCAATGCATGGAACTAAAGGTGAGTACAGCTAGTCCTTATTTACCAACTGACCATTCACATCACAGGTGGTGATGAAAAAGTAACTTTACGACCAATCCTCACATTTATGACCTTAACAGGTCTGTAAAGCAAAGGAAAGATCATAAGATCATAAGTACAGTCACAGTTTCACTTAGCAACCATTTCACTTAATGATCAAGTTGCCGGTTCCAATTGTGGTAACTCAACGAGGACTGCCTGTATATATATATATCTTAGGTAGGTAGGTTCACTTATGTTAAAGAGCAATGTAGAAGCTTGCATGATACAGAGTGCAGCATCTCCTCAAATTTCCTGATCTTTACAACAACAAACAGCTGCTACTTTGTATTCACTGCCACCATTTTTTCCCTCAGAACAAGAGATGCCTGGGTAACACATCAGTGTATACAGGACAAAATATGACAGTAAATACATTCAATGAAAGACTTTAAATAACAGTTCTGAAAAATATTAGGATAAATCTCAGGAGGAGGACTGGCATCTGGATGTAAAAATGCAAGATTCTGTTACTTTAATCTTATAATAAAAGTAGTATTACCATGCATAAATTTGGGTTTCCTAGTCTGATCTATCTCAAAAGCTGACATCAGTCTTGCAAGTCTGAATGTACCTCCCCACTCCCTTTCGTTATCTTCAAGAGAACAAGGGAGGGTCAAGTCTGAGATGCTTTATCAAATTACATTTTTGCTTCAGACTCAGATTTCTTTTGTCCGACCATTATCTTAGTTCCAGCTGTTCCTCAAGGTTATTGCTATTGTCCATTACAGATAATTAGAACTTTGCATTGCAGCTGGAAAGAAATTGGGAACCAGTGCAGCTTGCATAGCGATGGTATAACATGGGCAAACTGAGGGGTGCCCAGTACCGCACAAGCTATGGCATTCTGGATGGGTTGTAACTCTGGATGGTCTTCATTGTAGAGTACATTCCAATAGTCCAACTGGGAAGTAACCAAGGTATTAATGAGTATGAGCAAGGCTTCCTGGTCCTTTTGAACATTCTGAAGATAATCAAACACATGTAATATACTTTAGACTGTCTTTAAACAAACTTGCAAAAACAACACCAGATGTGGGGTGAGGGATTAACTTACATGTAAAAACAGTATGAATCCTGAACTGCAACAAGGTGAGAATGTTACAAGAAATAAAATATTGGGAGAAACATATGGACATAACTGAACCCAGGAAAAATGCAAAAGTGTAGAGGAAGGGATAAAGCAACCAGAGATACCACCTAGGAGAGATAAGAATTGCCATGCAGCACATCACAGGGAAACAATCTATCAAGACCAGATGAGGTCTGGACTGACAGCTTTCAAAGTTAAGAACTTTGAAAGTTCATGTAACAGCCAATTAAAGTCTGAGGTGACATGGAAAAGAATATGATGGGAATTGCTGACAAAGGATAAAAGGGCAAGCTGTATATGTCTAGCTGTGTGTGTGTGTGTGTGTATATGTATGCGTGCATGATTTTGAGTCAATTTTGACTCCTGGCAACTGCCTGGACATGCAGTTTCCTTGGCAAGATTGTGGAAGTGTCTTACCATTGCCTCCTTCCTAGGGCTGAGAGAGGGAGGGACTGGCCTGAGATCACCCAGTTGGCTTCATGCCTAAGGAGGGACCAGAACTCAGTCTCCCAGTTTCTAGTCTGATACCCTAACCACTGCACCAAACTGGCTCTCATACTGAAAGGCCTCCAATTCATGCATGCAGCTATTATCTGTGGAACATTCTTGTCTTCTCCAGTCCTGTACATTCCTTAGCCAAAATGTAGTAGAGCAAGTGAGTATCCATGTGTGATTCTTAAATAATTATAAATAATAAAGTTTTGCAGGTTAACAGAGACTCTCTGTATGTTGTTTGTTCCTGGAGCATATCATTACTTAATATGATCCTGAACTCCTGTATCTCCATGGGATATATAATATATAATAAATATATCCACTAATAAATTCCCACCTCACTCTCAGACCAAAATTATGTGTTACAAACCTTCACCTGCCTCTATCTAGCCCCAGGTGGGTTAGGTAAATTAGAAGTGTAGATGTGTCTCATCAGGAGGTTTGAAAAAAGGAAAGAATGAAAAAACTGAAATCCTAGTCATGGTATGAATTTTATTTGCTCCCCACCCCCACTCCGTTACAGGTTAACATGTTTTTCCTTTATCCTGGAAAATGTTAACTATAACCATTAACCCTCTTTTCATTTCAAACATCAGGAATTCAGTTACTGATTTAAATAAGAACTGGAATGCGCTCAGGGGAATACAATAACAGATTATATGCTAAGCAATTGGGGGAAAATGCATGGTCAGTGGGACAATCAAAGATCTCTCATTGGAAGCATGTGTATAACTGGAAATATATAATCCAATTTCTTAAGAAGGATATTCACCTAACAGGCATTTCTCATTTGTGACCAAGATCTATATTCTTCATGCAAGGAAAAATAATTGAACTACGCATTCCATCTGATAAACTTTGAATGGTATGAATCTGAAAGCATATCTTCCATATTTAATTGGTTTCTGCCAGTTAAAATTGATACTCTGTATTCAGGTTTATTGATAAGGCCAAGGTCTTCATTTATAGATAATCATCATTTATTTATCTCCCTTTTTTTTTCCTTTGAAACACTCACATTAATATCAAGTAGTAGAAAGCATTTCTAAATTCGTGACACAGCTCAGAATTCTAAAAGATAGAAAACCTAATGTTTTCTTCAGGCTCCTCCTGATGATTTTCCAGACTGTCACGTACTTTTCTTGTAAAAATAGAAAAGAGTTTGCCATTAGATTTCTTTCTATCTAGCCTATAGCCTTTTCCCATCCAAGTACTAACCGTACCTGACCCAACTTAGCTTCAAAGCCCAAAGTTGGCTAGAAGCTACCAATCCTGAGATAGGGAATCTCAATAAAATAAATAAAACCCTATGAGCAATAAAAACATTTTAATGCAGCAAGTTAAAACGTAAGGCATTCACATACCCCAAGCCTATCTAAATCTTTAATAAATAGGGTAATAAATATAGAATTTATGCAGGGCCTTTTATTGGTTCAAACAATAAAAAGAAATACACTGGCAAGATATCGAAGAGCTCCAGAAATCAGGGAGCAGGGAGAATATTTCAACAGCAGACATACAACTCAATTGCCTTATCCAGTTCAAAGGTTTGTATGCAAAGACCACTTTACAGATAGAGTAAAGTCACAGAACTCTGCAAGTCCTCTCTGAAACTTGAAGGACCATCTACCCTCTCTTTGATGTGGCACACAGAATTGCTTCTAAGAAGAAAAAGAATTAGAGACATATGAGACATATTTGGATGGTGTCCCTCTCTCTGAGATGGTGAGCTACTTTTTACTGGAATTCCATTCCTTTGTGGAGGAAAAAAAAGGGGGGGGGGACATAAAGGTGACAATCGTAGAAGCATTGATGGATTTTTTTTCCAGCTTAGTATTCAAGAAAAAGAGCAGATGGTAACTTCTTCGGAGACGGTGTTCATTCCTTGAGGGGAAAATGAAATGTTGCAACATTTTACCATTGCACTGGAGCAGATAATTAGGCAATCAAAACTATTAAAGGCTGACAAAGAACAAGAATTCAGTGAACTTTCCTTTTGCTTCATTGTGGTAGCAGCTGTGACAATTCAGGTACAGGGAGAGAACATAAGGCACAGCAGATTTTAATGATTTTGGCTATTTCTATTTAGAGCATGGTGGTCATCCACAGACTTCATTTCTCAGTGAGGGGAGAACTTGTTTTATGATATGAAGCATGAATGTCAGCAGAAATAAATCCCACTGAATTCAGAGCATCTTATCCCACGTATGTCAGATTGTAGCTTACATTTATTTCTTATAGCAACAACAGTTTCCAAATGAGCAATTTCACACTGTGGACAAAAGACTCAGTATGTAAGAAACTTGATGAACAGATTGGTAATCAGACTTCCCACTACAAAATACATAAAAAAAAAATCTCAGTTTTAATTTATGTATTAATTCAGACAGTGACCTATATGAGAATTGGGAAAAACAATTAATTAATTTTTTTTTTAAAAAAAAGCCCACTCCTCATGTAGCCCTAGGGATGTTCCAGTAAGGTACTTTTTAGATTTTCTCCTACCTGTGATACTCTGCATAGTATCACTTATTTAACAAGAAACATTAATCTTCTCTTGACAACTTGCAGATAAAATTTTCTCCTGCACAAAGTTGGTATATTCTTCATTAAACAAAGTTCTCCTCAGATAACTAAATTGTTGGCATTTTCAGACTGGATTGTATAAATCATCTGTTGAGAAGGGAAATGACTGGTTGGATTAACGTTCCTCCATTTTAAAGGATTAGGGTTTAGAACCATGTTTCTGGAAAGATCAGGATAACCATTAGGAAGTTCCTAATTAATATTTAACTCAAATACACTTAATGTTTTTTCTATATTCAAGAATTACTTTTTCGCCTGCATCACAGCAGAAAATAAGAAATCCAACCTCTTTGTACTGTGCAGTGATGTATGTACATGGATAGGCATATGGATAAAACCTGCTTCTGACAAAGATTCACTGAGAAAATCAACACACGCTTACTCCAGTTTAAAAGAAAGTTATGTTAAAAGTACAGGAACACAATGCTTTGAATATGGGAAGTATTGGACTTTAAGAAAGCTTGAGTTTAAGAAAGAAAATGAATGTATCAAATTCAAAATGTTGCCTTAATGTTATATTGGTCATAAGAAAGGAGTATGTGGTTAGGAATATTATTGTCAAATTGGTTCTAGTATATTCCTGCTTTCTCTTTCTCTCTGTGTTTAAATTACTTCCAATGAAATAAAAAGATCCTTGTCTATTATACTTTGAATGACTTTTAAAATTTAAAACACTATAAATCAGGGAGAAATCATTTCTACAGAAGCATAAGAGATGTAACGGATGAAGAAACAACACCAACAAGGTAAAAAGAAACAGTGTATATGGAAATGAAGTAATTCTAAAATAGCAAACTGTGCTGTAGATTGTATATTTTAACAAGAATCCGGTAGTTTTAGGCTTCACAGAAATTTAGGTATATTTAAAATTATTCAAAGAGTTGATGTAGATTTAAAAACTCTCTCTCCCTCTCTCTCTCTCTCTCTGAGACACTCTTTCTTTAGCCGCAAATTCTGCTATTTCCTAAATACAATCCGGAATTAAGGACAAAGTACACATTATATTACTCACAAGTTTTAACATGCATGTTCATTGTTTTCCTTCTGGAGAAAAAGGAGCCATAGGCCTTTAAGTACAAAACAGTCTATGGTACACTTAGGAGTGGACCACAGGCCAATGGTTTTGCTACACAGACCCCTCTTCCACCCTGCAGTTTTCAGCTCTTCAGCTTTTATGCACAATCTGAGTGGAAGTAAAGCTGCTTTATGTACATAAAAGGGTTAAATCTGAATAATTTGATGGGGCTCCATGAAACTAAAGGCAAAACATTAAATTAAATAAATTAAATTAAATTATTAAATAAACTCAAATGCAGCTAGGGGAAACCATAGCAATCATATCCCAGTCACTGAACATTAATTTGTTTCATTAAAGCATGAAACTCCCAGATAATTGTGAAATTTAAGTTTTAAGGTTTGCATACTGGGAACATTCATTTTGCATTTACAATAAACAGGTTACTTTTATACTTACATAAGTGGAGACACTTTCTGGGGCAGGAACTGAGACATCCATGTTTGTGAAATTCAGATAACTTTAGTATATATACTTGCATAAATAAATTGCAATTGGCTTAATTTTTTCATTCCCAATTTTCTTTTTTTAATAGTAATTTTATGAAAAATTGCAATTGCAGAGATAAAAACTAATAGAAACAAAAAGAAAAGAAAAAGAAATAGAAAGAAAAATAGAAAAGAAATAAAAAATAAGAATATAGGAAAAGAAAAGAAAAGAAAAGAAATATATAAAGAAATGACTTCCCCCTTCATCATCATAAGTATAAACAGTTTTAGTAACTTATCACCTTTTCTTAAAATACAACAAATGATATCTTCTTCCTATATCCCATCTCTTATTTATAAACAAATCCTTAAAGCCTCATCATTTCAATCCTGACCAGTAAAACTCCATTAAGTGTTACCAGAGATAACAACATATGTATTTTAACTTTAATCAAATAAACCAACTTCATATTCCTATCTTGATCTTTACTCCCTTCAAATAATGTCCTAGGACTTGATTTCTTTTCATTTTTTCTTTGTCCTTCTCATGAAATTCTTCAGAGTTTTAACAAGCTTCTTTTTTAAATCCAATATAAGAAAATGATCCAGGTCACTCTTTTAATTTGATATTTGTATATCCCTTTGAATTATTAAGACATCAGCTGGTTTCATTTATATGTCCAGCATAGCATCTTTTTCCACATCATTCTTGTAGCATGACATTTTTAAATCCAACTTAAGTCATCAGTCTCAGTCTTGTCTGAGGTCTAGGCAGACACTCTTAAAATTAACTTCTGTGTCCATTGTTCAAAAAATATCCTTCAACATGTCCAATGTTAAAATATTTTGCTTCATTCTGTATTTGTAAGTCAAGTTTGAGTGTTCTTCTCCTTTAAGTGTAATATTTAATTCCTTCTAGTTCCTTCTAGTGTCCAATCTTCAAAGACTCATCCTATCATGTTTTTTTTTAAAGAATTCAAAACAAAAAGCATTTTCCCATGGGAAAGATTCTTATAATTAATTCCAAAATCTTATTTCAAATCCATCTTAGTCCATTTCTAACTTTTCAAAATCAAAGCTCTAATCACCTTTTTGCTGTTTATTCCATATACTGTGTGTACTGTACTATGTGTACTGTATGAAATACAATTTAAAAATTGTATTTCATACTATATATATATATATATATATATATATATATATATTCCTTTCACAAAGGATTGAAGGAAACTCACTCTATATTTATAAATATAAATATATACAATAATATAAATATATAAAACTAATGTATGGTGGAAGCAGTTAGTGTTTTGCTATTTAACCATTGCATGAAGCATATTCATGTTCTTTTACAAACGGATAACTGTATATGACTTTCTATCCCCTTACTGCCTCTTATCTTTTCTTTCATTTCCTGACATTTTTACAATAACTAAATTGCTAATTATGAGCTTCACTTCCTGGCAGCTAGGTTTCATTATATTATAGAATAAATTTCAGAAATTGCATACAACATTCCAGAGGAAAATTATAGAAATAAAAGCTATCCTATTGACTTTATTCTCTCTGTTAATGTGATAAATATAGCTTGGATAATAAACAATAATTTGGAGCAACTGAGATAAATTACTTGTTTTCACCCTTTGACATACATATTACTTAGCATGAGTTGTTTAAAGATGAACCTTTGCAGTTCACAATGCAGTCCTTATTTTTCATTCTCTACTGTCAGTTTTCAATTACATTCCTCTAATTAAGATTCCAAGTAAATTTGAAGTTGAAGATATCAAGGGAAATGCCTTTATTAAATCAAATTATATAAGATACATCATTTTCTTTATAATCTATTATGTTGGAAGGGTGTAGATATATCTTTATAAAGTCTAGAATGCATGTCAAATGCTTCATTTTTGAACTTTAGACCTAATGGAAAAAGAATATCTCAGAAAAGCCAGTTGTCAATGAAAAATACAAAATCAAAAATCTCACAATTAATATCAAAATCAACATAAATCATAAATCAGGATTTAACACTTGGTGCAATAAAAGTTGGGTAGTTGCTGGCAGTGGTTCAGTGAGATTGATAAAAATAACAAAGCTCTTAATAATCTGCAGTTATCTTCCTAATATTTTTAAAACCAAATTATGGCCCCATGCCTCCTAAAATCGGTAGATCACTGGCCTTTTTAAAAAGGAATGCTTCCCATTCTGTACTAGTACTGGTGGAAAAAGAAAAGAAAAGAAAGTTCAGTGGTTGAAAGATGCAAGCCGTATGTGGTGGACATATCTGAATGAGACAATAGGTATGCAGACAATGTAAACAAGTATCCATCATGAACAGACACTGATAAGAAGACATCCAAGTTAACTCATTTGCAACGGCACAGCTTCAAGTGGGCACTTAGTGTTTGAGATCTAAACAGGTATACTGTATATTCTTACTACCATTGCTCCTTGCCTTAGTAACTTTAAAATATCTTATATGGCTACAATTTCCTGGAATATAGTTTCTAATCGCCTTTGTCTGTGTGGGAACATGACAGATACTGTAGAAATAGTTGAAAGACTTAGGTGAATTTTGCAAGAGAAAAGAATATTAGAGAGATACTGGACTTCAATTACCTGCACACCACCATATATTCATTCCAAAAGTAGAACATGCTTCTTCTTTTTCTCTAAGAGCATGGTTAGAATCAACAAGTAGAAATTTTAAATAGGATATTACAGAATCTATAAACCCAAAGAGTTCTGAGGTTTATTTCTTAAAAGATTCTTAAAGGGGTTCTAATTAAATTAGTTACATTCTTCAGAAGAGTTTGCATATCCAAATAAATTAATTCACCACGTGGCAGCATCTAGCTGATTTTGACTGACTTAAACAGCTAAGCAGAGTCAGTCCTGGCTAGTACTTGGATGGGAGGCAACCAAGGAATTGCAAGGCCACAGGTTGGACTGGAAAGTCACATGCTGGAAAAAAAAAAAAAAACAGCAAATCACCTCCCTACTGTTGCCAAAAAAATTGCATGGATGTGTCCATGTAATTTACCAAGAGAAAATCTCAAAGGCAATTTTAGTTTAGAGGTTAGGCAACTTGGATCCCTTCTCCTAGATCTTTCTGGTATCAAATAATAAGCACCCACATGATATAAGAATGATAATTCTACCTTTCTGGCAACCAAAGTTTGTGAATTCAAGACAACTGGTGGGATGATGTTCAGACCAACCAAGATGAAAGTCAATGCAATCAGTGTTTGAGAAGTTTAAAGTTACAGTTTGAGCTCAAATCTGCATGAAATCTATTTGCATGGTACCCTGTGTTGTCAAGAGGCAGCAACTTTGAAGTCCCTGACAGGATAAGTGCATAGAAATATGTGCTTGTCACCTTGAGTTGTGCCAAGAATACTTGGCATGGGCTACTTTTAATTAGTGAGTATGAAACAGTCTTGATAGTGGTATAATTAAAAATGTGATACTTTATGAAACCCCAGTTATTTCATCCATTTTTTCCTTGAGTTTCTCTCTGCCTCACACTGAGAAATCCAAAGGAGATCTAAGAACAAATATGGCATGTCTATTTCAAGGAACAGGCAGAGGGGAAAGTCATGGAAATGAAAAAAGGGGGAAATGGAAATGAATAGTGAAATAGGCATTGTTAGTCTGATAAATTGTTGTATTGTTTTGCATTTTCTCTTCTTTCCCACTTATTTTCAAATTTACAAGGCTATAGTACAATATACCCCCTCCTCCCCCCAAAAAAGAATCATTGGGACATCTACATCTCAACAGGGTGTTGTTGACATCTTTTTTCTATTATGTTATCAGAAATCATTCAATCTACTCTCTTTGGTAGTGTACAGAATTAGAATGTAAATAGCACAAAATACACTCAGGTGCGTGCAAAATCTGCAATAGGTTTGAGTGAAATGTATACATGTTGACTTCTCAGAACTGGAAAGTGAATGTAAAATGAACATAATACTAGTCTAAGCCATCAGTCCTGTGGTAAAGCATTCTAGTGTTTAGTGTTTGCCCATCAGTCTTCTCCACAGCCCTAATCTTCTCCAAGAACATCCTTTATATATTGTAAGGAGGAATAATTAGAAAATAATCTGAATTTGAGCAAATATTGTAGAATGTCCTAGTCATTATGCCAAATGTGTTGCAACGTTCTTCTGATTGCTACAAATGATCATATAAGCATATACCTAATGAATGGCTAAAATGAACATTTGGCAGAATTGAATGGAAAGTACAGTACATATCTTTGACCTGACCTATATATAAGACATATACACATACACACATAGATCACATAGATACACATGTAAATGCACACTCTAAATTCACCGTTTTTATTTTATTTGATTTTGGTCTTCACTCTCATGTCCATGGGAATGAGTGAGAGGCAGGCAAATTTGTGTTATTTCTTCCTCTTAAATTTCAGATTACTACTAAGAGACCTTTTGTAATATTAAGAAATACTTCCTAACATTCAACTGCAATCATATTTCCTTCAATTTAAATCCATTATTCTGTGTATTGGTTTCTGAGCTGAAAAAGAACAGATCTTGGTTTTCTCCTATACATATTTCAGCTAAGTTGCCTCCCAGTCTTCTTTTCTGAAGTGTTTATAGATCCTACTTTCCAGACTCTGGTATCTTCATTGTCCTTCTCTGCGTCTGTTCTATTTTCTTTGAATCCTTCTGGAGGTGTAGTGGCCAGAACTGGACCCAATACTCAAGATGAAGTTTAACTAATGCAGAATAAAGTGCAATTATCCCTAATCAATTCTTAGTTCAATATCTTTTTTAAAAATACTCCTGTCATTTTAAGTATTCCTCATTCTGTTTCTATCTGATTCTTGTGTTCTAAGTGCATAAATCGTTTGTTTCTTTGAAATGTCATTCTGTTATTTTTAGCTCATTTCTCTAATTTATCAAGATCATTTTGAATTTTATTTCTGTCTTCCTTGTTATTAGCAGTCCTACTCATTTTTGTGTCATCTGCAAATAAGTATTTTTTCTGCCTGTGTATTGAGATTTGAAATTTTTGGCACTTTACATGATACTTCTTCCAGAGAAATAACTTTCTTCCACTTATGAGCACTTTTTGTACACAATTTTAAGTCACCTTTGAATTAATTTTATTTGTCATTTTATCTAGCCCATACATAAAACTCATGGGATACTGGTATGGGAAATGCTTTGCCAAAATCAAGATATATTATATCTATAGCATTCCAAGAATCTATTAAGGAACTTGCCCAATCATAACATAAGTTTAGTCTGGCAAGTTATTCTTGACAAGTCCATATTGTTTTTAAGATGCTTATAGACTATTGCTTTATGAATTGTTCTATAATATTTCTAGGTAACAATATATAACTGATTGGTCTTTAATTTTTAATTTTTTTCCCTAAAGCATCTGCCTTCTTCTACAAGTCTCACACTTTTTCTATTCTTCAGGACTTCTCAATAACAGGATTGATGAAATTGTCAGTAATGCAATTCATCCTTAGGCAAACAAGGTGTTAACATACTGCTAATAACCTTGTTTTCCACTGTTGGGGGAAAAATGAATTTTAGGGAAGCTTTACATTTGTGAAACCACTGATTACATGTTAGTACAAACCTTAACATTATATAAAGAACTTTTATCCTTGAGTGAAATTATGTAGATATATTATATATGAGCAATTCACATCCATGGATGATTTTACTATGATAGTGTGCAAAGGTCTAGCCATGTATAGTGTATGCAATTTGGTTCTGCATGTCCAAAACAATTGTGACAGATGAACTGTTAAGAAATTTAGTGGTACATACAGACAGGGCAAAAATGATTGGAGATGCCATCAAAGTTCTGACCCAGTGCTTGTAGGTCTTGGATGGCAAACAAACAAGCCTCAAATTAAATTTCTGCAAGACTGTGCCCTTGCTTATTAGAGATTAATGTGGGATGATTCTGGTTCCAGTTTGGATAGGGTCACATTTACCTTAAAGGAGCAAGTCTACAGTTTGGGGTTCCACCTGCATTTACAGCTTCTGCCAGAGGCTCACTTTGGCTGGTGTACCAATTGTGTTCATTTTTGGATTTGGAGGCCCTGACAACAGTGACTTATGGCTCATCATCTCACAGTTAGACTACTGCAATTCACTCTACCTGGGGCTGACATTGACTTGGAAGCTACAACTGGCCTGAAATCTGGTGGCCCATGTGCTAACTGGGATATCAGATTTACCACGGTGACACCAATGCTCCTGTTACTCCCTTAGTTACAATTTGCTTTCAAGTCCAATTCAAAGTGCTGTTTTTCACTTTTACTACTTTATTTACAGTCAAAGGAAAAACACACAGATTACCCAATACCTTTTCCTCTTTAAACCCCTATATGGCTCCTCAGTATTTAGCAGACTGTTTTTCCCTGCATGATTCAGTCTGCTTTGGGTGTATTTCAAGTGAAGGGAAGGTTTGGGAACACAATGACATGTTGTCTCAGTAGTTGCCCCTACCTGCTGGAACCCCGCTAATATCTTGGCAAGGAAGGTACTTGATTCTATAGTGTGTTTGGGCACTGTTAATGGAAGGGCAGGCTTTAGTTTAGTGGGGGTTTGGGGAAGGGGTATTGTGTTTTAATTTACCTGTTGTAGTTATTGTAAAGTATCTTGAAATCTTATAGTTACAGTCTGAAAATTGTAATGAAAAGACAAGACAGGCAAACTTCATCTTTATTCTAGTTCCTCAAACATAGAGGAATCGACAAGTGCAGGGTTGGTGGACCTTTCTTTCTTTCTTTCTTTCTTTCTTTCTTTCTTTCTTTCTTTCTTTCTTTCTTTCTTTCTTTCTTTCTTTCTTTCTTTCTTTCTTTCTTTCTTTCTTTCTTTATGATATTGCCGCCCATCTCACAAAGCGACCCTTATCACTGGCCCTCATCATGTAACCTCACTGGCCACCCACAGATCCTTCCTAATTTGATTCTCTATGTTGTCCATCACTGAGCCGTTGTCAAACTTTCTTTCCAATATTTGTAAAGTAAAATCTTAAACATTTTTAAATTGTGATTTGTAAGATGATGCCAAACAAAGGGAGATGATATACATTCCTGCTCAGTGCAACATCTTGGAAAGGGAAGAAAAAAGATACAGAGAAATGAAAGGTCTGCTCTGCTCTGCTCTGCTTGTCGTTTAAATCATAACCAGCTCTGAGAAAGCTGCTTCTGTAAAACAAGATTGATATATTGGAAGCATGTATATTGACCATAAAGGAAAAAAAACCTTATTTCTTGATAAATGTATTAGAATAAGGTATTAAGTACCAAGAAAGGATCTGGCTGGCCCATTATTCATTACAATTAAAGTAGTTAGGCTGGCATTGGAATAGATGCTATGGTTCCTGGAAGAAAATATTGGACTTAAGCACTGATATGTCAAGTTAATGTAACTTGAGGCCTAGTGGGAATCTGGGGATCAAATTTTGAGTAGATAGAATGAATTGCTTCTCTTTAATCTTGATAGGCAATATTTTTTTAAAAAAATGCTTCCCTTATCTTCAAAACCATGAGGGGGAAAAAAAAAATCAAGGAGACATCTCTCTAACAAGCTAGTTATATTGTATAACTAGACAACCTGTGACCCACTGGGTCATCATTGCAAGATATTTCTTTACCTAAACAGAGAAACAGAAAGACCAAGGGCAAAAAAGCAGTGGGAATGGGAGTGATTTACAACTTCCAGCTTCCCCATTGACTTTGCTTGTGAGAAGCTGGCAGGGAGCATCAGAAACCTTCCTTCCTTCCTTCCTTCCTTCCTTCCTTCCTTCCTTCCTTCCTTCCTTCCTTCCTTCCTTCCTTCCTTCCTTCCTTCCTTCCTTCCTTCCTTCCTTCCTTCTTCCCTCCCTTCCTCCCTCTCTCCCCATATATAATATAGGCTTCTTTGTTTGTCCTACCCTCATGACTTCAGGCCAGCCCTGGAGAAACCTCCTTCTCCTCAGCTGACCTGTGGAACTTCCTGCCACTTTGCTGGGAAGAGGTGGAACAAAGGGAGCTACGGACCATGAGGAAAACTGTACCGCCACTCCCCGTTCTGGCATGTCCCCAAGGGCCCTGTCCCTTGAGGGAAGAAGAGGGCTCACCCACTGACTGCCAGCACCACCCCCATCAGCCCTATCTCACCAGCAGGCATCCAAGTCACTCCCTCATCCTCCCTTCAATGCCCACCACCATTAAGAGATTTCAAATTTTTGCCTCATTTCCAAAGCAATCGCTGCTCACCCATTAGGCCTTGCTGCCAATTGATTGGGCACAAGGGAGAGAGGGAAGCAGGAAAGAATTCAGGTTGATGCCCATGATGATCACATGACCTGGGCTGACCACAGCAGTGCAGCAGTATTGAAGCGGCCACAAATTTCCCAAATTTCAATCCCACAGGAGTAATGGGTCCCAGATTTTGGGTGCATTCTATAAGTTAACCCATTTGAGGTACCTTGGTTCAAAAATTGTTGCCCTATGATGCACCATTTCACCCAGCTGATGGTCACAGACACACATGTTTTAGTAGTATATAGATATTGATAGGAGTATATTTAAAGGTGCTTTAGAAACAGAGGTAGCCACATTGATCCAAACCTGAAATCAGCAATTGACCAAAACCATTATATGGACCAAGAAAAACAAGTTCTTCAGAACACTTGTTCAAGAGGTAAAGGGAAAAACCCCAGTAAAGCTGAGGAAAAAGCAGAGTGGGCATTGTAGTCATAAAATATGCATTTAATAGTTATCTCAAAACATAGACAGATTGCATTAACCTCTGAGACACAGCAAGTTTTTTAGATACTCAGCTTTGTCCCCAAGACAGATCTACTTAACAACATGGTTTCTACAGTGAATACTGAAACTGGAATGCTTCAAATGCTATGCATGAATGTGGCAATTTAAATACAACCGTAAATACTATTGGTCATTCCTTCATAAACAAACACTCTCTTAGAAGGCACTAGGATTTTATCTCTTCAAGGGAACTAATCCTATTCACCTTTCTAGAAATTCCAGAAGAGGGCCAGCCCTACCATGAGGCAAAGTTTATTGTATTCCTCAGATGGCAAGTACTATGTTGTGGGGTAGCTGAAGGGGGTTATCCTTGACCAATCAGGTTGATACCTCTGTCATTCTTCTCTATAAGAGTACCCTCTATGTATATCTTTCTCTGTGCCATAGAAGCTGGTCTATGGCCTTCAGGTACGGTAGAGGACACCATGTTCCTCTCGGTCTTAAAATAAAATTCCGCTGCTTGTCCAGACAACCTCTTGACCCCAAAAGTAGGAATGGAGGCCCGTGAAATAATACTCCATTATTTTCTACATAATAATTCATTGTTCTCCAGTTTAAAAAAAAAAAGAGCCAATAGCCAGAAGGGCAGAAGCAGGTGACAAGAATAACAAGTGAAAAATTGGATTACTGAAGTATATTGGCATAATAAGAAACTCAGGCTGTGAGGGAAGATAGAATGATCCAGATGGAAGAATGCTACTTAACCAAACCCATTTTTATGGTGATACAAATTCACTCCATCATATTATGCTGAGAAACATTAAAATGATGGATAGAGCTAAGGAAATTTTTAATTCCCAGCTAAAATTTGAGGTAGAAACTCTTTGTTTCAGGTATGTCTCCTAATTTCAACTAACATGGAAAAAAGGGAGGGATGGGTAATTAACAAAGAAGAAAAGTACATCACCAAAGGGTGAATTATTTTATGATTAATGAGTCTGCAGGATTTTGTGAAAATCTGGGAGGCTGAAAAAAATTCAGCGCAGAATATAATAATGTTTTGCTAATTATAACAAATTGCACAGATAAGTAAACTGTGTAAATTAATTTTTACATGAAGGAAGGGGAAAAATCAGTCACTATTGAAAAGGAAGGGAAGGAAAAGAAGTTACCTACAGAAAATGAGAGAATGCAGGCAACAAGAACGCCATAGTGAGCAGCCCATCCAGAAGAATCATGGACAGCTATACTGTTTTGTCCCTTTTGTTTCCGAACCCCAACAGATGAACCACAAAAATGCAGGTGCATTTCTGGGTCACATAAGTGTTGAAAGCAGGTATCTCTACCCCACCAGCCCAGTAATCTGCATAAAATCAACCTGACAAATTAATTATTTAAGATGTGCATCTGTTCCTGTTAACTAGATAATAAATCATGAATTGAGTAAACAAGGATCGTGGGGTATAAAGAAAATGTCCTCTGTAGCCAGTTCTGCTTTGGCTGCTGGAGGAAATAGGACCTTCCCACAAATCAAACTTTGCCTTTTCTTTTATTCAGAGTCAGGTAGGAACAACAACCTCATGAAGTATCCATCCTTGCCTTCTCCCACCAGATGATCCCTGTCTCTCTAGGTGTCACCTCCCAGGTAGACCAGGCAGGAAACACAACAAGATGAGCTAATTGTACTTTACTGTAAGGCTACATTAACAGAGTCTTGCGAGTTTGAAAGTACAAATCTCCTGCCATCTCTTTTTACAGCCTGATAAGTTCTAAGTTTCTTTCTGGGCCCGTTATGCAGCTGCAGACTCCTTCTCTTTTTATCGATTGTTCCCTAGGCAGCATCTCTTCCCTTTAACTCTCAAGGTCATTCCCACATAACATTACATCAGGTTTCTCTCCAGCAAGCATGGAGGCTTGCTAGAGAAGGAGAAAATATCTAGTTTCTAGTCTAAAAAACAAAACAAAACCCTGTGGATATTTTGCCCTCCCTCCTCCTTTCCCCTCCTCCCTTACTTCTGAGATACAGCTTCTGACATGTTCCACAATGGAGTCTTCACCTTAGTACAAGCCCGCCTCTGAGGCAGGCAGAAAATGAATCAAAGTAATCTGGTTGTAAAGTGCAACCATCTTTGTGATATTCTGATTTGCATGGAGGAGGGGCCTGAGGCAGATTGGTTACCTCCAAAGCTCCCATTGGCCCACTGCAAGATCACTTGTGTTCAGAAAATGATTAGCAGGCCACCTTGACCCTGGTGAAAGGAGGGTGTGTGAATGAGGCCCCAGACTCAGCAGAAGTCTCTCAGAAATGGTGTGGGTAAAGAGATGACTTTATTGGAAACTATACAGAAGCCACACATAATGGCTGATTGTCCTCTGCCAATTTAGAATGCAATTCCCTTTTATAACCACAGCAGTTTAAACATGCTGCTTTTCTCCCCACCTTTCAATGGACTCTTTACACCGTGTTTCATATCTTGAAAATGAAGAGTTATTGGTTGTGGACCTTACTGACATCTCTGCCCTGAGAATTGTTGGCTCTCAGCTTTATTTTCACAGATTCGTACTTAGGCTAAAGTAAACAGCAGTTGTGAAGTTGCTATATTAGCTAGTAGGTTCCAGAGTTTCAAAGTACCATTTTTCTGCTTTGAGCATCTCTCTGTGAGTAAAATTGTAAAAAAAATAAAATAAAAAAATGCTGTGCTTCTGCAATTTTATATTTTTGCTTAGCAGTGCTCCTAGCGGGAGGTTTCACACATATAAATTAAAACAAAACTAGGTGGTAACTAGTTGGCCTACAGTTATTGCCTCTGTGAAAGTAAATGTTTGTAAAATAAAATACTTTGGATTGTGTTCTTTAAGGAAACCACCTTCTTAAAACAAAATGAAGATTGTATCCACAGAGACATGGTTCTTTTATCTGATGCAGAAAAAAATAACAAGATATCTTCATGGAGAAGAATATGGTATAAAATTGAATGTTTCTTGATTTATGCACAGTCATTTCACATTTGCTTGGATAAAAAAAAAATGATCCTTGCAAAATGGATTTCAAGAAAAAAGAATGTGTTATAAAAATTAGCAGGTGTTAAAAAAGATGGGTCATTACATTACATATAATTTCAGCTGTTGGGAAACGCAAGCCATATCTAAGGAAGGCAGTTTATTCAAATACATTTTCTCTTCCATTTTCTTTGTAGCTAATGTTCTTTGAAGTTGGTGCTTCCCAAACATCAGAAGATAAAGGGGATGAGCAGTGGAGACCACAGATAGTTCAACAAAGTCAAGATGGTAGGCATGGGTACTCTCTTGGCTTTTTTTAACATCCCCTTTTCATGAGTGCCCCTAGGGATGAGTCTCTGAATTTTAACTGTCCGTGCAGATCAATGAATGGTTAGTTTGTTTTAGGGTTTCATACATACCAGCCAGCAGTGTTTTGACAGTATTATGTACTGAGTAATATTGCGCAATATATAATAAAAGACTCTCAAAGTTCTATTAGATAATAACACTATAATATATACTGTACATATAAGAGAGCCAGTTTGGTGCAGTGGTTAAGACATCATGCTAAAAACCAGGAGACCGTGAGTTCTAGTCTGCCTTAGGCATAAAGCCAACTGGGTGAAATTGGGCCAGTCACTCTCTCTCAGACCTAGGAAGGACAATAGCAAACCACTTCTGAAAAACCTTGCCAAGAAAGCTGCAGGGATTGGTTCAGGCAGTCACCAGGAGTCAACACTGACTTGAAGGTACAAAAACAACATGTTTGTGTGTGTGTGTGTATCTGTGGGGTGTGTGTGTGTATAAACACACACACAGACACACACATGCTTTAAAAGTGCAGCAGCATATTTATAGTGCCCTTAAAATGTCTGTTTATGACCTATGGTGTAGTTGAATAAAAACTCTTTTTCCATTTAATAAAATAGTGGTTGAAAGGAGGAAGAGTCTGATTTGTATTCTGTATTTTTTTATATAGCTCCAAAGTTCTTTTCTCCCAAGCATTCAAATCCCTACATGTTTTACCGTTAGAAATATTAAAAGTTTTGATTGATCCAATGGTTCAATAAGAAATGGCTAACTAAATGAAGTAAAATGAGCAATGATATGTAATTTTCCTGGCAATAATACAGAAGTGGTTTGTCACTGTCTTCCTGGATTTCTTTTTCTTTTATTTCTTTTTATAATTCTGAGATTATACCCTCAGAATTCCTAGTAGTCTTCTAACTGAGTACTATCCAGGTCCGAGACTGCTTCATTTTATTTATTTATTTTAAATCAGCTAAGGTTGCTTAGATGGTGCTACCTACTTTAAACAAGAAACAGTTAAGATTCTGATACTTTGCCTCTTGAATAGACTTATGGCTGGGCAAAAAAGGTTTTACCTAGTTCTTAACAAGAACAAGAAAGAAGTTAAAAACCAAACCAACCATCCAAATAAACAAGCAAATGAATACCCTACAAAAAGTAGATGGCACTATCTATTTCTCTGGCAGGTTTCATGAGATGCCTCTTTATCAAGGGAAACTAAAACTTCTTAAAGAGCTTCTTTGGAGCATTTAAGTTTATCTCGGATGAGTAAATAGTGAAGTTGTCCCATGTAGCATTTTAGAATGCTTTAGAAGCAAGAGAAGTATTCCCCTGGACAATGAGACGCATCTCCAAGTGCTTCTATAATGCTCTATCTGTGCAGCTGACTTTTTTTTTTTTTTTTGTCTTAGTTAAACAGCTTCCCAGATTTGTTTTGTTTTTTAACTTCCATCCAACTTGAAACTGCCCAACCCAATAAATTTTCTTTGGGGGAAATAATAAAAGAACTACATGTAATGCATGTCTGTCTTGCATCAGTAGGTAAAAGAAATGACATGTTTAGGAAAGTGAGTTTAGCAATGACAACATAAAATTTAAAATAATCATCTAATTTTCTACCTGAGTCAAGAGCCTCACATTATCCCAATCCAGTTACCCCTAACCTGATGCTCTATTAAATATATTCCAAATCCAAATATTCCTGGCCAACCTGGGGCTTTTTGACCATTCTAGAAGAGAATGTTGAGATTTACAGTCTTTCTACATCTTGGCAGTATTAACAGGTTTCCAGCAGATATCATCAAGCAAATTTAACTTCAATGAACCCTGTATATTAGAACTAGAAAAGAAATACATTTAGCCTGAAATTTCATATAAATTTACCCATAGGTTATATAACTGACAGTATGATTACATGCAAGATAATATTCATAACAGCTATAGTCCTGGCTTGGAGGATAAGAATTTACTTACTTTAGAAGGTGGCAGAACAAAATCTGTCACTGCAGTAATATCGTATTATTACAAGTAGTTGTCAGAAGATACTTTTTCTACATTTTATACTAGTTTCTTTTCCCTTTAAGTTAAATTAAAAGTTGAATTAAATATAAGAGGAAGAACCCAGAACAATAAAATAGAAAATGTAGCATGTCTTCCACCAAGCCATTGTGACATGGGCAGAGTTTAAAGTCATATACCTTTTCTGAAGTAGCCTTCTAAAATTACTGATGACCTGTATTGCTGACCTAATTCTCACTTGCTCCCAAAAACAGACATTGGTTAATATGGTATCTGGTAGAGAAAGCAGTTCCACCCACAATTAAATTGTCTACTAGTAGGTAGGACTAATTGGGTAAAATTAGTTTCAGCAGGTAAAAATGGAAGTGGTACTTCAAGAATTAGAGAGCCAGTTTGGTGTAGTGGTTAAGCACTGGGCTACAAACTAGGAGACTGTGAGTTCTAGTCTCACCTTAGGCATGAAGCCAGCTGAGTGAAATTGGGCCAGTCACTCTCTCTCAGCCCTAGGAAGCAGGCAATGGCAAACCACTTCCACAAACATTACCAAGAAAATTGCAGGGACGTGTCAACCAGTCACCAGGAATCAAAACTCACTTGAAAGTAATGATCTGTGGAAATCTGCTTTGTGCATATGTCACTTCTTTCAAACCCCCAGTTAAGTTTTGATTTCAAAAGAGGTAAAATTGGCTACATTTGGTGGCTACCAAAATGTTACAATTAAATTTAATTGTTGGCTAACTTTTAATTTTAGAGATTAGTATAAATGACCAGGCCATGACCTCAAAGAGTAGATTCTGGTATCAGTGGGTGGGTGGGTGGGGGTTCTATAAGACAGGAATCAATCCTTTATTTACAATTCAAGACTTCTGATTTTTGGCCTTTTAATAATGTTAAATCATATGTTGCTGGGATATTTTAACTACCCCACTGCTGCTATTACTCTGTTATTATATTGTTTGTTTGTTTATTATATATTGCATAATTTATATAACATTTTAATGTATGTTGTATATGAATTTGTTTTAACTAACCATTAACACTTTTTGAATTTCATTGGGAACTGATTCAAGATTTGTAATGGGAAGCAGTGTATTTATGTGTTAAACTAACAAACACCAGCCTTAGTTTGACTATAACTAATAGCAAGTGAGTTTGGAGGAGGCTGTGTGGCTAAGAGTGACAACACTCTGTATAGTTCATTTTCAGTGTGAAAAATAAAAATCATGTCATCAACATCAAGAAGAAAGAGCTCTCTCACACATAATTTAGCTGCGAAAAAAGTAGTTACCCCTCATATAAAGCGGTGTCATTTGGAACTAGATTAAAGAGAAATAGGGCAGGGTCATAACCCTGGATGATAAGTTAAATGCTGGGATATGGTACATCTCCAATTTACATGCAAACGTTTACAACAAACTTTTCGGAATGTTGCAATGCCATTTACAACTTTAAAAAAGACTAGGCACCTACAGTTAAGATCACATAAAGTTGCTAAATAAATAAGTAAACAAAACACTTTAGTTTTTAAGGATTTCCTTCTCATTTCTTGCAACGCAAGGAATTGTTCTGCAGTAGAATATATTCTTTGCTGAACAAAAGATATTCCAGAGAAATACTGATTCCAGAAGATGGAACCTGCATGTCCTTTTTGATCATTCAGACACTGGGAAATTGGCATTAGGAACATTGGCCTAGAAAGCTGGCTGTCTTTATCAGTCTCAGAGGGAGAAATCCAAATTATCCTGTGATCCTCTTATTGGATAGGATTGTGACCTTAAACAATATTAAGTATTTTGTGAAATATTCCTGATTTTCTTTCTCTGGAAATACTTTCAAGGTTAGAATTATGAACCACCAAAGTTCTATAACTGTTGTTTATCAGAAGCATTAGGGTGAATCAGAATTCCCAGTTGGTGTAATAACTGTCTTTATTGTGGCTTTACACCATTTTTATTATTACAATAAAATATAATCCAAGTATCCTAGCTACTGGTGTTCAGTGAACTACTGCATTTCTTTTCCTCTGTCTTTAGCTTTCTAAAGTTTTCTTTCTTTCCTCACTCAGGTAACATTATCCTTCTATTGCTGTTCTGAGAATTGGGCTCATCTCTTTGTATTTGCTTCCTGGAATCAAAAGTTTTGTCCCTCCACCTTTCCTGTTACCTTTATTCACTCTTTTCTTTTCTGATTTATTGCCTGGAGTCTTACCCAGTAAGGTCTTCCTTCTCTTTTCCTCCTTGTCAGTTACTGTGTTCTCCCTTCTGGGATAGCCTCTTCTAAATGTCCATAGAACCATAGATGAAAAGGACAATCATGCAAGAAGTATCAGAAGATAGGCTGTCCCAAGATGGAGAATATTAAGTGCCTTTGAGGAAAAGATGTAAGTGATACTACCAAGGGAACTAGGCTTTGTTATGTGGTTGTGAGAACCAAGAGAACTCAGGAATTGTTCTTAGTACCACATCTCTCTCTCTCTCTGTCTCTCTCTCTGTCTCTCTCTCTCTCTCCTTTTTTAAATGGAAAAAAATGGGTATATATGGCTGAGAGCTCCTGTGAGATGCACTATTGTGGTATCTTTAAAATATTTTATCACATGCTGGATTTGCTAGTATTTTTAGCATTAACAGAAAGGTGATTTCCACTTCAATAAAATAACTGGTCAGTGACATCTGCAGGGAGGGTGGCATCAAAAAAGTCAAGATGGCAACTGTATATGAGGGACTGAAGTTCCACCCCTTTTTCTATTGTCATACTTGTAATTGGGTTTGCTTGAATTGCTGTTTTCTTTACGAGCTCCCCTGCAGTTTGACCAAAAAAAAACAGTGGGTACATGAAGGATTGGAGGAAAGTTGGTTAGATCTGATAAATTGTGTGGTCTCTTGGAGGCAGAGAATGATATTAATCTAATGGTGGTTGGATTAGAATGAATGTCCAACTCTTTTATTATATAAGAGATTAAACAAAAATGGTCAGTGTTTTTCAAAATAACTCACATTGCTTTAGAGGATTTTATATTTGTCCAAAGTTGATAGGATCTATATATGTGGTCCAGCGAGAAGGCATTCAAAGACTCAAACTTTTGCCTGTTTTAGCTTCAGACTATTTTTGTCTTCCATCATGGTCTCCTGTGACCCCTTTTCTTTCCAAAAGGCAAATCTGCTTTTTGGGAAACAGAAACACAGATGTACAAGATTCTCAGTGAGTGTTAACATGCATTTTGTCAGACCCTTTGACAATTTAAATTGTATCTTTGAAATGGTTTTATTAGCAGCAGCCACTGGCCTCTCTCAGTCAGTAATTGTCTCAACGGCCTCCAGTGGCACCATAGACATTATTCTTGTGCACATATTCTCTCCATCCCACCCTTTCCTGTCAACTAATCATTTATGATTTACAACATCTGTGTATGTCTCTCTCCCCGTCTTTGCTGCTGGCCACTCTTCATCGATCAGATCTCTCCTTCTTAAAGTCCTGTTGCAGACCATGATTTAAAATTAGTGTCCTGAGAGATCAATTTATTTAACTTCACACACATACACTTTTTTTTTGCTTCCTTTGACAGCACCAGAAAATATTCGACTCTTCTTTCTGCTCCTTGGTCATCTGCGTTCAAGCTTTAAGCCGCCCAGTTGTAATGAAAGCTGTGCTGATATCATGTCCCCTGCTCTTTGTAATACACTGTTGATATTCTCTCATCTGTTCAGCTTTACTGCCTTCTGGCTGCCTACCTCCTTATGCAGCTCACAAATCGAGCTCAACAAAGACATGGGTGTAATTGAATTAGTAGCCTTCCCTTAAAAGCAAAAGAAGACATGCTAGGAAAACAAAGGAAAGAACTAAAGTAGGATGTAACATCATTCCTTCTGGACAAATGGAAGTAACAATAAATCAAACTATGGAATCAGTTTTTTTTTTTTTTTAATGATTTAGCATCTGTAAGATGGATGGGTGAAATTTCCACTCATGTTCCACCCCACCTTCACCCCCATTCCAATTCTCAAGGTGGTAGAAAAAGCAGGACATTTTTCAAGTATGGATACTATAACTAGTTGGCTTAGCTGCCTAGTGAAATCATACTTAACCTGAAAAAAATTAAGAACAGGCCTGTAGCATTGGATATCTAATTAATTTATCCATTAAATAATACATACATTTCCTCCATGACACAGAGTATTTGTCTGACCAGTTTAAGCTGGTAAGCCAGCTGGGTTCCTCACCAATGTACATTCTGGAACCCTGCAGCCTAAACTAATATAGTCTCCATTTGAGATAGTTGAGAAACAGCTGTTTGTTCACAATGCAACAACTAGACTGCAGTATTTATTTTATATATTTCTGGACCACCATTCATGAAAATGCATCTCAGAGCAGTTTACAATAAAGTTATAAAATGCAATAATAAAACAATACATTAAAATAATATATAAAAGATATTCTGTTCACTAAAAAAGCTAGGTGGGGATGAGGGGAGAGAAAGATACAATGAAAGCAAAACAGTACAATTAACTACATTTCCAACTTTCATATAAGAAAGGCCTGGATGAAGAGTTAGGCAATCCATAGGCATCTAAACACTGTAATGTTAAGTGCCTCACTCTTCAGGGGGATGTGTTATCACTGTATCAAGGAGTCCCCAAATTTCTGATAACTATTTTCAATAGATTCATATAGATTTATAGTGTTGTGGACAAAACGGACAAAATATGTACCCCACACATATTTACTAGGATATAGAGGCCTAGTAAGAAGAACAAGTTAAAGAATGCATGATAAAATGGGCTAAGAACTTTGGTGATAAAATTCAAATGGATCAATAGGAGAGAACATGGTTAAAAGGTTTGAAATTCACATTGTCTTACAATTTAAAACAGAACTTTTATAAAATGATGAACCTTTGGCATATGTTACCAGAGGAATTAGAAGACGTATGAGGGTACTTCTAATAATGTTGGAAATGTGAAAAACAAGAAGGGACATTTTACCATGCAGGTTGGACTTCTGAAAAAGCTATATATATATATATATATATATATATATATATATATATATATTGGACACAAATACATATGATTTCTTTAAAGAGAGTTTAAAAATTAATATTTAGATGAAACCAGAATTTCTCTTACTAGGACTTATGGATAGTTAATTAGAAAGGACTCATGGATGGCTGGTTTTACATATGGTAACTGCAGCGAGATTATTATATGCACAAAGATGAAAGAATACAAACATACCTATAACTGGGTATGAGGAATGGATCATGAAGATGGCAGAGCTTGCAGGAATGGCTAAATTGATTTGTTTGATTTAGGAGGAAACAACAATTACTTTTATAAAGGACTGGAAACCCTCTATGAACTTTTTGCTGAGAATGGATAAAAATGAACTGATGATTTCTGGATTTATTGATATCTATATAGATAGATATAGATATATCGATACTGTATATAAATATATAGATATAGAGGCCTAATTACCCAGAGTTATTCTCTAAGTCTGCCTGTGCAAATAGAGTGGAACTAGTATGGCATACTGCCTACTGTGAGATTTGCCCCGTTCGACAGAGAAACTCTCGTGACACGTGTGGTTCACAAAGAAGGTTTACTCATGCGTAACGTAGTAGTCACAAGCAAAGCCAGGACTGGCTTGGTACAATTGCATCACTTGTTATATTCCCCCCTTCCCGCGCTTTTTCCCGCCTCGTGATCGCGTTGCGGCTGTGGGCAATTAGGCCCCCCAATGTCCCCCCTGATCGTTCATGATGGCAGGGTCGGTCAGAGTCCATTGTCCTTGATTGCCAGTCCCCCTCCGGCTGGGTTGGCCCCTCCCTGCTACGTGCAGACCCGCGGGTTCTGTGCTGCGTTGCGATCTTGTTTCGCTGCCCTGCGGCCCCGTTCCTTGCTTGCTCGCGCCGTTATCAGTTCGTAATTAAAAGCTTCCGCTGCGGTTTTCCTGTTTAGCTGGCCGCAGGTGGCTCGTTAATTAGCGGCGCTTTCGGTTCCTCTTTTCCCCGCTAGCTACCGCCGGTGGATTCCGCGTGGTCTGGTTGCGAGCTTCCCTGCAGCCCCGTGCTTCCCTGAAACCTCGTGCTGACCGAACCTGACATGCCGCCCCCCTGACGACAACTCCCCCCCTCGGTCCTATTTCGGCTTCCCGGGGTATTTACTGTAAAAGTCCCGCACTAGGTCCGGCGCCCTTATGTGGGCTTTACTCACCCATTCGCTGTGGGACTTGGGGAAATGTTTCCATTGCACTAGGAGCTGGGTCTGCCCCTTGTGCCTCCGGGCGTCCAGTATCCGGTTGATTTCGAAATGCTGCTCCCCGGCGACCATGATGGGTGGTGGTACTCCCTCCGCCTTGTGCCAGGCGTTCCCCGGCTGGTGCAACTTTAGCAGGCTGCAATGGAACACCGGGTGGATCTTCCCGAGGCTTTTCGGGAGCGTCAGCCTGACGGTCACCGGATTGATGATCTCCGAAATTGGGAACGGCCCCACAAACCTCGGGCTGAGTTTTTTCGATGCCTGGTGCGTCTTTAGGTTTTTGGTTGACAGATACACCTGGTCCCCCACTTTCCACTTTTCCTCGGGGAGCCTCTTGCGGTCCGCGTGCTTCTTGTAGTCGGCTTTGGCTCTTTGCAATGCCGCGTGCGCCGCTCGCCGGGTCTCGTCGATTTGGGCGAACCAGGCGTCCAGGGAGTTGATCTGGGATTCCGGCTGAGGCAGCTCCGGCATGGGGACGAATTCTCTCCCGGTGGCTACTTTGAACGGAGAGAACCCGGTGCTCTTGTGGACGGCGTTGTTGTATGCCACCTCCGCGAATGGTAGTAGCTCCGCCCAATCGTCCTGTTGGTGCCCCACGTAGCAGCGCAGGTACTGTTCGAGCCCCCGTTCAGGCGTTCCGTGGCTCCGTCCGTCTGCGGGTGCGCCGCGGAGGATAGGGCTTGTTTCGTCCCCACCCGCTTCAGGAACTCCCGCCAGAACCGCGCGATGAAGTTGCCGCCCCGATCGCTGACGATACGTCGAGGTGCGCCGTGGAGTCGGTAGACATGTTGCACGAACAGTTTCGCCAGCCCCTCGGCCGTGGGGACTCGCCGGCACGCTACAAAGTGCGCTTGTTTGGAGAATAAGTCCGTGACCACCCAAATGGCGGTCTTCCCCTTACTCTCCGGGAGCTCCACTATGAAGTCCATGGCGACCTCTTGCCAAGGGCCGTCGGGTTCCGCTACCGGCTGGAGTAGGCCTCTAGGTTTGCCTTTGGCTCCTTTCGCCGTTGCGCACACCGGGCAACCCCCGAGTACGCCTCCACGTCCTTCCGGAGCGTGGGCCACCAAAACTGCCGCCGGATTAAGTGGAGTGTCTTTACGAAGCCGTAATGCCCCGCGCTCCGGCTGTCGTGGGCTCTCTCCATGACCTCCCGTCGGCAACCCTCGGGCACGTACAGCTTTCCTTCGTGCCACCACAACCCCTCTTGGCCGGTTAGCGCCTCTCGGTTCTGCTTGAGCCAACCGTCCCGCTCCGCTGCCTCCGCGAACCCTTGCCTTACTTCAGACGCCGCGTCCCGTCGCTCCCCCTTGGTCTGGCTTCGGGTCACCGCCTTTGCAGCCAGCCTGCTGGCGGGGATGACGGAGTCCACGATCTCCTCCCGTAGGCTGGCGTGTTGGGGCATGCGAGACAGTCCATCCGCTAAGAAGTTGCGCTTCCCGGGGATGTGTTTCAGTGTGAACCTGAACCTCCCGAAGTATTGGGACCACCGTGCCTGTTTGGGGGATAGCTTACGCGGGGTCTTCAGGGCCTCGAGGTTCTTATGGTCCGTCCACACCTCGAACGGTTCAGTTGCCCCCTCCAGTAGATGCCTCCACGTGGCCAGCGCCCACTTGACCGCGTACGCCTCTTTCTCCCACACCATCCACCTCCTCTCCGTCTCGGTGAATTTGCGGGAGGCGTAGGCGCACGGGTGGATGGCCCCCTCCGGGCTGGGTTGGAGCAGGACTGCTCCCGTTGCCACGTCTGATGCATCCACTTGGATTATAAACCGCCGGTCTGGGTCGGGATGGCGCAGGATCGGCTCCGCGGTGAACCGCTGTTTTAGTTCCTCAAACGCCCCTGGCATTCTGCAGTCCACGCGAGTGCCATGCTGGGCTTGGGGGTTTCCCAGTGCCCTTGGTTTTTAGCAGGTCGGTTAGGGGAAGGGCGATTTGGGCGAAGTTCGGGATGAACTGACGATAGAAGTTCGCAAACCCTAGGAAGCTTTGGAGTTGCCTCCGGGTTCGCGGCGCTTCCCAGCCCAGGACATCCCTTACTTTCGCCGGGTCCATCTCAATTCCCCGGCTGGATATTCGGTAGCCGAGGTAGTCTAGTTGCTCTCGATGGAACTCGCATTTCGAGAGCTTTGCGTACAGCTGTGCCTTCAGTAGTCTCTGGAGCACCGTGCGCACCAGGCTCACGTGCTCCGCCAGGGTCTCGGTGTAGATGAGGATGTCGTCCAGGTAGACCAGGACGCCCCGGTAGAGTAGGTCGTGCAGCACCTCATTAATTAGCTGCATAAATACCCCCGGGGCCCCTTTTAATCCGAACGGCATCACGGAAAACTGGTAGCTTCCGAGCGGGGTGTTGAACGCCGTCTTCCACTCATCTTTTGCGCGGATCCTAACTCTGAAGTAGGCTTCGCGCAAGTCCAGTTTTGTGAACACCCTCCCCTTCGACAGATGCGACATCAAGTCCTTCATCAGGGGAGGGGGTATTTGTACTCCGTGCTGATTGCGTTCAGCCCCCGGTAGTCTACGCACATACGGAGCGAGCCGTCCTTCTTCTCCCGGAATAACACCGGGGCCGCTAATGGTGACTTCGCGGGTTGGATGAATCCCCGTGCTAGGTTCTTGTCTATGAACTCGCGCAGGGCTCCCATCTCCCTCCTCGACAGGGAGTACATTTTTGGCTTAGGCAGGGTCGCTCCTGGCTCTAGCTCGATGGCGCAATCACTGGGCCGGTGTGGTGGGAGCTGGTCAGACTCCTTCTCCCCGAACGCTGCCGCCAGGTCTCGATACTGCCTCGGGATTCCGCCGCCCGTCGGGGGTTCCCCGGGTCCGGCCCCTCGCTTTGCGGTTGCCTCGCCAGTCGCCGCTGCCTCCCCTCGCCTCGGGATTGTGGCGGGTCTCCGGGGTCCCGGCGCTGCTGCTGCTGCTGCTGCTGTTGCTGTCGCCGCCCGGGTCTCGGGCCCCATCTGCTCTCGCCCCGTCTCCCGGTGTCCCGGACCCTCCGCTTGTCCGCCGGTGGTTGCGGCTGCCTCCGTCTCCACGGCTCGGTCCCCTCTGCTCTCGCCCCTCGCCGGTCTGCCGACCCCGAACCGCACTGCCTCCGCCGTCCAGTCGACTCGTGGGTTCCGCCGCCGCAGCCACGCCAAGCCGAGTACCACCGCGTAGTCGGCCACCGGGACCACCACGAACCTCAGTTCTTCCCGGTGACTCCCGATCGTCATCTGGACCGGCTCGGTGTAATACTGAGCTGGTCCCCCCCCTGCCAGCGTGCCATCTAACTGGCTGAATGAAATGGGCTCCCGGAGGCGCCTCAGCTGTAGCCCGAGCCCCGAGACCACCGCTGGGTGCATCAAGCAGTGGGTGCAGCCCGAGTCCAGTAGCGCCCGTAGCTGTGCCTCCCCTCCGGATCTCACCCCCGGACGGGGATCCTCACCCGGCACGGGGGGCAGTCCTCTTATCCTATTGGGTCCGCGCGCCTCGACTCCCTGCTCGCACTGGGACGCCGTTCAGTGCGAGCGCGCCTCGTTTCCCGCCGGCTCCGAGTCCTCTCCGGAGGATGCTGTCTCCGGGGTCGACCACCCCCGCGTCCTTTCTCGGTCACCGCCGCCACTGCCCCCTTCCGCGGTCGGTCACCGGTCCTTTTCCCGTTCGCACGCGGGGTTTTGACTTCGGGCCGTGGTGGGGCGCCTTCCCGCTCCGTCGGGCACTGCGCCGCTCGGTGGCCTCTGCCTCCGCATCGGAAACACAGATTCGGGGCTCTGGTCGCCTCTCGCCTCCCGGTGGACTGCCGTCGACCGCTCCGTCTCTCCTCGGGGGTCCTCTCCCTCGGCCGGTCCCTCGTCTGGTCCCGTCGTCTTGTGCTCTGTTGGATCTGCCGCCACGCCGATTCCGCCGTTCCGGCCAGCCAGATCCAATCCTTCACTGTGGCCGGGTCGTCCCGCCCCAGTGCCCGTTCCAGGATCTCTGGGTTGAGTCCCCTCTTAAAATACTTCACCTTCAGGGACTCCGGCCAGTCCGCGAGCTTCTCGGCCAACCTCCGGAACTCCAGGGCATATTCCGATACCGATTTGCCCCGCTGCCTGAATTGTAGGATGTTGTCCTCCGCCCGCTTGGCGCTCAATGTGTCCTCGAATCTGTCCCGGAGCGCCTGCATGAAGTCCGGGAAACTCCGTAGTTCCGCCGCGTTGGCATCGTACAGCCCGATCACCCAGCTGGCGGCTTGGCCATCTAGCAGCTCGGCCACGTAGGATACCCTGTCCTCGTCTCTAGCGAATAGGTGACCACCCCTCTGCATGAACCCCTGACGTGCGTCAGAAAGTGCGGCAGCTGTTCGGGGTCCCCTGAGAACTTCCCAGTGATACCTCGAAGTCTCAGGGCGTCTGCCGCCCGTTGGTCCTCCGACCGGGGCGCCGTGGGTGGTGCCGGCGGGGGTGTCGGACCGCCCCCCCTGTTGCTCGCCTCCTCGTTTACCGCCGGTGGCCCCACTCTCTGCAGTAGGGTCTGGAGCATCGCCTCCACGGCGTCTAGGCGTCGCTCGACTCTCTCCTCTAGTCGGGCGAATTTCTCGCTCCACTCACGGTCCCGGAACCCCGAACCCCGGGTCATCGTAACGCCCGAATCGTCTGGTCCTTGATTCACGCCCATCGACCACCGCTCGGATGGAGTGCGCCCGGCCCTGGCCGCTGCCCCGTCGCTCCCGGGCGGCTCCGACCGCCCTTCCGCGAGCCTGGATCCCTCGCGCTCCAGCTGACCCACGGATTCCTCGTCGCTGGTCATGCCTGTATTGAGAAAGAAAACGCTCCTCGGTGGTGCCGGGTAGCGCTGACGGTGAGTCCTGGCTTTATGTGAGATTTGCCCCGTTCGACAGAGAAACTCTCGTGACACGTGTGGTTCACAAAGAAGGTTTACTCATGCGTAACGTAGTAGTCACAAGCAAAGCCAGGACTGGCTTGGTACAATTGCATCACTTGTTATATTCCCCCCTTCCCGCGCTTTTTCCCGCCTCGTGATCGCATTGCGGCTGTGGGCAATTAGGCCCCCCAATGTCCCCCCTGATCGTTCATGATGGCAGGGTCGGTCAGAGTCCATTGTCCTTGATTGCCAGTCCCCCTCCGGCTGGGTTGGCCCCTCCCTGCTACGTGCAGACCCGCGGGTTCTGTGCTGCGTTGCGATCTTGTTTCGCTGCCCTGCGGCCCCGTTCCTTGCTTGCTCGCGCCGTTATCAGTTCGTAATTAAAAGCTTCCGCTGCGGTTTTCCTGTTTAGCTGGCCGCAGGTGGCTCGTTAATTAGCGGCGCTTTCGGTTCCTCTTTTCCCCGCTAGCTACCGCCGGTGGATTCCGCGTGGTCTGGTTGCGAGCTTCCCTGCAGCCCCGTGCTTCCCTGAAACCTCGTGCTGACCGAACCTGACACCTACAACCTCTAATCATAGAGGTGATGTTTCTCCCTAAAATCAGTGATAAAAGTTCTCAGTGGTAAAAGCTGCTGGGAGTCCAAGCAGAGTTGCACTCCATCTTTTAAGCCTCCTCTGTTCTAAAATTGGATCTGAATCCAGACTGAAAAGAGATGGCAGAAAAACAGTATCCACCAAGAACATCTCCAGCTTCACAAACCCATTCCCTCAAACACCTTACCCCAAAAAGGGAATATTTATGACTGAGGTATAGTTGATTCCAATTCAACGAACACAGTTGTGTTTACTACCCCTGAATTGATCCAGTCAACCCATTTGACTATCTCAAATAAGTCAACAAGGGCAGCAATCAAAAAAGTTTTTGGTAGTCCCAGTCCAAAATGTTCTGCTCAGATACTCAGACCTCAAAATTTAAAATTGATCCAATGCAAATGGATCAAATGGTACCCAGGAAATCTTAGTAGTGTATTAAAATCAGCATTAGAGCTAGCATGAAGATGAGCAATTACACCTATAGGATGCTAGTAAAACTGGTTATCTTGCCATTTCTCTGCCAACTTTGGAACTTCAAATGTTTTCACAGTCTAGACCCACCTTATACAAATCTAGATCATCTTCGTTCATTAAGACCCCTCCTTTGTGTTCCTTGACATCTATGAGAGGAAAGATAGCTATCACCAAGAGAATATCCCAAGAAAACACTTGAATTGTGGAATTCATCCTCAGAGAAATCTAGTTCTCTCAACACCCAGCAAAAATCCTCAGGCATTTTTTACTTCTTTTAAATGGCTTGGTCTTTGTATTTTATGACTCACTGTATTCTATTATTAGTTTTGGGATGATAACTTGTAAGACATTGCATAAGTTAGTGTATTTGTATCAAAGCAAAACTATGCATGCATTAGATGTGCTTGTTTCTTCTAAGAATTGTTTTCTTTTGGCTGTGTTAGAACTGAAGCCTTAGAGAAATCAACTTTCTCCTCTCAGTAGTATTGACAGGCCTTTTAAACTTAACGTTCTTTGCAACAAGCCATTCCACAGGGAGAGCCAAATCTCTTGTGTCTTGCCTGAAAATTCTGAGCACTAGCTATTTCGTTCATGCATGCTCAAGAATGGCTGTATAATCAAAGATAATCTACATTTGTGGAAATCAGTTAATTAACACAAACAGAATTTTTTGAGTAATTTCATCTCACCTGAACATGAAAAGCCATTGAAAATAGGAGTTGCACATATTCACTGATCTAACTGCCAATGTAGGTTTTATTAACAAAGAACCATTGTTAGAAGAAAGAAGGGGTTATGAAGTACATGACAGGAAATTAAGTGGCAACATGAAGGAATGTATGTTAGGTTCTGGCCTAGATAGTTATAACTGAACCCTGAGGGAAGAGATTAGACCATTCAGTCTGAAACACCTCTAGCATCAGGGTACCTCTGGAGAGGGTACCTGGAGATACAGCCACCCTGAGAGAAACAGGCAGCTACTGGTTTAATAAACAAGAGTTCATGGAAATTTCTGGATTTCTGGGCTGGCAACACATTTAAGTGTAATCATACTGAGCCACTGAATCATTTGTTGGCTGGAAAACCGGTGTGGGTAGGAAGGAGAATCCAGCATGAGGGTCTCCAAATAACACACAGGATGAGAGAAATCCAACCCAACTCATTTATTACTGCAGCAATTAAGGAGGACACATCCAAGTGTCACTACACAGGGAGCACACTCAGTGCTTGTCACATTAGGCCTTTTATACAATACTCAAACCAGGAGGAAGAATAGGATTGGTCAAAATTAGATACCAATCACACATGTGTATAACACCTTGCCTATCCCATAATATACAAGCGGGGGTGCAATTATAATATAATAACACAGGAGGTGTGGTTTTAGGGTCCTTACATCATAAGGTCACAATAGTTCACCAGTCTAACGCAGAACCAGTCTTGTCTGTTTCTGACCGTTAGTCCTGGGTTTCCTTCACATTGGCCTGACATAGACTTTTTTTTTTTAACCTCATTTCAGAAAAATGGTGGACAGCAGCTAGGCTAAATGGAGAAAGGTACACAACTTGTCCACAGTGAAATTCCTGTAGTAGTTGTCAGCTGCTTATTGGTTGTAACTTAAAATACTGGCTATTGACCTTTAATGTCCACAATGGCTGAGGAACAGATTATCTGGAGGACTGCCCCTCCCTTTCTAAATCTGCCTGGAGATTAAGATCTGTAGTAGATACCTTGCTGAAGATGTATCCGTTCTTAGAGGCTCACTTATTTGGCACTCAAGACTGAACTTTCTCTTGGGTTATTCATAGGCTATGGAGTGTAATTTCCTTGTTTGGCCCTGCCTTGGCTGGATATTAGAAGACCGTTAGAAGAAAAAAGAGGCACTTTTTTGTCAGATTTTTCATTATTAACCAATTTTAGAATTAACTTTAAATCATACTTTAACTTAATGGATTTCCTTGTTCTTTTTCCATGTGGCTAGTTACCCTGAAGAGTGGTTTGAGTAGGAAAGCACTATAAATCAAATAAGGATCTAATAAATAAATAACTCATTCAAAACTGCCACCCTTATCCTTCACCCTATCCCTTATCCATCTTATCCTACCTGGCTTGACTTGCCTAGCAAAATCACCTCTGACTTTCAAGGCTGGTTATTCTGAAAGGCCTCAACAAGTCACATGCTTAGGAATAAATTAGATATGAGGGACTCAGGATTATGGTTTATCTGTTTTAGTGCAAATACTTGATTGTTGATAGCAAATTCCATAGTTCCATATGGTGTGTAAAGACAGAGCCATGTAAAGCATCTGTAAGTGCCCTTTCTAAACTGTTGTGTGGTGCAACATGGTAGCTGTGTCTTCTGAAGTTTCAGTAAGGCCACTTACTGAAGGCCATTTCCTGATCTTTTGACTATGCATGTGTACTTTGGCCAGGATTACCACTTGGATGCTTCTAGTAGGACTGTTATAATAATTATTGCTTCCCTTCATGAGCAGTAAATATTAGTTACTCACATTATTAGCAAAAAGAGGCCTAAACTGATGTTCAAAGTAGGCTTGAATCTATATAGTGTGAAATGCAGATTTGTAATAAAATCATATTTTCTCTGCCTCCCTTGACAGAATAGAAACTTACAGGATGCCATGTAATCTAATTATTGTCCCAGCACTGTGAAATGGGAGTTTAATGAAATCATTTAAGACGCATGCTTTGTGCTTTGGCAACCCTTAGGAGTCTGCCTATCGATATTGTCTGTCTGTTTGTTTGTTTGTTTGTTTTAATGCCAATAAAGATAATAAAGTTTGCTTCCTGTGAAAAGGGTGCATTTGGGGGGGGGGGGCTTGTCTATGCAGTTTTATTCTTCATTACTTGTCCCTTTCTTCCTGTGCTGCTGCTGAAGGATTAACTCCATGAGATTTGTGCCAAGCAAATAAAACAGATTAGAAAAACAGGTAAAAGAGGGGAGGTTGGGGAAAGGCCATTGTCAAAACAAATGCAACTAACGCAGGACCATTTTTATCTGGAAATCAAACAGTCATCCATTCTACAGATACACAGGGACAGAGAACAACGTTTAGGCTAGGCATGCATATCGCTTTCAAAGAGAGTGCAGTCAGTTCCGCTGAACACAGCAATTGGAAATTTCACAAGGTAAAGCGCTTCTCCACCCACCAGATGTTCTGCAACATGCACCTGGTCCAAGTGGTTCACTTTGTCACGCTTCCTCATCAGCGCTGCAGGGTCTGATGATATTGAATAAGATCTATCCCGCCGTTTTGTAACTTTTAACTCAACACATTTTATTATTTTGTTAATTTTGTGTGTGTGTGTTTCTTATTCTTCTAATTAGTGTGATATAATATGTGTGTGTGTGCGTGTATGTATATATGCATATATTTACACATATTTAAATGATCATGTTAATGAGTTGCAGAGGTAGCTAGGTCTTTCCTTCCTGTTTAACATCTATATGAAGACTCTGGGAGGCGTCCTTCCTCCACACAAGGTCAGGCACCATACAGTTCAGCTGTATTTCTTGCCTTCTAGCCAGCCAAGTGATGCTGTCAAGCTCTTGTTCCACTGCATGGAGATTGCTGGGCTATGGATGGGGAGGAGCAGGCTTAAGCTCATCCCTGACAAAAGTGGCTGTGTGTTCCCATTTGGGGGAGTAGAACAGCTCTGCAAGATAGGATAAGCTTCCAGACCTTCTTCGTTATATGTTCTGAGGCACATATGCTGCTAACATCCATATGATGTGAACAGCAACAGTAACGAAGGAAAAACAGCAAAAGCAAAGAGGAGGAAAATATGTGAACATCTAGTTGATATTAGCCAACATCTGATGCTTGGGTTGGCCACATGGCATGGCTCAGGCCCACACTGGCACCATGTCCCTGGTAAATTTGGACAATGTGGCATGGAGACTGTCTACCGGGTATCTTGCCATGTGATCAGGTTTTTGACACCTGGTTCAAAGAGTGAATGGCACAGGAAAAAGTTATAGTTAGCTGATCCATGGTCCCAAAGGTAATTAGCAAAAAGGCTGCTATGTTTATGGTACAAAATGTATCAATCTTACCCCCACCTTCATTGGAAAAACAAACAAACAAAACCTCAAGTAATTGAATTTCAAAGCAAATTCTTTTTGTGTAGGACTTTTAAGTTTCCCAGTAGAAGTACGGATAATATAGTTGTTAAGAAGTTTGCACAATAAAGGAAATTAATAGTTTAATTTCAAGGGAATATATGAATACACTGGAAATCAAACAAAAATAGTTGTTTGTGAATCAGCCTGACACCTATTTAATTGCCACATTAAAGTTTTCTTTTTATTAGTTCTACAGAATATAAAATTAAATCAAAAGAGTACTTGGGGATTTATAAAGGAATACATTGTCCATATAAGCAAATAATATAAGAGAAAATGAGTTACAATGAATGAGGAGTAGTATGAGAATTTAAGTTTTTACAGTTATGAGCTACGAAGTAAACATTGATCCAATCAAGTTATATTCATTTGGGAAAGGGGATAATGGAATGTCTAAACTAAAACAACAAAGGTATAAGTAATGGATGAATATATATATTTACTTCTATAGTTTGAAATGTATGATAAATTGCATTCTTCATTTGGCCAAAATTAGAAAGATATTGTTCAATAGTAAGAACACTATAAAACACATACTAAAATGTCATATTAATAATGCTTTAAAATGCAAGACTTGCTTAACTGTAAAATATTTGTTCAAAATTCTTTTGACTATTTTCCATATGCAATTCTTAGATACCTTTCCAGAAGCTTCAAATACATAGAATTCGCATTTGTTCTTGCTGATTTTATGTATATTGTACTTTACATTTATATTGTATTTTGTTGGCTGTACATGCTTTGAAAATGTGGAAAGAATTGTTTCAGAGCTTCAGTACCTCTTTACACAGTACCTCTTTAAAAAGTCTGATTTTTTTCAGCCTTCACCTGGCCTTGGGGGGCAGGGGATGGAGACGAAATATGTTGTTTTCAGACATCTATTCTTAAATGCACAGTTCTGTTTTCAGGTTTGGGCAGAAGCCTGAAAAAGTCAGGCTGTTTTAGTAAATAACAAAAGGATGCTGTGCTTGCATTTGCATGAGATCAGAATCATTTCTTCTTAGCCAATTTTGAAGTATGGACAACTCTAACATTTAATTCTAGAAACTTTTTTTTTTTCTCCCATAAGATGCATTGGCTTGAAGTAGACTAAGAGAAATGTGAATGATTTGCATTCCTTTATAGAATTTTTGCTTAAACTTGGAAGTGAACTCATACAAAAGGCATCTGTGATTCATGGTTTTGCACAAAAGGAAATAAATCAGTGTGCTGGATCCTTCTTATCCATAAAAGTTGGTAAAAATAAGGTCTATGGTAGGAATGGACATCATGGAATAGCTTTGTAAGACTGGCCAGTCCCCATATATTATTGGGACTTTTTAAAAACTTGTGTTAACTTGAGTTTTGGGGAAGAAAGTCATGATCTATAATTTGCCTAGATCTGCAGAGAATGGATTTGGGAAGGAACGGGTGTGGGACCATAATTCACCCTTTGGATCAGCCAATGGTTGGTATGAAGGCTTCCATAACATGGTGACCTCACAGAGGGACCCTGGGTAAAAAAAAAATCCAGCATATTTTCTTTTTCCCATTTTAAAGTTAGAACTGCTGTAGGTTAGTTGTGTATCACAGATGATTGATGCATTCATTCCCACTCTTATTTTGGCATTTTTATGCCTGCAGTTGCCCACTGAAATCAACCATTTTGCCACCAAATTTCAGAGACACAATACTGAGATGCTTCAAGGGTTACAAATGAAGTTGCTTATCTCTGACATGGGTATATGTATGTGCCTTCGAGTCAGTCCCTGCAGTTTTCTTGGAAGATTTCAGAAGTGGTTTGCCATTGCCTTCTTCCTAGGGCTGAGACAGAGTGACTGGCCCAAGGTCACCCAGCTGGCTTTGTGCCTAAGCCAGGACTAAAACTCATAGTCTCCCAGTTTCTAGCATGATGCCTTAACCATTACACCAAACTGGCTCTCTCATCTCTGATACACACACCTAAATGGCACACAGCAGATAATTTCAAAAAGTCTTAATATTTGTCCTTAAATAGTACCCTACAGAATTCAATCAATCTCCAGTAAAATTAGTTGAAGTCTTACATTTTCTAGATGAAGTTTTATGTTGGCCCCACTTCCATCTCTTCCATAGCCACTGCACTGGGATTTCATTTCACTCTTGGCCTTCAGCACATTCTAGAAGTAATTCAATTTAGTGCCATTCATTTCAGTGAACGTCTGATGAATTACAATGCATTCCAAATAATACTGGGAGGAATATGAGAATGACAATGTAAAAGGGGGGGGGGAAATGAAAACAAGCAATTCAAAGGGTAAATCATCCAGGCAATTGCTTGAAAACTTTTTATTCCAAAATAATTATTATAGTAATGAAGGGCAATATTGATTCCAAAATTGCAAAATTGTGATTTTAGAAAATAGGTTTCTGTACTACCCCTTAAAGAATAGCTGCTTTCTTAAGTATGTTGAATAGAATAGAATAGAATAGAATAGAATAGAATAGAATAGAATAGAATAGAATAGAATAGAATAGAATATTTTTAATCAGCTTTGCCAAGTTTTAGAAAAAAATATGGCATCCAGTTTAAATCAGAGAGTTATTTAGTCAGTAATGAAGCAGATTCCAATATATCAGTGGGCAGAATTAATAACAAACAGGGCATACAATAATATACCCAGAGAGCACTAAATATTCAGTATCTACTTATTCGAGTTAAGCAGTAAGTCTGAAAGTTATGATCTCAGACTAATGACTCAGTACCACACTTACCACACAGCGTGTTTATAGAATTATTTGCAAACCTTATTTCTGGCACAGAAAAGACCCCAAATCTAACATTTCTAGAAATCTAAGCCCTGCTTTAATCTCTTTGCTGGGAAAATGGGACTTATTTACCCATAATAATTGAACAGCTTGATAATTACCCATATAAGCATACTTATATAAATGCTGATTGTTTTGGAATTTGCATTTCTTAGAAATTAACTTACCTGACCATGGATATCTCTTTCAGTGTCTGCTTCAGATGTGCTTCTTGTGGAAAAAAAGGAGTTGGGACCCACTGTTCATATTGTATCCACTGTGAGTTTTAACTTTCGCTTCTGATTTTTTAGCCCCACATCCAGATCCCAATATGGTAGATGGAAAGATTGTTTTATAGTTCCTTTGCCATTTGACAAATAAGTTTCACAACAGTGATGCAGATAAAATAGTTTTGATTATACTGAACTTGGCAGTGCAGTCCTACAAATGTGGACTGGATGTTAAATATACTGTGTTCAATAAAACTCACTCCCCAGTAAAGGTAGCATTAGACTGCAGCCCTCGGGCCCCTAGCTTACTGCTACCTATATTTGGGGTGTTTTTCTCAAATTCCTAGGCGAGCTGGAATTTTTAGTAGTCTCCCATCCAAGAAGTAATGAGATCCATTTGCTTAATTTCGATTGGTGGGGTCTAGGCAGAGAGCCTTTTCTGCTGCAGCACCCACCCTATGGAACATCCTGCCTCCTGAGGTCCGGTGTGCCCCCTCCCTCATGGCCTTCAGGAAAGGGATCAAAACCTGGCTTTGCCAGAAGGCCTGGGGGCCAGAGGGGGGCCCGCACCTGTGGAGATGGCTGGTGGGGTGATGGGTTGCCCTCCCCCCCCAGCATCTTACAGGTTTTTATAGGGCCAAAATTAGAGAAGGTTTTTTAGGGTATTTGTAATACGTTTTTTAATTATTTATAGTTTTTAGCCATCTTGGAGAGAATTGTATTTTTTCTTTTTTATTGTCACCCGTGGGGGAGATGGGCGGCATACAAGCCAAACAAACAAACAAACAAACAAGCAAATAAATAAATAAATAAATAATTTTGGGAGATCAACCAAGATTGGCAAGATGCTAACCTCTACCGGGGCAGATTATTATATAAAAATGTAGCTTCACTTGACTCAAGTCTAATTCCTTATGAGTACATGGTCACAATCGTGTGGGGAGTGGAAGATAATATGGAAGCTGTTTGCCATTTCCTTCTTCAAGAATGTTTTCTCAGTTTTTCAAGTGTGGGATTTCCTGGTGTACTCCACTCTAGCTACAAATCAAGTCCAGTTCTACTTAGTATGTGGTTCAGCCAAGGTCAGCGAGTTTTTGCCACCAAGTTGAATAGATGGTTAACAAGTGCTACTTGAGAACTCTTAGCTTCAGCTGGAAACCTTATATGGACTTTTTGTTGAAAGAAGAAAAGATTGAATTGATAATTTCAGGATTTGGGAATTAAGAAGGGATGAAAAGGATGGGGGAAAGATTAGGACAATCATTACTTCATAGAAAGAAGGGTGGGAGACATAATTATATGGTTTTTTTTTTCTCTTTCTTTTCTTATTTCCTTTTTCTTTTCTTACTTTCTATCTCTTTTTTGTTTGTCTTGAATAATTTTACTATATTGAAAAATTCTAATAAAAAAAGAGAGAACTCTTAGTGTCTACTTAAATAAGAGAGCAATTCTTATGGACCTTTTGAAAACAAAGAAATATTACATAAAAATGGAAAGAAAGAAATCAGTGGAAGTGGTGCAAGTTTCATAAATAACAAGTTGTATTGCTTAGTTCCCCATAATTTGTAGGTAAACATGGCAGATGGCTCCTATCTTTCATCCATGAGATTATTTGCCATTTTATATCTACTGACATCCAACTGATTCTGCTCTGCACTATAAAGGTGGAAGAACAATTGTTCTTAGTTGTTTTCCAGATAATTCCCCAAGTAATGCTCTTTGTACATTTTTATTGCTAAAGGCAAAATTAAATCTTTGACCAAAAAAAATCACTTTTTTTTTTTTTTGCCTTTCACAGAATGCTGTTCATGAACAAGAAACTCTAGAAGTGGTCATAGGGAGCCAGCTCACACAAAGAAATTTGTATCCAGTTCACTTTTGACATTTATTTACACTTTTCAAACATTTTCTCTGGAGTTTAGAGAGTTGGCTTCCTTGTCATTATGTTTCAAGTACACTCTTTGATGAAAGTCAGCAGGGTTTTACCCTTTTCCATCTAGGTTCCACAAAGCATGACTGGTTCTTAAAGCTATGTTGAAATTTGCTTATGTATTTTTTCAGAAGTTCATTCTCATTCAGCATGATGGAAAAGAAATTTGTTTTTGTTTGTTTTTGTTTGTTTGGTTTTTTTTTTTTGAGAGAGAGAGAGAGAGAGAGAGAGAGAGAGAGAGAGATTAAATCCTCAAAAATGAAATATGGGAATGAAATGGTCGAGGAGAGTGTTTGAAACATCCATGATTCATCCCTTCCCTTTTTCAGACACTGTGCTGTGTGCCCTTGTGTTGAAAACAATCCACTTAAGAAAGTCTTAGAATGGCTTCACAGAAGCTCTGTCCTTCTTTGTATTTATAGAATCCCTCAAACATTGTGCACATTTAGTGTCCTGCTTGGAAACCAGGACTGCAAGTTTCAGGCCTTTGTTTTGGATTGATGCAAGTTCAGATATTTGTACATCTTTGCCTTTTGTGGGGTTTTAACAACATCCAACCAGTGTTGAAAATTATCCTACTTTATCCTACTATATCTACTATATCCTCAATGGAACTCTGAAACAAAGGTGTTTTGGGTTTATATGTATGTGGTTGTTTAAAATTAAATCAAACAATGCCTCCATTCTGGATGATCCAACACCTCACCTTCATGAAAGTTATCCTTCCAGGCTTTTCTGCTTTTCCAGTTCATCATGCCTACTACTGAGTTCCCCAAGAGCATTTAAATTATTGCTCTCATTCTCCACCTGTTGAATGTTATGCCCTGGAATCTCCTCTTATAGTTCACTCATTCACTTTCAGACAGTGCCTGAGGCACATATGCTTTCCATATCCCTAGCAGTCTACCTAATCCGACACTAGGTAGGTTTGGCTGAAGCTTCATGATGTATAGCCTTTGTCAGGGGTGGGGGGTGGGATTTATCAGGATATACTGACACACTTTCAACAAAGAAACAGGAGTTCAGGATCTTATGCAGTAATGCATTTTAAGGGAACACCCAGCAAACAAGAAGTCTCTGTTAACGTATAATTTTTATTAATTATATGCACTTAAGCATTACATGCTAACCCCCACACATTCATTCTCATTTGCCCTGCCAGAAGACCAGGAAATGTACATGAGTTTGGAAGAGAGAAGCTCTTGGAAGATACTGATGGCAGCATGCCCAGGTGAAAGTCTTCTAATGGAGATCCACACAGTTTGTCCTTTCATCCTTTGCCAGCCCCATTCCGTCAGGATTCCAACCTGCATGACCTTAGCTGTCCTTTAGTTGACCTGTTAAATTGCTGGGTCAGAGATGACTTGCTGCATGGCAGTGAATAGTTACCTTTCTTATCTTTGGCTGCTGCCCTCTGGTCCTTTTCTAATGTCAGAATTGATTCCTTATCTCTTTGGCTGCTTGCTTCTGTGGTCTTCTCCATGGTTATATTTTGGTCACTCTGCTCCACAATGTTTCAGTTCTTATAACAGACCTGATATTTCAATTACATCCTGAGATTAAATATACCAAATTTACTCAATCTTTTCTTCTCAGGGGACTAAATTAAAGCTCCCATGTCACCCTTGTTGCCCTTCTTTTTAAAACTGTTCCAAAAGTTCTACCCCCTTGCCATTGTTGTGCATTCTTTGGTGACGCATATCAAAGAAAACATCAGATTGATAAACTCTATGCTGCTATTTTCCCCTTAAAACTGCAAACATGCTCCTCAGTTCCACAATTACAGTGCATGTTGGCTGTGAAAGAGGAGGCAACAACACATCCACTGCAGAAGAAAGAAGGGGAGTAGGTGAAGCCATGGTCAGTAATACACCCATACTCAAGGTCTCTTTGGACCTTCTGACCTGGCTATATAGTTACATAAGAAGGATGCACCATTGGAAGACCTGAAAGACCAGGTTAAGGTTAGATCACCATGGAGAAATTCTATCCATTGGTCTTCGTGGAGTTGAAAATGACTTGATGGCACATAATCAATCATCAGTCATAACTGAAACCATCTTATCCACCATTTTGTTCCCTTAGGATGCTCTGATACTGAACTGAACTGAACTGAGACATCACCTACCGCTTAGGAATGTAGGCAACTAATATTGATGAGGTCCTTCAAGAGTTTGAACTTGCAGGCACCTCTCTAATAATGTATGGTTGATTGTTATATGGAGCTTTGAGTATCAGGATTTTTATAGTACAGGATCTGTTGGCCTTGTTGACTCATCTGCCAGGTTTTCCTGTTGTACTGTATGTGCTTTACCTTTGTACCATGTTTCTATTGATCAGATAACTGCTTCAAGGAATTTAGGTGGAAAAGACCGCCGAAAGAAAGAACAGAGTGGGAAATAATTCTTTTTAAAAGCATATCAGCCTATTTATAAACCTTTTCTACTTCAAGCCTTTTAGTAAATGTTTTCTTTTTTCTTTTTTAAAGCATTTATGGCCCATGTTTTTTACACAGTTTAAGATAGTTTAAAATTAACAGAAGTTTATTGACAGAATAAAAGTGTGCTGTAGAAGAAGAACAAACTATAAACAGCAGTAATGAAAACTTGTAAAATAGCAACCACAATCATGAGAAGTATTTGTATTTAACCTATTCCTAATCCATGAGTTCAGGATTGCATCCTGAGTTGTTGAGGTAATGGATGGTTGTAAAGGAAAGAAGTCAGTGGCTTTTTTTTCCCCCAAGCAGTGCTTCTTACTCCAGCCCAAGGCTTTGATGATCCAGAGCATTTTATTTTCAAAATCTTATTGCTGCACTAGTAAATCCAAGCAAAACATTCAGTTTTTCCTGTACCCCCCAGGAGAAGAGGTATATCAAGTCTCCAGAAAAGGATATGTGTACAGCTTTGGAGAAAAGTGTGCCTTGACCAGTATTTATAATATAAAGGGCTTTATAGATATTGATGCAGAAAGACAGAAGTCTTTAAAATTCTACATAGTGGTAATAAGCTTTTGGTCCAAACTCTGTAATCCAGTGACAGAACAATGAACACTGAACTATTTTATCATGGCTTTTATTCTCTCTCTCTCTCTCTCTTTCCAACTACGTATCTATGTCTGTTAGCAGCATAATTTACTATTTCTGATGAATGGCAGTGTCATTGGTAGACAATTTGTTCTACATAAATAGACAACATTTTTTTAATAAGAACTTTATTAAGTTATAAAAAGCATAAAGGTAAAAGTAAACAAGAACTAATAATCAAGGAGAAAAGTAGAGAGCGAGAGAGTTAGAGATAAAGAATACAAAAGTGTCGGAAAGTAAGAAAAGGAAAAGAAAAGAAAAATTACAAAAAGAATAACTTCTGACTTGTCATTCAGCAGATTTAAGTAAATCATAATAAACTCTTACTCTAAAACAACTTCTTAACCTACGTATTGTGTATAACCTTTTTATTTAATCATCAAATCCATATATCATAATTTCATTTTTTTTCCTGTCTCCTCCAAAAAGTCCAAAAGCAGTTTCCAGTTGGCATTAGTTAGTCAATGTTTGTTCTCTAAGCAAAGCTGCCAATTTTGCCATCTCAGCTAACTACATCCACTTCACCATCCATGCTTCCATTGTAGGTAATGTCAAGTCTTTTCATCTTTGAGCATATAAAAGTCTAGTTGCAGTTATCATATATAAAAACAAAGGCCCATGAGCTTTTTCCAATTGTTTATCCATCAGTCCCCAAAGGAAAGTCTCCGGTTTTGACTGGTTTATCTTCAAAATCTTTTGAATTAATATGTGAATTTGAGTCCAGTTTTTTTTAGCTTAATTACAAGTCCACCAAAGATCATAAAAAGTCCCATCTTGTTGTTCACATTTCCAACATATGTTTGAAACTGCTTTGTACATTTTTGATCATCTTTCCAGTGACAAACACTATCTATACATAATTTTATATAAATTCTGTCAGTTATAACACTGTGTAAATTCTGACCCTTTCACCCACATATTTTCCCATTGTTCCACTTGTATATTATATCCAAAATGTTTGGCCCATTTTATCATACAGTCTTTAACTTATTCATCTTCTGTTTCAAATCTCAACAAAAGCATATACCATTTAGGAATAAGTAGTACACAATTCCATTTCAAAACAGCTTTGTTTCATTCAAAAACATATGTCTTTTTATCAACTTTAAATCTTTCTCCAAGTTGTACATTTGAAAACCAGTGACATGAATGTCCTTGTGATGTCAAATCCTCTTTTGATTTTATTTTAATTTCTCCTTGGTGAATATCAAGAATATCGCCATAAGTTAACCATTTTTCTTAGTTACCATTTCTTTCCAATAAAATGCCTCTTGTGGAATCACTTTTTGCGAGATGGGTGGTATCTAAATTTGAAATATAAATATTTAAAAAATAAATTAATAACCATAGAGGTATTTTCGGACACAATCTAGGTTTATATCTATTCCAAATTCTCAAAGTGGCACGTCTAATAAAGTGATTCTTAAAATCTACATTAACCTTAACTTTATGATACCATAAATAGCCGTGCCACCCAAATCTCAATTCGTGTCCTTCCAAATTCAATAATCTGCTATTTCTCAGCAAGATACATGCTTTCAACCAAACTAAACAACAAGCAGCAAAGTACAATTTAAAATTGTAAGAGCAGACCTGCTCTTTTTTTAGCATTTTGCAACACCTTATATTTAACTTGAGGTTTTTTACCTTGCCAGATAAATTTCTATTTTATCTATTTTTTGGTTTGGGCTTGCAAGTGCTTCCATGTCTTCAATATTGCTTCTGTCCCAATTACTAACATCTTCTGAGGCTATATCCCTCCAGAACTGGAGAAACCCAATGTGTGCTGGAAATGGAATCCCTGTAAACGTGATGTAGTACAATATATTGAACAAACGATGTCCCTATTTCTCATCCTGGCATGTTGTCAAGTGTGTACCTATCAATTGTGTTTTTGTCCCCCTCTAATATTGAATGAAGACTAACAGAAATGTAAGGAACTTGTATCCCAAGGTGGAAACAGATTTACATGGAAAATCTAGGAAAATGATTGAAATTGAATTTTGTCCTTGGATGTCATGCACTCTAAACATCTTTAAACGCAAAGAACTTAAGATTCTCATACAATGTTCCTATTATTGTGTGATTTGTAGCTACTTTATGTTTAAAAAAGAAGAGAATAACTCCAGGCAAGTTGCAGTTTTGCAAACAACCACTAGATAGAGCTAACATGATTCTATCACTATAAAAACAACCACGGCTATATACATAAAAGTATTCTGGTTTCTTGGGCTTAAGTAAACATAATGTTATTCATTTATTTATTTATTTATTTATTTATTTATTTATTTATTCCCCTCATCTAGTTCATGGTGGCCAAACTGTCTCCATTCAAGGAATACATTTTGTGGCTTTTATAAAGTATGAAGACCTGCAGCCAAACCTGAACAAGGTTATTCAGATTAGCATCTGAAATATGAAGTTCCATCACAATATCACTCAGTGGCTATGTGTGCACATGATTAACTGAACCATTGTTTATAGAATTAATTCAGTTGATTCAGTTTGCACAATATACTGAGTCATAAATCAACTGCACTTGCAGATGGAAAATAGTAATACTCATGTGGTTGGCATTTAAAAAAAAAAAAATACAAATCCATGCGGTAATAACTTTGTTAGTCCAAGTGAAATGTAGACTGAGAGAGAGACAGCACACACACACACACACACACACACACACAAAGTTGTACTGGAAATAAAAATACAGAATGCTTTCTACTTTGAATCAAATCATTAATCTCAGAGGTGTCCACAGTTTATGCTCAAAAATGTCATATTAAAACATCACATGAAATAAGGGTGAGCTTTAATCATACCATCATGGCTACCATCTTGATTTCTTTGACCATCCCCTGTGGACATCCCTGATTAGTTACTTTTTTGTCAAGACTGACAATCAGGGGCTATTTACGACTTCAGGCAGCATTTTTGTCAGCCCTAGAGATACCAGGATTGAATTTTGGAGGGTTTTTTTTTTTTTTTTTGGCATTCAATGTATGTTCTTTATTGCTGAGTTACAGTTCTTCTCCTAATGCAAATGTACATATCTGCCCAGTGAAAGATTTTCCTTTCAACATAACCTTAATGACATTCGTACAAAACAAGCTGAGATTGTAATCAAAGCACATTTACTTGAAGGGAAGTCCTATTGAAGTCAACTGAATTTATTTATGAGACAGAAATACAGTTTGCAAATAGGAGGGGGTGTTATGATGTTATATGGATGCTCCTAACATTATTTTGTCTCAGCTGACAAAAATAATAATAGTGCTATAGTGATACCGAGCCACCTTAGCAAGATACAATTTTAATAATGCAGAATTTATACTTAAAGCTATATACACAAATTCATTTTTAAAATAATGCATTTTATGTACTTGTTTCCTTTCCAAAAACATTATGCTATGTTTTTTCACTTTTTACTATTTATACGTGAAGTTTTTTACTTTTCACATAATGAATGAGGAAAGTGTTCTAGTTTTGAATTTAATTGTCAGGAAAGTCAGAAGTTTGCATAGGAGTTATTTTATTTGGCCATTATCAATATTTTTATATAATACTATCTCTTCTCTATCTTTACTGTAGCATGAAGATGGCATTTTGATTACTTAAGGCATTGTGTTTATTCAAGAAAATAAATACATTACTTTAGACAGGTTTGGCATATTACAATTGAAGATAGATAGTTGAATTACAAAGCAAAGAAGGTTTGAGGTTACAAAACACTGAAATTGCTCTATATTCAGAAATATGAAAATGCTCTTTCATCTGTTAAGGAAATATTGATAATATATCTTCATATCTACAACAGACAATCATCAGTACTTCACATGATGGATCTAATGCTGGACACTGCCATCTCAGTTTAAAGGAATAATAATTGATTAAGGCTTATAGAAATGTATATATCATACTTTGCCTACCACACACCTAAGAAGAATAAACAGCTAAATAAAATGGCAGTTAAAATCTAGAATTCAAGTACACAAACTGAAGAGAAGTGATTATGAGACCAAAAATAAGATTAAAGAACATGACAATTATATTGTCATATCCTGCTTGACAACTCATTTTTGGTGGTGGAGTAAGAAACCCAGGATGAGTCCTAGAGCATGAAGATGTCAGTGTTGAAGTTCCAAGAGACCTTAAACAATCTAGATCTATTTCTGGGTGTAAGGTGAAAAGCATACCACTTATTTAAGAAACAAGATACTTCATGAACAAAATGTCTTGAGAACTTGATTCTTGACAGCTTTGCTACGTACAACCTGAAGATTTTGGATTATATGACTCATGTTCCAACCTCACAGTGCATGAACATCTTTTCCTACCTTCATCATGATTTCTGCCTATCTGTGTTGGACAACTCTGGGAGTTGGATTTCCAACAATCAATCAATCAATCAATCAATCAATCAATCAATCAATCAAGTTTGTTACACCCCTTAGGCCAGGTACAGTCAAAATATCTAATAATATCAATAATACAACCTTATACATGCATGCATACATACATATCAGAAAAACAGTAAATATAATAGGGTCTAAAATAGTTAAGAATGAAAATGCTAAAATAGATCAAAATAAAATACTATTGTAAAAAATTCCAAACCTAGACAATGATACTGTGTATTGTACAGATGGTAGCACAAAACTGGGCAATTTGGGCAGATATTTTTGAGTCCTTGTCTGAAAGAAGCAACATTAAATACAAATCACATTTCCTACCTGGAAATTTCTTCAAGATTGGATGTATAAAGCTCTGTCAGAGTCCTTATATAGGGAGCAATAAAGTAGCATATGGCTTAGAGTTTCTACTGAGCCATCACCATATGGACACAACCAAAGGTGCACAGGAGTGCCCTTAAAACATCCAAAAAAGATTTCCAACTAACTCTTTTACCTTGGTGAACCATATTACTGAATCCCTGACTCAGACTTTGGAATCTGTTGTCACTGTGTAAGGAAAAGTGACAGCCAGAAGATCCTTTAATTCCAAGGAGGAAAAGACTCAGTAGATTAGCTGACCAATGTCATTTAAAAGTATAACCTGACTGATCTGTGTATGATTGCTTAGAAATATATATACAGGTACTGGCCAATCAACCAGACATCGTGGCAGTAGACAAGGACCAGAAGACAGCAGTGGTGTTAGAAGTAGTCATGCCAAGTGACAGCAACATTAGGAAGAAGGAGTATGAGAAGCTGGAGAAGTACCAGGGCCTGAAGGAGGAACTAGAGAGGGTGTGGAAAGTCAAGGCCAAAGTGGTCCCAGTGGTGATAGGAGTACTTGGGGCGGTGACTCCCAAGGTAGGAGAGTGGCTCCAACAGATCCCAGGAACAACATCAGAGCTCTCTGTCCAGAAGAGTGCAGTGTTAGGAACAGTTAAGATCCTGCACACAACCCTCAAACTCCCAGGCCTCTGGTGGAAGACCTGAGATTGAGGAAGACACAGACCACCCTTAGGGGTGAGAGGGGAATTTGTATACATATATTGGTTTGTAAAACTGTCCTGCCAAAGCGATCACAAGAACAAAATAGATTTTTGAGGATCCAAGCTTCCCCATTTGCAATATTGCTTTTCAGACTTTCTTTGGACTAAAGAAGACATAAATTATTCCAGTGTGGCTACCATGTAAAGGGCTCTAATACAAATTCCAGGTTGCTGAAATTTCTTTTTCAGCATAGGTATACTATATAATAATACACAGGAGGCATTAGATATCTAACTCCTTTTCTCATATTATTCAAATGTCAAAGATAACATTATCAAAGGCAAGTAAATTGTTCTTGTCTTCCCAATATTCAAAACTGTAATATCTGATTAGGAATATAAATGCTAGCATCTGTCAAACAAAACTAACTGCAGTGAAATTCTCTTGGATCATCCAGCCTAGCAATTCCATACATATAAAAATTAACTTTAAAATATAATTTCTACTTCATAGCATATTTGTGCATATAATATACACACACTCACACACTCAACTCTATTATTTGAACGCTCACATTTTCTTCAATTAGGTTGCCAAGGTTTCTAATTTTAAGGAAAAAAAATGAAGGAAAAAAAGTCAAGTGAAAAAAAAAAATACTGATCTTAAAATCCACTATGGTTTGCATTAATGTAGTGAAGTCTAAATGGCTTCAATATGCTAACGTATCAGCATGAAGAGTAATTGTCACATGAAAATAAACTATATTTCATAAATATATTTACTGCTTTTTGAAACCAAGACATTGAATCAGCCAGGTTTAGAATAGACCTACTGAAGTCAGTTGGATGATCAGGTTCAGGACTATTGATTTCAATGGACTTGGGCTAAGGTTAGACAATCACTTGGTGGTAGGGAACTGCATTTAATTTTTATTTTATTTTATTCTTATTTTGCCACAATCTAGAGTCATAGTGGGGGAAGTCATAATATACAGTGAGAGGAGCCACATCACATATGGAGAGGGTTGTGATTTTCTATTGTTTCTAGACTGAAGGACCTTTGTTCTTTTAATTATGTTATGACTATTTTAAAGGCTTTTTAAACTAGTTAACCAACACCTATAGAATCTTATGTGCCATTTTGCCCTTAGAGTTTTATTATTGTTGATTTTATTGTTATATTTTTATTTGTAATTGGTGAACATTTTATCTACAAACACCATAGAAAGTCATGATTGTGGTGATATAAAAAGATCTGAGAGACATACACACAGAGAGTGCACACACACACACACACAAACATATACATAAATATGCATTAACACATATATACACACATACAGACATATATGCTATGTATGTGTGTGTGTGTATATACACACACACCTGTACACACATGCTATTGTCCCTGCCCTTTGGAATATCTTCCCCCCAGAGGTGAGGCAGGCCCTTACTGTGTTGTTCTTCTGGAAAGCAGTCAAGACCTGGCTCTGCCAACTTGCATGGGGTGAGAAAAGGGTCAACCAACCCTGGAGGTAGCTAACACCTTGAAGATGTTCCCATATGTTAATATCTTTTCAATCACCAGCATCTTGGAAGATATTATTATTATTTATGTATGTGTTTGGTTTTACTGTATTTTTATACTGTTTTTATTGTATGTTAACCAATATTTATTTGTTGTTTTATTGTAAACCGCCCAGAGTCACTTTCTCGTGAGATGGGCAGTATCTAAATTCAAAATATAAATAATAAATAAATAAATGAATAAATATGCATATACACACATATACACATGCACACATATATGCATATACACACACATATATACTTTTTTTATATGAACTTTATTATATTATATTAAGAATACAATTAAAAACAAAAAAGAGACTACAGAAAATAGAACTAAAAGAAAAAAACAAAAACTAAAATAGTGAAGATAGATAGAATAGAATGGAAAGTGACTTCCGACTATCTCCCATACAGATATAAATACAACTTGTTTAAAAAAAATCTCTTACCACTAGTTAATCCTAATTCACATTACTTCTATCAACACAAACCACTTAATTATTAAAACCCATAATCAACACTTTCGTTCCCCCCCACAAGCATGTAATCTAAGAAGGGTTGCCATAAGGAGACAAATTTAAAAAACAATATTATATCTTATTAATACTATTAATTTTGCCATTTAAACCAAGTCCATTAGATAATCCATTCTTCTGCTGTAGGTATTTGTGGGACCTTTCATCTTCCTTGGCCTGTTCATCCTCCAGATTCATCTAGAACAACATCTTATACATTTTAACAATAACATATTCATCATTTATACAAAAACATTTAAACAGTTGCATATACGTAGATCACTAAGATATAAAGCCTTATAACTCTAACTATTCTTTTATTTTAAAATTTAATTCACCCTATCCTTCTAATTTTTCCCAACAAAAGAGGATTTTATTCTTTTTCAAAGTATCTATCAAAACAGTATAATCCTTTCCCTTCCTTGAAATCCTTACTGATATTTCTTTTGGCCTAGTTATATCCACGTTTTCAGTATTAAATTTAAAATCAAAGTGTACCTGAAAGACCAACACATCTCTTGATTTAACATATACAGTTACATACTTAGAATTTATACAAAGAATTTTCTCTATTTAATCCATCTTATTTATTAAATTTTCTCCTTTAATCTCAAAAATTTCCCTAGACCTTAAACAAAGTTCTTGATCTCTCAATTCCAGTGGTACTTTATCCAACTCTTTGTCCCTCTCACTTTCCAACAAGTTAACTGTGTCATTAACTTTTTTATTTCCTTCTTCCAATTCCTTTTCAATTTTATCCAGTTTTAAGTCAAGCTTTTTATCAAGATCAGCAAATCTTAGATCAAATATTTGGTTAACACTTCGAGTAATGGTTTGTGTAATTTTGAGAGTATATTCTTCAAACATGCCTTTCATACATTCAAGTTCACCAAATCCATGCCTTATATGCTTTTTGGTGGCCATTATTTCTGTTTCTTCTTTTATCCCTAGTTAAAACTTAAAGAAACAAGGAAAGCTGTTTCTTCCTTTCTATAGAGTCCAATTTAATGTTTTAGTGCCCTCTTGTGGCCAAAGGTGATAATTCCCAAATGCAAATGTAACTGGATGGCCACAACAAACAGCAAGATGGGGAAGGGGGCAAATCAGCAGCCAATCCCAGCTTAGAAAAATCTAATTTTGCTTTCTCACAAACTACCAACAAAACAAAAGAGAATCGAATCTGCAGCCAATCATAACTTGTGAAAATTGCCAGACCAGAACTTTCCCACAGCTTAAGAGTAAATCTTTCTCAATTCCACAAAGAATAAAAGAGAGGGGAAAAAAAACTTATATAAAATTCTTCCTTTTTAAAAGCAAAAGTAAAATATAGATAAAAGTAGTCTCCTAATAGCATAGAAAACTTATTTAAAAACATTAAAACTTCCAGATTGCATGCTCTTATTTCAATCCTTCAAATCCAATACAACACACTCTAAAAGTCCCAGAAAATAATGAAAGTCCAACCAAGAGAAGAAATATTTCTGTAGTGGAGATAGCCTCTTTAAATTCTTTAAATAACTTACAACAAAAGTGATTTTAGAGGTGGAGTGGTCGGAAGTAGTGTCTCTTTAAGAGGCTTTAAACGCAGCGCCGACAAGCTGATCCGCCCGTTTCCCAGCTGACTGCTCACCGTTTGTGAACCATGTTTGATTGATAAGCTATAGCTGTCCAGAAGACACGTGACACGATTCGATAGCTTCCCCTTGCCTGGAGAATGCTTTGTGTCTCGGAAAAAATTCCTGAGACACCAAATTAACCACATTTCATGCTCCAGCTTCAGAAGAGCTTCAGCCGGAGGGATCTTCTGCCATTTGTCCTCCACCGGAAGTCCATATATGCACACATATATACATACACACACAAACACATACACACACATAAAGAAGTTTTGTGGTTACCCCTGCACCCTCAAATACTAACAGATCAAATCTGCTATCCTTGATATAGATGCGCCCTAGACTGGATTTGAAATTCCAGTCTCATTCTTAGTGAAGGAAAGATATTCATAAATAATACAAAAAAGATTTGCTATTTTAGTTGATGTCACAGAGTCTGAGAAATTCTGGACTATATTTTCATTGCAAAACTTAAATGGTAGAAGCAACTGTTCTTCACCTTATCATTTGAAATCGATTCCAAGCTTGCTATGGTAGTGAAACCCTGCTTAGGAATAAAATAAGCTTCATGCAGTGATTCTCAGAATGTGGATGGTGACTCCCAGGGTGTCCTAACCATGGAAGGAGGACCTCCAGAGAAAGCCTTCCTCCCACTCCTTTTCAAAGCAGTAGGATGGTGCCCAAGTTTTGCAGGAGGCCTCAGCTAGTTTGCGCCTTCTCCCTCCCTCCAGCATTTGCCTTTCAAAGCAGGAGGAATCTTGCTTGAGAGCATGAGGCTCCTCGGTGAAGCTGATGCTCTACACTAAGGAACCTTCTGCAGAGAGGGAGGGAGCACAGGTGAGGGCTGGGCTGGTTATCTTGGCATGGCTTTCCAGGGAGGGGAAATGTCAAAAACAATTTCCATCCTGCCAGCATTTTGCAATCTTCAGGATTTAATAACAGTTTAAGAAAAGCTGCTTTAAGGCAAGGAAACACCTTTTTCTTTGTTTCAACTGAATTTTTTCTTTGTCTTCAACTGAAATCCAGATTTCAGGGATTAGGCAAAATTAAGCAAACTGACTTTTCCTATTAAAGATATGCTTCTAAATTTTACTGGCCATTTTTGTTTGTTTATGTTCAATGAAAACATTTGATTTGATAAACTCACAATGTTCTTACAATGTTCTTTCTTGCAATTTTACTAGATAGATAAATAGATAGATAGATAGATAGATAGATAGATAGATAGATAGATAGATAATTATTAAAATAAGTGGTATATTTTTTCTTGCCCTAAACATAATCCCAATAAAATATTTTTATTCACCCAAATTCATTTTATCGTTTTAGAAATTACAGTACTGAAAAATATGAGAACTCTCATTTTAAAGCATTTTATTTAAAAACAAACCAAAACAGAACTAGGTTTGGTGAAGTTCATAAAGATAGAAAATGCTCCCTTTCCCCACATTCATTTTCCTTATTAAATCTGGAATTTGTAGCGTGTGAATTATTGTTACTCTTGAGACTACATTTGAAAGACTGCAAATATGTAGGCTTGCAAATAAAAATTATATTTCTTCTCGGCAGATAAATTAGAAGGGCACTATTTCAGTGAATTTCTCTGGGGAAAGAGATATTTTCCAATAGTTTCTCAAAGTTCAGGACTGACAAGAGCCAATACTGGAAATTTCTACTTGCATGTCCCACTCTTCTAGGATATATTCAAATTCTACATGATTTGGGATGGGGACATATAAACTTCAGTGCAAAATTTCAGATTAATGAGTAGTTATCAAGAACACAGTCCTCATACTCCTTTGCATACATTATTATTATTATTTTTTGTCCTATCTGAATGTCTGGATGGAGCTCATGGATGAACATGTAAACAGTATAATACACAAAATGAATTTAGAAATCATACTGGTATCAGTGGGAGCTAAGGCAAATTTAACTTTTTCTTACGTAACAAAGAAAAAGTTAAAAGTTCCTTAGCTCCCACGGATATCAGTATGAAACTGATGAAACTATTGTCCACTGATGAAGATAGTATTTATTTATTAGACATATAAAGGCTAATCCATCAAAAAGGTTCAGAGCTTCTTATTCCCACCCTGCTTGCTTACAAGGACAAATCTGCTTATACAGTAGAACCTTCAGGCTACTTTTCTAATGTGTTTGGAACTGGAATATCTGCAGCAAAGGATCTTCTGTTGCCTTCATGGTGTTTCAAAATATATAACCTAACCATTATCCCTTGTTCTATTTGAAGGCTGCCTCAATTTTATTTGGAACGCCTATTCCTAAAACAGTCTCTGAGCCACAAATGTTGCCAGCCTCTTAATGATCTAATACTTTCGCTTTCCACCATCCTATTATCATACTGCAAAGTCAACACCCACCACAATTCTAATAATATCTTTTTTCATCTTGGTCTTTCACAAATGCTCTTGCACATTTCCCCCCCTCAATTGTTGCTCTGCCAGGATGGTAAGCTCATCCATTATAATCTTTCATGCTACCTCTTTTGTTCCCAGACAGGTCTTAAACAATAACAACACTTTTTTGCATACCAACATTTCTTATTAGAATATAGCAAGGCAGAGGGTGATTTATGTGGACTGTAGGTGATGGGATAAAGCTTCGCCCCATTGCTTTGCGCTCAGATATTTGTTACTCCCATTGTACATGGTCATTTTCTTTTGTCCTTGTTTATAATGTCATGTTTTTCAAATCAGATAAGCTTTGTCATTGACTGTTGGCTTACGCTTTGCCAACTGTTGCAGATGGTTGCATCTCTACCGCACCCAATGCACCAGAGAAATGTACATTTCTGGCGGTTAAGGTCTGTTTTGGTGGATGGCAAAGTCCGTAATGGTCCATATCCAACCTGAAGATGCTAAAGGATTTTCTGATTTTCTTCTAGTTTTGGGCTGGTGGATTGCTTAGGTTTTAAAAAATGTTAAGCTTTTTTTATAGCCAACCCTGTACATTTTTTTAGCAATTGTGACTGAGTCAAATTCCAGATCTTGAAATAACTGAATTCCAGGGCATTGAACTGCCCACTTCTGCCATATGCATAAAAGTATTTGGATATCATTATTTCCTAAAGAAAATATGCCCTTGGGGTTTGCTCAATTCTTTGTGGATTTATGGAATATCCATTAACTTTTCTTGGCAAGAATATGCCAAGAATATTCCTTGGAAAGAAATTGATTTATGAAGCAAAAGGTTCTCTTTGCTTCTCTGAATTTCCCACATTCTTGCAGAGTTACAACTTCTCATTGGAAGCTCAGATACAATATTACCTTAGCTCTGTCCTAACTCTAGTATGCTACATCTTGTTTTTCTCCTTCTTACCTGAGAACTTGCAAGATTTTTCCAAAAGGGGGGGAAAAATCCCACCTGAATAGGGAAGGGTTGGGAAGATTTTATTTTTGTTACATGCTAGAGTTTATGTCTGAGAGGATTTTTATTTTATTTTTGGGGGGTATTCACTTCAAACACGGTCTGTCATTTTGAGTGGTTGACTGTGAATGTCAGCCTTGAAGCATCTCAGATACAGTTTTGAAAATGCAGAACTGCTCAATCCCTGGGTACCAGAATCTGCACATCTTAGATGTTTCAGCCATTTTTGAAAGGATTATATATCTTCAGTTACAGTCTTTCTTTCCAATGCTTTAGCGGAGGCAGTGCATTTTACGTGAATATTTTGTAACCAAATGTGTTATTTATGTTACTAGAGCTAAAATGGTAAGAATCAGAGAAAACTAATATTTTATGAATGTATACCTTCCACATTTAATTACAGGACATTCTTAAATTTGTGGAAGATACAGGCTTCTTTAGGACATAGGGCTAGATTGGACAATAGGTTGATTCAGACTCGTTATTTTGAAGGGAGCTTGATTTCCAAGTCAAATGTGCATATGTGATAGATCTGTGTGCCGTTTTATACACGCCAGTAATAGGGGATCATTATTAAAAGTTTCATTAGCAACAGCATCTTGTTCTTAGAAGCAATAAACTCAAGATAATCAACAGTGGGATGTTTCTGGCAAGGAAAAGGTATAATGCCATCAGCAAATCCATACAGCATTTGTGGCTATTTTCTTGTCTGTATAAATCTGCGCCCATCTTTTTCTGAATGAGGTTGTGCCTGTCCACAAGTTACGATTTGCATGTGGCCTAGAGAAAATTTGCTAGTAACTATAGATCAGTGTTTCTCAACCTTGGAAACTTGAAGATGTGTGGACTTCAATTCCATGGCTAGCTGGGGAATTGTGGGAGTTGAAGTCCACACATCTTCAAGTTGCCAAGGTTGAGAAACACTGATCTATGGGGTTGGAGGACCTGCCAGCATAATACCTGGGAACTTATCTCAGATACCTAACAAAGGACAGTCTTTAATTTGATGCTGCTTCTGTAATATTTTTAGGTTGGGTTTATCTATTTATTTCAATCTTGTGAATTAAGACTGTTTTTGTTACAGAGTAGAGATAACTGCATATAAGCAGAAAGTATTCCAATGTGAGCACAGGGAATATATTAAGACTAGCTGCAGTGTCAGAATGTATGTGAATCAAGATATCATTTGCTAAACATTCTCTTGTTGGAAAATCTCAGATAAAACCACTAAGGAATTTATGTTAAATATATGGAAATCAGAATAAGAGATCAAATGTGAAACTTCCTTGCCTACAGATACCTGTAATTATGCAAAACAGCTCAGTGGTTGTCTGTCATAATAATCTTTATTTTCTCTTGCCACACACACACACGCACACTTCTTTGTTGTGACTAAAGAACCTAATTAATTTCATAATTCAGGGCATTCAAAAATTCTAATATGGTTAATAATTTTCCATGAGATGAAACAAGGAACAAAAGAAAAAAGAAAGAAAAGAAAAAAGAAAAAAAAAAAGAAAGAAAAAAAAAGAATTCCAGCTGTGTTTATAATGAAGCAGTTCTTAACTCCTCCATGGACATTTGGATTATTCTATAAATTTGTTGATTTCTTAATGGCAACTTCCAAATGTTGCTTTCTCTTTTTGTTTTGTTTTGTTTACATAAATATTGAAAGACAGTATATTTTTATTAATCTAACCTGAGGAGATTATAATTCAGAATGTTTAATAAAAAATTGGATTTTGAAAACAGTCTAAACATAAATAAAAACAGAAAAGACCAAACCAATCACTAGACATAATAGCTGGAGAATAAAAAATATTGTAACATTTAGTCAAAATCATAAACATATGCGGGAAAATTGTTCTAATAGAAAAATTGACACTCCTCACTCCCCCCCCCCAAAAAAAGCAATGTCATGAAGAGGATTTTTACCTGGTTTAAACATTTATTTATTTATTTATTTTTCAAATTTATATATGCCACCACATCACTATTCAAGTGACTGTAGGTGCCATAAACTTATTAATTACACATAATTAATATGATAATTAATTTTTCATAATGAAAAGCATAGTAGTTCCAATGGAAGAGAAGAATAAAAGAAGAGAAAACATAATGATTCTCTACCATCCAGTTCCAGTTTCCCAGATAATCCAATTAAAGTTATATGTATATATATATACTTGTTTCTATATATACTCCCCTGTATTATTAATCGTTAATATTTTTTTTAAATGGGTCCAGTTAAATCTGCCTAAAGCATGCTCTCTCTCTCTCTCTCTCTCTCTCTCTCTCTCTCTCAATATATATATATATATATATATATATATATGACAGTAAATAAATATAAAGCTTAGATATAATTTATTCAAGGTGATGTCCCATGCAGAAAGTTTTAATGCCAAAAATAGATGTGTAGAATTGAATCCAACTGAAATAATAACAGCAATTTAGGTACATACATAATGCATACACACACACACACAATTCCACTAAATGTTTTTTTAGATAAAATCTATGTTGTCAACTTTAAGAAACAAAAATATGGTTCAATGAGAAAAGGCAAAAAAGTCTGTTTTAAAAAATTGCAAATGTGTTTTTTCAACACATGTTTGTTCAGTTCAAGATAGGTTCAGAACACTTTGTAAGCATCTTAATTGTTTTGAAAATAATTTGGGGGGGAAAAATGGGGTAAGTGGCCAGCTTTGGAAAAGCAGAACTGGGCCTGGTTTAGTACTCAGATGAGAGATTTTCAGGGAATCCCACATTGTAGCAAACTATTTTTATACTGCAGCCAAATAAACTATGAGCACATCTATGTAGTCACTACATAGATCACTCAACTCAAAAGGGTCTTTCTTATAGTTTGAAAATGGCTTCTTTCCTACTGAGAGAAAGTTACACAGAGAGGGAGAGAGATACACACACATATATATATACAGAGAGACAGAGAATGAGAGAGAGAGAGAGAGAGAGAGAGAGAGAAATACACAACCAGCAGGGGCATATTCAGGAAGGAGATCCCAAAAATCAAAATGGCAGCCACATCGATGCAATCAAAGCCCAGCTGTCTTTTTACATGCTTCGCAACACATATAAAAAAGAATTAGGGCATTAATCGCACACTGTGGATGCTATCTTGAATCCCTCCCCTCTCCCAGCAGGCTCCCCTGACTACCAGACATTAGAAATGTGACTCTGATGAGCAAACAAGTGTTTGCCATTCTCTCCAACTTAAAGATACAGTATGTCTCCAATATATGAGGCTACTTGCTGACATTTTAGCACAATTGCTATAACCACATAGGACCAGCTACCTTTCTTGCCTGAATCTCTTACTGTCTTTGACACTCCCAGGACTTCTGTTCTTTAACAGTTGTTGTATTGCCAGATTCTGTTTTCTGCTTGAACAAATCTTTCTCTGATTTTCCCCAAACTACCCTTATCCTTACCTTTCATAATATAGGTCATTCCCTCATTGGTGATTTATACCAACTCTGAACATCCTTCAGACATCGTTGTGTTGATTTAACAATGATGAGGACAGGCTTTCTATCACTTTGATGATGTCTAGGAGATGCTATAAAGACACTTTAGGTCCTTAGAGACAGAGACCTCATAGGCTGGCTAAGAGATTAACTGAGAGCATGTTGGGAAGCTTAGTAGAGATTCCATCTTCGGAATGGAGCTGGAGAAATGATGATGATGATGATGATGATGATGATGATGATGATGATGATGATGATGATCTTTTTGCTTTTCCAAAAGAATAGAAGCCCTTTAAGGATTTGTGATATCACAATAAAGAGACATCCGATCTGAATATGTGTGTGTGTGTGTGTGTGTGTGTGTGTGTGTTTCTTTTAAAGAGGAAGGGGGTGGCACTCCAGGACTAGAGAGAAAGGCACATACAGTACTCTAATAACAGTAGGCACATTTTGATAGAATGTTGTGGATGTTCTTACAAAATGGCAGCAAGTAGAAGACTTGTCTACTAATAAAGTAGCTGCTATAAAAGACTAATTTCCCATTCAAAACTGGGAAATGTTGTTGCCCACCGTACCCTCAAGTATACCAGCCTTTTGTCTACAACACCAACATACCTTTCTACCTTCTTTCTGAGCAATAGAGTATATTACCAATCAAAGTGCGCATATTCCTCACTTTAATTTTCTAAGCAACCTTACAAGTCTGGTGTGTGTTCTGGAGAACACCATTTTCTCATTTATTTATTTCTTTTAATTCATCCGGGGGGGGGATGTTATAGCAGAAGGCAGAGCTGGGAGGCAGCGTCTCCCACACGTTAAGCCTACCTATAAATCATAAGGTTTCATCAATATCTTCTCTGTAATTTAGCATCAAGCTTCATGTTTGGTTGTATACACAGTGTTCAGTTCCCTTCCATCTTGTTATATACTCCAGCAAATATCTTTGAGACCAGCTTTAGACTGAGACTAGCACACAGGGAAATAAAGTTTAATTAAGTTTAAAGTTGGGAAGCTGATAAGGAAAGAATTACAATTCCTATTTGTGATGATCCTGATGATCTAAATTAAAGTATGCCTTATCTGGAGTAAATAAATGAAGGAAGTTTAATCCTATATACCTGAAAAGCAATCAATCTGAATCTTCCTTTGTATGATTCTTTAAATGGGGCATGGATCAGACAGCCTTTTTAAATAGAGGATTGTATTTTGAGGGCCTGTCCTCTGTACAATCAGAAATAGGGCTATCCCATTTTGACCAGGGTCTCTCAGATCAGATTCTAGCTCTCATCCTTTATGTGACCATTTTATTTCAACACATAGGTCCCTCTCTGTGTTACAGTCAAACTCAAACTGGCTTAGAAATATGAATCTAAATCCTATAAAAAGGAAAATAAAAGTAAAAGTAAAGATCTTATAAACATAAACCACTCTTAAAAACTTCCTTTTTGAGCTAGTGCAATGTTGACTTTCAAGCAAGTTTAGGAGCTCCATCTCATGCAGAATGTGACATCTCATTTGGGAACCGGAGTGCAAGGAATTGGGCTATGGAAAGAATTGATTTGACAATGATTTGATTAAATCTCTGAATTGATTCTCTTTCCAAACAGAACTGTCAAATTAGTTATAAGCATCAAATAGAATCAGGAGCCTCTGAAATAACCTGGAGGAACTTAAGTTCCAACACTGGCAGTAAAGTAACAGTTATTCCTTTCATGGTTGGAGAAAGCTTGCACAGTTGAATGTTATCAGGGCCTCTCTAATAGTGAGTTCCCGGGTTGGCCAATGAGTTTTATCTCCTTAAGAAACTCTATGATGTTGGGGCTGGGATTCTGTTAGCTGTTTCCTGCACTGCAATTCCCTTCCCCCCACATTTTCTACTAAAATTTGCTTTGTTAGGTAAGTGCTTTGTTTAGAGAAAGACCAAGTGAAAGAAGCACAGAGTGCAAAAATTACATCACAACACAAGGACAAATAATTTTCATTCTTCAATGTCCTTCCCAGAAGAAGCATAAAACTTGCCAGTGTGCTATGCCAGACCTGATACCTGAGAGAAGCAAATGAGATGCCCTCTCAGGAGAGACTGAGCTTGCCAACCAACTATATCAAGCTGTTTGGCACTCCAGAAAAAAAGGTGGTGATAGGATACCATTGGCATTCTTCTGTGTCATGTTAAACCTGGCATACTGAAAACTAAGCACTTCTTTTTTAAGAGTATTTTTGAAGTTTGATTTACTATCCTTTGGGGGGTCTACAACTGCTATAATTTGTTTCTCATTCTCCCAAACAAGAAGTCAATTTTATTATAGTCTATGGTCAAATCTTTTTCTGAATCAGAGCTTGAATCTTGACTCAACTTAAACTGAATTACTGTGCCTCTGATTGCAGTGCAAAATGCAATTGAATCATGCCACCTCCAAATCTTCAGCCTCCAAGTTAGATCAGGGATGATGTGCATAGGCCTGGCTAATGTGAGATTATACCATCCTAGTCCTGGCATAATTAGAGCAGCTAAGCTTTTTAAGATTAATTTGTCATGCTGGTTCATATCTTGAAGGATCCAATGCATTCAAAGCATTTTCTTCCATTTATTTCCTTCTAATTAAAATCATCAGAAGTCCTGCTCCCACTAGAAGTAGTTCAAAAACAGTGTGGTGCAGAATGTGTTCCACAATGGCATCCACTTTGTGACACTCATTTCCTGAGTGGCCTATCATTGTTAGCATCCTTGATAGGTGAGAATATCAATATAAGTGAATATGTGTAGCTCAGGGTCAAACTGTGGAGTCCTTGGGGTTCTCTGAGCTTGGTTGTTTTCTTGCAAATGTTTCATTACTTGGCTAGGTAACATCTTCAGTGCTAGAATGGGATGGGGTTTGTTCTCTGTTTACAGTATATACTGTGGCATGCCCTGCCAGCAAACCCCATTCCATCCTAGCACTGAAAATGTTACCTAGCTGGGTAATGAAACATTTGCAAGAAAACAACCAAGCTCAGAGAACCCCAAGGACTCCACAGGTGAGAATATTTTTATTTATGGAGGTTTTCACCAATGTTTTGCTAACTATATTAAATCTCAATCCTATTTTATTTGTAGCCCTTCCTTCCTTCCTTCCTTCCTTCCTTCCTTCCTTCCTTCCTTCCTTCCTTCCTTCCTTCCTTCCTTCCTTCCTTCCTTCCTTCCTTCCTTCCTTCCTTCCTTCCTTCCATCTTGAGATCTATATTTGTTGGGAAAGTAAACAACAAATTATATAAAATAATGTGTGCAACAATTTGCCTTCTCCAACTATCCAAAACTGTGCCATGCCAATGCTTTAGGAATGTATTTCTATCTAAAGTAGTTCAGTGGGAATTCTGTAAGTTATAGTCAATACTTGTGCAGGAGGCCAGACTGCTTTTCAACCAAAGGTCATATTTTTACTTGAGAGTAGTCAAGTACAAATATTTTCCATGCAAAAAAAAGCATGTAGTATAGATCTCAGATTTGGAGGTGTCTTTAGAGCTTTGACTATATTTTCTAACTATAATTGCAACATATAAATACATTTAACATATAATATGGCAGATATTCATATATAAGCTTTACATTCATTATCTTTGTTTGTTTGTTTGTTTGTTTGTTTTTATGTACCTGTGGACCATTAGACCAATAATCAGGACCAATAGGCTGATTGGCAAAGCATATATTTTATAACATATATATTTTATTTTATAATAAACATACTATATCTTTTATATTCCAGAAACCTCTTAATAGAACAGTGTGTCAGTTTATGCATATCATGGTGGAAATGAGAAATGCATCTGTCAAAATATGGAAGGCAACAGTAATTTCCATCCTGCTGATTTATTTGCAGAAAATGTTATTATTAGGTGTTCCAAAAAGCATGCTGGCATGGAGGGTACTGAAGTCCAAATAAATAGAGATAATCTATCTCAAAACTCTGGAAAGATTTCCAGAGTTTCCTGATATATTATATTCATAACAAGGACACTCAAAGAAAATCAATATAATCATAAATATCTGCCTTAATGATATAGAGGTGTTAAACCATAAAACATAGCTGCTTATGTGATATTAGACCCAGGAATGATCATAGAAAAGCAAAATAAGAAATCTTTGAGAGACCCTTTGAGAATCAAAACCAGGTATAGCAGGATTGTATCAAAGAAGTTTTTTTCAATAAATCAGGCTGGGAAGATAACAACCACAACTTACAACCTATTAAACCAAAGTAACGTGACTGAAGATTTACCACCTGGTCTAATCAGACCTTCTGATATTTGAGAGATAAAAATTGAAACCATCTATAGATTTGTAATGTCTACATTTTCACATTATCTGTTGCTGCCTGAACATTTGTATTATAGATGGATGCCAAAGGATTTCTTTTTCTACTCATGAACTCTGCAGTAAGTGTGCATTGTGCTGGACTTCTAAATCATGATGTATATACTAGATAAAAAGGATGCCTGCATTAGAACAGTTAACCTCACAATTAAACCCTCTTGATTTAACTCAGAACTTCAGCAATTGGACTGGGGCTGGATGTGAAGGAACAGCAGAGTTGCGTACACATTCACTCTCTTTTTCAGAAAGCATTACAAAAATCTCTTCAAAATAAATGGAAAGCAGGAAATCTTTTATTATGCCTGAAACATAAGAGGTGGCCAGTCTGCATTTGGACATATGAATTCTACAGACATTCTAAAAGGAATTAAACCCTGACGGAAGGTATTTTAATGCTAGACACATCTTATTAAAACACTCTCAAAAATAATAAATAAATAAACACAATCCAAACTTTTAAAAAATCTATATATTGGGGAAATTGAGAGACCATAATTCACGTTGACATATGTTTTTGTCCATGATAATTGACTATTGAAAGTTGAACTCCCAACATTTGGAAGGTCCCAGAGAAATTCCCGGTTTATCATATTGTTTGAACTCAGTGTGTTGAGAGCCTATTAAATAAGGTTCTTCCACATAGACTTAGCTAATTTAATTTTGACAAGAAACTTCAGATATATTTTAGCTTTGATGGATTAATATAAATGGCCAGTGGACTTTGTTCAGTTTGAACATTTGTAAATTGAATAGGCATGTTCAACTGTGTATAGTTGATTCCATAATAAAATCAGATTTGAGGTGTTGATAAACAACACGATCTCAGTAGGCTGTTATTGATTTTACAATCTGGCTAACAACTTATCTCCCCACCACCTGGGAAGGTCCAGATGGAAAGCACTGGGATTTGCACAGCACTGTTTTTGCAAGGAGGGGGACGATGCAACAGGGGTGGGACTGGACAAATATAAAGAAGGGCCCTCAACCAAATCTGAATAGTATCAGTAATGAACTACCTATGGCCTGAGCATTTGCTCAAACATGGTGTGTTCTATTGCGAAGCCTGGATTGAACCACAAAATTTTGAAATGGAAAATAAATCAACTTTAAAATGATCATAGCTCTCTGGATTTGAGGGTAGGAGAAGGTGGAAGAAAGAAAAGTACTTCCATCAATTCAGATGGAACTGAGTTCTGGATATTGATTTTTGGCTGCTGACTTCTTATTGCGCATGAAGTGAGTGGATGCTCTTCAAGTGACCAATGTTTAGGTAGGTAGATAGGTAGGTAGGTAGGTAGGTAGGCAGGTAGGTAGGTAGGTAGACAAATAAGCCTGCAACTGCCATGCCTTTTTGCCAGCTTATCATGTTTCCCTACTTTCATATAGACACCCAACCAAAAGCTTTCTGCTAGTTTATATTATCTTTGACAAGGAGAGTAGAAATAGTTTACTTCTTGTAAGAAAGATTTTCATAAGAGAGAAAAAAAATGCCACAGATGGGTCTTAAGAAATCGTCAGGGTCAACTCTAAGAGAAAGAATGGAAATAAAACTGGAGTGGAGGTAAGGGCTGGCAATTGAAATTAATTACAATTCTGACTGTTCAAGATCTAGGTTTTAATCATTGTGGGAAAAATGCTCACTTCAATAAGGAGATATTTGGAGATAGATGCAACAAAGTATATTTTATTGGTATGCATGTTGCATAGGAATCCAAGAAGAGATATTGTAAATGGTACTGTGACCTTTACAATCAGAATGTGGTTAATGATAATACTATGGGATGACCTTACTATGGCTACCCAAGTACCTCTACATTCTTCTCTACTAATGGGACTATAATCTCCCCTAATTACAGGTACTTACACCATTTGCCTGCACTGTAAGTCCTGGAAGGAGGTAGGAATCTGTAGTGCAACACAAGGCAGTTAGTTATCCTTGCCAGGTGTAGCCAGGAAAACCAAATTGTTTAGCTGCTTACATTAATACATTTCTTAATAAAAGAGTAAGAAAATCTGAAGTGGCGTCCTGCACTGAATTTCTATTAAATCCTAATAACCATTGTGGAATTTTGCCACAACCAAAATTTGGTTTCTAGAGCTCATATTTTATAACGCATTATTTGCTATTTATAGTTTTCCTTAATGATTTGAGCAATGTTAACTAAGTTGGGTTTTTTTTAGTTTAAAGCTCAACTGTGATATGTGAATTTTGTCTAGAAAATGGATATGAAGTATCTCATAATATAATGGTGTATTGGAATATACTAGTTTTATATTTCAGATTAGTTGTTTCTCCTCCTGTATTTCAGTGTCTGTGCTTGATTTTTTTTTAACATATTTATTTCTTATATTCTAAAAATATATAATAAAGAATTGAAAAAAAAGGCTGCAACTTTGCGTTATTGCAGATAACCTGTGTTACTTATTTCTTATATTCTTTTAAAATATGTAACATAAAATTGGAAAAAATGCTGCAACTGTTTAAAATTGCAATTGTCTTCTGTTATAAATTAATACAGATGAAGCTCTGCTTCAGTTCAACTGCTACAGCTTTCTAGATACAGTTGCACTGATTTCAAGTTGATTAGAAAATCTTGTCATTAAAAAAAAGGGGGTGACTTTCTTTTGCCAGTTGGTGGTACTTGACTACTCTTCGATGTGGGATCTATCATAAGTCAAGGTGAATCAGATAGAATCATAGATGGAGGAAGAATGATATTTACATGGTTTTTTTGTTGTTCAGTCATTAAGTCATGTCCCTTCATGACCCCATGAACCATATTGCACCAGGCCTTCTTGTCCTTCACTGCCTCCCGGAGTTTGCTCACTTTCATGTTAATTGCTTCAGTGATGCTATCTAACCATCTCATCCTCTGCCGTCCCCTTCTCCTTTTGCCTTCAATCTTTCCCAGCATCAGGGTCTTTTCCAAAGAGATCTCTCTTCGCATTAGGTGACCAAAGTATCTGAGCTTGAGCTTCAGTATTAATCCTTCCAATGAGCAGTCTGGGTTGATTTCCTTTAGGATTGACTGGTTTGACCTCCTAGCAGTCCAAGGATCTTCTAAGACTCTTCTCCAGCACCACAGTTCAAAGGCATCAATTCTTCGGTGCTCAGCCTTCCTTATGGTCCAGCTCTCATACATTGCTACTGGAAAAACCATAGCTTTGATTATGCGGATCTTTGTCGGCAAGGTGATGTCTCTGTTTTTTTAATATGCTATCTAGGTTTGCCATAGCTTTCCTCCCAAGGAGCAGGCATCTTTTAATTTCATGGCTGTAGTCTCTGTCTGTGGTGATCTTGGAGCCCAAATAAATAAAGTCTGTTACTGCTTCCATTTCCACCCCTTCTATTTTCCAGGAATTGATGGGTCCAGATGCCATGATCTTAGTTTTTTTAATGTTGAGTTTCAAGCCAGCTTTCGCACTCTCCTCTTTCACCCTCATCAAGAGGCTCTTTAGTTCTTCTTCACTTTCTGCCATTTAGGGTGGTATCGTCTGCATATTTGAGGTTGTTGATATTTCTCCCTGCAATCTTAATTCCACCTTTTGATTCTTCCAGCCTGGCATTTCTCATGATGTACTCTGCATATAGGTTAAATAAGCAGGGTGACAGTATACAGCCTTGTCGTACTCCTTTCCCTATTTTGAACCAATCGGTTGTTCCCTGACCAGTTCTAAGTGTTGCTTCTTGGCCCGCATACAGATTTCTCAGGAGACAGGTAAGGTGGTCTGGTACCCCCATCTCTTTAAGAATTTGCCACATTTCGTTGTGATCCACACAATGAAAGGCTTTTGCATAGTCAATGAAGCAGAAGTAGTTGTTTTTCTGGAACTCTCATGCTTTCTCCATGATCCAGCGAATGTTGGCAATTTGATCTCTAGTTCCTCTGCCTCTTCAAAACCCAGCTTGTACATCCAGTAGTTCTCGGTTCACATACTGCTGAAGCCTAGGGTGTAGATTTTGAGCATAACCTTGCTAGCATGTGAAATGAGTGCAATTATGTGGTACTTTGAGCATTCTTTGGCATTGCCCTTCTTTGGAATTGGAACGTAAACTGACCTTTTCCAATCCCGTGGCCACTGTTGCGTTTTCCAAACTTGCTGGCATATTGAGTGCAGCACTTTAACACAATTCTCTTTTAGTATTTTAAATAGCTCAGCTGAGGGGCTTATCTTCCGGGTCATAACTTTTAGCCTTTTGACATCGTCCATGGGGTTTTCTTGGCAAGGATACTGGAGGGAGTTGCCATTTCTTTTTCCAGCGGACCACATTTTGTCAGAACTCTTCGCCATGCCCTGTTCATCTAGGGTGGCCCTGCGTGGCATAGCTCATGCCTTCATTGCGTTACGCAAGCCCCTTTGCCACGACACAGCAGTGTTCCATGAAGGGGATTCACATGGTACAAGTATATAAAATTATGCATATATGTGTTGGTGCTGATACAGGAAGCAGTTTTTCATAAACTGGCTGCATGTTTATAGCTATTAGAGTTTGGGGAGAAGATCATGTACATCCAAAATGCATTTAAGAAAACATTACTGAACATGATGGTTATCTTACAAGGTAAGGGCTTTAAAGTAGGCCCAAATTCACTGCTTATTTCCAGTGTTTAGTTGAGTCAGATTTAAGAATTGTTTTGATAAAGGTTCCTTCTCCTTCACAAAATTAGACCCACATGTTTTGTTTCATTGAATTGTACAACGTGATGTGATTCTCAGTTTTTGTTTTTTTGTTTTTTTTAAAATAGAAAATAGTATGTTATCCTGAAGGTATTTTCCAGTTTGAGCAATTTTGGTTAATGCCTAAAAATATGAAGCTGAATGCTCATGAGCAATAGGGTGATACATGCTGCATTGCATTGATTTACATGCACACTTTCTGAATAATCACTTTGGTTTAAATGGTTCCTTGATGTTATTTCATTACATTAATAATTCACATATGTGCACTCATGCACTACATTTTAATCAATGCTTACAGTATTCTGAACTCATCCATTGATCTTATCCACCGTGTCCTCTTTTCACCTTTAATAACAGGGCATGCAATCCATAATAGCCTGAAAAAGTACCTTCAGCCTATATCCCTGTGGACCAAGTATTACAAACTGCTATCTTGGAAGAACAGTTACCAGGCTTCACAAGAAGAATGCAAAATTGCTCCAAACTGAAGACCTTCTGAACCTAATTAATGATTTTTTTAAAAGGAACGGCAGATATTAGAATGCTTGTATAAGTAAGTGTGTGTGTGTGTTGTTATGTGAAGCTGAACTCTGGTCTGTAAAAAAAGGTGTGGTTGCTTTTAAAATGATTTTATCATTTTGAAGATTGCAAAAGCTTCAGGTAAAAACAAATGCATATTTACTCCCAGCTATGATTATCCCTAAATGGCTAACAATTGTTTTTCCCCTATTTCTTGCTCTATCTTCAAGCTCAGTTTGTTTTATTTAGTTACCACACTAACATAAATGATGGGGAGGGATTAAATAGCTAGATAGCTAGATAGAGTTCCATTGGTTAGGTGGGTAGCCATACATATTTGATTAAAAAATACATTAAATAAATATCCCTGCCTTGGATTTCTGGAGAATTACATTGGGACTAATTGATCTGCAGGAGACAGCTTCAAATTGACCTACTCCACTTCAAAGACATGAAAAATCTGATTGGAATTATTCAACTTTGCCTTGAGATCAGAGATATTTGATGGTGTTTTTCAAAACAATTAATTCACAGTTCTGTTACAAAGGTCCTTAATCCTTCATTGCTTTCTACTTATGAGAATGTTCTTAGATTTCATTTTGCCTTCACAAACATTTGAAAAGTATTTTGGTATACTCCTGACTCTGTTCTTCTGACTTATACACTATTACATAAGTTGGCACCTGCAGCTGATCCCCACAATACTTCAGCTAACAGCTGGCCAGTTTTCTCAAATGGAAGCATTTCTGTGTATAAGGTTTGGTAATCTAAGGCAGTGTTTCTCAATCTTGGCAACTTTAAACTGTATGCTGGCTGGGGAATTCTGGGAGTTGAAGTCCATACATCTTAAAGTTGCCAAGGTTGAGAAACACTGATCTAAGGAAATTAAAGTGGTTCTCCAGTTGATGTGGTGGGGGAAGGGGGAAGAAGGGAACAGCCTGACTTGCTACAGGAATCCCATTCATATGTTTGTCTCTATGATAGGAAGTGTTGACACTTTATCCTCCTTCCATGATCTCAAGACCACACCATTTGAAATGCGGGGGAAAAAAAATTACCCCATTAACCCATTATATAATAATAATTTAAAAAATGAAAGCAATTGCTTAAAAACAAAATCAATTGTCTTTTAAAGAAAATAGCCAAAGAACAAAGCAAAGAAAGAATATTCAAACTTGATTTATTTGAATAATGCTAAAAGTTCTAGTTTTCTTCCTAGTTATTCTTTTAAAAATGACCTGAAATGAAATAATCTACCATTTCAGTTTGTATGGTTAAGTTCATATATTATGCTACTTCATGGTTGAAATCTTTCCAGAATGAACGTTGGAATAAGATTTTGATTTTACTTTCATTCCTGCTTGTAATTAAAATATGTTTGATTGAATAAAGATTTATATTGTTTTTATATATTTTATTATGTATTTAGCACTTTTTAACTGGAAATACTTCAAGAAGCTTTGACATAGGAAATGGAATCCAAAAATATGCTACATTATACTGTACTATACTATACTATATAACATATAACATATAACATATAACATATAACATATAACATATAACATATAACATATAACATATAACATATAACATATAACATATAACATATAACATATAACATATAACATATAACATAAACATTCTTTTGCTTTAATTTCTTTAGCACTTTGAGTTACTGGATGGAACTGTAGATTATTTCTTTCCTTATTTTACAAACAAAGCACATAAAACAAAATTGGATTATTTTCATTAATAAATATTGTAGTGAAGATCTTTCTTCATCTCCAGCAATGCAGGACAAGCATCATTGGCCACCATTTGTTATGCTATATAAGAATTATTTGCTCCTATGTTCATACTTGCAAGTAATTGATCAGCTGCATTTTTTAAAAACATTTTGTTTGCATCAGATGTTCAGAGTAGGTACTTATGCCAGATCAATTATATTCAGGATCATAAAAATGATGTGGGTTACTGCCAACCTCAAAAAATTGATAGTTTCAAGGTCATATATTATTTACAGGTTTGGCTACTTTCAAAAAGTTATTGGAAGCAATATGAATGTACTTTATTATCAACAGAATGATAATGGAATCATGCTGTATATTTTGGATACATTTCTGTAAGTGTTAGAAAGGGAAAAGCACCAGATATTATGGGAAAGGTGAGACTTCAGACACCAGTACTGATAAGATTCAATATGTTTAGGTTCAAAAGGCTATACGTTAGAATACAGACGTGATTCTGCTTAGGGTAAACTGATTGAAATAAGCAGGATCTCAATCAGGGATGTTTAATCTTTGATATCAGTGAATTTCCTCTAACCCACTGTAAATAAATAAAACAGCTTGTATGGTAATGCTTGTAAATGTTTCACAGATGTATTCTAATATGAAAATATATTGACAGAAAAGGATTAAAATCATCAGTGCTGTACTGAGACACTGTTTCAGTTCAGTGACTAGCTTTTTTAGAAAGTTAGGTACCCTGGCCTTTTTCTTTCTTTCTTTCTTTCTTTCTTTCTTTCTTTCTTTCTTTCTTTCTTTCTTTCTTTCTTTCTTTCTTTCTTTCTTTCTTTCTTTCTTTCTTCTTTCTTTTTTTCTTTTCTTTCTTCCTAAGCACTCTCCCTCCAAAAACCCACCAAAAGCAAGCAAGCAAGCAAAAACTCAGGGTTTAGATGAACACATACTCTCCACCAAGTGCTCTTCAAACCTATTCATTTATTTAATTCTGAGAGAAATTGAAATTTGCAGCTGTTTTTGCTTGCTTCTTGGAGAGGGACCTTTTATAAACGTGACGGTGTATATCAGAACACGTTTCGCTTTCCTGAATTCATTGCTTTTTGATACACAATATAAAAGATGTAGCATAAAGCAAAGCCATGGTATCTCTGTGCTCTCATTTTTAGCTCATGGTCTTCATCACATTTCTTTTGATATATAACAAAATCTCCTGAGTCAGTTCCTTTTGTTATTGTCTAATTATGTGGGTTTTTTTAAAAAAATGCACTGATGTTTCTTAGTTCTTTTTTAAAAAAATATTTCTACTGATTCCATAGCTCAGCAGCAGAACATACTCCTTGTAAGCTTCAATCTTTCATGTCTTCCAGTGAAACGGGGTCTGTTCTGAAATAGACCAAGAAATTTTGCTCGAGCTCCTAGGAAATAATGCCGGTTAGAACAACTGCTGGCACTGTAGATGTTGGACTACAATTCTCAGCATTCCTGCTCATTGGCCATGTTTTCGAGAGAGGCTGGGAGTTTTAGTTCAGTAGCATGTGGAATGCGCAGGGTGGCTTTCCTGGAGTAGACAACACTGGGCCAGGGAGGTAAATAGTCTGACCCTGACATAAGACTCTTTCTGAAGTGATTTATGTGTAAATTAGAGTTCTGTCCAAATTATCTCTAAAATTCAGTTCTACTTGTAGGCAGAGAAATTGGGGGAACTATCTCATGAAATTTCGCCAGAGGCAGGGGAAAGATAACTTACCCAACTATCTTTAAGGCAGGACACACTGTTAGCAGTGGCAGAGCACAGGATGTGTCCCCCCCCCCCAATTTTTATTTTCCTTATCTCTCTCTAGCTACAACTGTGTTAGCCACCATTTTTTACCCTCTGTGATGTTTGGAATGAAATACTTTAGGGGGATGGTTTGAAGCTTCTATAAAAAATGGAGGCAATTATGAAACAGAAGAATTTGCCAAGTGATTTCCTACCTCTAAAGTAAAGACTTCTTAATTCAAGCTTGACTCTTGGTCATTTCATGTTGTTTCCTTAGTAACAGTAAGGAAATGGTTTGTCATCCTTTCTTTTAGGACTTAAAAAACAAAAATCCCAGCTCTGGCATTTCCTGGTAGCTGTCCAAGTATTTAACACATTTTATGAAACTAGCCAAGGTTGGCTTGCTATAGCCATCTTTTCATTTCATTTCATTTCATTTCATTTCATTTCATTTCATTTCATTTCATTTTATTTCATTTCATTTCATTTCATTTATTTCATTATTTCATTTCATTTATATAGCTGCCCATCTCACACACAACTCTAATTCTTCCTCCTCCCGTGAGACCTCCAAAGGTGCCCTAGATCATGCAGTCAAAACTAAGTAACAAAACTGCCCATTTTTAGCATTATTTTAAAAAAAACTGTTTGGAGGAAAATAGATCCTTCAGACCCCATAAAGGTTAATGCACCTAAAATTTTTTCCCTAAAATTAATAAATAAAGTGAAGGAAATGGCAAAAAGTTCAGCCTTATTCTCCATCTCTGCAATGTTCTGCAGCCCTCAACTAGGAAATTTATTCAGCGCCAAGTGCCTCTGCTGACCACAGAAAGATCGCCCACCATATCCTACAATGTTCAGTCAACGGAACTTGTGTAGGACTAATGTAGGGTATATCAAGATATCTGTAGTTGACCTGAATATTTACACGAGCTGGAGTACTGAATGCTGAATTTCTGAATGCTTTTTTGTCCTTTGATGAAATTGCCATCTGGTTTTTAGTAGATCACAGCTAAAGGTTACCTAGCCACTCTTTTTATCCACATTTGGCAGAGAAGAGATATGATGACAAAAAACACCAAGATTTATTTTCCCACTTAACATAAGAGGGTGAAAGATCAAATATTTAATAAGAATTATATGGCACTAATCCCAGCCATCAGTGTTGATTCAGCAAATAATGTTGGACTCTCATCAATGTTTCCCCCCAAAATTTAAAATGTGTAAATTTAAAATGTAAATATTAGGCACACTTAATTAAATTAAATTGACATCCTTCACTCAAATCACCCTGATCTACCTTTGGTAGATGGTCTTTGACCATCATAAATCTGATGCTTTTTTAAAAAAAATCACGATGAGAGTAGTATGGATAAAACCTGGGCTTCTGTGATACTAGCAGGAGACCAGTAGGGTAATGAATAATTTATGAAGATGTAAAGCTTTTCTATATTGATTCCATGGTCTAGATTGCTAGTGTGGTCTCCTTCAACTAGTAGCACTTAGCATCTCAGGCTGCAGGCAGAGATTAGCCTCAGTTTTGCTATCTGAAGCCAGTTTATCATCATTTGTATACACTTGTATACACTTACTTATGGCAAAGCCCATTACTTTGAGTATTAATGTATCATATCTTCTTAAAGGTTCAGGCAAACGAATTGGGGACATTCCCATGTTTTCAGAGCGCACATATTGCAAATAAATATAGCACTATTAAGATAGTCTTTACACACACACACACACTTACTGTATGCATGTATGTGTGTGTGTGTGTGTGTATAAACATAGCTCTGAGAGATATTTTTTCTCTAGTCAGTGGTATACATGTAGATTTAAATAAATTACTTATAGTAAATAAAAGGGTTGAGTCCAAATTTGTGCTCAGTGCTGTTCTTCCTGAGATCAAGGAAGGAGGTGAAAGAGTGAGTTTGCCCATTAGTCTTCCCCCCAGTAACCATTTCTTCTGAAAAGCAGTTCTGAAGGGTGAGTAGTAACAAGCTGAGGAATTCTCCCACATTTTTCAAGTTCTCATTAAATTTGAGGGAAATTATTTTGCTCTAGATTTTTCAAAGTGAAAACAATTTCAGAGAAATTCTTTCAAAGGTGAGCTGAGTTTGAATTAAATTCTAATGGATAAAGTGTAGTCTTTGTGCACTTAATTGGGTTATGTAGTGTGTGTATAAATGTAGTCTGCAGACATTTTGTCTTTCCATACTTTAACGACATTCCAAGAGAAGAAATCATGAGGAAACTCTCCCATTGTTGTTGTTTCTCCATGAGTGGAGCAATTGCTAGTAAAAAGAAATATGCTTCCCTTTAGAAATTGTTGGAAAATTTCTCCTTCATCTACATAAATCATTCGCTCATTTTTTCCTCCAAGACAAATTGATTAAAAAAATAATAATTGAAAGGTCATTTCTGCGTGACTCTAATTCATAATACAATAAGCCAACCCTATAGGCTATTTAATGAAGACCAGACTTTTTTTTTTTTGGTGAGGGAGATTGTAAAAGATACATGTGGATACAAGAGGCTTCACAGAACTGTTGGGTTCATTTGAGATGAAATGAGATGAAAGTCAGAGAAGAAGGGGACACAACAGGAATAAAATGCAATAATCTCGAAATGTTGTAATAGAACAAAACTGCAATTTGATCAGGATAAAAGATAAGTTGACTCTTTGCTCTCAATATAAAGGGAGAAAATAGATTAGCAGGGAAGGAAGGAAGGAAGGAAGGAAGGAAGGAAGGAAGGAAGGAAGGAAGGAAGGAAGGAAGGAAGGAAGGAAGGAAGGAAGGAAATTCTTCTTGGTTCTTAAATCAGTAGGATGAAGTAGCATAATAGGCCAGTAGGTACCATTTAAGTCTCTAAAAAGAAGTATGAAGCGTCAAGCGGCAGAACATCAAAGTGAACTGAAGCAAGAATAAGGTATAAACACTACCTAGAAAATGCAAAGAACCACAGTCTGTTATTACAGAAAAACAACCTACCTTCCTTCTGTATTTTTGATTAAATTAAAGATACAAATAGATTTCCATCAACACAACAACCAAAAAAAAAAAATTGTACTGTGTCAGCCCATCTTGTCCTGCCATCACCCCACCATCAGTTTTTTGAGAGCCATTTTTACCAAGATAATTACAAGGATTCAATACAGTGCTGGTAACATGGAAGCATGGTTCTACTGGTTGCTGGATCTGAAATATTTCCTAGATTAATAAGCTGAATCAGCTGATACACACTACATGGTTATATATGCTTCTCTGAGAACTCACTTCTTAAAGTCAAGGTCAAATCCTGGAGATTACATGGAAACATGCTTTGACATAATCTTCTTCTCAGATATTTTTTGACTTCTTGGTCTCACCTGTTGCTGTAGAATTTTATGGTGGACTTCTATCCAGACACTAACCAGTAAGATTGTGTAGCATTTGGGATTCAAAGCAGAAGGCGCTTTGGCACACGCATGAGTATGATTGTAGCATTTGTCTGCAGATCCTGAAACCAAATGTATATATTCCTGGGATCATACAGCATCTGCAGAGAACAGCTGTGTGATCCTGAGAAAAATGAACCTGCTTCAAGATTGGCCAAGGTCATCTCTCTCTCTCTCACTCTCACTCTCCCTCTTCTGTATTTCTCTCTCTCTCTCTCTCTCTCTCTCTCTCTTTTTTTATTAAAGAAATTTTGAACAAGATAAAAACAATACACATTTTAGAGAAGAAATAAAGAAAATAGTGATTAGATAAGAAAGGAAATAATAAGAAGAAAGAAAATAGAAAGATAAAGGGAAAGAAAATATTATAAAGAAGTGTCTTCCGATCTTCGTAGCAGTGGTTATAAATGCATTTATATTTTACCCTCTTTCTTTAAGATTACATCATAATTTCCTTATTTCCATAGTTTAACCTTTCTAATAATCAAACTCATAAATCACAAGTTCATTTTTTTCTTTTTTCAGCAAAAAAGTCCATAAGAGTTTTCCAGTCACTAATAAATGAAGTTATTGTCCTTTCTCTAATCAGACAAGTCACTTTTGCCATCTCTGCTAATTCTGTCATCTTCATCAGCCATTCCTCCATTGTGGGTGCTTCAGAGTCTTTCCATTTTTGTGTATATAATAGTCTTGCAGCAGTTATCATATACAAAAACAATGTTCCATAACTCTTTTCTAACTGTCTATCCATTAGTCTCAGCAAGAAAAGTTCTGGTTTTAGTTGAATGTTGATCTTTAAAATTCTTTGTATCACTGTATGTATTTAAACCCAAAATTTCCTGGCTTTTTTACAAGTCCACCAGGCATGATAAAATGTGGACCCTTCATGTTGTCCACATTTCCAGCATAGATTTGAAGTACCTTCATATATTCTAGATAATTTTGTAGCTTCTTCTGTGTTTCTTCTAATGCAAGAAGAAACAAATACAACAGTATTCATGAGCCAGTTTAACCCTAATCACACAGCATGTGCTTAGAAACTAAGGTTTTTTGCCTGTGACCACTTTCAGGGTTCACACCCAGACCAGTGCTCTTTTGTTTATTCTTCTGAATGTAAGAACCATCCAATATTTCACCAAAGGCAATAACATTTTTTATGATTATTATTGTCAAACTATACTGGATTGAAGGTTGGGTTTTGTGGTTTGGGTTTTTTTTGGTAATTTTTTTCTCCATGTCTCTGAGCAGTAATTTTCTATTGTTCCACTGCTGAGAAGCAAGAAAGAAATGTGTGCAATTATATTAACCGGTATTTAATGGAACATTTGGGGATCCGAATGCATACAGCAAAATTGTCAAAATATTTAAACAATGGTTCAAAGGCTCACATAATTACCTTATCCATTTGCAAATATTCCCTCATAAAGCAGGAGAGATACTACCTAATCAAACAGAAATAACAACAAAAGATTCCTGCCAAGAGCAAACTGAGCCATTCAGACAGAAAACTGCAGAACATAATGATATAGGAAAGAGATCTTCATAGATAAAGATAGCATTCATCCAGTTTTTATAGCATGATTAGGAACCACATTTTTTCTTATTGGAAAAAGAATATCACGGGAGAAGTAACAAGTTTTGTAGAGTCATTTAAAACACTATATTCCTATTTGAAGGTATAGAGTGTTTTGTTTGTTTGCTGGGCCACAATAATAGCAATGCTAAACTTCCAGAAACTTTGGTTAAAATTCCCACTTCGCTTCATTTGTCTTTCTTGAAACCCTAACTTCTCTGGGTCATTTAACTATATGAATGGAAAAAGCCTTCATGACATTGTAAAAACCTGATTCTCAGAAGTACATTGATTACTGAAGAAGAGCTAAATATCACCCTGAAAAGCACCAGTCTGCAACTGGGTTTCCCAATTTTGAATTTTTGCTGAGGAAAGAAAGAATATCCTTTCCAAAACAGGCAAGAGGATTAAACTAATCATTCAGGAAAGATAATGAAGCATTCATTGTTTTGAGTCATGTCCTGTCCCACTTAGCAATGCAAATACTAACCATGGACCTTAATCTATCATCAGTTCAAAATAACAATAAAAGCACATTAGTGTTACAACTGCCTTGTAATACAAACACCTTCTATTCACAACAGAAACAGTGTGCTTAATAGCATGAGTTTCCCATCATGGAATCTGGAATTTCCAGTTCTTGGCAGGAAAAAATATACCTGAACTCTGGAAATGATGATGCCATCTCTGTCTTCCTTGATAGTGATGTGTTGACTCCTGTGTGTCACTCACAATTCCCATCAGGAGAGTTGGGGGGGGGGGAGGCAAGTAAAAAAAGATACCTCAAGATAGCACCTAGCATGTGATGGAATCCTTGCATGTGACATGCATAAAAATGGTGCAGGGAATTGAAAACTGTCTCAGGATCATGTTGTAGAACAAGTCGTCCTCCAGGTGTTGCTGAATTAAAATTCTCTGTCTTGCTTTCCATTGTCCCTATTTGAATCGTAACTGAGCAGTATCTGGAGGGCCACATCCTAGACCTGAAAGTCAGAAGGAGTCTGATAGTAACTTTTAGCATTTTTTTAATTAAAAAAAAATTTCATGAGTGGCAGCGCCCTTCATCAGATGTACAGAGTGGCTAGATATCTATCCTAACCTGGAAATCAGTAGCATTAAAGATTCAGTAAAATATAAAGATCTTTGATCTACTGTTCCTTCTCAGTCTGTAAATCACACTCAGTCTTTGGAATTAGGATGGTAAATAAACACATATATAAATCAATGAATCCTGGCTAGATAGGCTCCATGCAGCCCACTTACTTCGTTGTCTAAAACTATCCTGCTACATCTGTATGCATTAAAAGATCATTGATAGCCAGTGTGGTGACAAAAAAAATAAAAACCCCAAAAAACCGCCATGCATTCTTCAGCCATATTCATTCAACTTTATTGAGCTCCCCACCTTTTGCAAAAGGAGAATGGATGGCATTCACTTGCAGGTGTTGGTTCTCAGGATTGAAAGGCGCCATTTTATGTCATTCTCTCTTTGGCAGTTTGCCATTTCCCTCGTTTTCCATATTTCAGTAATGGTCCAGGGGAAGGCTGCCTTAAGAGAAAATTTTTCCCATAGAATATCTTTCTGTAAGGATTTTCAGATCAAGAAGTCGATGTAGAGTGGCTGCAGAGTTATGTAGTAGATTGGGGGGGGGGGGAGGGATTGAGAGACAGAGAGAGAGAGAGAGAGACAGCATCCTTGTCCACCATATAGCATTAATGAAAACCCAGCAAAATGAAATTCTATATTTTCCTGACAGAGAGGCCCATAAACAGGCAACAGCAGCTTTTGCAGGAGAAGACACCATTCAAAATAATAATACTACTACTAATAATAGCAACAACGACATCTGCCTATCCCAGGTCATTGGGAAGGACTCAATAAGTGGATAAAAATGCCAGAACATCTGGCTGACTGTGTAACCAACCATCATCATCATAAAATTTTGACATAGCACTATGAAAATCATAGTTATACATTTTGTCACTTCCTTGCAACCCTGCTTGTAAAAAACAAAACAAAAAAAAAGCCTCATCTGGTTTCTTCTGGGTGGAATTTCTTTGTTAGATATATATGTTATAAGTTTTATTTAAGACTTCACGGTGGCATACAGAATGCTTTCTCCTTCTATAATTCCTTACAACAGCCCAGTGACGTAGGTTGGTCTGAGAAGCAGGGACTGTCTCACATTCACCCAGTGAGCTTCTGTACCTCAGGGTGGATTTGAACCTTGGCAACTTCCCTAGGTGGCTTATAGAGCAACAAGATTTTTGCCACTTTACACCAACGATTTCCTAAGCGTCTTGCTGACTGCTAGATATTTATTCCTGCACACTGAATTTATTTCCACTCTTTTCAGGTGACTGCCCTGTATATCTTTCCTCTGGGAACCATGTTGTGAAAAAGATACAGTGAGATTGCAGCTTCTGAATTAATCAAAGTGAACAACCTCTCCTTTGGGAATGGAATGGAAATATATATTATTAAAGGCAAAAACAAAAAAGAACCACCATCATTTGACACCAAAACATTTCTCTGTTCAGGCATGAGAGACTTATTATTATGAAGCCGATGGGAGCCCAAGTGTGCCCCCGAAGACGCTGTGGTCGAAACATTTGTTTCTGTCATCTCTCGCTGGCAAGAGAGAATAACTCGGTAATAGAGGATTACCAGATAATTCTAAAAGTAAAACCCTTTGAGGAAATGACCTATCCTTCACACTGAATCAGTGGTGTGTTTTGGAGAGGATTATAACACTACAGAAATGTATGCAGAGTTCATGGAATCAGCCTTCCCTGGACAGTAAAGTCCAGTGTGCAATGGTCTAGATATGCTACCTGGAGAATAACTCTGAGAGGGGTGATGCTGTGAGTGCAGATTAGAGAGAAGGAAAGTGCCAGTTAGCTGTTCAAAAGAATAAGGGAGGAATATTAATAAATACAGCAAAGGTTGGAAAAGTACAGCTCTCCATCTTTTACAGTGCTGGTCACCAACCCTAACATGAATGATTAGTAGCGGAAGACATGCACAAAGGTACGTCTATTTATGAAAAGCATATATACCTACCCATTATATTATGACATTTTGAAGACTGTGTCAGTTTGATAAATATACCCACCCCCCAAAAGCGTATTTTTTAAAAAAAAAATAGGCCTAAAAGCACAGAGAATGCAAAACAAACTTAAAAAAAAAAATCCAGATTAGATCAAACAAGCTTCATATATCGGCAAACAGGAAAAAGGGAGAAAAAGTAAAACTGACTAAGTTGCAACCCTTATGCGAAGTTCAAAGTAACCATTACAAGATCCGTTTCTTCTGGAAGAGCTTCCTTCTTCTTCTTTTAATCTATAGCTTTATTGATTTAATTCTATTGATTTATTTTTAACTTTAGGATTATGCTGCATTGTAATGCAATAAGATTGATTGTTTACGTGCCATCAAATCAGTGTTGGCTCTTAAAGACCACCCAGATTTCCTCCATGACAAAATGCAAGATATATGTGCGTGTCGGGGTGTCTTTGTGTTTATAAAATTGAACTGTTGAAAAGATACTACTGGAATGCATCAGCAAATTGTTCTATGCCTTGAGAATTCTACAGCATTTGTCTCTAAATTCTCTTAAGAGCAGCTGGTTACCCATACAAAAAGAGTTAGCCATCAGTGTATGCTCTGATTGTTTGGAACAAAGGACCTCCCACTGCAGCCAATGGGCTTTCAGTCATGCTCCATTGTTTCCATAAGAATCTAAGAAATGAGCTCAATCTTTCTAAATGTCTACTCTGTTCCCACCTTGGCCAAAGAGATGCCAGTGGGAAGCTCACAAGCAAGGCCTGAGAGAAATGCTTTTCAGTGCAGAGAGATTATGTTTTCTATATTCAAAAAGTTGCTTTTTTAAAAAGATTTTTAAACCCGCCTTTATTATTTTCATAAATAAGTCAAGGTGGCAAACATACCTAATACTCCTTCTTCCTCCTATTTTCCCCACAACAACAACCTTGTGAGGGGAGTAGGGCTGAGAGAGAGGGATTGGCCCAAAGTCACCCAGCTGGTTTTCATGCCTAAGGCAGGACTAGAACTCTCAGTCTCCTGCTTTCTAGCCTAGTGCCTTCACCATTAGACTAAACTGGCTTTTCCCATTTTATGCACGATAACCTATGATTACAAACATGTATCAAATAAAGAACCAACCCATGTGATGCTGAATAGAAAGTCACAGGGTTCTGCAAGCTTCCAAAGAGGCACCTCCATTTGTTGAATATCTGAGCAAAGGACCCTTTCAATGCACCTCCTTTCTCAGCATGGCCTTCCCTCTACTGTCAGTTTGTTGGTTATTAGCAAAGTCGCCCTTTGCAAAGCAGTTCTGTTGAGTGAAGCAGATCGTCCCTGTGCAAGGAATCTCACAGAATCCGATTAGCTGCAATCCATAGACCATGACAATGCAATATCTATCATAAATATATATCCAAGCTCAGTTCTTATGTAACAACATTTCTCTCAAAATCTGTTTTACGAAACCAGATTATCATCAGCACAATTCAGATTTATATGAATTTAAGATGAGAAATTGAAATTGTACAGAGCTTCCCTCCCTCCCTCTCTTCCTATATGTTTTGTAAAGTATAGTTTGGACGATTAGTTCTATGTTTCACATCTGAAGCAATAAATATAGGTATCTAAACTTCAAGACCATTGGATTCAAGGCCTAAAATTACCTGACTGTGCCATTTCCTACTGGCATATATGTCATAACTATTGGTATGGATACTGCACTTAATGCTCAGTCTCTGGGTATTCTCATGCACTGGTAACAACTGCTAATCTCATTTTAAATTTATTTTTTCATTATTATTCATCTTTAATTTCATTCTTAGAAGTTCTATTGGAATATAGAAGTCATTTCCAGCACCTTGGATTAAACATGGATGAAATATTGACTAATTGAAGTTCCAGTGATGTCAAAGATGGATCCAACAGGTTACATGGACCATTCAATATAGAACTGCAACCCATCCTGGATTTGTCATGGATATATAATTTTACCTACGTTCATTGTTGTTTGTTAATATTGTATGTAAAATATCAACTTTCTTTTCTTCTTAATAAAAGTATAGACAGAAGAATCATTTCATGCATTCTTATCAGAAGTGTCTACAGGGTATGTCAAAAAAGTCAACATGGCAGTCACAATGGTGTGATTGAAGGTCCACCCATCTTTATATGTGTGACATAACTGTATGACCTTCGATCATACTTTCATGACTGCCATCTTGACTTTTTGACCATACCTATAGATACCCCTGATTTTTTAATTATTAATCTGCCTTGATTGCTGATCTTTATGCTGTTCTTTTCTTTAAATGATCTCCACTTCTGAAATCCTTTAAAAGGTATTTTTCGTCTACTATTTCAGAAATAAATAGTTTGTTTATGTGTTTGGAGAATAGTCCTCCTCCTCCTGCTCCTCCTCCTGCTCCTCCTCCTGCTCCTCCTCCTCCTCCTCCTCCTCCTCCTCCTCTTTCTCTTTAATATTGACCCAAATCTGTATGCAACTGGGAAATTCTTGGTTTCTGAGAACATGTACCTTTTTAATGCTTCAAATAACAGTGTGTTAAAGAACAAGACATTCTAAAAGCTGTTCGGTGATTTATCTCAAGTTGGTGATAGAAAATCTTGGCAGGATAAATGACTGGCCTCCAGGAGATTAAACATAAATGCCTTTCAGGTATAAAAGTCAATCATTCAACTGAGTGAGAATACTGACACTGAGAATAAACCTCTCCAAATTGCCAAGAGAGGTTGCCTCAGCAATTCAAACAACACCCCTGATGAACCTGAAAGACAAAAATAGTGAAGTAAGAACTTGTAAGATAGCAGTGTCAACTCATCAGAAAATGGGCCAGAAGCACTTATACACCAATGGGGTGGATGCCTCAAGGAACAGAATAGACAGGACAACTACTTGACAGATTCATGGAGAGATATTCATAATATGTACCATCCAAGTTTGATTTTCTCCATGTGCAGGAAAATGTATTGGGACTGATTTTCTCTTTCTTCACTATTGAGAACACATGGAATGGTTGCATTCAGCATACACACACACACACACACACACACATATACATGTACATGTACATGTACATGTACATATACATTGTCACTCTTACTCTGTAAGGAAAAGTGACAGCCAGAAGATCCTTTAATTCCAAGGAGGAAAAGACTCAGTAGATCACCTGACCAATGTCATTTAAAAGTATAACCTGACTAATCTGTGTATGATTGCTTAGAAATATATATACAGGTACTGGACAATCAACCAGATATCGTGATAGTAGACAAGGACCAGAAGACAGAGGTGGTGATAGATGTATCAGTGCCAAGTGACAGCAAGATCAGGAAGAAGGAGGATGAGAAGCTGGAGAAGTACCAGGGCCTAAAGGAGGAACTAGAGAGGGTGTGGAAAGTCAAGGCCAAAGTGGTCCCAGCAGTGGTAGGAGCACTCAGGGCTGTGACTCCTAAGCTGGGAGAGTGGCTCCAACAGATCCCAGGAACAACTTCAGAGCTCTTTGTATAGAAGAGTGGAGTGTTAGGAACAGCTAAGATCCTGCGCAGAACCCTCAAAGTCCCAGGCATCTGGTGGAGGACCCGAGATTGAGGAAGACACAGACCACCCATAGGATGAGAGGGGATTTATTTATTTTTTATTACACACACACACACACACACACGTGTGTGTGTGTGTGTGTGTGTGTGCTTCTTATTGGTAATATAGTCTGTGAGGAACTACAGCAGCCTTCTACCACCTGTTGCCTGGTGGCCTGAAAGGCACAATACAAATCCCAGAAATAAAATAAAATACATTGGTGTCTTCCAAATGTGTTGGATTACAATTCCCAACATGCCTAATCAACATGCTCAAAAATCCTACTACCAAACGATGAGAAGCTATAATCTCAGAACAATACCAGGTTAAAGGCTGAACAAGGCATTTATAAAAATAAAAAGGCACGGTGGTGTAGGGGCTTAATGACGCTGGACCTTGCCAGCCAGAAATGGTCAGCACTCCAGTGATTCGAGCCTGCTCTGCATGACAGGGTGAGCACCCGTCATTCATCCCTCGCTCCTGCCCACCTAGCAGTTTGAAAGCATACCATCTGCGAGTAGATAAATAGGTACTCCCATTTCGGTGGGAGGAACTGGGAGTGCTTTGTGTAGGGAAGCTGGAACCAGTGCTAGACCCAATCGGCAGGGAAAAAAAAAAAAAGCCGGATGCTGGATGCGACGAACGCGATGGGTGGAAAAGATCTTCAGTGGAAGAAAGCCCAGATGAGCTGACTCCCTTGCGACTGCTGCTGGCCGCAATAGAATAGGGCTGCGATCTAGTTGTAATTAGAATAGGTTGTAGTTGTAATTGTAATTGTTAAGCTGTATATGTTGTACGCCGCCCAGAGTCGCTTGTGCGAGATGGGCGGTTATATAAATGTGAAAGATGATGATGATGATGATGATGATGATGATGATGATGATGATGATGATGATAGCAGCTCAATATCGAACTTCATGTTCTAGATGGATGATCTCTGTCTGCTGAACGCCAAATAGTGCAGATGTTGGGAAACTAGGGAATATGTTTTGCAGACTGGAGTAATGGGAGATGTTATGCAAATGTACAACCTCGCACAAGCTTGGAATTTGCTGAAAAATGCTTCCTCATTTTCACTATTGCATTCTCAGCCAGTCAGTGCAGAAAGAGTCATGTTTAATATATATATATATATATATGAACAAAATTAGCTCACTAGCCATGCAATAGTAGTCACTGCTCCTTCAAAGAGATAATTATGTTTTCATACAACATTGTTCTAATGAAGGCTTTGGGGTAAGCAATTGAAGTATTCAATGCGAAATAAGGACCATCTTTTTTAGTCTTTTTTACCCAGCGCTTCTCCTTAAAGTAATATTATGCCTGCAAGCAATATTTCTCCTGTAGAACTTCTTATGGGGTTTCACAAGAGCTCTTAGAACTTTATGGCACTTTGTGAGCCAAATTCTGAGCTCAAAGAGCAATTATGCCAACAGAGGTGATAGTAAGAGAGCACTATTTTATTATTTTATTATTTTTTCTTGAGGGAGAACTGGTATAAGCCACAATGACCTCAGAATAATAACACATGCAGCATGACATCATCACACAAATAATGGAAATTATGTACCTATATTGATAGAAGAATATTATATATATATATATATATATATATATATATATATATAAATATAATATTATAATATAATATAATATAATATAATATAATATAATATAATATAATATAATATAATATAATATAATATAATATAATATAATATAATATAATATAATATATAATAACCTGACCCTCCCCATAGATACTTCTGGGAGATCTTCTCACCTATTCAAATTCATATATAACCCCAACTTACTATCCTATTTTTGTAATCCATAAATAATCAGTAAATATTGAGCATATTTTTCCACAACGAGCTTTATAAAAGCTGTGCTGCTTCCTAATTTTAAAGCAACAAACCTAAAAAAAAAAACACTCCAGGAGATTAGGTTTGAAGTAAGTGGTTTATCACACATCTCCCCAAGCTATTCTTAATTTTAAATTCCAGGTTTATTTCTCAACTCAATCTTCCATTCTTCTAGAAAAGTCAGTCCCTCAAAACATGTACAAGATGGTAGAAAAGTGGTTCATTTAGCATTTTTCTGCAGATGTGTCAAATCCCCCAAATATATATACCAATCAGAACATTGACTGAAATTCAGAGTTTTGCAATACATTTTTGGACAGCTGTGCCCAAAATGTGTATTGCAGGAAACATAATTGATTAGTGAGATCTATTATCAAGGAAATATTCTTGTAAATTGCATTTTTAGAAAGCACATACAGAAATACTTATAGTAGGAAGAAACTTCTATCAACGATTCACAAAATTTAAATCCAAAAAATGAGCAAAATGCAGAATTTGAAAATAACACTGCTCGGTATTTACCATCCAGAAATGCTTTAAATCTGTTCCTGGAATTTGGCCCCTTTTCATGTTACACAACAGTGACTTCAATACTCTTTTTCCATTTGTGCCATTTGATAGAGCTGTGCAAATTTTTGAAGGGGTCCTTCAGCTTGATGAAGATTTATGTGAAGTAACCCTTTGAAGCAGCTTCAGTACACCCCATATCACTTCTAAACAGTGGAGCGAACACATCTCTTTGCTGAAGGAAATAGGTTTCTGTGGATTCACAGCAGCTCATTTTCCACAGAGAAAAGCATCGGAAAAGGTGCTTTCCATTACAAAGAGCACTTCAATGAATGAAGCAAGTTGCTTATCAAGGCAAACTACAGTACACTTGCCTCATGCTGCCGTTCCATCTGACCCCATAATCATCTGTTGCCACAAGCAGAGGATGTACGCAGATAATGTACCACAGAAAAGATAGGGTTCCCGTGACTCATTATGACTAATAAAGTGCATGGAAGAAGCTACAGTAGCTAATGCATTGTGGGATTTAAAAATATGGGTCAACACTCGGATTGCAGTCTAGAAAGACGCATGGCTTTATATTATCAAAGAGTTTGTGATCTGCTTTTTAAAAGGGAAATTACAAGGGAAGTTCACACACAAAGTAAAATCATCATCATCATCATCATCATCATCATCATCATCGTCATCATCATCCAATATTATCCCTGTTTTTTTCAGCTGTTAATTTGACTTTGACAATGTTACTCAATTCATAATAGTTATTGCTTAGAATTTTTATTCATGATTTTTACACAGAAACATTTCTATTCTTATTTTAATTATAACTGGATTTTATTGGGATGTTTTATATTTTGTGGGTTTTTCATAATGTAAACTGTTTTGAGTGCTATATAAGTGGAAAGGCAAGGTATACATGTTAGAAGGTTGGGACATATAGGCATTTTATATATATATATTTCTTCTAACATACATTTAATCATCATCATCACCAACCTGGAAACTTCTTACCTGCAATATTGCCCATAACACAATATTTTATTTTTGCAGCTAGCACTTCTTCCTCGTCCTTTTCCTTCTCCTCCTTTTTTTAAAGATGTGATAAAATATAATTCTTTATTAGGAAAAAGCAAGACAGAAGCAGTAAATCTATTTGTGTCAGATCACAAAATCTTAAATAGTAGGACGACTGATAAATGGGACAATCTGCATTCATTGTAGGAACAGGACTTGAAGTGCAAAATTAATGCTCATGCCTGAGAGAAATGTTTCCTATGAATTAATGATATTTCACGTTTCCCCTTATGTTTAAGTTGGTCATTGAAAAATATATGTCTCTGAAGGCCAGTTTTAAATTTGGAATTTTGTCACCCACAATATGTGAGAAACGAATACCCATTCCTATCTGGGCATAAAGAAATGTCACTTTTAAACCTGTTCTGCTAAGGGCCCCCTTGAAATTTAATCTCCCTCTTTTTGTCTCTTGGTCTAATCCTAGACAATAAGCACAGTCTGAGACAGAGTTGTGCAAAAGTCCTCTAAGATTGCATTTTAAAGCTAGAATGAATTAATGCAGCCTCTGAGGCAGTCCAACACTCATAGCTTAGTTACATATGAGATTCAGGGCTTCTAGGCTGTTCTTCATATGGCTCACAGACCAAGCAAGCTCCAGCTACTGTACATTTCCTGCTGCCCAGACCTCAACTGCCCATGAAGAGACAAGTGATGGAGAAACAGCAAGCTTCATCAGGTTTGCTTGGGGGGAATGAAGCTAAAACTTCTTTTCCCAGCCTCATTTCAGATAAAGGTGTTGCTTTCCTGCTGCAGTGAAGTGATTTTGCCTGCAGTAATGCATGGAAATACTTAAAGTTTACCTTCTCCCTCCCAGAAATCCTGAATGGGATCTTTCAGATGGTAGAGATTTCCAGGCTAGTGTTGATAAGATTTTGGCATGAATATCCTTAATTAGGGCAGGTTCCTTTATTTTTTTAGGGATATGTTACACATGTACATATACAAATGAACACACCCAGCATTGTTGGGGGTAATCTTTATATACAGCTGCTGCGAAGAGAGTGTGGGTGTGCATGACTGCACACACAATTAGCAACATACAATTCTATAAATAAATAATGAATATATGCATTCTTCCTTTACCCCCATTCCAGCAAAATCTTATAACTAAAACTACTAGATCTGGACTGCAAAAGCTTAGATAATCAGATGATGGCAGCAGACAGTTAGACTTTCTAGATGTTTTTGCTGACCTTTATTTATCTTCCAGAATTTGCAACCCAGATTTGGTATTCCTACTAGCAGCAATTTCTGCTTTCTGAAGCATGCATCCATTCAGACTTTCTAAGATCAAAACTGACTGCATTGCATATAATAAGAGTGCTAGGTAAAATCTCTGACATTGGTACCTGCCCAGGACTTAAAAAAACAAAGAATAATAAAACCCTAACCCTAACCCTAACCCTAGGGTTAGACTAGGTAAGGAACTGTTGAATCTGCAAGAGGTTGAACCAAAAAAGAGTTCTCCCTAGCAACTGGTTTAGGGTTTTTTGTTATTGTTCCTGACTAGATCTTGGACCTAATCTGCTTATCATGGTTTATATCATGGTTTCTGGGTCATCTTCAGCAACTCTCTATGCCTCATCCCTTGCCATAAGCAAACAATTTGCAGTACTGTAAAATGGAAGGATTAAGCTTTTCTTCAGAATGGTACCTGGGCGGATCTTGAATGATACTAAGCCTCTAATTTTTAGTTGGATTACAGCATCAAAAATGCAATTAAAAAAAAAAATCTGGTCTATTTTATTGCCTCATTGAGTACACAGGAATAATAGCATTGTTCTGTGGGTATCCAAGGTTCCAAATGAGTTCAGCCTGAGTGCAATGTAAGAATTCTCCAGTAACTTAAGAAATTTGGACAATTCTGTCTGCAAGTGCTGTTCATTTTTTCTCCTAGACAATAGTTCTACTTTTTAAAGATGACTCAGAATTAATTTCTTCCCACATTTGGAGATGTTTTTTTAAATAAAATCTTTGTAGGGAAATAACCAAGAAATTTCCCAATTCTGCCCTGCCATTTGGCTGAGCAGTCTGGTAGAGGGGACCCCATCAAGATGTCTGCCTTTGCATGAATCAGATTCCATGTAAGGTGTCCATATATTAGGTAGCAAAACAATTGACAGAAACCAATAGCTAATCATAGAGAACTATGACATTTAGTTAATATAAATGTTCTCTTAGCTCTGTAATCCACCTGGGCGACTTTGGCTGACCTCAAACATCTAACTCAGGTTGGTTAGTCTTTGTATGGGCAACCATCAAAAAATACCAGAGTTCTAGGCTGGACAAGGAAATTGCAAAAACCAGGAACAAAATAATAATAATAAAAAAAAACAGCTCAGAAAGTAATGGCAAGTCACTTGTGCATTGTTACCAAGAAAATTACACAGACCTGTCTAGGAAGTCAGTAGGAATTAAGCTTAACCTGAAGCATCTCTAATCCTCTATTTCACAGAGATAAAGGCAGAGCAAGTGTTTTTGGAGAGACCTATTACAGCAAAATCTTAGTTGCCAGACAATTGAATAATGTGATGACAATAACCTAAGAATGCTGGCAGACTTTACAATGTTCAGCTATAAGAAAATTGCACTGAAATCTTAAGACATTGAGAACAGAGTTACATCGTTGGCTTCCTCTTAAACTCTCTTGTATAATGCAAATCACAAGAGTTGGGGATGGGAGATTCTTACGATATTAATACTTTCATTCTCTCAGAGGAAACTTTTCACTCCAAATCTCCAGGGCCAATTCACTTCTCAGAAGTCAAGATTGTATATCAGCTCGAAGGTATTGTCAAGAGGTACCAGGTGCTTTAAAGAATATCTCTGTGAAATAGAGGATTAGAAGACTGTCATATAGAGTTTGATAAATGGGTACTTTGCCAATAAGTCAAGTCACCTTGAAAGGACTTGAAAAGGTACAAAGCAGGAAAGACTAGACAGAGCATGAGGGCTAAAAGGAGAACGTGAAAACCTGGTCCTACTCTAACAGGGGAACAAGAAGTGCTTCCAAAAGTGCTAACTAGATTCTGTTTATTATAGTTTACTCCAGTGTTTCTCAACCTTGGCAACTTTAAGATGTGTGGACTTCAATTCCCAGAATTCCCCAGCCGGCATACTTAAGAAGTCCACACATCTTAAAGTTGCCAAGGTTGAGAAACATTGGTTTACTCCATAGTCTGAAAATGTGGAGAACCATGCACTGATTTCCCTCTCCAATAATTCTGAGTGATGGTTATCACAGTCAGGCTAAAAGTAGGTGATGGGTAGCTAAGTAAGGGCTACTAGAATCACTCCTGACCCCAGAGAAATGGGATCAGAGAAGGTCAGTGAATGGGTTGCAAAGAAAGCTATGATGTCCCAAGTTCTAGAAACAACCTGTAACATCCCAGAAGGACTGGGAATAGCAATGCTGGTTGTCACAGCAATGTCTTGACAAGGTTGACAAGGTATTCTTCCTATCACTTGCCCTTTCCCTGGTTTTCTCTCCAGCAGTTATCCTATGACTGTTGCTTTGGTAGCGTTCTTAAAGTGAGGCATTATTTTACCAGATACTTAGTTTGGGTATATGTCTTAACAATGAGGCTGCCATTGTGTGAAGCCATAAGATGCTTAGCCATAAGATGATTAGAAATTAAAAACAAAGACAACATAATTTCTCCCATCTTCCCTCCCACTTTTATATAAAATGGCTTCACAAAAGTCAGTGGCAGAGGGGAGTCATTATCTCAGGCTTGGCTGGATCCTGTGAGACTGGAGAACATACAGACAAGCTGAGACATGGGGCTGAAAAACAGGAATATAGCTACATATGTTGTTTTATAGCAGCGATGTGCAGTTTAATCAGTTAATTAAGCAATAAAAACCAAAAGATGACTGTGCTAAAACACCATCAAAATAAACAAAGATTAAAACAAAAAATCTCATACTGAAACAATACCCATGAGTTCCATAACAAGCACACTGAAATCAATTTCTTAATCTTCTTTCCAAAAGCCAGTAAGGGAACCAATGGATTTCCTGAGTAGAGCTTCCAAAAAACCCGCTATAATGGTTCATCTTACAACAAGACAATGTTAACTCCAATTATTGATTACTTTGCAACAAAGTTTTCATGGTTGCTCTAAATTCATGAAGTGATCTTCACTAGAGGAAACCTTATTTAAGAGGTGGGCCTAGAACATGTAAGGCTGTAAGTGTCAACTGAACTTTATTAGGGGTCAGGAAAATCATTAGTAACTAGCATTGCTCTTTAACTCATGTTGTACACTGCATATGGCCAAACACTTTCTTCAAAGGATTGCCGAATCCACAACAGTACAATTTCTCTTTTTTTTCATTGTCCTCTTCCCTCCACCCAAAGTGCCATGTCTATTAATAGTGCTAAATAAAACTTCTTTGACCATGACTCTAACACCGTGAAGAAGGCACAGCTGGCATACTGAGCAAAACAGAAAGTTGGCCTTTTAAGCAATAACTTCAGGAGTAATGTGACCTTATCCAGTGTAGATCACCTAAAGTCGGGCCTTGTGACAACTGACTTCCCTGACCATTTTCCATTTCCCCTCTCTTAATTACCACATTTCTCACTGGGATATTTTATACTGGTCTTCTCAGGTCAGCTTTTTCCTGTGTGAATTGGTGGCTTTTTTTTCCCCCCCTCCAAAAGACTGGAATTAATCTAGTCTATTTCATTTCCTTCATCCTTACTCCTGTTATAGCATCTGCCTGGCAAGACAGTCACACCCTTTCATTCCATAGTCCTTAGTTAGTTTACTATTGCCCTCAAAAACAAAACTAAAGAAAGCTAGATCATATTCTATAACTGACACCATATATTCAGTCCTAAATGGAATATTCTGAGTAATCTGGGTACTTGTTCTGCCTGTGTTAGCATCTTAATCTGATCATGGAGTCCAACAGACAACTTTCCATTCTGCGTATTTTTAGTGCCTCAGTTCCTCCCTTCCCCTGTAATTTGTTGGAGCAGAAGTAGAAACAGAAACCTGATTTTGGCTCTCTGTACCAAAATATATATATTCTGGAAGCAGAAGCATTTTACGTATATGCTGAACGGGCTTAAAAATAAAATAAATAAGAACAGCTCTGATTTAGCCAAATGTTTTCTGCCAGCTACTGACATTTGATTGGTTTAGACAGGAGTCGCCTTTATGCCAAATCTAACTGGAACCTTGAACATCAATTTATTTCGATGTCTGCAAGTTAACTTCTCATCAAGAGCAATAAGACTTAAAGTACTTCTTTGGGCAAGAATTTGCTCCTTGCAGGGGATGTCATATGCTGTGTTTTCATGTTTCCTGTCACATGTCTTAGAATATTTATATGGAAGTCAGTGTAGTTATATGTGGTTGCAAAAGCTTTGTTTCCCAAGATAAAGGCCTCTTGTAAATTGTTTGCTTGTGTATTGATTTATTTAAACATAGCTTTCATTACCAAGACATATATAGCTTGCTTTAGCCAAATACATTTGATTGCATGGACTTTGGAATGTGCACATGTCACTCAACAGAACAAGTACATTTCCTTTGCATTCTAAATTGTTTCCCTTGTAAATTTTGTTCCCCCTCTATTATTTTTCCTCGTCAGTGAAATAAATAAAAAAGTGAGCTGTAAACCTGTGTGACAAATGCTGTGGAGGGTTCTAATTCCTCTGCTTCCATTTCACTTGTCATCTAATCTCCCTACATCTGGTAAAATGGCGACATAAACTTGTATTTTATATGGGTAGGGTAGCCATGCCTACGTTAATGACTGAATAAATTGTCACTCTGAAATATTTGACGTGCTGCTCATTTGCAGTTTCTCAAATAATCCAGTCAGCCACTGGAAAAAGACAACACTGCACTATAATGCTCATCCAGATCTATACTGTGGGAGGGATTTCAGGAATGACACAACTCTTCATGATTCTTTGTGCAAAAAGTCAAAACATAATTTTACTGTTTCAGTGAGGACCACACACAGCATGGTTGACCTAGCAGACACTGCAGTCCATGTCAGAGTCATGTGCATTCCCTTACCTCTCTGGAAAAGCGACAACAATTCTGTGATTATTTAAAAGATGCAGTCAACCTATATAATTGCATGCCATTTTCTCCTGTAAAGGTAATTTTGTATACAACTTTTTCTAATAAACATTTTGGTGTCGGAGAAGACTCCTGAGAATACTGTGGACACCCAAGAAAACAAGCTGATGGATCATCAAACAAGTCAACCGAGAATTCTCACTCAAGGCACAAATGACCAGCCTCAAATTATCCTACTTCTGACACATTATGTGAAGACCCAGCTCTCTGGAAAAGGCTGTAATGCTAGGAAGGAAAAAGGAGAAAAGGATGACCAGCAGTAAGGTGGATGGACTCTATTACAGTGGCGATGAGATTGGAGACATTGGGAGACAGGTTAGGGATGGTTTGTCAGGAAAAGATCTATCCATGTGGTTTTTAGGAGATGAAAACAATCTGATGGCACATCATCAATCAATAATCAGTATGTCTCTTTCCCTCTGTGTACTTGTACTATATATAGTATCAAAAAAGTGATAGTGTCTGGTTGTGTCTTTGTAGTGTCTGGTAGTGCCTTCTCTGATTAATACAGTACATTTTATTAAAAGGCATAAGTTTTTGTGAGCTGCAGTTGATTTCACCAGGTGCATAGAATGGCTAAACTGATGTAGGATTTAAACTGGGATGAGGTGGGGGGAGAAAAAGATACACTGGTTATGCAGATGCAAGTTACATGTGAGATAGATAGATAGATAGATAGATAGATAGATAGATAGATAGATAGATAGATAGATAGATAGATGATAGAGTATTTTTTTAATGTGTTTTCTGTCTGTCTGTCTGTCTCTCTCTCTATACACAGACACAGACACACAGACACACACACATAGTATATATAAATGACATCAGACATTGGTGGGCTTTATCCTTAATGCCATCCATTCTACAAGAAATCCATTTTGGTAGGATCATACCATTTTGCATTAAAAGAAATATGTGATGGAAGCATTTTACATTAGTATTTGCACATGAATGTTCTCAAATAAGGAAATGTTATCACTGGATCCATAAGGTGAAACAAAGTATCATAGCCTATGTATATATGGATCTAAAATTCATTTGAAGAAGATACTGATCAAACAGATGCCATTCTCACTAACGTGTTTCTCACATATTTTCCTTGTCATCCAGAAGCTTCTAGCTAACTTACTTGCACAACGTGTAATGGGGAGTCTACATAACGACAATGTTCTGAAAATAGAAAGTAAAATAATTTGTCAGTTTAACTTTTCAAGTTATTTCTCCATAGAGCTGAAAAAGGCCCTTGTGTCTACTACAGAACAACCTCTACACAAATTGATAATGTACAATTCATTCAACCATTTGTTTACTTGCATCTGTTTGGAATTCTTACCATGTCCCAGTCTGGTGAACTAATGAATTCAGAGCGTTTTAATTTTCTCCAATTACACATTCCATTTCATGGAAAGTGATATATTTATCATTATTAATTTTAATGAATGTCATTTATATGTCTTTTTATTGCAATGTAAATATTCATTATGTATTTTGGAGATTTTTTTGGGGGGGTAGCAAATTTTTTAAAGGAAACTAAAAGCAAGATTCCAATGTTCCTCTTACCAGCTAATGCAGAGACCTATCCATAATTTCTTACACGCTGGCTCAAAAATGTTTTTCAGTTGTTGCATGTATTTACTTGACAAACTGCCATTGCCTTCTTTGCACATATTATTCCAGAATCAGTTACCATATGAGTGTTGGTGTTGCTGTGTTTTGGGGTCTCTAGTAGCCACACTACACTTTTTCATGATATGGCATAATGCTGTGTTCTAAGGAGACAGACACCCCTTACAAGAAATACATATTTTTTTTGTTATAGAAACCAGTCATTTGGGACATTTACTCATTCCCAAGATTTTAGTAGATATGCAGTATTGTAAGTTGATGGATTCCCCTCTGTGTCATTGCACACACTTGCCAAATCTCTGAGTATTGTGACACAGTCATCACACAGACAAAAATCAGTATGGATAACATTAAGTTTATTAAACCATGAAGGATAGGGGAGGCTAAGATTGAGCTGGCTTATCCTTAAAATCCCTTGGTAACAGCACAAGCAAGCATGGCTTGTAATCATCTAAAGCAGTCAAAAATCTTGTAGCTTTGTAGTACAGTCCTTCTCGGGTCCCGTAATCAATTGAAGTATAAAAACACTCTTACATGCAGTTTCTACAGCAGTCAGTTAGGGGTGTGGGGATCCTTTCTATTCCAGTCAGCATTTATTCCATCAATTCACTCTGCCCCATGTTCCATTCAGCACCAGAAATGTCTGCAAATGACTTTTGAACCAGCACATGCAAAATTTGCCACAGCTTTTGCTTAGCTCTGTTCATTCTCTACTTTTTCCCCCTTCTCCAGGATATTGATGCACCTCAGTGATTGCTTGCCTTAAGGAAGCATAATATAAAAATATAAAAAAAATGTTTTTGTCAAGATCCATTTTTGTTCTGTGTTTACACCACAGTAGTTTGGTTCTGAAGAGTATTGTATACCTGAGGTATAGTCAACTACATATAACATATGAATTGTCTAGTCAAAGGCCAGCAATTGAACATCTGCATGCCCCCCCCCCCACAAAAAAGGGGGCAAATGCAATAATAAAAAACCATAGTAGTATTTCAATTGAAGGATTATCTCATCCTGGGGATCATTGTAGGGTGTTCCAATAATTTATTTATTGAGCTTGTCCTATGAAAGGTAAACCAATGACCTCCCTTTTTCAATTTTTAATGTGTCAGTTATAATTCTGAGACAAAGCAAAAATAAATGTTATCATTTTCCTTAGGGAACATGACCACTGAACTTAATAAGGCAGAGATGTCACTGGGCATATACCTAAAGGATCTGAGGAGATGTACAGTTTGCAACATTCATAATACTTCCTGAACTTTGAAGCGAGTGTTACGGCCTCTGAATTTTCATCAGCTTGGCTGCTAATCTGAGCTACAGAGCAAAATTACTCTGCAATCTCTCGGCCATCACCTCAGCCTCCAAAACTCTTCCCTTCTTCCCACATGCTCTGCTTGTTCTCTTTGTAATCCATCTGTGTTAAATCCCCATGGGGTGGGGGGTGGGGACTTGTACATGTAGTCACAAATTGTGCTACCATGCACAGGGAATACTGTGGAGGAAAAGAACTCCCCCAACATTACTGCGATGATTCAAAGATATCCCTAAATATAGGAATGTGGGAATAATTTGAAATATTGGGTATCTATATAAAAGTCTATATCAAAAGCTCTTTGAAGTCACAACAGTCTTTACAATTTATCTCCAGGAAATGACAACTCATCTTGTATCTACAGCCCTTGCAAACAATGTAACTTTTCCAGGCAACCAATTTACCCCAGTAAGAGAGCAAACCATAGATTCTGTGCCAGTCATTTTCTTCAGGTAGCTCCTGAAAAAGGACCAGGAATTCATTTCTCGGAGAGATGGAACAACATTCTCTACAGCTTCCACCCACAGAAATTTCACTTTATTTATTTATGGAGATCTAAAAGGAACGGCCCACATCATCAATTGCAAGCGAGTTCAGAAGCTGACAAATTATTCCGAGAATTTGTAGGCTATGCAACAGGGAGAGCATACACTAGCAGTAAACCACATTAGGGGTTTGTTTTTGTTTTGGTGTTAAAGTCAGAATATATAGCTGGGTTTGGTAAGAGAAAAGCTACTAATACCCTCATTTATTCTCAATGTGTGTAGGTTACTCCAGGCAATAAAAGAGAGAAAAATGCTATCCATTTAAATGGATAAAACAGGATATGATTTCATTCCAGCCTGCCATTCATTAACGGGTAATGAATAAGTGTTGCATTACTATTTGTGCAATGTGTGTTTGTTGGAGGCATTTGAAAGCAGCTTTTTCAAAAGTCATTGAAAAAGGACAACTATGGCAGCATGGAACCAGGCCCCTTACCCATCATACCATCATCCTCATTTCACAGCTCTAATTGCGCTTGCTTGGAAGTAAGCTGCATGCTGTTCAATGGGATTTACTCCTGTGTAAACCATTTCGAGCTGGAGATGCCAGCCAGTCTTTTCATCAGGCAGAAAATGCAAAGTTGGATGCCAAGCTGGGAAAGATCTATTCCCTCCAGCAGCATCTGGTTCCTTGGCAGGCAGTTCCAGCAGTTGCTCTGGCTTTTTCCAAGTGCCCCTGGCTCTCAAATCATTATCCTGATGGCTTGTCTGTGCTACTGACTGCTCCTGCTTAACCCCTTTTTGTTCCCATCACTTTGTTCAGAATATGCCTGTGCTGTATTGATCAAATATTTGTTGCATTGAGAGAGCCTGCAGAAAACTTTATTTCAGAGTTTTCAAGTCCACCCTCCCATTTTCCTTTAAAAAAAATAAAAGAAAGAACAGGCATGAATGCAGGAGGTAAAACTTAACATCACAGCCGTACTCAAAGTGCACGTAGAAAACACAACTGAAGTCTAACAAGGCAGGGAAAACATGCACAGCATGGCTTCTGGAATACTTTCCACCCCTTAACCAGCAGTAGCCATATATCTGTGTGAATGTGTGCTCTGTGAAGCATTGGGCAGGCTGCAAACACTCTGTTCCTGGTCATATGATGAGGAAGGAGATGGGATGGAGCTGGTAACAGCTAATTTAGCTGCTGCTGCTGCTGCTGAATTACCTCACCCATCTTTTCTTTTCTTTTTTTTCCCCCTCTGTCTCCCCCAGCCAGATCTGGCTTCTTCCTCCATGCCAAATGTTGTCCTGTTCTGTTAGGTTTTGGAAAGTTAATCCTGCTGACAGACAGATCTTTCGAACATTCTGTTGGGCTGCAAAGAATAAAAATGACAGGTATGTGATCTTCACATTGCCATCACTTCTTGACAGTCCATTGACCGTTGCTGCAACTGGAGACAGTAATGTAGTTATACTCCCAAAGTAAGATGGATAACCTCTCTTGCTCTGGGCAGAGCTCATACTTTCATCTGAAGAAGTCCTAGATTCAGCACATCCAACCAAAGAAAGAAGAATGAACATCTTCATTTTGAATTCTTCTTTGCCATCTTCAACTTCAACCATTCAAAAGAAACTGAGCAGTCTGCACTTAGCTCTTCCTCCTCCTTGCAAGCCTTAGTTTATGCTAGAAAGAAACCTCATTTTAAGATCTTCTTTCCATTTCTAGCTAAAATCACTCAAAGGCAAGTTGCTGCAGTTGGTCCCCTTCATTGGATCTCCTTGTTTTCCCGTTGACTAGTACTCTCCTCGTTTTGTGCTCTGTGAATGATTTTCATATACTGTATTTGCATCAGTATTCTTTCAAAACTTGCTATAGTGGTTATTTCCTCATTCCACTTTCATGTTCAGTATGTTATTCCTCAACAAAGTCCAACCTCTCTGTTTGAGGGATGTATAGTCCCCATTTAAGACCATATTTGCCCTAGAAGTTTTGCTTTTAAGTATTCATTAGTTAAAAGGCCCGTCTTGCAAAATGATTCCTGCATGACAATCCTTTTCTAGCTTTCATCTAACTCTGATCCATATAGATGCTTATCCATACTTCCCCATATGCTAAATTATCTTCAGCTGAACACTCATGGAACTGTCCTGAAAGCTTCATCCTGGCTTGTCATCCAGAGAGAAATAGCTTTTGGGCTTCAACAGCTCTTCAGAGTACCTGGCCCTGTGTGGAGTTCCAGCAGATGCTACTTACAAAGATGATCATTTGAAGAAACTTCACTTTTTAGGTTTGAGCAGGTTTAAATCTCTATACATCTTCCACTGTTTATTTTATGACTGGAATCCCAATAAGCACAGTTACTATTATTACCCAGTAATACATTTATTCTTTATGAATTTGCCATTTTATAAGATGACAATGAATTATATATACTGTGTAACTGCCTGCAACTTTCTCTCATTGAGTAGACAAGCATTTTTTGTTTCCCCTTGCATCTACCAGTACTGACCTTCACTGATGATTCTAGATTCAAGAAATATATAAAAATGATAAATAGATCTTGTTATTGAAACAAAATGACAACATATGCACCTATGTTTTTTTTTAAAAAAAACCTCAGTTGTTTCTGCATATCTGATTTATGAAAAAAGTAGTTTAGTGTTAGTTGCTCCTTGTTTAAAAACATAGATTCCTTGCCAGTGTGGACTACTTTCTAGTCATTTCTATTGCCAAAAAATAATTTTATCTATGTATGTGTGTGCTATATAATTCTTAAGACAGCAGGAGATCCCATCTTTTTTATTCAGCAGACATTGTCATGCAACTTTTCCCACTGAAATTGGCTATTGTTTTTCTGGCATAATAAAATGTGAAGCAAAATAAGAATTGTTTTTGTGCAATAAATTGAATTTATCTCCTTTCCCATATATTGGCATCTCTCTATGTGCATATCCTCATGTATTGGAGTGGATAAACGTGATCCTATATATTTTAGTGTAGAATGTTTCAGATCAAAATACTGAAAGAAACAACATTGTCAGCTGATCGATCTATCTATCTATCTATCTATCTATCTATCTATCTATCTATCTATCTATCTATCTATCTTCTTTAAAGGAAAGCATGAAAAACACACTGAACAATTATTCAGATTTGAATAAACAATACAATAAAATAGAATAAGTGGAGCCCCTAAAAGAATGAGTAAATAGAAAAAAAAACTGTTGACTTTATAAGGAATGGCTATTCCAAAGCCTAGTGGTCAAGCTCACTGTACTTTCAAGCTTGTGGCAGTGGAAAAAGTACTAAGAAGATAATCATTAACAACCTAATTAATGTGAGGAACAGGATATATTGTATGATTCACCAGGATCAATGTTCTGTTTCACACAGGTATTTTTCCAGATAAGTGCCCAGAACAGATTGTAATTTAAGTATAAAAATAAACAAAAAAGTAGTTGTAAAAATGATAATATTGTGCAATATGTTTATTGTACCATCCTGAAGTCTAAGAAAACAAAAATCTCATAATCAACAATTGCATACACAGGGTAAAAGGCTGCATGTTTTCCCTGAACATTTTGAGCAATAATGGATTATGGGTTTATAGGTTGAATACATTTTGGGGGACTTTTTCCTAATTTTTCTTTGAGGGTACTATTTTTCACCTACTCTTTACTGTCCTGTTTATTGCTGAAGATAGTAACTTCCCAGTTTGGCTCATTTTAACCAGACTATCTTGGTTGTAACAGGCAAGCTGTGGTTAATAGACAAGATTTCTTAGATGTGAATATGGATCACAAATTGTTCAATTGACTTACTGCTTATTGTTTGAGAATATTTGAGATGAAGATGACTCTTGGGATCAGGTAGCAAAAGACCATCAAAACCTAAAGCTACCTAAAATTACCAAGGATCATCTCCATCTCAAGTATTATCAGATAGTAAGCAGGGCAATCAGGTTCTCTTTAAGTTACTGTCTTCAATTACCTTTAGGTGAGTAGTCAATGCAAGGTATGGATCAACCAACCCATCATTCTGGAGAAAGAGTTGAATTCCTCAGTAATTAACTTATAGCAGTCTGTGCCATTTGGCGTCCATAATATAAATTTGTATTTATTCCCAATCCTAGTTTGTAATTAATGAAGTTGTAGCTTTAAGCACAATGTTTGCCTTATATCTTCAGTTCTTAACTCTAGTGCAACCAAACATAATCATAACTATATAATTAAATGACAAAGCAGTTATCTTAAAGGTAATCTAAAATAATTAAAAGCTTGAAAGAAGAAAGCCTTGCAATGCCTAAAAAATAGTAAAGAGGATGCTAGAAAAATATATTTAGGGAAGAAGTTCTACGGTTTGAGCACCACAAATGAAAAGATCCTCTGTCTGGTATTTGGCAATCTTACTTCAGAAGTTGAAACCTAGACAAAAGTTGATCCAGGAAGATATCCCCTGATAGGTAGGCTAGTGCAAAAGATGGGGAATAAGGAATGCTTAAAAAAATAAACTAATTGCCCAATAACCAAAGCCTCTTCTCTTCTCTTCTCTTCTCTTCTCTTCTCTTCTCTTCTCTTCTCTTCTCTTCTCTTCTCTTCTCTTCTCTTCTCTTCTCTTCTCTTCTTTCTTCTTTCTTTCTGTTTAACATTTAATTGATGGCAGTCATAAATAGAACATTTTAAAAATGTGAATTGTAAATGTCTTGAGGGTCTTTACTAGACAAGTACATAAATAAACAAGCAAATCAATCCAGTAAATGTGAGTTGTGCATACATCACAAAAGCTGCTTAGCTACTCTTGTAGATTAAAGCTGGTATTCTGATTAACAAAAAAGCTGACGCAAAATCATTGTCTCACGCATTTCTAATAGCAAGTTTGTTGCAGTTTTGGTAATAGTAGTTGTGGTTGGCACACTAACTTCAACCAACAAAATGCTCTGGGAACACAATAGAGATGCACAGTTTTTACCAGATTTACTCTTTGTTGGAGGCTTTGGATAAGAATAAAGGGGTGAATTGAACGAGACACTTTATTTTAATGTAAAGTGGTCTTAATTTAATGGAATTATACTTAACATGGTTACTCATCCATGTGGTTAATAAATACATTATTATCCATTAACATTATAATTATGTGACTCTTTCTGAAGAGGTTCTAAGCTTGTAAGCCCCAAGGCTTTGGGTTCCCAGGTAATTTATGCATGGTCTACAACACATAAGTAGATGTTTAGTTTACATTTGCAAAAGCATTAAACTTTCCAAATTCTTTTGAAACAGACATGTGAAGATTATAGTGTAAATTGATTAAAAAACCATTTTTTCTCCCAAATAGGTGATTGTTAATGTTATTGTTGGGTCATGCATTATGTCTGGTAAGGCAATAGATTTTGTTCTTGCAATATACAACAGAGCATAACTTTTGGCAAGTTCTGTACTATTTTGTCTTTTAAACCTCTGGAAGCTTGTTTTATTGCCCCAAGCAAAGGAAAAGGAGAAGACAAACAAGGAATCCCTTGCTGTGTGTTCTAATTGGTACCAACCACCAGTTGGGACAGACTTCTATTTGTGATGCCATCTGTAACTCACTGGGTTGCTGTCCTGAAAGCCAGTGCATCTGAGTGAGACACGTTAGTCAGGGTGCTGGCACCTATTAACTCTCTCAAATCCAGGAATGAGATCCATATTTATTGGATTACTTAATACACTCATCCAAATTGATTGCTTATTTCTTTAGGCTAGAAAAGGCTTCCTTTGTGAAAACACAAGTTTTATTTTTCAATCAAGTGCAAAGCCAGAAATATGCTAAATAGGTAACGCAATGTCCCAGAAAGGAACTCATTCAAAGGCAAAGAGGGTTGTTGCACTGAAAGATCAGAGGGTGCTCTAGGCATCTGAGTTCAAAGGATATTGGGGAAGTTCTTAAAGAAGCTCAGATCTTAAATAATCATTTCTCTCCAGAAAAGGTTGTATAAAACCTATTGGGCCAATGGGTTGGATTAACAGAAGTCAGCATCTAATGTTCCTAGGGGAGAATGTGTTGTCAGAAATAAATGAAAATATATTCATTTTATCCGCACTCAATCGGGACTGATTCTGCGGCGACTGCCTGGATGAGTCCCTGCAGTTTTCAAGGCAAGGTGTTTCGGAAGTGGTTTGCCATGGCCTCCTTCCTAGAGCGGAGCCCAGCTGGCGAGCGCAGAAGGCGGGGTTTGTATTTGTAGCCATTTCAGTTGATAATAAAGAAAAGAAACAAATATTTTATCAACAATAGCTGCAATTTAGGATATCAATGTAACAAGCATTCAAAGTATTTTTCATTCAGAATAATCATTTCATTCATTCAGTATAACATTGAAAAGGAAAAAAAAACTACATTGAAACTTGCATCAAGGTATTTGTTATACTGTATAACAAAGGTTTCAGTCTTAAACTGCTGGGGGGCGGGGGTGGGGGTGGGGGGCTTCCAGTCAGTCTTGACTCCTGGTGAAGGCCTGGAGAAGTCCCTGCAGTTTTCTTGGCAGGATTTTCGGAAGTGGCTTGCCATTGCCTCCTTCCAAGGGCTGAGAAAAAGTGACTGGCCCAAGGTCACCCAGCTGGCTTTGTGCCTAAGGCAGGACTAGAACTCACAGTCTCTTGCTTTCTAGCCTGATGCCTTAACCACTATGCCAAACTGGCTCTCCTAAGCTAAGTTATTTAACATAAAAATCTCCATTACATTGTTACTTGGTACATAGATGTGTGTGTATTACTTGGTGTGTGTCTATGAGTGTGTGTGCATTTGTGTGTATGTATATGTGTGTACACACACACACCCATGCTAACGAAAGGAAAAAGTAGATGAACAAAGCAAATGTAGCAAAAAGGAAAACAACAAAAAGGAAAAAAGAAAAAAAGAAGAGAATAAAAGAGATGTTTTAAAAAGAATTCTTAACTTTCTGACTTCCCCTTTTTATACAACTGCTAATTTGCAATATTTGTAAACATTTAGGCCCCCTTAGGAGGCAAATTGCAGGTGATTATAGCTGCTGTGCTGCATGATGCATTATATGTATGGGAACCATCCTTGCTTAAATTTAAACTTCTATTATGCATATATACTGTTTGTTTTGCCACTGCTGTGCATCCTCCAAGTTGAAGTTCCCAATCCCAATTAAGTTCCCTGCTGCAACCATACTGTACATCTCATTAAATTATGGTGTTGTTGGTTTTTCCTGAGATTATACCTAGTTAAAAAATTATACCTAGTTAAATTTCAAATTTAAATTAAAAAAAAAAATCTTTATTGTACTATGCATGTCTTTCCAGTACTTCAGAGGGTTTTTTTTTACATGTCCACCACATACAATAAAATGTTCCTTCTGTTTCATGGTATTTCTGTATCATTTCTTTGTCTTAGGTATTATTGATGGTGTTGTATACTATCTGTACAACATTTTGTACCAATTTTCTTTTAGGTTATAACTTGGTATAAATCTTATAGATTTAGTCCATAATTCTTCCCATTATTGTGTTGTAACTCTTTCTTTAAAATTTTGCATCCATTTTATTATACAGTTTTTTGGTTTGTTCTGTCTGTTATATCTAAATAAAAGTTTATGTATATGATCTAGTAGGTGGGGTTGGTTTTGTATTAACATTTCAAATTCTCATTCTCATTCTCATTCTCCTCGTCCTCCTCATCCTCCTCGTCCTCCTCCTCCTCTTCCTCCTCCGTCTTCTTCTGTAATGTCCCTCCTTCCTTCCTGAGATCTGATTTTATCCTTCTGACTATTTCCTACATCAGCCATGGTATATCCCACCCTTCACTAAGTAGTTCTTGCTGTGTTATTAATCTATTCGTAGAATCTGAGTGAACCATATTTGCATATATAATGGCATTCTTCTTCTTCTTTTTTTTTTTCTGTAATTATCTCCAACATGAAAAGCATTTGAAGGAGAAGCTACAGGTGAGATTGTTGGGCTTATTATTCCCTTTGTGGAATTCCATACTTTTATCAAACTTTGCCTAATAATATGTCCTTTTACATTTTTATCCTCTGTATCTCTCTACCATAAGTATCTATGAAGTCCATTGGCTAAGCCAGCTCCTTCCAAAATTGCCATTCTGCTAAAATCTGGTAGGTTGAAGTTAACTTCATCATAAGGAAACCTCACTTTGGCCCAGACTATTCAAGGGCTTTAGCCTGCCATAAAAATAAGCAAACTACAACCCTTTCCTTTCAATTTATCTATCTGTCTAAAATATCTAACAGGGATTAACATTAGAATCTCTCTTGAAATATACATTAATCTTGATGCAATGTTCCTTTTAATAACATTAATCTTGCCCCAGAGACTAAATGGAAATTTTAACTGAGTTATGTCTAATGAAATTGCATCTATACCTTTACATGTATTTAATTCAACATATTATGATGTATTTTGAGAAAGATATGAACCCTAGTATTTTATAAAGCTAGTACAAATTGTAAATCCTAGTCTCTTACAGTAGTCTATATCTAGTGAATCTCAAAGGCAGCAAATTAACTTTCTCCAGTTAATGGTCTAACCAGAATATAAGTCATATTGCTATACACTTCAGTAATCTTTGGTAATGACATTGCATAATTATCCAGAATAGCCATAATATGATCCACATTTAAGAACAATTTATATTCAGTGCTGAATGCTGTCACACCCTTAATATCTTTAGACCGAAGAAGCCAATGGTTCAAGAACCACACTGAAGTTTAAAGTAGACAAGGAACATCCGGTATAAGATACCATAGTATAACTTAATAGGTAGAAAGACAGATTCATTTGTAATAACTCTAACCCCTGGATTAAGATACCAAATTGAAATCCAGTTAACAAAAGATGGTAGAAACCTATATCTTCTTAGAGCACCCTTCATAAATTTGATCTGAACTGTATCAAAGGCCTTTTAGGCATCCAACAAAATTAGGACAGCTGATTTAAATTTGTTGGCTGGAATAAAGAAAATATCAATTGGTATTCGGATATTGTCAGATGCCTGTCTATTTTTTTTATAAATCCAGAATGAAGGAGTGGGGGGATTACAGATAATATTACTTTCTATAGCCTCCTGGCTTGTGTTGGAGCTAAAAATTTAGCATCATATTGAGCAAAGTTATTGGTTTATAACTTGCACTTTGTCAGGCTCTAATATTGTAATATAATCCTCATAACATAAGCGATAAAGGAAATATAGTGAGATTAAATGATTGACTATAGAACTCTAATAATATGTTGCTTTTTCTTTTTCTTTCTTTTTCCCCATCTTTTACTTTCATGCTGTTTGCCAACTTCTAAACAAACTGGGCTCAGTCTTCTCATTCCGAGATACACTGCTAATATTTATTAGAGTACAGAAAGATTCCTCTGATAAAGCCTTGGATTGATTTGGAATAATTCATTTTATTTCTTTCCACTCCCTCCTGCCCTCCAAAACAAAAAACAAAAAACCCTCAGGATAAATTCAGAATTAATCCTTTTAGCTATTAGAAATCTAACCAACTCTGTGAACAGGTGATATATTCCAAGTACGTTAAGAGTAAGTGCTAGTGTTTTAAAATGGGAATGTTATCTTCTGTTGTACAAAATATTGAAAATCATCCCATAGATTAGATTCTGTCCAGTGATTCCAAAGACCATTTGGTGCACCCAATAAAAGGTGTGCCCTTTGTCAGAGAGCAACAAGACCAGATGAGAAATGTATTGCCAAACATCTGCCCATCCATCTGATTTGGATGTCTTTAGTTCAATTACTATAGGTTGGCTCATGTTGTGTGCTACATAATTGATGTGTTTCTGTTGCATGACTTTCTAGTCCTAGGAGTTAATCACCCTGAAAATTAGAGCTGTTAACTAAGAGCACAAATTAAAACATTATTGTATTTCAATTGTATAAAGGAAAGCCCTCTAGCCACTGGCACACAAAATGGTTATGTTTTTATTATCATAGCACTCGAATTTGCTGCTTGTGGAACATTCTGGAAAGGTAAGACATCACATAGCAAATTGGAAATTTGTTCCTCTTTCCTCCCTGCACTGGTACAGGAGCTTTTCTTCCAGTATGAATGTTGACACAGTTTCTCAAAACTGTACAAGAAGAAAAAGACATAATAATTGCTGCCTTGATATGGAACTTACCATCTGATCACTAATCTGTAAAAATTTTGGGTTGAAAAGCAATGCATCATATCTGCAAGACAATTTCAACCAGGGTTTCCTAAACTGTGAGGAGCTCCTTGGGGAGCTGCAGACAGAGTCCAGGGAGGTGTGAAGAATCTTTTAGTTACATTGTTGAAATTAATCCACCGTTCCCAAAGTTTCATTGTATTGTTTTCATTGTTCATTTGTGTTCATTTTGTTATTGTCAGGATTTTCTTTCTCATGGGAAAGGATTCATCCCGTTATCTTTACAACAATAACAAATAATATTTTGACTACAGAGATCATGTGAAAAACACCTGTTATTGTGTGTTGTGTATTGTGCTATTTACTGCCACCTATTGGCCTGTGTATGCTAGTTACCCAGTGGGGGTGGCATAGAGCTATAATACAAGGGGAGGAAAATGTTCAGCTTCTCTGAGTAGTTGGTAGTTGTTTTAGTGTTAGCCACTATGTAGGTTTTATGGGCTACGTAGTTGTAACAAAGTACCAAGTAGCGTACCTCTTCTCTAAGAGTTTGTAGCTAGAGATTTTGTTAAGCTTGTGTTGCTAATAAGTCTTGGATGCTACATTAAATGAGAAGATGTGCTTTTCTTTATATTTTGTATGATATTTGCATTTTATGGAATTTTGCATTTTTATCAATAAACACCAGTTAGTATATATTTTCTGACTGGATTTCTTTGGGAAACAAGAAATGGACATTGCATTGTGTTTGCTGTCATGGCTAATATTTTCCTGGAGTTTTTGCTGCGCTCTGCACAAACAGGAGTGTTTGTGATTATCACTCTGCCTGACAGTTATTTGGAATTTTAGAGGAGGTGTGTACATTAAGATTATAGTAAAGAGCTGTGTGATGTATGGTGGTAAAGGTTATTCCCCCATTACTCCCCATACACATGAAGGCTGCATTCACTACCAAACCTATGGGATGCTCCCCCAATACATATGAACTGCTGAAAGGGCTCTTGTAAGAAAACATTCACAGCAAGCTGAATTAACCCTGGGTGGCGTCAGGGAGAAGTCTCAATCAGGACTAGCTGTGGCTCAGTAAACCAAACTGTTTCAATTCACCGACCATATTTCAAAGATAGTATGGCTAGCATGTTGACCTAATAGGAAGGGATAAATAATAATAAGGTCACACAGATGGGTTTATCTGAAATATTACAATGTCCTGCTGTAATTTCCACTATGTCTGTCGACTTCTTCTTCTTCTTCTTCTTCTTCTTCTTCTTCTTCTTCTTCTTCTTCTTCTTCTTCTTCTTCTTCTTCTTCTTCTTCTTCTTCTTCTTCTTCTTCTTCTTCTTCTTCTTCTTCTTCCTCTTTCTCTTTCTCTTTCTCTTTCTCTTTTGTTCTTTCTTTTTTTCTTTTTCCTTTGCCTTACTTTGCCTTGCAGTGCATGGGGCCAAAGGTATATAAGCCCTGGTTCTGCCTTTGATCAGGCGTGCTCAGCAAAGTATCAAAGCTTTGCTGGGATCCAGTATATACTGTATTATTGCTTGTATGCATGCAAATAAAATTATGTTGTATCTTCAGAGTGATTTGGTTGCTTTAGGTGAGCCAGGTTTTGGCCGCAATAGTTAGCAAAATATTTAAGAATTCCTTATTTAGACTGTTGTTGAGATTGCTGTGCATGAATGAATGAATGAAGAAATAAAGAAATGTCCAGAGGTCAGCAAGCTGGTGTTCTCTAGATATTTTTGAATGATGATTCCCATCAGACTAAATCAACATAGTCAGTGGCCTGGGATTATGTGAAGTGTAATTTGGTGTATCTGAAGGGCACTTCTGATCCACAACATTTTCAAGCAAATTTGTAGAGAGAAGTTAGGGCAGAGTCAAACTAGGAACTTAGAAAATTGGATTTACAATTTAAAACAAATCTATACAATAACTCTTTCAAGGCAAATATTGATTTCCATTAGAACGAATGTAGTGGTTAAGGCTTGGATCCAGGTTCAAGTTCCCATATGACCTTAGTACTCACTAAGTGGTCTGGGGCAGATTATCTCAGATAAGCATATCTTGAGGAATTAAAATGAGATGTGATCCCTTGAGTTCTCCAGAGAAGGAGGAATATAAATGTAAGTTTTGCAACGTGCCCTTTTAGCAGTTTGAAAAGGACTACCCAATAATTAAGATAGTTTTTAAAATAATTCATCTTAACAGTGACCTTTTAGCTTTTGTCATTTGTGAAATATATTTGTGAGGCTGCCTCTCCCCACAGCAGTTTCTAATTTAAAAACCAAACCAAACTTTTCTTTATATATTCTGACTTGAACATGCATTATAATTGCCAGATGTCCGTATCTGTTGTCTTGCCAGAAGAATGGAACCAATTTATGTGGTGGCTTTCTTTATTATTTATTTATTGGTCTCCTTTGAATGATCCAGGGGTACAAATAAGGCAGTTTGCCAGCAACTAAGTGCGTATTAAAACCAGAGACAAATTGCCAGAGAAACTGCATGATATTACCAAAAGGTACACTGTATGCCACCTGCTATGCCTTGCCATCATTTCTAATGACGACAGTCCTATTATTTTTATATTTGGAAACATAAAGGGCAGACTCTAATATTGGGCTCGGTTGGCTGCTTAGTGGAATAAAAGCCTGTAGTGCTTTCTGCTCCAGCTGAGGACAGATGTGGACCTTTGAAAGGGTTCTGCTGGAAATCAGCACTTCATTTCACTGAATTATACCATCACCCTGTGTTTTGACACACCATGAAATATTGCTTCCTCTGGTTACACCACAGCAAGAGAGGGTCCAATTTTCAAAGGGAAAAAAACTAAATCCATTATAGGCTTTAATGTGACAGAGGTTCCAGCTAAACTGTGCATTTTGAACAGACTTCTCACTGCCAGGAGGTTCAGACAAGAACAAGAAAATTGGTCAACCCATTTGTGCTTTGTTGAAATATGTTGACTGTTATGTTGCATCTGTAAATGTTTGCACCCCACTTTAGGGCTGGGGCTTTTAAAGTGAATATCATTAATTAAGGGGACAAAGTGACCTTTCTCATGAGCAAATTTTAAATAACTGAATTTTCATTCCACTGCTTAAAACAACAGCAGCAACAAAACTGGTTGATGAAGATTGCTCTAGCTTACGATCTAGAAAACTGCCGAGAATTTAACTGACTGTGGTGGGATAAAAATGTAATAAATAAGCAAACAAACAGATGTGAGATGCATGGGGCAAGAGTGAACATTTCAGCAATGTCACCAAATTCATACTGTTGGATGGATTATCTGATTAATCTCTTCTATTTTTAAAGCAATATTTGTTTTAATTGTTGCTTGGTGATCACATTTTGATAATGCCATGTTATGATACCTTCCAATGTTCACTGTTGAAAGAACATGGTATAAATGAGTGGCCTATGCTTAAGTTCACGTGCTTAACTTTTTTGTTATTATGGTTGATTGAATAAATTACACTACATAATGCAATAAAGCATTAACCAGGGTTATAAACCATAACAGTTGGGTTGACACAACATGCTTTGCCCAAATCTAATGAGCCGCATTATGGCTTAGTGGATGCAAGAACAATCAAAGATTTCTCACCACATAGAAGAGTATTGTGTTGTTACAGGGTGAGTGTATAAGGCCCCGTGGCTGTATGGAGTTCCTTTATTTTAAATTTAGTGCTAATGCAATGCCTCCTGCAGAGAGTTATTTTGTGGTTAATTTCACTCAAATCTTTTTCTAGAGCCCTATTTTCTTTAACCATTAAAAGAAGGTAATGCGTCAAGAAAAACTTCTCTGAACTTGGATCTTGTATACTCTGTTCCACTGTTTCAAGCTAAAACCCACTCCCCGCCCTGAGTTAGTTATCTGAGTCAGTAACCTGGATTAGGATGTTCATATGATATGCAAATCCCCTATGACACAGCTAAACATGTAGTATGTGCACAGCCAAGACATATCAGCCTCCTAAAGAGAACTTTTTCCTTATCAGTGAATTCCTCCATTCCTTCTGAAGATTGTATACACCACCACTACACTTTTTCCGGCCATTCTTTTGGGCATCAGCATTTGTCTTATATTTGATGGTAGCCCAGCAATGCATATAATTGCACTGTCAACTTCCAGCTAGTTATTAATTTTATTTTAAGGAGAGGACTGGAGGAAGAGTAATAGAATGGAAAAACAATAATTGGGAGGCTCAGACTGACATTCTAAAATGTATTTCTTTTGAAGGGGAAGTGGACGGGGATAAGAAACATGCATCTCACCTATGCCTCCACTTTATATGTTGCAGCAAACTTCTTTTACAGACATTACAGGAAAAAGAAAACACACAGAGGAACAGCTTATGCAAGTTCAGCTTCACATGGATCATTTAATTTTTTTTAAAAAAATGCAGAGCTGTTTAAATTTTTAGGGTTGGGTGGGTGTGAATGTAAAGTTAGCATCCTTCTGCCTCCAGATCTATCCATTCTGATTTCATATCTATCTATCTATCTATCTATCTATCTATCTATCTATCTATCTATCTATCTAATCTATCTATCCATCTATTGCCTGCCTATTATCTATCCCAATTTTGAAAAATATACAAAACTGCAAATTTCTGTTTTTGAGTACTGGAATTACTTTCTAGATATGTGCTATTTCAGTCATCAGTACATCAGTGATGACAGTCCTTACATGGACTCCCATAAAACTGGCAGATATAGCAGTATATCTCAATTGCATATTGTTATGGTAAAAATGCATAGATGTAATTATTAAGTACATATCTGTATGTGGTTTATTGAAGACTAATGGTGGGAACCAAAAGTTAAGTGGTATTTCCATTCCCAGATGGACCACTTCCTACACATGACTTTTTCCCTTGAAAAATAAGTAGCTGTAGTAATCACCATGGGTGGTATTATTGTTTCTACTTTCCCACCATATTATCTGCAGACAGTGGTGTCCAGAAGAATTATTCTGGATGTTGAATTACATAATAAATCAGATCTGTGACAAGTGCCAAAAGTCTGATTCATGTTCTGTTCACTGTGAGAAATCTGCTAGTACTTTGAAGTCAAAAACATTCATACCCAGCATGATAAACAATTTCATTACAGTGTAGACTAGGGTGTGTCATGCTCACCCTGCTTTGCTTGTGTGGATCATATTTGAATGATCACCCACCAATGGCAGGATATTTATGCATCTTCCAGTGAATCAAGGCAATCTGAAATGAGTTGAGTGTTAGTAGCAAGAAGAACCATGAAGTGACAAATATGAAGAAAGGACTATAAACATCTAGAGGTGGGTAAATATGTCAGATTTTTTTCCTATACATAATGTTTAAATTCCCAGGTTCTTTCTGATCCACTGATGAAGGAATATGTGAATAAGATCTCATGAAATAAAGTGCAAATTGAACAAAATGGTCACATTTCGATGAGAGTCTATGTCAAGTGTCTTAATTGTTATGTTGTTGTTGTTTTCTCCAAGTAAAATCTTTAAATAAAAGTTCTTATTTAGAAATTTTCAGATTGATGTTTTAACCAATTCATTGCATCTAGAGTGTGCTATTGAATTTTAGAAGCTCTCCATAATTAGAGAGAATGATAATATTATTTATGATCTCTGCACATTCATTGGACTACTCTCAAGATTCTGGAATGGTAACTAATTCATAAGTTTTATGACTGAGTGGTTGCTTGACTGGGAAGCTGTAAATAAAGCTATAGATATAATATGTTATGCTTATTTGATAATTTAATATTTTGGAGCTCTAATAAAAAAAAAAACTAAAGCAAATTGGAGGTCTTGTGTTAAGAATTATGGTACATCCGTAGCAGTTAGATACCCCAGGAATATATTAAATACAAGGTATTTCTTGTCTCCTAGTTCATCACTGACTCTTATGCTTCATGTTCATAGCACTGATTGTCTTCTTATTCCAATTTTCCACCTAACTACAGGTTATTCAGTTCTCTTCACCACTAACCACTATAAATGGAAGAAAGGAAGGATATGTGTACAAGCTCTATCCCCATTCCCCAAAATTCTCATTATCCTAATCTGGTCCCCCAGGTTTTTTGAACTGCAGATCTCACAGTTTCTTGCTGTTGGCTATGCTAGCTGATGTTGGTAGGAACAAAAATTCAAAACATCTGAAGGACAAGAGGTAGCCTACTCTTGCTGTATTCAAATGCCAAGTGACTGTCTTCAAAGGAGAATCTCCTCTGTCAGTGCAAGCTTTCCCCAAGGTTTTAGAAACCTGACTTTTCAAGATTAAAGACTATTAGTAAACTATAATCACAAAGCTACTTTGGTCAAAAATAGTATTCTGGTATCAAAACAAATACTATAACCTAATTTTGAATAGAGTTTAGCCATTAATCTTTCTTGCCGCAACACACAAATATAAATGTGATGTTGGAGTTGACAGTACAAAAACAGTGTATTGTCAATATCAATGGACAATTTTCTATTACCACTGTAGAATTTATATACAGGCATGATGGATCCTTTAATAAAAAGAATGCTTGCCACATCCTTTATTTGTCTCCATATTTTATTCACCATTTATGAATTATGAGAATACTATGTATATTCATAGTGCAATATGAAGAGGTTATTTTCCTGATGAATCCATTTAGATATAAATTGTTAACAATCACTAGTCTATAAATAAGCATATGAAGGTGGGCTCTTCAAAATAAATCAGCTTCTTTAAATTTAGTGGATTATGAATATTTTTAATATCTATTTAATATTGATTTCAGCAAAATTGCTAAAAAGTTATTTGCTATGAGGTTTTCTGTACTCCCTTTTTGACTGCAGTTTTTAAAGTCTTTAGTCTTATTTTAAAACAATAGGGAGCCTCATTCCAGCAAAATTTAATTCATGAATGAGAAGATTTTACTCCATACTCACTTGCATAGGAGTAGGTACCAATTATCAGTAAATCAGTAGCACTTACCTTTAGGTAGACATAGGATTGTTTCTGTTAAATTAATAGCCTTCAATTATGTTTTATTAAAAAATGTCAAGTTGAATTACAAGCATGCAGTTTTTCAAATGGCATTTCTGCCACTGAACTTTCTATTAGATTTTTAACACTGCAGTTGCGTATACACACAGAGACATACTTACATACTCATACACACATACATATGCATTTTATGCATAAACATAAAATACAATTTATCTCTATATCATCTATCTATCTATCTATCTATCTATCTATCTATCTATCTATCTATCTATCTATTATCTATTCAAATACAAGAGAAGGATATTTAATGAATGTTTGTTCACAGAATTAGACAGAAATATATGGGGGTGGGGGTGTCTGTATATCAGAAAAATACTCACTGGGTGCCCCCTATAACTAACTCATATAACTCACTATTCTTTTCGTTTCTTTTTTTAGCAGTGTGTCAAATGTGTTGTCTACATTCTTTTAACTATACTTATTCAGCTTTGTGGGGGGGAAATGTTCTCAGATGTTCCTTTCCGCACCCATAGAAGAAGAAAATTAGGAAAAAGAAACCTAATTGGTGGGCTGCAGGTTTTTTCACTTGCTTTAGTTACAAAGTGACCAAGAGACTCTTTGAGAGTGTCCTTTCTTTCACTGTAGAAGTGATTTGTAATCTTCCTGATTTCCCATTTAATTGCCTAGGAAAGACATTTCTGTCATAGACTATTTCCACAGGAAGGGAACCAATGAGCCAGCAGAAGGATGGAGAGATGTTTAACTGGGGGAAAAAAAAATTATCAGCACCGTCATCTATTCCCCAAAGATAAGTTAAGCTAACAACACCTGAAATCCTGAAGCATTCTTGTTACAGATTTTGGACTTTAGGATTTTATGCAGTAATGAAATGTTTGTTGGAACACACAGCAGACAGAGTCTCTGTTAACCTACAAAAGCTTTGTTAATCACAATGGCTTAAACAGGGAGAGACACACATATGCACTAATTTGATCTGCTAGGTGATGCATGGGGATTGAGGAAGACAGGAGCACTGTAGTTAAAAGTTGTGTACACAAATTGGGGGTCTTCCAACCAGACATGTGTCCAGCCTGTCTTTTGTCCTTTGCAAGATGCATTTCATCATGTGTCACCTCAGCTGTCCTTTCATTAACTTTTAGGTTGCTGGGTCAAATGTGACTTCCTGCATGACAATTAACTTTCTTATCTCTGGTGGATGTCATCTGGTCCTTGTTTGAATTCAAAGTTGACTTCCTTACCTCTCCAGCTTGTTATTTTCTAGGGTCAAATTTTCTTCATTCCACTTCGTTTGCTTCTCCCAGCACTTTAGTTCTTGTAATGCTCTGAAAATGACAGAGAAATTTGAATTATGAATTCAAACATCAAAAAGAAAGGTATATGATATCCATATACTACACTAATCACAGCCTGAACTTTCATTTGGTAACAGAGTGTTTAAATAAGCAGATATTCCAACAGATTAAGAACTTGGCAACCCTACTTGTTCAGAAGTAAAGCAGAATTATGAACATCACACTATATACAGATTCATGGCATGCTATATTTTGCAGAAAATTGTATCTCAGAATGGAAAATGTGTTTGGCTTGATCCATTTGCTGGGGAGGTATCAACTTAGTACACTCTAGAAGTATTTAAGTAAGTAAAGTAGTTAAACACCTAAATACTTCTGTAACTTAGTACACTCTAGAAGAATTTAATGCAGGTCTAAACTCACCATACTTCAATTCTAGGCCTCTACCTCTAAAGTGAAATTGCAAGCACCCATAAAGAGAGGCAAAACTTTCCTTATCAATGTGAAATGTCATAATGGTATAGAGAAGTATTAGATCCTGAGTAGATGAATCAGAATAACCTTACAATCAGCCAGTATTGTCCCAATCATAATGTCTGAAGGAAGAAGAGAAAGGCTGATGTTATGATCCGTACTATCCCAATGTATGAGCAACCTTTCAAATAAATGATTTAGCCACCATTTTTATTTTCTAAGAGTCCCTACAAAGAAAACCAAATTCAAAAAATGCATATAAATTTTCAGCCAGATTTAACCCCCTCCTCCTGAAAAATGCCCCCAAATCATATGGGTTTAATTTCAGAGGTGGAGACTATACACATTGGAAGCTTCATCTATCAGGAAACAAAATGGACAACCTTTGAATCACAAGGACCATGTGGATATTCCAATCTTATGATACATTCAAGGGCACTGAGACATTTCTGATTGGAGCCATTACTTACCCCTCCCCCCCCCCAAATTCCAGCAGGGCATAAAGCAAGCTGTAGGGTTAAATAACAGATGTCACATGAGACATATAGTTAACACATGCAAACGTGTCCGCCACAATTCATCATTTTAAAAAGTGGCTCATGGCATGAGCCCAAGTGAGTGATGTTGACAACTGTTCTTTCAGATAAAATATGAGCAATAATAATAATAATAAAAAAAGGCTCTTCATTGTTAGCTTACTCAACAGTTCAGGGTGTATTCCAGGAGGAAGCAGATTGTTCTAATACAGTGGACAAATGTACTATTAGTAACCCTGTCTATAGCTATTCATCATTTTTACCCATCTGCTCAATACTTAGCCATCTGTCTCTCTCACTTCAGGGATTTGAACTACTGAAGTAAGGCAATATATAGCTCCAATGATTGGGACTACCTCAAGGAAGAAGATGTGTTACATATGGATTGCTTAATTTTTCATAACAGCCCATCATTTTGAAGGATGCCTGCAACACACACTTCCTGGCTATTTTCTCTCTGCTCTACCCAACCAGTTTTAACGATGTGAGGTTTCCATCACACTATTCAGTGAGTCATTGAGGATAAACACACACAGACACAAAAGGCAACTACAAAAAGATGATCCAGGCCTACGGATCTGCAAAAGTGATGTATCTTAAGCTTGTGATAGTGTTAGATATCCCTGTCCAAGATCAGACAAGGCATAAAGCCATGAATAAGCACAGAAAAGGCAGATAAGTAAAGAAGCATCTATCAACTGAAGACAATAAGTCTAATAGTTCAGAAACAGATCTTGGTGATATTTGTGGGGCTTTATTTTAGAGAACTGGGTCAGAGTTACCTGCACCAACTCCAACGATTGGTAGTTCGGTTTCTAATTAGTGATAATAAGGGGACCAATGTTCCTACTTAGCAGCTTTTCTCTCCATCTTCCATAAAACAAAATGTAGAAATAATTCAGTACATTTAAGTAGCTATCAAACCATGTGATATAAACTGACAATTGAATAGTGAGGTGTTATATAATGTGTCCATTAAAAAAAAAAGAAGGAAAGGGAAGAAATTGTATGAATATGCATAAGCAACACTAATTCAAAGGTATTTGACTGGATTTCTTGAAAATCCTCTTCTCTGCTGAAAGAAAATGACTTTCATAGAATTGTAGAGTTAGAAGAGGCAGGAATCCAGTTGAAAATATATGTGACTGATGGCTGTCTAGATTCTGTTTAAACAAGCTATATGTATATTATCATGCCATCTAACCCATATTAGCTAATTAGTATGAAATGGAATACGCTGTCCCATGTTTGGTGAATGAAGATATATTTGGTGCACAGAATTCTACTAAGTAGTATTTCCTGACAAGTCAGGGCTGATTTCGGTGTTTGCCTCATTGTTTTCAAGGTGTGTGCAGATCAATTGCTTTATTATATTCTCTAGTATCTTCCCACTTATTGCTATCAGACTGGCTAGTTAGTAGCCCCTTGGATGCTCCTTTTCCTTCTCCCTCTTATTGACACATCTGGCATCACTCATTCTCAGAATTTCTCAAAAACAAGCCATAAAAGTTTGCCCAGATCATCAGCCATTTAGGTCAAGTTCTTATCTGGCCCTAGAGATTTAAACTGGTTCAGAGTACCTACTTGTTCTCTGACTATGTTTCTTAATTTAGGGACCCTGCCCCTTAATTTTTTTAACCATTGTCTGGTGAAACAGACACTCAATTGTCAGAGAAGACACCCAAAATAATGGCTAATTCAGGTAATTCTATATTTCTTGTGTTATGTTGCCATCTCCACTAAGCAGCTGGTCTACTAAGCCTTTTCCTTTAGTTTAAAGTTATCTGAAGAACACTTTTTGTTCTTAATTTCCTTTACCACCCCCAACTCTTCTTGAGCTTTAGCTTTTCTGACACCTTTTTTACAATTCTGAGCCATCTCTGTATGGTCTTTTTCTCATTCCACCTCCTCTTTAACTTTTTGAAGCCTTTTTTTTTTTTTTTTGCTGTCTAATACTTTTTATTCCCCATTGGGATTATTCACAATTTTGCTTCTAGTATCTCTTTTTTCAGGATCTTCCAACCATCTTCAGCTACTTTTCACTTTAGCTTCTCCTGGAATGGAATCCTAATCATTACTCTGAGCTACAAATCCACTTTACTGACTTAGATTCAAGAAAGTAAGTACACTCAGCTTTAGTATCCCTTAAAATTAAGCATTAAATGTCAGTTTCTCATAGGAATGTACAAGATGGTCAATTCAACAATTAAATGATCTGTTTTGCCCTCAAACCTTCCCCTTGTCCCATGAAAATGCATTGGGTGGCAAAGAAAATGGTTGGAGGATAAACTTGCCTTCTATAATGTCTAGCACAACATTGTCACATCCTTACATCCTGACATGATGCATTTTTCAACTTTACCAAGCACTCTTTCTGTCTGATATAATTTGGAACAGAAATTGTAGAATGCTGATAGAAATCAGATGCAAAGCTTCCTTTTCCAACGTATCTACTATCTGATTCTGAATTAAGGTGGATAATACAGGGCTAGCATCATGACCCAGGAGATGTTAATGAGTGCCCTTTTTCAGTCAAAAAGCCCAATAAAGGCAAGCTTGTGTCAAATAAAATTAATGATTTGGAGGGCCTGAAACTGACCCAAGTCTTCTGTACTTTCCTGCTCCCCCTGACTGAATGAGCATTAATATTGATAGCCATTGAGCTATTAATAGCTATTATCAGCTATTGAGACCTGTCTTTAGCCTAAAGAGGCACATTTTGATTCATTCTACAAACAGCCACCGCTGCCTTTATGTTGTTTCTTTGCTCCCAGTAAACACTTGAGAGTGAGCCATATCTGGGCTACAGTATGGCTTCAATTCTTACTGTGCCCCATAACCCCAGAATCAACCTCTGCAGAACAATTACAGATTGAAAAAAAAAAAAAAAAAAAACACTGACACTACTGTGTTATCTTCTAATCTTTACCAGCCTCATTGAGCAAACAATCTGAAGTATGTCTTTATGACAGAGAGGGAAAGGATCCAATCTCCTCTCCCTGAGAACTGTGATCCCAGCATCTATAGGCCTCCAACCATTCAATTTTCAGGTAAACATTTGCCCCCCCCCCCCCCGCCCCAACTGTTAGCTCTGGGTGACTGTGATATCTCTGGCTAAAGTAGGCATGAAGAACAAGCAAACCTAGTACATCTTAGTATTAGCTTTTTCAACCCCCTTGCCCTTGTATCACTTCTCCTTCTTTCTCCTTCCGTTTTCCCAGTGTATTTTCCCAAGGAACTCTTTATTTGGCATGTCAGTCTTTTAATAAATGGATTGTGTTATGTAATAAGTTATTTGATTGAGTTATTTTAGCGTTTAACTGCTTTTATTTTTTTTAAAAAAAGTTGGCTCTTGCGTGTTTTGGAGGAGGTTGGAAGTAATTAAACTGAGGTTAAGTGGATTGCTTTGAAAGGGTGATGCATTTACTAAAAGATAGTTTACTTAAAGGTAGAGTTAATTCATTTTTCTTTTCAAATGGGATTTGGGTTTAGCTGCACTACAAAAAAACACATAAAAACAACCATGAAAATAGCCAGAATAAAGGATAGCCTAAGCTCATCTGTCCTTCAGCTGTGGAAGATTTCTTTTGGACTGAGGCCTGATAGCTTTGCCAGTTTTAATTTGATTTAATGCTTCTTGCTTAAATTGCTCAATTTTTTTTAATCTATTTTAGGGCTGAATAGTACTTTGAATTTGATTCCAAAAAGGTATTTTGGAGCATGCAGAGGCATTAATGTAGCACCTGCCTCTATTTCATCTAAACAGCCACATTTTTTTCTAGGATCCAATGATGCCATGCTATCTCAAAGACACAGCTGCTTTAAAGAGGTTCAGGTAGGCTCTAAATTAACATCTCTGTATTCTGTGAAGCAGGGCTTCTCAACCTTAGCAACTTTAAGATGTGGGGAGTTCAACTCAAGCTGGCTGGGGAATTCTGGGAGTTGAAGTCCACACATCTTAAAATTGAGAAACCCTGCTCTAAAGTTTTATTGATCTATCTATCTATCTATCTATCTATCTATCTATCTATCTATCTATCTATCTATCTATCTATCTATCCATCCATCCATCCATCCATCCATCCATCCATCCATCCATCCATCCATCCATCCATCCATCTATCTATCTATCTATCTATCTATCTATCTATCTATCTATCTATCTATCTATCTATCTATCTATCTATCTATCTATCTATCTATCTATCTATCATCTATCTATCTATCTATCTATCTATCATATTTATATAGCTGGCCATCTCACACAAGGTGACTCTGGGCGGCGTACAATTAAAAAAATTAATACATAAAAACAGCTACATATAAAAAACAGTAAAAACACACAAAACAGGAGGGGATAAAATTAATAAGGGAGCCATCATAAAATCTCCCTGGTCCCCTGGGAACCCCAGGCCTGATCACATAATCAGGTCTTGAGGGACTCATGGAATGTTAAGAGGGATGGAGCTAAACTCACTTCCGGGGGGAGAAGATTCCACAAGGCGGGCGCCACAGCAGAGAAGCCCCACCTCCTGGGACCCACCAAATGTAATTCTCTAGCAGATGGGATCTGCAGCATGCCTTCTCTGCCAGATCTGATGGGATGGGCAGATGTAATCGGGGAGAGGTGGTCCCTCAGGTAACCTGGCCCCATGCCATGAAGGGCTTTAAAGGTCAAAACCAGCACCTTGAATTGGACCCAGAAGCAAACTGGCAACCAGTGCAGCTTGCAAAGCAGAAGTGTAATGTGTACCACCCTAGGGACACACATAACTGCCTGCGCTGCTGCATTTTGCACCAGCTGAAGCTTCCGGATACTCTTCAAGGGCAGCCCCATGTAGAACGCATTACAGAAATCCAAATGGGAGGTGACCAGGGCATGAATGACAGTGATTAGGTCCCTCTGATCTAGGAATGGCCGCAACTGGCGCATAACACGAAGCTGTGCAAAGGCCATCCTAGCCACAACTGCCACTTGTTCTTCGAGCAGGAGTCGTGAGTTCAGGAAGACCCCCAGATTGCGCACAGGGTCTGTCTGGGGCAGTGCAACCCCATTCAGTACCAAAGATGGCATACCTCTAGCACCAGAAGGCCCCAGAACCCCCAGCCACTCAGTCTTGCCAGGGTTCAGCTGAAGCCTGTTGTCCCCCATCCAGACCCTCACAGCCTCCAGGCACTGGGATAAGACATTCACAGCATCATTTAATTCGCCAGGGCAGAGATGTATAATTGGGTATCATCAGCATACTAATGATACCTCACCCCATGGTGATGGATGAGCTCACCCAGCAGCCTCTTGTAGAGAGGAGAGAGCACTGAACCCTGTGGCACCCCACATAACAGGGGCTGAGGGTGGGATCTCTCCTCCGAAACCACCACTGACTGGAATCAGCCCTGGAGGAAGGAGGTGAACCAGCACAACACAGTGCCGCCCACCCCCAATCCTCTGAGCCGATCCAGAAGGATACCATGGTCGATGGTATCAAAAGCCACTGAGAGGCAAGGATGGATACACAAAATCACAATTATGATTTATGCAGATGTACAGAACAAATGATAGGGATTGTACTGCTCCAGTTATTTGGATGAAAATAAATTTCTAAACCCGTTTCAGGTTGATATTGGTGTCTTGGTGGGTGACCTTCACTGGAACTTCTCACTTTCTTTTCATACCTTTCTTCATTAGTTTCCTTTGGTTTAGTGGACTGAAGCTCACTTGGGTGGCAGCACCTGGTTGACTCAGTCTAATTTCAAAAAGCCAAGCAGGTTTCATCATGATTAGCAGGTGAATGAGAAACTACCAGGAAATCCTAGGGCTGTAGGCTGTGCTGGGAAATAAAAAAGAAAGAATGAATCCTGTAAGAAGCCATGGCAATCCCCTTCTGTATTTTCACCCAGAAAAGGTTTCAGATGTGTCATTGAAGTCACCAGGAGTCTAGCTTGACTTAAAGGAGACTAACGTTTAGTTAATTAAAAGACAGATTCATTGTTGCTTCTGTCTCTAGAACTGGTATTAAAAGGTAGTATAGGGAGGCTTTTTTTTCCAGTCCATATGACATTATCTATCTATATCTATTCTCTCTCTCTCTCTCTCCCTCTCTCATCTATCTATCTATCTATCTATCTATCTATCTATCTATCTATCTATCTATCTATCTATCTATCCATCCATCCATCCATCCATCCCACCCACCCACCCACCCACCCACCCACCCACCCACCCACCCACCCATCTATCTATCTATCTATCTATCTATCTATCTATCTATCTATCTATCTATCTATCTATCTATCTATCTATCTATTTTCCCTCCCCTAGCTTTTCTCCCAGAAACATGGGGCTGTCAGAAGCTGTAGTAGATTGAATCACACCATTGGCTCATCCTGCCTAGTCCCAGAGTCAATAACTAGTAGTGACTCTTCAGAATTTTATCGAGGACTATGAAAATCTAGGCTGCAAAAATCCATATGATCAGTAGATGGTAGTAAAGAGTTCTTTTTCCTAGCAGTCATCTAGAGTTTTGCAGTCCAGCTCTCCTAGCACAATTTTATCCCTACCTGAAGGAGTCATTGACTGAATTGGGGCCCTTCTGCATGTAAAGCCTGTGCTCTGACACTAGGTTAGGACTTTCTTTCCCATCTGAATCAAGGGAGGCAGTGGAAAAGCTCAATGGTTATCCGGACTTCAGAATTGTTTGGAACACTGCCAATGACCTGCGTGAAGCCAGAAAAGATGAAATACTGTGGGTGGATGGTTCTTTGGGTAAAGACATTGTGTTCTGGAAGAGACTGTGTTGCTTGTGGATATTATTTCAGTTTGGAGAGACTGCTTACATTTCTAGTTTCCTTAATAGCATGGAAAAATGGGGGGGGGGGGAACTATACCCACACATACACACATCCCTCTTAAAACAGTTCAGGAAAGTATAGGTTTGAAAAAATCTTGCTGTCAGAATTTGCAACTGGATAACTTTTAGGGAGGATATAGTCCTGGTTCTCAAAGCTTCAGTGAAATTATTATGAATCAATGTTTAAAATGAACAAAATAATTCACCGTTGGATAATAGACAGGTCTTTATTCCAATCCATCTACATTTCAGCTGAGTAGAATTCATTATTGGTTGATGAGTAATCAGAGAAGACATGTTTTTAAAGTGAAGGGCTGTAGTTTTCAGGGAGTCAGATATAGCTTGAAGTAAGGCATGGAAATATATTAGATTGGGGTGTTATGGAAGTTGCTTCAGTTACAGCTTTTTAGATTAAATTGCATTCAGTTAGAACTTTTTAAGTCTTTATCTGAGCATAGCCAGTTTTGGTCAGCTTGATTATAAAAAGTTCTCTGCCTCTCTGCCTTCTGGCCTGTAGTACAATGACTCTTATAACCAGGGCTTAGATTAGAAGCTGTTGGGCATAATTCCCACATGCAAGAACCACTTCCTGAACATCAGGACTACTTGGTGCCTTACCATATTGCTGATCTTTTTCTCCCATAAGAGTCATAAACTTTGGGCATGTTAGATCTTTGGGCATAACTTTGGGCATTTTCCAACTGTGAAAGATCTTTATTGGGTCATTTTTAAATATGGGTTATGTACATGATCTAGTTCTTTTGCCGATACAATATCCAATAAAAAACATGCTCATATTATCTTGGCTATTCTAAACAGATACACCTGAACAATGACTTCTGTCTGGTCTCCAAAAATGCTTTTAAAAGACCAGAGAGAGAGAGAGAGAGTTATTCTACCACAAGTACAGATAAAGTTCACTTGTGGCTAACTCACAATTTCCCTTCTGCATGCTATCAATGGATTAAACTTGTTATCACTAAGTGATAACTTGTACATAACAAAGTACATAACTTGGAAAGTGACCATGACTTTTTAAACAAGAAAGCAAGGTGCAAATCTTATGTGTGGTGAGAGGATATTCTGCAAGAGGGGAGCATCCACAGAAAATGCTTACCTCCTGATTGATGATTTTCAATAAGCATTTTGCTTACAAGCGTGCTTCAGATCAGCAGATTCTATTTGGAGTGGGTAAACTCATAGATAATCAGATGCCAAGCCATGTAGAACTTTATATTATATAACCAGCAACTTGAATTGCATCCAGAAACAGGCTGGCAACTAATGTGTCTCCCACAGTTCTGGTCTTAAATAAGAGATCTGGATGGTCCTGGAGTACACAGGATTCTGCATTTGTAATAGTTGCAGCTTTCAGGTGGCTTTGGGGGCAATCCCTTGTAGAACACATTACAGTAGCCCATCCAGAAACCATGAACTCAGCTATTGTTTGTTTATGTGGTTTGTTTTTTGCACCAAAAGAGAGACTTGGATTCACAGACTTGCTGATTGTGTAATCCTGTAGCATTTTCCTAAGAAGTCTTATTAGTTAAACATAAATATACTCTAACCCATGAAGAATACTGATTTAACAGTGTGCAGCTGCATAATTTTTATGTACTTACCTCATGGAAAGAGTCCTGTGTAAACTCATTTATACAATTATCAAAGCATTAGATAGATAGATAGATAGATAGATAGATAGATAGATAGATAGATAGATAGATAGATAGATAGATGGATGGATGGATGGATGGATGGATGGATGGATGGATGGATGGATGGATGGATGGATGGACGGACAGACAGACAGACAGACAGACAGACAGACAGACAGACAGACAGCAAAAACAAGACCAGGAGCTGACTGTGGCTCAGATCATGAGCTTCTTACTGCAAAATTTAGGCTTACATTGAAGAACGTAGGGAAAACCACTAGACCACTCAGGTATGACTTAGATCATATTCCTTGGGAGTACACAGTAAAGGTGATGAATAGATTTAGAGGATTAGATTTGGTAGACAGAGTGCCTGAAGAACTATGGACAGAGGTCATTGTACAGGAGGCAGCAACTAAAACCATCCCAAAGAAAAAGAAATGCAAGAAAGCAAAATGGCTGTCTGATGAGGCTTTACAAATAGCTGTAGAAAGAAGGAATGCGAAAAGCAAGGGTGAAAGGGAAAGATATAAGCAACTGAATGCAGATTTCCAGAGAACGGCAAGGAGAGATAAGAAGGCCTTCTTAAATGAACAATGCAAAGAAATCGAGGAAAACAATAGAATGGGGTAGACTAGAGATCTCTACAAGAAAATTGGAGATATGAAAGGAACGTTTAGTGCAAAGATGGGCATGATAAAGGACAAAAAAGGCAGGGACCTAACAGAAGCAGAAGAGATTAAGAAGAGGTGGCAAGAATACACAGAAGAACTATACAAGAAAGATCTTAATGTCCCTGATGTCCACGCTGGTGTGATCACTGACCTTGAGCCAGACATCCTAGAGAGTGAAGTCAAGTGGGCCTTAGGAAGCATTGCTAACAACAAAGCTAGTGGAGATGACAGTATTCCAGCTGAGTTATTTAAAATACTAAAAGATGATGGTGTTAAAGTGCTGCACTCAATATGCCAGCAAGTTTGGAAAACGCAACAGTGGCCACGGGATTGGAAAAGGTCAGTTTATGTTCCAATTCCAAAGAAGGGCAATGCCAAAGAATGCTCAAACTATCGCATAATTGCACTCATTTTGCATGCTAGCAAGGTTATGCTCAAAATCCTACAAGCTAGGCTTCAGCAATACATGAACCGAGAACTACCAGATGTACAAGCTGGGTTTCGAAGAGGCAGAGGAACTAGAGATCAAATCACCAACATTCGCTGGATCACGGAGAAAGCACGAGAGTTCCAGAAAAATATCTACTTCTGCTTCATTGACTATGCAAAAGCCTTTGATTGTGTGGATCACAACAAACTGTGGCAAATTCTTAAAGAGATGGGAGTACCAGACCACCTTACCTGTCTCCTGAGAAATCTGTATGCGGGCCAAGAAGCAACAGTTAGAACCGGTCATGGAACAACCGATTGGTTCAAAATAGGGAAAGGTGTACGACAAGGCTGTATACTGTCGCCCTGCTTATTTAACCTATATGCAGAGTACATCATGAGAAATGCCAGGCTGGAAGAATCACAAGCCGGAATTAAGATTGCAGGGAGAATCATCAACAACCTCAGATATGCAGAGGATACCACCCTAATGGCAGAAACTGAAGAAGAACTAAAGAGCCTCTTGATGAGGGTGAAAGAGGAGAGTGCGAAAGCTGGCTTGAAACTCAACATTAAAAAAACTAAGATCATGGCATCTGGACCCATCAATTCCTGGCAAATAGAAGGGGTAGAAATGGAAGCAGTAACAGACTTCATTTATTTGGGCTCCAAGTTCACCGCAGACGGAGACTGCAGCCATGAAATTAAAAGACGCTTGCTCCTTGGGAGGAAAGCTATGGCAAGCCTAGATAGCATATTAAAAAGCAGAGACGTCACCTTGCCGACAAAGATCCGCATAGTCAAAGCTATGGTTTTTCCAGTAGTAATGTATGGCTGTGAGAGCTGGACCATAAAAAGGCCGAGCGCCGAAGAATTGATGCCTTTGAACTGTGGTGCTGGAGAAGACTCTTGAGAGTCCCCTGGACTGCTAGGAGGTCAAACCAGTCAATCTTAAAGGAAATCAACCCTGATTGCTCATTGGAAGGATTGATAATGAAGCTCAAGCTCAGATACTTTGGTCACCTAATGCGAAGAGAGATCTCTTTGGAGAAGACCCTGATGCTGGGAAAGATTGAAGGCAAAAGGAGAAGAGGATGGCAGAGGATGAGATGGTTAGATAGCATCACTGAAGCAATGAGCATGAAACTGAGCAAACTCAGGGAGGCAGTGAAGGACAGGAAGGCCTGGCGCAATATGGTTCATGGGGTCACGAAGAGTCGGACACGACTTAACGACTAAACAACAAAGCATCTTCCTTATGAAATAGAAATTTTAGAAGCAAAACCAGATATGAAGTAAAGGCAGGGTCTTAAAGTTTTCAGCATCTGTACTGAAAAGCAATTTATTTAGAAAGACTGTACATTGAAGTGTGTGTGTGAGGGGGAGAGAGAGAGACGTGTTTGCAGAAGGAATAAGTGACTCGCAAGTTGTTAGTAGCTCAGATGGTCAAACGATCTGACCTATATGCAGTCAGACAGAGCTAAACAAGTTTGGGATGTAAAGAAACCATCAGGAGAATCTTTGCTTGCTTTGAAAATGCTATAAAGAAACGTATTACTGAAGTTTAACTGCATGTTCTACTTCTGGAAGGTTTACAAGGGATAAGATAATTAAAGTCTTTTATTGTAAAGCCTTTTGAACATTTGTGAAACAAGTAAAAATATTCAGTAGGGGCTAATAAAATAAGGCATTTAAAGCTCCTACTGAAAGAAGCATATAATATTTCTCCCCCAGTGTTGTATCAATTATGTAAATCAAGATGAGCACATTTCCAACCATTTTCTCCTGTATAATAATAATAATAATAAAAAAAAACCCACTTATTTCCAATGGAAAGTGCTTACCTGGGGAAAGCTGAGATTTTATTGTGTATTCTACCATACGTATAAGAAAGTTAATTATGTCACATAATAACCCAGCACTTCCAGGAGCTCTTTGGTAAGGCAGCTACACCCTTATGTAAGAATTTAAAACTGTACTAATGAACACCAGCATGTTCACTGTGGTTGCTCCCCATGGCCCTGTTTATCTTGCTTCATATACATTTAGTTCAACATAAAGGCAACAGAGGTACAAATGAAACAATCAGAATACAATAAGCTGATATTATCAAGTTCATGATCCAACTGGCATAAATCCCTAGGTGCATTTTGGCCAACTGGCTGCCTTCAAGGAAGGGATCAAGGAAGGCAGGCTGAACAAACTAGCTTATATTTATGAAAATTTCCCAGCTGACTAGCTCCAAAATCAACTTTCAGGATTGGCTAGATTACCAACCTCCTGGCAAAATGCTACCGGGTAAGGCTTCCCCTATATTGATTAGACTTACCTAGTTTGGGACTGCCATTTAAATTCCCCTCAAGATGTTACAATTGGCATCATGGGAAATTAAAATGGTCCCTTGTATGTTAGCTACGGAGTCCAGTTCAGGCCTTAGCACAGCTGTGACTTGTACTGGGCTAATAGAGTTCAGTGGTCATGCTAGGCCTAGAGAGATTGTCTTACAGGGTTGTTGTCTCTCAAAAAAATTATGTGTAACATTTTTGGGGTTACTTTAGATTAAACCATTTGTGGTTTTTCAGCTGTTGGATTTCTGGTGCCCACTTCTTTCCAATCCTTCCGTGGTACGTTTGTTCATCTGAGAAGGATGAGCATACAAAGATTAGGAATGAATGACAACTTTGGTTCAGTATAATCATTTTAGTTCTACCAAATAGCTAAGGGAACCCAGAGTGTCTGTAGATACAAGTTTTGCAATGTAATTTGCAATTCTTAAAATTATAATATTGTATTTTATACAGGAAAATTGTGTGTAAAAAGTACATACCTTAAGAAATTACTGTGCAGTAGGAGAAGGGGGCAGAAAAATGCCCATTACTAAATTTGTAAGCAGCAGGGGGAAAAAAGAAAAAAAGAAAAAGTGACCAGTAACAATTTTATAATGTCAGTTTTCAGCCAGTTTCTTGACCTTTGTGTACATTGTAATAAAAATGAACACCTAAAGAACTGTGTATCTCTAAATTCAGGATTGTATGCTCAAAGCAAGAACATGTTCTGTACATTTTTGGCTTCCAATGATAGATCGTGTAAGTCAAAGAGATTTTTCCTTTTTGAACCTATTCATCTGGCATCTTAATCTTGCAGTTGGTAAATTGCTTCTCTTTCCTCTGTGCCTGCCAGCTTGACTTCCCTGTATCTGTCTGCTTGCCTTCTGTTTCTTCTCTAATATACTTATCCTGTTCAGATGGTCTTCTGTGCTGAGATGACAGCATCTAACCGACCCTCAGTCTAGGACTTACACTGGAGCACTCTTTGTGCTCCCTTTCTTTCATTCTATATTAATAGACCACCAGCGTTGCCAAGACCACTTGGAATCTGTCAGACCATTCAGAGAAGAAGCTGAGAATTCTTCCATGACTGAAATCAGCTGCTTAGTGGCATAAAGCAGATCTCACTTTATAGAGGCTTTTGGAAAATATGCCCAGAAAGTGCCCAGTTAATGGAAAACAACCAAAAATTATTCCAGTGTTCATTCTTGAGCTGTTTAAATCATGCTTCAAAATGTGTAGTTGGAGCCAGGAAAATCAATCAAAATACACCAGAGAACACTGAGTTTGTTTAAAGACCCAAAGGAAGTATAAAGTGGAGGGTCATTCTATTAGTTTTCAATAGGCATGTGAAGGAATGGACCGTTCCATCAATTAGTGTTACTTTTCAAGTAAATTATATTCTTTTTGGAATGCAGATTATTACAAGCTCTTTTATGGAATATTACACAGTATGCATGCCTATTGCATTTATATCAACATTGTACAATAATTAATTGTTGCTTTATAGGAACACTGCATCATAGTTTTGCATCAACTACTTAGTTGCAATTTTCCTCTCTGTCTTACTTTCTCTCACTTGCCTTATTGAACCCTGAACCTAAGATAGAATCAGGATGCTTCAGTTTGATTTTGTGGCATCGCAAAATAGAAAGTTGACTGATTTATCTGTACTGAAAGAGTTTAGGGTCCCTCTCCAAATGAAAACACTTGTTGATATATTTTACTTATCTGTTGGAAATCTTGCAATAGAAGAACAATTGTGCCTGAACACTGTCCCAGAAGAAAGGAGTTAAAGCTATTTCTTTGGATTTTCTGTTCTGTTGTGGGTTTTGTTTGTTTTAAACAGTAACATTCATAGGAAACTGGCTCTGAAAATTTTCTGAAATTGGACAGGTTTCTAGCCTGCAATTTCAATAGGAAGATTCAATATATATTTCTTTTTTTTTTTTATCATCATCATCATAGAGTGTGCCAGGAAAGATTCTGGATCCATAGCCCTTCCATATCTACATCTATATTATATTATATTATATTATATTATATTATATTATATTATATTATATTATATTAATTATAAAGATAACATAGATTATCTTTATTAAATAATTTTAAAAAGAAAGATAAGAACTAATACAAACTAATATAAAGTAAGAAAAAAAGAAAAGAAAGAAATCAAAGAGAAAACTAAAAGTGCAAGAAAGAAAGAAAAGTAAAAGAAAAATAGAAAAGAAAGAAAAAAGTAGCCTCTGATCATTTTTATAGCAGTTATCAGTACAATTATAAATTCACCTTTTACTCTATGGTTACAACATAACTCTCTTCTTTCTATAATCTATCCTGTCTAATCATCAAAACCATAAATCATAACTTATTTTTTTCTGTTTTATGCAAAAAGTCCAGTCAGCAATAAATGTAGATATTGTCTTTTCTCTGATCAAAGAAGTCAATTTAGCCATCTCAGCAAATTCCATCATCTTCACCAACCATTCCTCTATTGTGGGTAGTGCTGAATCTTTCCATCTTTGTGCATACAATAATATCCCTGCAGTTATCATATACAAAAGTGCCATGACTTATTTCTCCCAAAAGTCCCATGACTGTTTGTCCATCGATCCCAAAAGAAAAAGCTCTAGTCTCAATTGTAATTAATCTTTAAAATCCTCTGAATCAATGTTTGTATTTGAATCCAAATTTTTCTAGCTTTTTTACATGTTCACCAAACACGATAAAATGTCCCTTCTTGTTCACATTTCCAACATAAATTTGAAGTGCCTTTGTAGATTCTAGACTACTTCTCTGGTGACATACTGTATACCAATGATACATCATTTTATAAAAGAGTATAAAATAGTGTAAATTTCAAGCCTTTCAACCACATACTTTCCCACTGTCCCATCTGTATGTTATAATCAAAATTTTTAGCCCACTTTATCATACATTCTTTCATTTGTTTTTCTTCTGTTTCAAATTTCAATAAAAGTTCATACATTTTAGCAATTAAATGTTCATCATTTGCATACAATTCTCTTTCAAACTCAGTCTTATAATGTTCAAAACCATAAAAACTTTGTCTTCTTTAAAACTTTCTAATAACTGTAAATAAGAAACCCATTGGCAACTATATTCCCTGCCATCAGCTCTCCTCTTGATTTTATTTTACGTTCCCCTTGACAAAATTCTGGTATCTCACAATAAGTTACCCTTTTGTGTTTGCCTATTATTTCTCATCTATAAAATGCTTCTTGTGCATATTATATTCTTGCGCAAATTACATCTATAAAGCGTGTGTTATCCATGGACCAGCATACATTAAACTTTTCCTTTTTAAGGTAATGGGAACAACTTCATAAGAAAAAGGAACTAGAGAAAAGGGACAAAGAAAAACATAATTTATGATTTTCTTTTGCTTTGACAGAATAAGCATTTTGGATAAAACACAATCCTGTAGTTGCAGATTTCCCAGTATGCAGACTTGTTCCATAAACCCACTCCTTGTTTACTATGTTCCATTCCAGTGACCAGGTTGTTAACTGAAATGGTTGCTAAGTGAACACACAACTGAGAGAGAGCGAAAGACTCTGCAAAGATCACTGGTTGCTGCCATCTCATTCAAATACAGTTCTCTCATATAGCTTCGGCGGCAATATTCTGACTCCAGTGTGCATTGTTGCAGGTGGACGAAATTTGGTTGTAAATATGTGCATTGGTTGGAAAATGAATTTTTTGTTACCATTCATTACCGTCGCATTTCCAGATGGTCACTAACAGGAGTAGTTGCTAAATGAGCAATGGGGGTAAAGCAAATAATAAATCTTAACATAATTTGCAGAAGGTGCAAAATGTTACTTATGGAAATCTGCAAAATGATGCCTACTATATGGAAAAGGGGAGAAGAAGTCAAAAGGAAAGCAGAGGCTGAAAAATGCATGGGGAATTTAATACTTATTTTTTTTTGGGGGGGGAAACCCCTTCTTATGTGCTCATTAGAGTAGAAAGGTGGTGGTGGCAGCAGCAAATGAAATGCATACTCTTACATAGTTTTAGTGTTCTCAAAGCTACCCACTTCCAAAGTGGAAATTAATATGGAAATAAAAAATATATGTGAAGCCATGTTTCTGTTTTTGTCTTTCCCTTCCTTATTATTAAAGCTGTTCAGCTCTTACATATATTTGTGAGATCTGTTGTACAGTTCGGTAATTGATTTTAACAAGAATAGAGATTGCTTTTTTATATGACTCTTTTAATGAGCTGGATTTAAAATATTATTACCCAACACTTAATTAAACAAAATTGCTCAAATACTTAAAAAAAAAAAATCCTTTAAATATTAAAAGGATTCTTTAAAATCCTTAAATAACAGAGTAAATTGTAAGAAGCAAATGAACACGGCAGAATTAGAATGAAGCAGCATTTGCAACCTATATTTTTTTTCTTTAAAGTTTATGAACAGGTTTTTTTTTTTTTTCCTGTTAATCATCCAATTGGGTTTCTTTCCCCTACATAGACACCAGTATAGGTAGATACTGAACAAGGTATCCAGAGACTATCTGTAAATGCCAATGAAAAATGGCTTATTTTATTAAGTGTTTTATAGACATTATTGCAATGTACAAGTTCATAAGACATAATGAGGATCAATAAACACATGTTTTGTGATTTTGGCTGTCCTTGATTAAAAAGAAAAAAAAAATCTAGGCTTTGATACTGTTCAAGATTCATGACAATGCAATCTCAAAGTGCATTTCTAAGCTTATTTGCAATTCAACGGAGACCGATTCATTGTTATTCGTACTATTTTGGCTTCTCTGATGGAGATTTCAGAACAACAACAAAAAATAAATACATTTGTTTACAAAAATGTACATCAGATAAAAGACATATCAAATGCACATCTTGCTGAAAGAACGATATACAGAATTGCATTATATTTGAGACAATTTGCAAAACTGAATATATTAAGAACAGTGTGTATAGATATGTTTTTATTAAAATCCTCATATTGAAAAAGGGATAATAATTAATGATAATGCAGAAGGGAAAATAAACCTGAAATTGGAAAATCGCAAATTGAGTGAAACTGAACATCAAGATTCACCTAAAAATAGTAAGATACCAAATTAAGTAACTAAAAGCAGAGGTGTGCAAGTGGAAGACAAGTTCACAGAACAGGTTTTTTTCCCTCTTTTCTCTTTTGAGTTCCCTATATCTCAGTACCAAAATGTTTGCTAGACCAGTATTTCTCAACCATGACAACTTTAAGATATGTGGACTTCATTTCCCAGAATTCCGCAGCCAGCAAGGCTGGCTGGGGAATTCTAAGAGTTGAAGTCCACATATCTTAAAGTTGCCAAGGTTGAGAAAAACTGCTCTAGGGCATTTGAAAGGCCCAGTTTATTTTGTTGTTGTTATTTAGTCATTAAGTCGTGTCTGACTCTTTGTGACCCCATGAACCATATCATGCCAGGCCTTCCTGTCCTTCACTGCCTCCCAGAGTTTGCTCAGTTTCATGTTCATTGCTTACATCAGCTCTATCTTAAAAACATGCAGTCAGGTAGGAAGTAATTGAATTTGGGACCTTTCTGCCAGCAATGCGAGTTTCCTTCATTCAACTGGGGTACTTTTCCTTCTCCAACATTATATTAGCACTTTATAAATGCTTTAATGTTATGTATTTAAAGCTTCTATGTGACTTAAATGAACTTGCAAAGAAGTATTTCACTGTCAGTAATATATTGCTAGATCTAATGACTGTCAATCTACTGATACAACACTTGGATGATGGGTTACTATGGATTGTGACAACCGCAAAGATTGTGTGAGAATCATTTTCTGTACTTTGAATCTCTTTGCTCATAAAACATTCATGGAAAACATAAATATATAAACCTCCCACTACATGTCTGGATTGAACCTACATATGTGAAAAAAAATGTGAATGAGGGAAATATTAAGTGGTGGGCAGTTTCAGACAAAACATTACTCAGTCCCAAGAAATTGGAGTGAGAAAGAAATTCAAAATAACCTTGCCTTAATTTTGTTTAGTGTAATATGGGACAGAGAGAAACTCTGATAAGCTTTTAAGATTGTTATTCTACCCTACAACAATAAAAAGCATTCTGAGAAGTCCTGCTGTTTCTTGACCATGCCTACTTCAAAGGGCTGTTGACATGCCCCTTTCCAAATCTCTTTCAGGTGGTCCCTTAAAACTCTGAACCAGACTTCAGAAATGTGCTGAAAAACTAGATAGGGAGGGAGAATTTGAACAACCAGCAGTGTCTACCCTATGTTAATAATTCTAAACCACCTAAAATCTTGCAAGTAGCTGGCATACAACTGAATTCAAATATAAACAAACAGATAAGAACATAAGCAGTGCCTTCCGGATTGGACCCCTGGCCCACCTAGTCTGGCAGTCTGTTCTCATAGCAGCCAACTAAGTCTACAAGTTAACCCATAAGTCTCCCAGCAGATGCCCTTCAAAGGCAGTCCCGCTGCCCTCAAGGCTAGTAGCCATTGAGTCCCATGACTTCCATGGATTGATCCAACCCTTTTTTTTTTTTGAAGTCAGCCAAGCTGGTAGCCACCACCACATTAGCTTAAGAATATATGTTGAATGGCATTTAAAGGGATAGCAGTCAATGAGTTTGGGAGTGATATAGGCAAATACACAGAGTTCTAAGCATGACAGCAAGCAGTTAGGCAATGAGAGATAAAATATTCTGTTCCTCCATTACCCAAAATATAGAAGTCAAGCTGGCCAAAGCCAGACCATGATGATATTATATCAGCAGCAATTAGGAATACAAAGCCATTCCTTACCAAACATGTTGTAAGAGATCAAGTACATTCAACAGTTCCTATTGTATTACTTTCATAAGCATATATATTAGATATGAATTATCATTTTCCATTTTAAATAATCAGAGAAACTAGGCAGTATAAATAATCATTTATCCAAATAACAAGGATTTTTTTTTCTATCTTGATCATTTTGATAAACTGAAACTTTTAGAGATTCACTAACTGCAACTTCCAATTCCAGTTTTTCCCACCATTGGCTATGCTGGCTGGGTTGCTAGGAACTGTAATTTCAACAGGATAAGGAGTGTCACAACTTCTGGTTAAACATCTAGAATATCCAGTTCAGAGGAAAGTAGAAAACCTGCATAAAGGTTTCCTATGCTTCCATGTGTGAAAATATCCAGTAATTGTCTTCCATAGCTTAAACATGAAATCTTAGACATCCTGTAGTGGTTAACTTCATTTGAATGATATCATGAAGGAGCATTATTGCATGAAGTATAGATCTAATTTTAGAGTACCTGAATAAAGCTTTAGTCTATGCATTTTGCTAAGCTTGAGGAACAGTTTATTGATCTAAATCAATGCAATAATGGATCTTTACTTAGAGTCGGGAGAGGGACATAATGTAGCTCAACATTGACAGCATTATTTAGAAATCTGCAAATAATTTGTACTGAATTAAAATGTACTCTCATTTTATTACATTGCTTCTTTGTACTTAATAGTATAATCTATAACCAATGTTTGCTAACTGGAATATTTTCTATTTTCAGAAGTAATTTAAAATCTTTACAGAATTTTTTTATTTAGCAAACAACCCAAACACAAAAAGAAAATAGCAGGGGAATGCCATATTCCCCACAAAGTTGTAGTATTTGGCTGAGGAAGTTGACTCTACTCCAACTTCCACAGCTGTTATGGTTCTAAATGTTTTATAAAACACACTCCATATTACAAAGGCAATTATCCATTTTTATTTGTTTACATTGCACTGAAAATTTACATCATACTTTTACAAATCCCCTTTTTTTTCATAAAAATAGACTTCTTTACAAAAGTGTATGCATTAATATAAGAGGAGTAGCCAGTTGCAGAAGAAACAAGATTTTAAACAAGGTCTCAAATATTAACCTTAACAGTAATGAATGAATCATCATTATTGCAATCATTTGAATAAACCAGAATAAATAACAAATTGATGGTATAAAATATAAAAATGGCAATTTTTTTTTAAAGTAGAAGACAGTTTCTGGACAGAAGAGTATGATTTCCAAAAGAAAACATTGTAAAATGGCTCGTAAGAAATTCATCAAACACTATAGAAATCCAAGCAGCAGTCCTGGGTTCAATACAGATTTGAAGATGGAAGTGGGGAAGTTGGGTTCCTTTGGGGGCAATAGGCACTCTCTTATTATATTAATAAAAATTATTTTTATTCCCGTAGAGATGTTCATGTCTGGGAAAAGAATAGTCCCAGATAATTCACACCAGCTAATGTACAGCATTGATGAGTTCAGAATCATTTCATGCTATAAAAGGAAGACAACGAACAATGATCTGGACGTTACTCAAACCATATTTTGATAATTCAACTATGAAACTCCAATCAAAACCAAAAGTGCATTATTTTATATGAGAGTGAAACAGACCTGCAAAATCTCAAACCTGACAGAAGAAAGTATGATTTGCAGAAATTAGTATTTTCGTTTCTGTACCCTTATTTATACTGTATGGCTGCCATAGAACAAACTAATTTAAGGTTTAACTTCACAACATAAATCCTAAAGTACATTTGAAAACAAACTTCCCAAATTAATATGAAGCAGGATTTGCTGAGCCTTAATTCAGTGGGAAAATACCTCCTGATTGGAATTAAACAGACTGAAATCTACAAGACCAATTCAGTTTTAATTCATTGTACTTTGGCTTAATGGGGTTGTGAATTGGATTACATAACCTTCATTTAAAATATTTGTGCTGGCATCACCCTTTGTACCTATAGTAATGGCTGGCATTGCTTTGGCAAAGCATTCAGTGCACTCACTGAAAACCATTATTTCTTGGCACAGCATATTATAATGAGACAAACATTGTAATGGCAAAATTAACTTCTTCCGTGCAAAACGTGCATTTTAAAATTGACAAATAAAGTACACATTTGTGTGCAAATCATATGCTATATTTAAGAATTAGGCAAACTCATGACAGGTTCCTTATAATACAAAGTGATAAAAGTCGATTATGATTTTTGCCCGAGGCCTGGATTGCAGATGTAAGATTAATTCCTTTTAATTATGCTAAATGCACTCCTGAAATCACATACTGCCAAATAATTCTAGGGGAGAGAGTTTAAACAGATTAAAGACCTAATCCAGAAATGTATGTACACTACAGTGTGCTGCATGGAGACCTGTAGGCTTTCACACTGACTTCTGTGGGAAGAAAGATTCACAAGCATATTCCACAGTGTCTATCATGCTGTTCCCCGCCTTAGAACAGGGAAGACCTGGAGAATAGGAAGAATTTGAGAAATGCATCAAAGGCATTAATGGGATAAATCTCCATTTTTGTGACTGCAGATTTACTGGTCTGTGATTACCATGTCTGTCTCCAGCATATAATGCAGTGTAGAAAGGGAATCGAGAACATTGATGAAATTAGTGATAAAGTGAGATGGGAAATGTACCATTTAGTAACCTTCATTGTCTAGATGTGTGACACTACTGACATTTGTTCACTTGGGGAAATTGAATTACTGGGGAAAGGAGGGACAATATTAAGAATGTACTTTTACAATAGATCTCAGCAACCAAGACAGTTGCAGTACAGCATTTCTCAAACCTCATTCTATCGCTGTCAAATTGGTAGTTATTGGGACAGATAAGGTGGAGAAGAAGAAAAGATAGCAGGAGATGTTTGTATGATGAGAAAAACAGAGCAGGGAATGAAACTCATGAATTAAAAGAACCTGAGACCAGACACTTAATTATCCCATTGTGGCTCAGAAATAATGGGTTGCGCTTGCAAGCTTAAGTACATTAATGGTCATGGCATAATCTTAGAAATTCATAGATGGTGATGTGAGAGTGGGGAGAAGAAAATGTTCTTAAAGACCAGATATGATGGAATGGTTTTGCCTGTCACTGTTAAAGAGAAGCCACAGGCCCTTGCTGTCTCCTGTAAATATAACTCTTAATTTCTATCACATATAATTTGTTCTTTTAAATCCAGTCCCTCTAGCACAGTTTATAAAGCACAGAAGTACTGACGTGGATGCTCCTCCAATATATGCAAATATGTTATTATTTTCTTTTATTATTATTTTTTAGAATAATCTTCTTTTTTTAAAAAGCAAATAAACTGTGAATAAGCACTCATGGAGTGCAGCAGATGTTCTGTAAAATACTCCACAGTAACCATGAAGTCAATATATATTTATGAAAAAAAAAAGAAACCCACTCTAGTCTCTGTCTCATCCTCAGGAGAAGGTGATCCAGGAAATCCTGAAAAATGTGCTTTTCTTTTCTTTTTTCTTTTAAAAACTAGTGAACGATATGTCCACTATGTTGCGTTTCAATCTTCAAACTGCTGCAGCCAGGTCATCGCAATGTTATACCATTGTGCAAACTGTGTTCAGGTTGGGATCAAATCGCACAGCCTTTCCTTCGACAGACTTTGCATTGGTGTCATACATGGGGTTTTCAAAAGCAGCTTGTCCATTGTTATTTTCATGTACAGAGCATCCCGTGTATTGTGTTTTCGGTGCAGTTCTGTGTCAAATGGCAGAAGAACAGAAGATCAAATCAAATCTTTATTATGGTCATAGACTAGCATAAAAGAACAGAAGATTATTGATCTACTCTAGTAAAATAATTTTATAATCAGGCTTCCAAGGAAATATGTCTCAAGAAAAGATGCTTCCTTAGGAGTCTCTAACCACAGCTGGAAGATACCTTGTTAAACCTTTCAGGAAGACAAGAACAGGTAACATCATCTTTCACTCACCCCTGACCCACTGTGAAGTCAGACTACATTCATCTTTTCCTTTTATAGTTTTAATATGGTGCTTTCCACCTTCAGTTAACACAATCCTTGAAGGTCAGTTTAGGGATGTACCTTGCTCCTCTTGGGCACCTGAGGTTGCTCCAGACATGTCCTCTGGCCAATGCTTTTCAGGACCATTCACCTTCTGGCAGCAGAAGAATTGGAGTTCTCCCACTATGCCAGATAATCAACATTCCCACTTCTCCTGCCAACGTCACCATACCTAGCAGTAGATCCCCAGACTGCAGGGCTTGGAGGAATGATAAAGGCTGTGTGTGTGCATGTATGTAAGGAGAAGTGACTGCTTAGTCACAGCTACAGCTAAGGGTTAGCCTGTCCACCCAGCCCTGGCCGAGAAGGCACAGAAGTGTCTGATTTGGAGGGCTGGGCAGGTATACTTTTTCATATGTATCCAACAGTCTTCTGGAAGACAGGTGGACATGTGTCAAAAGTATACCCCTACTTATGGATTAGTTGTCACAGAAGCACATCTTCTGCCTTCCATAGGATCAGGGAATTGGCCCCAAAGGAACCATATTCCCCTGCTTCTCTCTTTACTTTGCCTGCCAAGAAAAGTGGGGGGGGGGGACGGGGGAGTGTTTCTCTGTCTTCTGCTTCTTGCTTGGGTGGCAAGAAAAATGAGGAGAGAGAAGAAGGGGATAAGGGCTCCTTTAGTGCCAGTTGTCTATTCCTAGAATCATTCTCTGGGTTTGGTGAATTGATAGAAGAAGATCTGGCACCAAAAGAGACATTTTCTACCTCTCTCCTCACCCCACTTCCTTTGCAGACAGACCCTCTCTTCTGACACAAAGCAGAATGGGGATGAAAATGTGGGCAGCAGATTTTTATGCTAGGGTACTTTCCTGCTAGCTCTTGCAAAGGAGAACAGCATTAAACACCACTGTGCAGAAGAGTCTAAAGATATACAGTGAAAATATAAATTAAACCAATTCATGAATGAAATCAAACCAGTTAACATGATACAGAATATTAAAGATGCATATGAATAATGAATCTTTATTTTTGGAAGAAAAAATTGCCTCTTTCAAAAATCCTGCACCTAGATTATAAAGGCTTTTAAGGATAAGAATCAACACCAGCAATTCAGTCCTGATATATTGGAAATCAATTAACCCAGCAGTGTTTGCTGTAAATTTCACTTATATTTTCCCCAAGTCCAAGAAGATGCAATAGTTACATGCACTGTTGTTATATTCCCAGCAGCAAATACTTCTCTGCGCTTGCCCATATGGCACAGCTCAACAAAACTTCCCAGGCTTGAAGCAAAGTTCTTATCTGATCCCTGATCTGATATGACTAAGCTGAAGGAAAATCAGACATGGCTAAACTAAAGCTTCAGGAGATTCTCTTTTATATTCTCTGTAAGCTATCGCATGCAACCTAGATGACTGCACAGAATGTCTAGTAACAGTCGTGCTGTCGCCTAGCACAGTCATATGGGTTAGAGCAATGTTTCTCAACCTCAACAACTTTAAGTTGTGTGAACTTCAACTCCCAGAATTCCCCAGCCAGCCATGCTGGTTGGGGAATTCTGGGTGTTGAAGTCCATGCAACTTAAAGTTGCTGAGATTGAGAAACACTGGATTAGAGGCAGGGTTCTTAGCAAATGTATTGGTTGACTAGTTCAAAGCTATATCTGAGGTATTAGACTTCATGAGATTATTCTAGAACTTCATGGTTCTCTAAAGCCTTAAATGATTGCATTAGGTTAGAGTTAAAGATAGCCTTGTTCCATAATTTTGAGCTGTTAGAAACATCTAGATCTCAGATGAAAAGCACAGAATAACTTTTGATTTTATTCATTTTGCTGCAGTGGGAAAAGAACATTATTTTATGTTCTGGACGTGCACATTTCCATGTGGAAGCTTTATTTATATAAACCTTAGCTTATCTCATTACTCATATCTGATAGGACTAAAAAGTTCATAAAGAAACAAGACTCCATATGAGCTAGGAGAAGATCGATCAAAGGATCATGACATTGCTTTTAGCTATTTTATGTACAACTATCTCCCAGGTGAGAACAATAGGATAAATCTTGGACAAAAGTCTGCAATAACAGCATAAACTGATAACAGCTGAATTGCCAATGATGGTTGTGCAACAGCTGTCTGTAATAAAACTGTTCATGGGACTTATGGCTGATGTAAGATAAATTATACATGAAATACGATTTGCAATACTGTACATGTCAAAACGAAATATTGGCAATATGTGAAGTACACAGCAAACCCATTTTAACTGCAGTGTCCTGAGACATCAAGACATTTGAATAAGTTGCTTTTGTCTAAAGGGCAGTAATTTACAACAATTCCAAAAACTGAAAGTTATAACAGGTAGTCCCTGGGTTAAGAATGTCTGGTTTAAGGATGACCCATAGTTAAGAACAGAGCCTATTGTAGCAAAATTCAAGTTAAATACACAGTGATTAAAGTTAAATACAAAATGGTTCAAGTTAACTATACAATATTACTTCTACAGTATTATATAATAATACTGTTCTGGCTTACATACAAATTCGACTTAAAGACAGACGTTGGGAACAGAATTTGTTCTTAAATTGGGGACTACCTATAATCTAAAACAATGACCTTATCTATGAAGCATTTATGTTAGTTATGAAAGGAGACTATGTATGTAGACATTAGATGGGAGATTCTAATTTATTTTGAAGAAAGTAATGGGATGTACAAGGGGTAAATAGTTAAGCTGAATGTTAATAGTGAAAACTGGCCAACACCATTTAGCTGTTCTTTTTACTTTTTGAAAGTATTCCCACTAATGGGACAGAGACAGCAAGGTTCTAGAATAGGCTTTTGCCCTCAAGCAGAGTGTTTTCTAGCTGGTTCAGTCTGTTTCCTGCAAACCACTTGTTTAAAAAGTTAAATAAAACTTAATAGTCAAGGCAGAGTAAGTGTGCTGGGAAAGATAGGCCACAATAATTAGAGGACACACTAAATCCAGAAAGGGAAAACAACATTTCCAGTTCCCAACTGACCACGACATCTTGTCAAATGCCGATGCTGAAACACTGTAGAGATCTGAGAAGAGATTGGCTTTACTTGCCACTCAAGGATATGACTTCAGCTAGCATTTGAACAACTGGAACAATGTTTCTTGTGGAGTCCTTGGGGTTCTCTGAGCTTGGTTCTTTTCTTGCAAACGTTTCATTACCTGGCTAGCCAGGTAATGAAATGTTTGCAAGAAAAGAACCAAGCTCAGAGAACCCCAAGGACTCCACAGTTCAACCTGAGCTACACATATTCACCTCTATTGGTACAATGTTCCTTGTTCTGCCTCTATATTCTATACACCCGATTCATCTCAGAACCATCTTCCCCTGAGCTCCTGGGGCAGGGAAGCAGTCAGAACTGCACGTGTAACTATGGAGAACAGCAAGGACAATTCAGGCCTACAGGGGCCCTGCAGAAGAGAAAGGTGGGGGTGGGGGCGAGGTCTGTGTGCTAAAACATCTGGTGATGGAGGAAGTAGGCACTTTTGCCCTTGAGAGCAGAGGAAGAGCTAACTTTGGCCTGAAAACCTATTGATGCTTCCTGTAAGTAAATTTCATGGCTTTTCATGGGTCCCTTCTCCAATGAGAGTGCACAGATTGGAATTATCACAAGTAGCTGTGATACAATATAGATAGCACCTCTGCCATAAAGAGATGTGCCCAAACATATTCCTCTGCCAGTATGACCCAAACAAGATGAGATTGGCCTACACACATAATTTTGTTAAGGGAGTGACTCATCCTATTGATATAGGTTATTGTAATCTAGGGTGAGCATTATTATTTCATGCTTGTTGTGTTAATCACAATTTACTTCTCTCTCAGAACAATATGAAATATAAGAATTTTTTCTTACTTCTATTTATCTTTTTAATCAGTATCTTAAAAGGGAGGAGGACATCAAAAATACCTTTCAGGATTTAGGAGGTTTCTGGATTTTGCTGTGTTTCCCATATGTAATGTAAATTCTGATTTAACCATATATTGTTTTTGTGCAGATTGGTAGTTCTCCTGAGTGTCTCTTTAGGGCAGTGTTGTCCATACTTGGCCACTTTAAGATGAGTGGACTTCAACTCCCAGAATTCCCCAGCCAGCATGGGTTGAAGTCCACTCATGATGAGTTGAAGTCCACTCATCTTAAAGTGGCCAAGTTTGGACAACACTGCTTTAGGGATATAGGTAGACTGATAGATTGGAAGGCTGGATGAACCTGGCAGGATTTCACAATTAGGTCCAGACAAATAATTGCATCGTACATATAGCCTAGATTCTATAATCCATGACCACTGAAAAACTCTTGAACAGTCATCAAAAGAAATAATGCAAATAATGGTGATGGTGGTGGTGGGGACATGATTACTGAAGTATGGAGCTCTAGGCACAAGGTACACAAGAATGGGAGAATTTCAGAAGCTGAAATTTAATCTCTGCTCGGTTCAGGTGATTCTTCTATTTTTTTTAAAAAAAAGCTTTATTAGTGGAGATGACACACAGTGATGGCTATAAGTGAACCTCATAATTTTTACAGCTACTATTTATCCAAGAGTATTAAACCTGTGGAAATGTGGGCATTTCCCTACAACAACATCAAGGTGTTTAATAAAACCTACATACAATACTATTTCCCACCTCTATTTTGATGGTGTGTGCACACAAAATAGATGTATAGTCCACCTACCTTTGTTTATAAAGGTAAAATCCAAATCCTGCTAATATAAGAGCAAAAAAAGGCACGAGAATAGCAATGGCCACAGAACTGCTGTTTGTACCATGTGATTGATTTGATGAATTTGATCCTTTAGACATATTAAGTCCTGGAGAAACAAAACATAAACATTATTTTTGTTACTACTGTCATGAGAAAATAAGTATTCCAAGTGTTTATAATGGGTGTGCATACTATACAAATACATAGTTTGTTTATTGCTATGTAATATACCATTATTTTAAATTATTTTCTAGACTAAACAAATTGGATCACCCATATATTTGAGATGTGATTCCCTGTTCTTTCTAATTGATCAAAATAAAGAGTCAAGCACCTTCAGAAACTAAAGCAACTTATTTCTACCTTCAAACAAAAATTATCCTGGTTAAAAGGAACCAAAATATTTGGAGCCTTTCTACACAATGCAACAGCACTGGGAGTATAGCAAGCCATGTTTAAGTTTAGGGGTATTGTATACATTAGGAAATATCAATTATGATGATTTATCCATCTGTTTCCACTTTCTGGGTTCCCCACACCCCATACCAGATGCAGGAGAGTGGCTACAGTGCATAATTTGTCCCTGGTCCCACACTTATAAGAGGCTCTTTTACAATCTACTAAAAGTATGATTATTCCCAGTTGAACAGCCTCCCATGACAAGGCATCATACTCCTGTGGGAAAGAGAAGAGTTGCAGGAGACATAGTATTCGGGCTTCTTGAAGTAAGTATATATGCTCAACACCAGGGAGAAAGTCAAGCTGTGACTGCACAATCAAAACCCTGCCTCTTTTTAATGTGTAATATGCACTTTGGATGTGTAGTCACAACCATTATATTGACTTTTTAATCCCCTTGTGGATACCCCTGGCCAGGACCCAGAGTTACGCCTCTCAGGAAGAAAACAGTTAATTAGTAGTTTGCATAAATTAAACAAAACTGGCTAGATAATAGCTTTGCCTAAGTTGTGATTAAGGAATCGTTGTATTTCTTCTTGTAAAAAGCTCTTTCCTTCAACCACATTCCCCCACCATTCATTCATTCATTCATTCATTCATTCTTAAGTTTATATGCTGCTCATGTCCCCCAGAGATGGAAATGCCAGAACCCAGAAGGGAACAAGAAAGGAGTTTCAAAATATAGGAGGACCATTTAAAAATACCTTTTTCCTAGCACCCATCAGATAACATTCTCAAACAGACAAGATCCAAGAGAGTTTCCTAATCAGATGAGCAAACTGTTTAGATGGGGAGACAAATATGGGTGAACATGGTCCATAGCCATGTAGGGCTTTAAAGGTCACAACCAACACCTTTGATTGCATGTGGTAATCAACTGGCAACCAATGCAGCTCTAAAAGCAGTAGGGCTACCCAAATACATCCATCACTGCCCAGATTGCTGCATTTTGTACCAGTTGTAGCTTCCAAATGCTTTTTAAGGGTCTCCCCATGTGTTACAGTAATCCAAATGGAAGATGACTAGGGTAGGAGTGACTGCAAATAGGACTTCTCAATCCAGGAATCATTGCAATTAGCAGACAAGTTGTAACAGTGCAAAGCCATCTTGACCACAAATACTATCTGCTCCTAGAGCAGGAGCTCTGAATCCAAGAGGAGTCCCAAGTTGCAGATCTCCTCTGAGCAGGAAAGTTCCATGGTTGGGTCAGTTATGGACCAACTGAGGAAAATATAGGCAAAAATCTAGGCAAAAATAAGCCATTTAGATGCAGATCATGTTTGCTTTTTAATCTGTTATAAAGTGGGCCGGGTAACACTTAAAAATGCTCATGCGGAAAGGTAGGGAAAATTATAGCCAAGACAACAAATTCTTCTTGGAAGACCATTCAGTTTGGGCTAAATGGGATTCTAGTGCCTGAGGAATAAGTACACTTAGCAATACAAGTGTTCGTTTAAGAAGAAAAAAAATACCACTATAAAGAAATTGACTCTAATAATTACAGCTTAATATTTTCTTTTACCCATTTTCCCTGTTTTTTATATGCTTATGGATGCAGGCAATTATATTTTATTAGTGCTTAGGAATTTGGAAGAAAAGGTAAGCAGACATGCATGTAGAGCAAAGCGCATCACATAAATTTCAAAATTGCTCCCAGAGTCCTCCTTAAAAAGGCTAATAAAAAGCATTATGTTTGGATAAGCCAAAGCAGGCACCTCGAGTTTACCATTATGTTCATAGGTGCTGAATCAGGGACAGTCATTTGGGCTGCCACAATAGGATCCTAATGTAGCTTCAGAGGGGAAAAGAGCAATTTCACCTGTTTATATCCATTTTACTAATTTATTTATTTTTTTACTGAAATGGTCCTTCCCTCCAACACAAACCCTCTACAAGAATTCAGAAGGGAGTAGATTTTCACTATTTGCTTACTTCATGCTAATGAAATCTTGCATAGCAAAATTGTAACTAAGCCAATGGAACTAAGTATAATACTTCAACAAGGTTGCACAATGAACAATAGAAATTGCAGGGAGGGAAGAATCTAAGACAATTCCTCTTGTACGTGACTAGGATGAAATAAAATACCCCACTAAATTACACATTTAGCTAATATTTGAGACTATCCATAGTCTATACAGTGTCTAAATACCAAATGCTGGAAGTACATTCTCATCAGCAGAACTTGGGTTAAAAACAGATATTTGACCTTCATCTAATTCAACTATACTGTACATCAAGGGAGTCTGTAGGGATGGCAAGGGGGCATACAACAAAATATACATTGTAATATCACAATACAAACTCAACTGCTTTAAACACATACTAACAGAGCATGAATTATGACATCACAGTGCATGTTTCATTATTTTGATTAAATCTTGGTTTGCTGTGGATGCCCAGATCATGGACTTTCTAATATACCTTTGATGACAACACCATCCCTCTTTCAGAATACTTTAGAGTCTGAACTTAAAATTAATTCAGCACAGTCAGGCTATGGGAAAAAGTGTCATATGCAGATACTTTCAGCTTCCAGTATGTGACTGGAATTAGCTTTTCGTGAAATATTATCAGTCATTCTATCAAGAAACTCATTCAGAATCCAAAGGGAGTCAAAGTGTTGAGGCAAGGGATATATTGCTCCTCCTCCCAGCCTGCTAACGTTTCCACATTAAATAAAAAATACACATGCAAACTGTCTCCAGGAACTGGAGGATCTTTTTATCAGAAGCAGTAAGTGATGAAGGCTGTAAATGCCCCAGTTGGCCCCTATTTGTTGATTTCAAATGATTGCAAAAATGTTTGAAAATGCCTATATTAATAGCATCAGCTTACCTAATCTTTGAAGTCCAAACTGACCGTAGTCTTTACCCTGAATAAATCCTTGAAAAACATAAGTTGCACCATCAGGTTCTGCAGAAACCTACATAGAATAATAAAAAGAAGGGTATATAATTAATATGGATATGTTTATCCACAATAAGAAATTGAGAGGCTGATTAGATTCAAAGGGGAACAAAGCACTTTCACTATTCAGTTACTTATACATATTTTTATTTTTAATCTTAATAGACTTCTTTGATCTGGAAGTGATTGATTGACTATGGGCTATCAAGTTGTTGTCAATTTCTCATAAGCACATAGATAGATTTTGTCCATGATGATCTGGAAGTACTTGGCATTTATTTATTTTATTTTAAAAGACATTTAAAGGTTAAAAACAGAACAAAAAGAAATGAAAGCAAAGAGGAGAAAAAAAGAAAGTACATAAAGATCTACAAAATATATAAAAAAATACTTGAAGAATTTACAAAAAAGAAAAGAAAAGAAAAGATCCACCATTCTTCTTATTAGAAGTAGTTGAGCCAAATGTCAGGTTCGGTCAGCACGGGGCTTCAGGGAAGCTCGCAGCCAGACCACGCGGAATCCACCGGCGGTAGCTAGTGGGGAAAAGAGGAACTGAAAGCGCCGCTAATTAACGGGCCACCTGCGCCCAGCCAAACAGGAAAACCGCAGCGGAAGCTTTTAACTATACACTGATAACGGCGCGAGCCAGCAATGAACGGGGCCGCAGGCAGCGAAACAAGATCGCAACGCAGCACAGAACCCGCGGGCTTGCACGTAACGGGGAGGAACCAACCCAGCCGGAGGGGGACTGGCAATCAAGGACAATGGACCCTGACCGATCCTGCCATCATGAACAATCAAGGGGGATTATTGGGGGCCAATAATCCGCAGCTGCAACGTGATCGCGGGGCGGGAAAAAAGCGCGGGAAGGGGGAATATAACAAGTGATGCAATTGTACCAAGCCAGTCCTGGCTTTGCTTGTGACTACTACGTTACACATGAGTAAACCTTCTTTGTGAACCACACGTGTCACGAGAGTTTCTCTGTCGAACGGGGCAAACCTTACACCAAACACCTTTTAAAACATTTGTGTCTAAATGGTCTTAAATGCCCACCTAGACTGTTAAGAATGGTTGAAGATTCCTATGTGGTCTTGACCATAAATAAAATGTTGATTTGGTTTGATTTAAGATGCCCCTCCTGTCAGAAGCATATTGTTCTAGCCCGTTGCTCTTCTGTATCACTTCCCAGGCTATGGAATGTACACTTTAGGAAGTCCCATATGGCCTCCATTCTTGCAGCATTTAGAAAATCTGCAAAGATGAGAATCTGTTTCCCCAGGCGTTTGTCATTGAAATTCAATGCCTCGTTTAGTGCTAATTTTTATCAATGTTTCTCACTTATTAGATTCTTTCTCTTTTTAAAAGCCTTTAAAAGGTTTTAAAAGTAATAACAGTTTTAACACTAGCTGAAATCAAATCAATAAATATATTTTGTATTAGGTTCCAGACAGAAAGTTTATGACATCACACCTTTATCTTTGCAATATTGCTGCTCTAATCTATTAATATGTATTGTACTACTATGTGCTTAGAAATAACATTGCATGTTGTTCTTTTGTCAACTACAACGTTTAAAGAAATGCAGGGTGTTTAAAGAAATGCAGGGTTTCTACGTGATTACATAGAAATGCAATCTATTTCCAATTAAACAACTACCATGTTAGCATTATAATGAACTTGGAAAGTAGTAGTACACTTGCTAGAGAATCAAAGCACCCTTATCAGGGCTTGTATTTTGCCAAATGCTAATCACTGATATGGTAATGCACTGATTTAGGTGGATTGAGTTGCTTGAACGAACTTCTAGGGTATTATCCCAATTTTCAAGCTGTAATGCTGTAAAGTATGTTTCCTTATTAAACAATATTGCACTGCATACAAGAGTCTTGGTAAGGTTAAAGCAGGTACCATATTATGATGCAGAAATACAATTCAGTGTACCCATGAATATAGGTAAGAGTATATGTATTTTCTAATACAGATATTTTTGGCAAGTAAGAAAGTAGTCATCTATAACGTGTGCTGATTTTTTGCCCGCATGCTAGTCTACCTTTGAATCCAATCAATGGCATTTCCCATGACCTTTAAGAATGCCACTAACCTGTAATACCAACATTTGTTCTTGTCTTGTCAGCAAGTGCCTGTATAAGCCTATTTTTCAGCATTCCTAATTAAACTTTCATTTTTAAAAATGACTTCTTTCGGGTCGCATGCACAAACCATCATTTTCTATTAAGACACGGTGGATTTCGCCAGAAGTATACTCACAAAGCCATCCATTGCCCATTTGTCCTCTTTCAGTTTGTTCACAGAAGTATGGGGTGGTGCTTTAATAAGATATATATGGAGCATTAAACGGGCTTCTTGACTTTTATACACCCCTGTAAAACATAAACATAGTTGATCTGAGCCATTAAAGCAAAAACAAAGTCATCCTCCTATATCTCTAGACAGTCTTTGCAAAAATGAGAAACAAAGGTCAGAGATTTATATGTGGCTCATCTTTTTAATAATAATAATAATTTAAAAACCTATTTCTTTAATTGTACATTATGAATCAACAGTTTAGAAGGTGGTCAGTTCCAGAGTTATTTCAGTAAGCATACCACACACGACAGCCAATTTGGTGCAGTGATTAAGGCATCAGGCTAGAAACCAAGAGACTGTGAGTTCCAGTCCTGCCTTAGGCACAAAGCCAGTTGGGTGACCTTGGGCCAGCCACTCTCTCTCCGCCCTAGGGAGGAGGCAATGGCAAACACTTCTGAAAAACCTTGCTGAGAAAACTGCAGGGATTTGTCAAGACAGTGACCCGGAGTCAGAAACTGACTCAAAGGCTGTATATATGGTATGTGACTTCCTCAATCTCAGGTCCTCTATGAGAGCCCTGGGAGGATTCTGCGCAGTATCTTAGCTATTCCTAGCACTTCATTCTTCTGGACAGAGAGCTCTGATGTTGTTCCTGGGATCTGTTGGAGCCACTCTCCTGCCTTAGGAGTCACGGCCCTGAGTGCTCTACCACCACTGGGACCACTTTGGCCTTGACTTTCCACATCCTCTCTAGTTCCTCCTTCAGGAGGCCTGGTACTTCTCCAGCTTCTCATACTCCTTCTTCCTGATGTTGCTGTCACTTGACACCACTACATCTATCACCACCGCTGTCTTCCGGTCCTTGTCTACTACCACAATGTCTGGTTGATTGCCCAGTACCTGCCTGTCCATCTGGATCTGGAAGTTCCACAGGATCTTAGCCATTTTATTCTCCATGATCTTCTGTGGAATCTCCCATCTGGACTTGGAGGATCTAGCCCATACACTGTACAGATGTTCTTGTACACAATGCCAACTACTTGGTTGTGCAATTCAGTGTATGCTGTTCCTGGCTACAACTTACACCATGCCACAATGTGCTGGACTGTCTCTGAGGCCTCTCTGTACAGTCTGCACCTTGGGTCCTGTCTACTGTGATAGACCCCTGCTTGTACGGATCTGGTGTTTAGTTGCCTGTTCTTGTGCTGCTATGAACAGTGCCCTTGGTGCTGTCTTTTAGTCCAGCCCTTTCCAGCCGCTGGAAGGATTTCCCAATGTCAGCCACCTCAGCTATCTCTCAATGGTACATCCCATGCAGGGGCTTGTCTTGCCGTGGCACCTCCTCTGCTTGAATTTCCTCCCATGTCTGCTGCTGCGTCAGGCATTCTCTCAGCAGCTCATCCTTGGATGCCATCTTACTGATATACTCCTGGACGCTTTGGATTTCATCCAGGACAGCGGTTTTGACTCACCAGATCCCATCTGCCCTTTTTCCAGCTGCTGTACAGTCTCCGGGTGTTGGACCTGGGGTGGAAACCTCCGTGCCTTGTGAGGAGTTTCCAGGTCTTCACATCAACAGCCTTAATGTCCTCCTTTGGCCAGCTCAGTGTCCCAGCAGAGTATCTGATGACTGGCAGGGCATACGAGTTGATGGCATGGATCTTGTTCTTCCCATTAAGCTGGCTCTTCAGGGCCTGTATTATCCTTTGGTGGTATTTGGATGTTGCTGTCTTCCTTGCCTCCTCCTCATGGTTCCCGTGTGACTGTGGGACACCAAGGTATTTATAGCTGGTCTCTATGTCTATGTGGCCCATTGGTAGTTCCGCCCCATCAGTCTCAACTATATTCCGTCTCTTTACTACCATCCAGCCATACTTCTCCAGTCTGAATGACATTTCAATATCTTCACCATAGATCTGTGTCAGGTGGATCAGTGAGCTGATGTCTCGTTCACTCTTAGCATATAGCTTAATGTCATCCATGTAGAGGAGATGGCTGATGGTAGTTCCACTCTTGAACTTGTATCTGTATCCAGTCCTTGTGATTATCTGGCTGAGGGGGTTCAAGCCTATGCAGAACAGTAGCAGGGACAGTGCATCACCTTGGTATATGCCGCACTTGATGGCCACTTGTGCGAGCTGTCTTGAGTTGACTTCCAGTGTTGTCTTCCACAGTCCCATTGGGTTCTTGAGGAAGATCCTTAGTGTCTTGTTGATTTTGTATTTACAGACATTCACAGAGTCATGTGTGTGGCAGTCAGTCATAGGCCTTCCTGTAGTCAATCCAGGCTGTGCTGAGGTTGGACTATCTAGACCTTGAGTCTCAGGCAACTTCTCTATCTATTAGCAACTGGTGTTTTGTTCCCAATGCCCTTCTGAGCCATGCTCATGTACTGGCCCATATTGTCCTGTAGCTTGGCACCTATGATGCTTGATAGGACTTTCAATGATGTGGGGAGGCAGGTTATTAGCTGGTAGTTGGACTGTGCTGTTCCCTTGTGGGGGACTTTCATGATCAGCACTGTCCTTCCTTGTGTTAGCCAGTCTGGGTGGGAGCCTGCCGCTAGCAGCTGGTTCATCTGTGGTGCTAGATCTTCATGCACTGCTGTTAGTTTCTTTAGCCAGTAGGTGTGGATCATGTCCAGGCCAGTTGCTGTCCAGCTCTTCATGTTCTTGACCTGCTATAAGATGTCTGCTACTGTAATGGTGACTGGTTCCACATCTGGGAGATTTCTGTGGTCTGCTGTCAGGTACTGCAGCTACTTTTCACTGGTGTTATGTGTCTTCTCTTTCTCCCATATGCTCTTCCAGTATTGTTCAATTTCTGCTAGTGGCTCTGCCATTACTGTGTTGTTGCACTGCAGTTGGGAATACACTTTGGATAGTTCTTTGGAGAACAGGGCATTTATTTTCTTAGCCTGCTAGCCAGTGCTATGAGCTTTTGTTTAGCAGTCTCTAGGGCTTCAAATAAAGTCAGGCCCTTGTATTTTTGTGGAGTCCTTGGGGTTCTCTGAGCTCAGAGAGCCCCAAGGACTCTGCAGTTCAACCTGAGCTACACATATTCTCTTCTATCAGTACCTTTTATTTATTTCAGTAGCTGCATCTTATCCTTAATCTCCACATCCTTCTGTAGTTCCACCAGCTAATTAACTTCTCTCTAAGTTGCCTTGATCTTAGCCTCCAACCTCATTTTCCATGGGTTGTACTACTGTTCTTGATTGTGTAGCCAAGCACCTTTAGGATTACAGCAGCTATAGCATATACCAGTTCATTGGTTTGAGTTATGGTGGTAGTAGGGTATGTTGTGAAGGCTTTATTGGCACCTTCTAGCATATTATCTGATGGTACTTCTCCACTAAGCATTGGTAATCAGTCTCAAGGGTTGACTGTAGCTAGTTATACATGATTCTGTGCCTTATATTAGCTGCTGTGCTCTGTAATGGAAGGGATGGCAGTGACATTTCAGCTTCAGGTGTTGGCTGCATATCCAGTTGTTCTTCTGGATCTTCTTGAATCTGGGAGGTAATGTGTAGTTGGTCTATCTCAAGTTGTGAGAGCAGCTTCCTCTTCATTATGTTGAAGCTTTGGGTAAGTAGCTGTTTCTCAGTTAGTGTGGATGTAGGTCTTCTGTCCACCCATAGTTCTGTCCATCAGTTCCGGGTTCTCTTGTGTCATCCACATTGGGTTGGCCCAGTAGGCTACTTATCATCAGATTGTCCTGGTTTTGCAACATTTGAAGTGGACCTTGTTAATCCAGGTGACATCTGAGCCAGCATGGCTCCTTAGTTTGTGTCACTCTCATTTCCAAGGTAGGCAAATGAAGTGTTATGGGGTCTTTGCCCAATGACCCCTATTTGTAAGTTAGGTACCAGCTGGGATTCAAACCCCAGTCTCCCATGTCAAAGGGTGGTGTTCTAAACTCTATGCTTTCCCACTGCTTTCATATATGTATACACTCACACACACACACATACATACACATTTATACCCACATACATACACACACATACCATGCACACCAACGCTAATTTTGCTGCAGATTCAGGTCTACTGAAATCAGTGTCAAAAATTAAAAATCATTCAGGTAAATCCTACTGTATCCAGTTATTGTTAATTGCGCTTTGCTTAGTTTATGTTTGATTTCATGGGAGGGAGGGAGGGAGGGAAGGAAGGAAGGAAGGAAGGAAGGAAGGAAGGAAGGAAGGAAGGAAGGAAGGAAGGAAGGAAGGAAGGAAGGAAGGAAGGAAGGAAGGATCTAGTCTGTATGTAAAAACCAATAATGGAGGAATGATGTTCTTTCTGCCATTGTTCTCAAGAACTGGTGATAGACAAAGCCTCTAGAAGACAAAGCCTCTAGAAGCCTCTAGAAGACAAAGCCTCTAGAAGGAAGGAAGGAAGGAAGGAAGGAAGGAAGGAAGGAAGGAAGGAAGGAAGGAAGGAAGGAAGGAAGGAAGGAAGGAAGACAAATGGAGGGTGCATATAGAAATAAAAAGAGAGACTTTTGTTTATATATGCTGTAATAATAAAGGTGAAAAAAGATTTAAGTGTATTGTTAAACCTATGTTATACTAGAATCTGAAAAATCCCTGTTATAGGTTTCTCTCTCTCTCTCTCTCTCTCTCTCATCTTGTACTCCTGGAAGAAATCTAGGATATAAAGGAAATAACAAAATAAAATAGTAAAATAAAGGGTAGTTTTGAACTAAATATAGGTATGTATTGGTGTGCACATTTGCAAAGGGTAATTTCAGCTTTCTTCAGGAAGACTGCAAGGGACAAATTGAAAGCCACATTAAATACACAGAGAAAGAATTTGTAGCCATGAGTGAAAATTCATGTAATACTACCCTTGTTCAAAGTTCTTTGTCACCACACTGATCCTCTGCAGAACACTGTGAGATAGGCTACTATAATAGATTTAGAGAAAAAAACTAAGACCAAGTGACATTCTCAACCTTCATGCTAAGGAGATGTTGAGACCATAATTTCTCAGCTTTATAGACAGGAAACCTAGACTAGTGTGCTTCAACAGCTCTAAGGGATGGCTGTACCTTGAAGATTGCCATGAATCAGGGACATACTTTACTTGAAAAAGGTATTAGTTTAATCCCTGATGCTTTCATCTTGAGAAAGAATCAGGACTAAGACCTATTAAACCTGCAGGCAGATAGGGCAGCAAGATGGATGGACTTAATTTCAGTGACAATAGGTGTACCACTGGAAGACCTGAAGGACCAAGTAGGGGACATACGCTCCCGGAGAAAATCTATATATCTGTTTGCTAAGAGTCAATGCTAACTTGATGGCAGATAATCAATCAATTTGTTTACATATCATGGCGTGTCTTGAGTAAGATTTCTTTATGAATGTCTTTGAATCAGCACAATATCCAATCTATTTTGACATTAGCTTTTAGTTGTGCTCACAATCCATTTTCACAAAGATATGTTGGGGGAAAAAGTAGTACAATTTGCAATAATTTTACACTTAAAATTCACATATGATTTTTTAAAAATGTTTCAACATGACATCCAAGGAGGTTCCATCAATGTCTTTTGCCGATAAAGCGCGAAAAACTGCACGCGCCCGAAAAGGGCGCGAAGCAATGGAAACCCCGCCTCCTGTGCTCGCCAGCTGGGCTCTGCTCTAGGAAGGAGGCTCTGGCAAACCACTTCTGAAACAATTGCCTTGAAAACTGCAAGGACTCGTCCAAGCAGTCACTGCAGAGTCGGTAACGACTGAGTGCAGATTAAAAAAAAAAAAAAATCACTAGGGCAACTATCAGTGAATAATAAATCAACACTGACTGTGCAAAGGTATGCAGGATCAGACCTTACAGCTACACTGTATTTTGATGGTTTTTCTCAATATTATCCATGCCTAAGTTTAACTAGCCAAAAGGAAGCACATGTCCGGCTACTGTCAGATGTCTCCTTTCTCTGCCAATGAATTACTCAACTCAGGAAAAGCTTAGAAACTGAAGTTAAACTGACAGGTTTTAACAGGATGAATGAATTATCTTCCTTGATAAATTCCTTGGTTTATTTAATTTTTTTTCCTGGCAAATTATGATTGAGCACTCTTGCAGACACTGCAAGGATCAATAGCAAATGCACTTTCATAAGGAGCCATCCACTGCTGCTCTCAGCCACATGATATTTATTTTCACCATGTTTAAGACATTCTTCCCATTCAGAAATTACATGTCTGGAAGGTTTCCATTTGGAAAGTAGTAGTTTTCAAGAATCCGGATGTCTGTGCACGGGGAAATCCAAACATTAGCTGTCAAGTATAGGCTATCTCATAGTTAAGGGATAGCATACAAATTGGCAGCAGTACACAATTCACTATGAAAAAAACAAAAATAAACAAGTAGTCATGCATGAAGTACATATTTGAGTGAGTAGCCCAGTGTTGCTGCACACAATCTGAAATCAGATATCTCACATCCAATGGCTTTCTCTACAGCATTCATAGGTTTCCCTCCAAAAATATATGCCTCTATTTCTGTAAATAGAGCTCCTGTGATTAAATGCTTGTAGTAATTGTATGCCTGAAACAAGCCTATTTTTAACTGTGTTTAAAGCTAGATGATAAGGAGTAATGTGTTGTTTACTGTATTCGTGCTTTTTCTCAAACAAAATATAAAACGTACCTGCACTCAGAAAACCTACTGCATCATGTTTGATTTAGAAATGCACCTGCAATTTATTACTTGAATCAAGAAATATGCTCAGAATGAAAACAATTGAACATTACAGAAGACTTCTTATTTTAATCTAATTTCAGTTTAATGCCATCACATGGTCTTGCACTGTAAAAAGAAGATGTGACCAAGAAATTCTTTGGAGTTTCTTTTGCTATGCAGAAGCAAGAAGTGTGATTGTATTCTTTTTTTGCTTTGCTTTGCTTTGTTTTTTCTTTGCCATAGTGTTATTTCAGACATATCCTTCATATCCATTCTGTCTTGAGCATGACTAAGTTCCACATGCAAACACGTAAGAAAAACCCTCTAGATGAAGCACAGAGACATATCATTATCCGGTATCCTTTCCAAGATATTCCAGCACAATTTTTCTGCTCAGGCAACAACCAGTAATTAGAGACATCGTGATTGGAAATCAAATCCTATAGGGATTCATTCAGAATAAGACCTGTTGAGTTCAACAGCGCTTATTCCCAGATAAAAGTATTGCTTAACAGTCACAAATAAAATTATTATCATCATTATATAGATTTTCTTGTCATAGCTTTCAAATCTTCAAAGTGGCTTAGATATACCGCAAGAATTTGCTACAATAGAGGGAAGTCTCAGTACAACAAAAGTAACATCAGCAGAAAAAAGTTAAACAAATTCCAACTTCCTTGGATTAGTTTTATCCCACTTAAAAGTCACAGAATGCTAAATTAGGAATGTCTGATGAAGTGAACGTTTTCAGTCATGAATCTACCAATAATCTTCTTGGGTGAAAACCCCACATATAATGTCTACCTAGAATATCCTATCTGCATATTTATTAACATTCCAAGAATGTTGGAACATGGTTTTCCTTCATAGGAGACATGCTGATTCTTCTTCCACAAGGTTTGTTCTTTATGTGTATAATAATTCTAACTTAATCATGCTTTCTGCCGATTTATTGGAGACTAGTTAGACTGCAAGAATTGTACTAATGGGTCTATAATTTCCTGGTTCCTGCTGGATTCCTTTTAAAGTAATGTTGCTACATTGCCTGCTTCCTAATTCTATGGTAAGGTAGCTAATTTTAGCAACTTTATATGGTTTTATTAGCATCTATTCTCGTTCCCATTTGAGTTTTAAAAGGAATAGGAAAAACATAAGATAGTCAAGCCCATATTCAGTTTGACAAGCAGACCTTAAATTGTGTCAGCCCTATAAGGTAACCCAGATTAAGGAAGAGACATCGTGCAGATCTAAAGGTACTTTTATTAGAACAGCTATAGTAACAAAATCTTGCAAGTCTGAATGTGCTACCTTCCTCCCTATCTTCATGAGAATTGGGGGGGGGGGGGGGAAGAGATATCTACCTGAGGCTTTTTCACAAACTACTTTCTTGGCCTATCCTCAGGCTTTGTTTATCTGATTGTTGCCTTAGTACTGGACCTTCTCTCTGTCCTTCAAGGCCATCCTCATTTGCATTATTTTATTAATCAACTTTTTCAAATGCTTTTTCATCCCCCAAATGACACAGAGGTTGGTCTTCATTTAATGGGCCTATGCGATTCATGTAATGATCCAGAGTGGATCCATTCTCTGAGGTCACAGAACAACTGCAGCCTATCAAAGCCTTCAGATGGCTGCTTTGAAACCCCCAGAGGTCTTCTATATACTGTTTTGCTACCTTTGCTTGCCCAGCTATTGTGGTGGATGGGTCTCCCATGCACGCATGCACATATCCATGCATAAAAGCCACCCTCAGTCTTTGAGGAACACTTTGGCTTTACTTGGTTGAATGTTCAACCAAGTAGGTTGATAGTGAGAGTCACTATCTAATGACTTCTACAATGTAGTTTGAAGCAGGAAATCACAGAGCATTAAATTCTCAAATATGCCAAACTGTGCTTTTCTGTTCTTATATAAGAACAAAATATCTGACGTAATTGTTCAAATCAATCTTCTCTAAGTAGTCAAGTGTGCGTAAATGTGTGTATTTGTTCAACAGCCATTAAATAGTACTACTATTTTGAATAGAAGATATAATCCTGCGATTAGCATATTTGGCAGTGCAATTCTAAACATGTCAATTCAGAAATAAGCACCCTTCAATAAGAACATTTCAGCGTAAGAATTTCTGCAAAACTGCAACATAAACTTCACAAGGCGTAATAGCCCCAATAAAACAGGAAATGTCAGTGTGTTTGACATTGATTGGAAGTTGTTATTATTATCCTGAATCAATTCACTGCCCCATGAAGTCCTCTTTATTGAAGGCTATGGGCCATAATCTATCATGCTGATCCAATACAGGTTGTAAATAGATCTTTGTTGACTTCTCAATGTAGGGCTAAAAGAGAGTTACTGGCCTAATGTTACCCAGCTGGCTCCCGTGCATAAGGAAGAACAAGAACTAAAACCACTACACCATGCTGGCATTCTTAAGTGTTTGTGTGTGTGTGTGTGTGTGTGCGCGCACGTGTTTGTATGTGTGTGTTTGTATGCCACTTCAGGATTCTAGTTTACAGTAATGCAATAGAACAACTACAAAATATTCGTAAAACCAATATCAATAAATGCTTTTAATTAAACTATTAATAAAAATGCTGCTACCATCAGCCAGATCCAAACACCTTCCTAAAGAGGCATGTATTTACCATTTTGTGAAACCCCACTAGAATAGGGGTACATCTGTCCTTGGGGGATATTCCAAGGTTGTCCAAGGAGAAGGTCATTCTCTGGATCCCAGTCTTTTGATCACATTCAGGGTAGGTATCCAGCACAATTACTCCATCGTAAATCATATGGAGCAGTGAGATTCTACCTGAATAAGATTGTCCTGAGAATACCCAACACCAAAACTGTAAAGGGCTTTACAGTGACTATCAGCTCCAATGGGTATCAGGCGGTTGGTAGAGATGTTAAGGGAATTAAATTGAGACATCTGTAATTGTTGTTCCTACCTGAAAGCAACAGCTCCATGTTGCTATTAGTAAGGGTTGCATTCACTCTTCCAGATGATGCATTGAAATGAGTAACCGTCAAGGTCATTGGCTGTTTTTTGCCTTTGTAATTGTAGGATCCTTTCCATATGTAATTCTGAGCAAACACATCATCAGGAACTGCAAAATAAAAATAAAATCTAAATGTTAAGGAACATTGAATATTAAGGAACATTAGAGCTACAATAAAGCTAGTTAAAATGAGATTAGAACATTAAAAAAAAAAAAAACCTACCTGAGAAAAGCTGAGCAGCAGAATTCTGCCCTGGAAATGCTTTTGTTTTAATTAGTTTTCTGAGATTTTACACCTAAGTGCTATGCAGCTTTACATTAAACCTTTGTACCTTCAAGACTTTTAACATCTCCAGATCAACTATTTCTCCATTTTTTTTTCCAATTATCAAAGGGATGGTAAGACCATTCTACTATAAAAAGAACTAAAAAAATAATATCACCAACTTAATTGAAAGCTGCACAGTGCAGAAGTTCTGTCTAGCAGATATACTCTATGTATATCTAGTAGGTATATGTATTAGACAGGTTCATCGAAAATAGCTCAAATACCAATTACAGGAGAACCAACTTGCTTTCTTTTCAGAAGATCAGTTCATGCAAAATTATAATTTCAGAACAAACAGCATCTACATAAGATTGCATTCCAAAAATAGAATTTAGAATAATGTGTAGCAAATCAGGTTGTATATTTCAGGGGTAGTAAAGATTTTAAAAAACAGAGAAAAAAATATTAAGTTCTGTGCAAAGAAATTTGGGGGGGGGGGACAAAGTTGCATATAAGATACATATGTTAAGAACTGTTCTTCATGAAAAAGAATTAATCAGTGAGACTACTGAGCAGTTCATACTTTCTCACTGTATCTTTCTGCAATATACTTTCTGCAGTATAGATTTTTCTTTGATCTGACTTTTCTTTTTGGGAGATTTAAAGTAACACCTCTCAACTATGACTTGTCTGGAAAACTGACTTCCCAAACAGGATCTCCTAGAATCCATGCATCCTTATTTCAGATGACTCAATCCCTGCTCCAATTAGGAGAAGAACCGTAGTTCCTGGAGTTTAGGTTAATCAAAAACAAACAAGCAAACAAACCATGGGTCCAAAAAGTGTGATAAAGGAATGCTGTCATTCCATTTCAAGAAATTCAAGATGCTTTAACAGGTTAATCCTAGGGGCTGTAGTTCTGTAGAAAAAAAAAAGTGGGAGGGGGGACTAATGCCATTCAAAATTATAGCAATGTTGGTAGACCATTGGGATTCACAATTGGGTTGGTAGACCATTGGGATTCACAGAAGGAAGAACAAACAATCAAACAGACAAAAGCCAGGAAGATCTTATCTTTTACACACAAACATTCTTGAGTTTATAAATGGAGTGTAATAATCTATTTTACAAACAAACAGAAACATTCCATCTTACACATGCCATACATGGCATGTCATAGAAGTCATGAAGAGATAAAGGAAGTCAAGGTTGTTATAGAGTGTTAAATGTAAATGTGGCAAGAGTTTGGACCCATTCCATTTTTATGGATACTTTAGGTAAGAATGTATTATGAACACGTCCCTGTGCAGTTTGATATAGTACCTATCTAATCAATGAGTTCAGTGGGACCTATTCACAGTAAGTCATCTAGGACTGGAGCTGATTCAATCTTCTGTAGAAAGTTTGCCAACATATTCAAATCAAATGCTTGTTCTGATAGGACTAAAAGGCCTGCAAGGTCCCTTTCCACCCAATGATTCTATGATCTCAAATGAGAAAAGATCTTCCCATGCATATGGACAGAATGTAGCCAATCAATAAATTCCAGTCTATGAAAGAAGTGGCCTGTTCTAGGCTCTGTCTAGTAAAGAAGGCATGAAGCTTTCCTATTTTATATTTCCTAATGTAGGAAAGGTGAAAACTTTAAAGGAAAAAATTCAGAAACCACAAAATGATTCAGGATAGATGCCAGACTGACTCCTTAATTAAATCATAACCATCTTTCTTATGCCAACTTATCCTCATATTCTTATGTTGATGCACCACACACACTTAGTTTCATATGGGAGAGTTAAGTTCAGAGATGTCCATGAGGGGCATCAAAATTTATACTGATGGGTACAGCATTCTGAATGAAGCCCCATCTACCATCTTGTAGATTTTGACACTCCCTGTGGATGATCTTGTTTGCTCTAACCCATCTGATTATTCATGAGTTTATATTTTGAAATTTCAGGCAATGTTAAAATCAGTTGCAATCGTACTTATTTTGAGGTGATGGTAGGAATTTTGCATTAAATTCATATATCTACTTAACCTGAGATTTAGTTTTAGTGAGCTCAGACTGTTTTCCAAGGTGACACAAGTAGGATTGAATTATTAGTGCTCATCAAGTTGCAGCCTTGGAGTTCTTAAACTGCAAATTCTTCAAGGTAGTTTTAAGGACAGGTCTGAGTTTATTTTTTTGACACATCAAATACAAATATTTCATAACTGAAGAAAATTATTCTTGGCTTCTTTTAATCTCTTATAGGCATTTCTCACATTTTAATGCTAAATCAAAGTATCCTTTTGGAATAAATGAATGTTAATCATCATAAACAGAAGTGCAGAATGATGAGCTAAGCTCTATCTAATGCCAAGCATAAATCAGTGGTGAAGGTTTCATTCATTTCAATAAACTGGGGTTAGGCTTTTAAATCTGAATAGATGCAAATAAACCAACTTGTATTTGAATACTAAAATACTAAAACATGATGATGCACCAATAAATACATGGAATAAAGACAATTAAAAAGAGATTCTGAGAAAAGCAAGCAATTGTTCATTTTATGTTCCATCATAATGAGGCTACTTCATTTGGCATTTCAGTATGTGCTTATGTATTCTGTTGACTTGAGCATTAAAGTTTGTAATGAAATCATATTTCCTTGTTCAAGCGTATTTATTCTTCTGTGTAACTAGTTACAGTCTCTTCTGCTGAGGCAGTAAATAGAATAATAAGGCAATACCTCACTGACAATTTTAATAAATGTTGCGTAAAATTAAAAGCACATTGCAGCATTTCTTAAATGTAATCTTATATTTACTGATATTAAAATTTAGTATATTATTATTTTTCAGATTAAAATTAAATCTTGTGAAATTTCAAAGCAAATTTCTTTCTATACAGAAGAATATAATTATGAATGATTTAAGGACATTTTACAATGAGTTAGAGTCCTATCAATGTCATTATTGTAGCAATGGAAGTATGAAAGCATGTTTATTGAATTGAAAAACTCAGGGTACTTCCATGCAGCTACAGGCTTCACTCCCTCCATCATCATCATCATCATCAGCAGCAGCAGCAGCAGCAGCAGCAGCATCATCATCATCATCATCATCATCATCATCATCACCACCATCATGATGTTTGTAGTATTCTACAAGTGTCCTCACTGTTGCTGTCTATGCAATACTCAGTACCTTTCATGATCTAACCAGTACTCCTTCCCCAACGGGGAAGTACAAAAATCCCCATCCCCAGATTTCTGTGCCCATCCTTGTCATTACCTTGAATTTATGTTCACTGTCTCATTTTTTAAGCCAGTTTCTGTGATGAGTTGTTACAAAGAAATTCCTCTGCTTTGTTTAAAAAGAACATCAGTACATTGAGAGACCATGAAGACAAGCTGAGTTGCTGGGAGAGCATTAGCCAAAGAGTCAGGACGAGACAAGTATTCTTGCCAACATTAACAATGCAAAACTATATTTCCAGTAGAAGCACACCAAATGTTTTACGCTCAAAATATTTCAAGTTCAGAATAATTGTCTGGCTCTGGAACAAGTTGTTCTGTTCATGCCAGAAGTGATACAAACTCAGAGTGTAGCTGTTTCAGATTCAAAATATTTTCAGAATACCCGAAACAACTGTTTCAAATTTGAAATGGTTTGTACACCTGTATTGCCAGCATTTGCTCTTGCACTGCAGCTGAGAGAGAAGTTAATATGCTCAGCTATGGAAGAGATGTCAAAAAGTTTGACCTGAGATAGCCAGGATATGCCACCAGTCCTAGATTAGCGCAAATTGGATCTGGGGAGAAGGGTTCACTAGGTTCAGTGGGACTCACTTCTGATTCCAGACCTATTCAAGCCATATCTTCACTGCGTAAATATGAAATCAGGAGCAAAGCCATCCTGATTATTTGTCAGTATTGGAGAAATTCAGTTGCTCTTCACCTAGAATCCAATACATATATTGCTAGTGTCTAAAGATAGATGGAATAGAAACATTAGGTACCACCCTTCACTAGCTTTAGGTCACTGAAAATATGGCAAAACAGCTGCTTGTAACTGTCTTCCAAATGACAGTCACATTTGAATCTGAAGATGTAGCAAGTCCATGTCATAGCATCCTGGTATGGATTTATTGGTCTGTATGCCTCCCCCACTCCTTTTCTGAGTCCATGGAAAATTCCTGATTCTAACAGAGGTAGAAAGTGAAATGCAACATAGAATAGAAATAATAATAATGCATGCTTCTTCTTGTAGCCATTGTTTTTTTTCTTCCTAAATATATCATACATGTTTAGAATTATTTTCACATTAGTTCCGTGTTGCTGTAAATAGAAAACAACACCTATAATTCTGAATTGCTGATCTAATCTGGCTTATTCTCATTTCATAAGTTTATTGGAATTTGATGTGCCGTTTGGGTGAAAACCTGACAACAATGACATCATTCAGTAGGTTTAACAGGACTGATGATGATGATGATGATGATGATGATGATGATAACTGATACTATTATTATTGATATACAGCACTTGAAAACAGATGCTTTGTACAAATGAAGCACCTGTATTTGAAGAATTAGCAAACTGTGTCCTCTGCAAGACTTACACATTTGCTTCAAAAGCTGCCTCTGGTTGTCTGGATTTGCACTAGTGTGTAGGCACAATACTTCTGCTGGGATCAACAGTGAAATGAAATGGCTGTGACTGCACACTCATGTATAGCCAGTTGAGAACAGCTTTTCATGAGTCTAGCAAAGACACAGCTGCTTTAAGATTTTGAAGAAAGAGGCTCCATTTAGGCTAACACACTTTTCAAAACATCTTTTTCAAACATTTTGTATAGCCCTAGCTGTTGCTGTTGTGATTATTATAATTATTATTATGCTGTATATCCCATCTTTCTGTCCATGGTGCAGCCAGGATGACTAACAACCTAAATTAAGTTACAAACAATTGAAAATCAATTAATTAATTAAAAAAATAAAGTCATTACTAACAGAGGGTTGGTTAAATGTCTTGACTTCTTTCCTAATAGTAGAAAGGAGGACACAATATTCAAATCCCAAGGAGGTGCATTCCAAAACTTAGGACCAGCATAGGAAAAGTTTTGTTATAATAAAAATTTCATCCTATTCATGCTGCATTTTCATTTGCTATCTATTCCACCCCCACAGTTTTGGGATTGGTTCAGATTAGCTAACCCAAACAAACAAAATATTAACAGTAATCTATTGACTTAAAGAGGACGGAGTAAAACTTCATTTAACTATTAGCAATGCCAGGTACTTGCCCAGAACATCACTTCTGTTGAGTTTCCATGTCTCTTTATTTCTATATTTGGTGTCCAATCTTATTAAATATCCACACTTGGACCAAAATTGCTAGCTAAGTGGTAAGCTACTGCATTATACCTTAAAAGTACATAATTCATCAAGCTGAATGATACTGACATTGCCAACTGTACAGTGAAATGTAAAGTAATACCAAAAGCAACAGCAAATCCTCCTCATTAGGACAAAACAAGAATCGTAATCCTGCCAATATTATGTACTTAAAGGTTCCAATGATTTCACTGGGTGATTTATGTATATGGCTAATGGGATCAAAAGTTGCTCAACTTTGGCTGGATCATAAATAAGAGAGGTGAAGTTTTCTTTAATGCATAGAAAAAAATCCTAGGAGGTAATTAATTTAAGCTACGGCTGCCAAGAATCATTCACCTATTTTTCTGTACACGAATGAGTTTGAGAACTACAGAATTTTCTTTTGTGTTCAGCCTTGAGAAAAGATACCTAAAAGGGGATATGGTAGCATTTTTCAAATACTTGAAAGGATGGCACATAGAAGAAGGTCATGATCTGTTCTGTCTTGTTCCAGAAAGCAGGACATGGAATAATGGATTTAATTTACAGGAAAGCAGATTCCAACTTAATGTCTGGGGGTGGGGGGGCAGGGGAACCTTCCCTAATCGAAAGAACAGGAATGGAACAAATTACGCAGAGAGGTGGTGAGTTCTCTTTCATCGAATGTGTTCAGGCAGAATCCAGACAGCCATCTGTCTCGGATGCTTTCATTTGAATTTCTGCACTGAGTAGAGGGAAGGATTTCATAGTTTAGACAGCCTGCTTGAATTAGATTTTATAACTCTAATTCTTCTTCCAGAAAAATTTAGGTTTTTTTGTACTTTTCTGAAGACTGCATGAGTTAGCACCATTTCCATTCCCACGTCCTTAGGACTTCTTTTATCTTCATTATATGAACCGTTATATAATACTGTATATTATCATACATTATATGCATAATAATATACAGTATAAATCAGAGTTTATATTGTATATTATTAACAAACAGAAGAAGGAATCAAGGCAAACCTCTTTAAACTGTTTAGGTGGGTGGCCTCAGCTAATGAGATATGGCCTTTGTCTAAATGGGAAAATACTTCTTTGTTTTTGTTTTTTACATGTAGTCCTCGCTTACCAACCACTCATTCAGTGACTGTTCACAGTTACGATGATGCTGGGGGAAAAAAAAAAAACTTTATGGCCAATTTACAACCATTTGTGAGCTTTGCCATGTCCCTTAGTCACGTGATCACTATTAGAGTCAGCATGTGTTGTCCTGTGTCTGACCTGTTGTTTTTCTTTCTCTCCTTCCCACCTCTTGCAGGGGAGACTCCATCTGCATGCAACTCAAAAGTCAAACAGGGCCAGTATATAAGGATTAGGGTTAGCACACTTTGCATAGCAGCTGGTCAGATAGCAGGAGCTGATGGCTGTTTTTCCAAGGTAGATGCCTGGTCTCCCCCATGGACAAGCAGGAGTAAAGATGCTGGACAGGAGCAGCAGACGAAGGAAATTGCCTTGCCACTCTGCTCACTTGGGGGCTGCATGCAACAGGGCACTCAGCGAAGCCCCATCCTTCACCTCTTCCCCCTCCCCAACTTCTAATGCCCATATTGGACTAGGGATCCCCCTCTGCAATATCCATGACTGGAAGCCCCCCTTCTCCCCTCACTGATCCCCTCCCATCCAAATGCACCCTAAATTAAAATCTAATTCAAATAGGTTATTTAAAGTATTAAATCCCACCCAGGTCTGCAAAACAAGAGAGAGGAAATGCCTGTAAGCCACTCTCTCCCCTGTCCCTGTTAATGCCCAAGTCACTCTGGCATTTCCCTGCCCACATCCCCCTCCCAGGTGCAAACCATAGCCCCTATTCTCCCCTCCCCCACCACAGAAAAGAAGAGTCCTGCCAAGAGATTTCTGTAGGCAATCTCTCCTCTGTCCCTCCTCACAGAGCAGAGAGACTGAGGAGGAAGGGGATTACAAGAGAGGAAGCAGGCACACAATGGGGAATATACCGGCTGTTTACTGAGTGCACTCATGGCTGCTGGTGCCAGTGCATTGATTTTGATGTGTATTCCCCATTGTGTGTCTGCTTACTCTCTTGTAATCACTTCCTCTCCTATTAATGTAAATACAAACATTAATTCCATTCTTGTTAATTATCCATCATTGGGATGAGCATTCAAAAGGGTGGGGAAGTGGTTAAAAGGAATACAAAAGCCAAAGGTGTGAAACTGATTACTTTTGTCTGTTTTGAGCTGGAAAGCAGAGTCACGGTCACATGATTTCCCACTTAGTGACTCCTTCACTTAGCGACCAAGTTGCTGGTCCCAACTGTAGTCACTAAACAAAGACTACCTGTATTTTGTTTTGTTAGTTTTCCATAAAGTTGTTGGGAAAAAAATAACCCCATTATTATAAACCGTCTATAAAAGACTTATAAAAAATAGCCAAAAGGGGACTTCAGTACTGTCACAAATACTAAATACACAGGCATTCATATTAGACAAATTAACATATACAGTATAACCCACAGTAATACCTGATGTGTTCACTGGGACTTGTTCTTAGGTAGGACTGCTCATGTGTACTGAGGAATTTGAACTTTTCAATTAAGTACAAATTGATCAGAATAATTTTCTAGGTTAATGTGCAGACAGGAAGTTGAGTAGTTCTTTATGTATGTATGTATGTATGTATGTATGTATGTATGTATGTATGTATGTAAGTAATAGCCTTGTTGCAAATGCTATTTGAAAAAAAAATATTTGGAAATATATTTTCTAAGAAAATATCATTAAAGGATATAATGAAACAGAGAATATGCAAGAAAATTTAAAACTGCAAATGTATGCATAAACAAGAGAGACAGGACTTATGGGTACACAGTTTTAAATGAAATAACAAGCACAAAAGATCAATTGCTCATCACTAAGGTTGAAGAGAATGGCTATTTTTAGGGTAGCCCTAAGAAAAACATAAAGAAAACAAAATCTATTAGCAAATCTGAATTATCTCTAAGAATGCTGTGGTCTGAACCTACTCTTTCCAATGTCAAAAGTTATGAGACAAAAAAAGTTATAACATTAAGAAGCCATACCTCATGTCCTAGAAATATGTAAAAATGCACCTGATGGAAAACTGTTCCATAGTGCTTAGGTCTGCAAACAGGTATAGTAAGACTACGTATCAGTTGATAAATATGGGTGAAAATAGTAACATGTTATTTGAAATCAGACTGAAAAAAGAATGAAATAGTCTGAAAGAAGAAAGCAAAAATTACATGTACATCATGTAAAGCTTCTAAAAACCCAATTTTTACTTTATTTTATTGTGGAGTGTGTTTGTCAGTGAGAGATAGTTATTCAAAATACTAAAAAAATCAATTCTGGATTTGCCATTAGAAAAACTTTAAAATAGTGTGGGCTGTGTTTTCAATAGAACCTATCTATTACTTCTTGAAAGGACTACTCTTTTAAGGCATCTGAGAAGTGAACTGACAACCCATGCAAGCAATTCTGTTGTATCACAGCTCACTACACATGAGTTAAAATAGAAACCAAATGAATATTTTGCTGGATTATACTGCTGCCATTTGCACAATTATTCCCAAACTCTATCATTTCTTTTTAGCGAATTATATCTCCTGTTCTTTTCTCAGCTTATTTTGCAATTAAGATGCATCGACTCCCAAAATACACTGAGCTTACTCAGTTATCTGGAAGTAAACACCATTACACTCATTGGGATTTATTTCTGAATATGCAGTGCCCTGTGACCATTTAAGTGACTTTTATTTCATTCTGAAAGCTTCTCGTTAGCTACAATACAAGTAGACCTCCGTTAACGATGGTAATTGGGAGTAGAATTTCCATCGCTAAGCAATGCGGTCATAAAGTGTGACATCATGTGACAGCATCACTTTGCGATGGTAATCCCGCCACTCCCCATTGCCACCTTTAAGTGAGGAACCCGGGTCATTAAGTGATGGCTCACCAACAGGCTGGTGGACAGGTAAGTGGCTGCTGCTGGGTGGGGGAGGGTGCACAGGTGGCCTGCAAGGTGTGGCACAAGCGTGGTGGGGCTGGGGTGGCTGCTGCCAGGTGGGGGAGGTGTGCAGGTGGCTAGTGAGATGCGGTGGAGGTGTGGCAGGGCTGGGGGTGTTTACTGCCAGGTGGGAGGAGCATGAGCGACTTGTGACCTTCCTTGCCAACTTCCCCACTGACTTTGCTTGTGATGATCACATGACTGTGGGAAGCTGCAACTATCTTAAGTATAAGCTGGTTGCCCAGATCACAATCACATGACTGTGGGGGTGCTGGGACAGCTAGAATTTCAAGGACTGGTCTTAAGTACCACTCGTTCAATCCCATCATAACTTTGAACAGTCACTGAACAGGTAGTCATTAAATGAGGACTACCTGTAATTCTTAAAATAAAGATACTCACCATTTAATTTAGGGCTTGGTGTTCCCAAAGCAGGTCTAGGATCTTTCACCAATATTTTGGAACCAGCTGTTGATAAAAGTAAAAACAAATAGATTGCTTATATAGGGGGCACTCATTCTCATTAATATTAAGCGATTGTGACTTATAGCCTTTTAACATTTAATTAAAGACAGTACTGGATAAAAGAATCAAAAGACAAAAATCAGTGCAATTAAAACCACAACAATATTTGAAATTTCTCGGTACTATATATGAAAAGAATCCAAATTAACAGAATGTGCTATAATCATGACCCTACTAAAAATGACAACAGAATTCTTGTGGTTGTTATGAATCAGGATTACATTCGTAGACTATGAAATCAAAATTTGATTTTAAAATGTTGCATCTGCATAGCTCTTTCTAAGTAGCACAAAAGTTTTGTAGCTATTGTGGAGTCTTCCAGAAATTCTATTTTCTCTTGTTCCTTTTGAGATCTCTTCATATATTTTTGGGCTGTTCAGTGTTTCAGATTCCATTTGACAGAGACACTTTGAATCTGAAGCATTACACAGCTGTCAGCCTTGTGAAGTAGACCAGATAGGAAACACGGCCAGATGAGCTAATTCTACTTTATTGTAAGGTTACATTAACAGAAAGTTGCAAGTCTGAAAGTACATCTCTCCCCCCATCTGCTTTACAGCCCAAGAAACTAGGGAGGGTCCCTTCTGAGATGTTTGTCCTGCCCACATTCCTGCTGTAGGCTAAGTTGCCTTTTATCTGACCATTCCCTTGGCTGCATCTCTTCATCTCATTCTCACATACCATTACAACAGCCCTAGAATGTTCTTATGATGGTTTGCACTTGCTAAAGTGTGTGGAGCTAAATTAACACACATTAAGCCTACTTGCAGTGGGAAGAATCAATCCTATAAGCTTGTGACAGTGTATGGAAGTCTAGGCTGCTTCTGTGATTCACATGATTACAGTTAACAGATATACAGATTTGTTCAAACTGTAGCAGCCGCATATATCTAGAAATGCTATTTCACACAAATAATGCTTTTGAATAATACCCAATGTGATCGTTTCTCCAACGGTAGGAAGACTTTTTAGATGTGTGGTCTGTGATGACAAGGAGTAGAATGGGGAAGAAAACTTGACTAAGGCTGATTTTTTTTTTTTTTTTGCTCTTAGTAGGACAGGAAGCTAAAGCCACAGAATTGCACAGATTTGATTCTTCAAGGTTAGATGTTTTATGTCCCAATCTGGAAGAAATATTTAGATTAGATATACTTCCACTTCCATCCATTTTGGAAGAGAAGCTTTTAAAAGGAGGAGGAGGAGGAGGAGGAGGAGGAGGAGGAGGAAGCAAGCAAGCAAGGCATTAGGTAGGCCCATGTGTTCAGTACTGTTCCACCCAAATATTCATTTAAGATTTAACATATGTTGCCAAAGCTTCAATAAACCAATCATAAATATTAATGTATAATAAATTACTGGATGCTTCTGAGAATCAGATCAGATTATTGTAAGTATGTGTGTGTGAACTGTATATCTGTAGATTTCTACAGAATTCAGAAAAGAAATGTTTTTATGATTTTAAAAGAAGCTCACAGTTTAAAGGCTGACCAGCACAGCTGTTACACATATCCTTACTTTGTTTTTTGAATCTTGGATGGTGGTGAGAAAGATAAAGTTAATATAATTCTTTATTCTTTTAAATCAGCAGTGAAGTCACTTTTCTGTGAAAATGGTTCATCAGCAACAAAATAAGAGGAACACACTGTTTCCCCCATCCACTCCCATGACCTTTCCATTTGAAAATAACAGGCTTTTGCACTGTCTCTGTTGTGTTGGAAATCTGAAACACTTTCACACTGATCTATACTAATGTATGTAAAAAACATGGAGTTATTTGTCTTAACAGCTTCTTCCCAAGTGCCTGTGTGCATAATTGAAACAATCGCTGCAAAACAGAATTAATTAAACATGCCAAACCATGTGGGCAGTTAAAAAGGAGTTTTTAAAAAAAGTTTATTAAAAAAATCCATAAGCATATCATAATGCTAGCTTTCTTTCCCTCCTCTTCCACATTTTTGACCACTTTCAACAAAATTGCAAATAATAATAATAATAAAACATCAAACAATAACATCTGCCTATCCCAGGTCCTTGAGAAGGATTCAATAGGTCGATAAAAATGCCAAGTCCACCCTAAATACCTGGCTTACTGTGAGACCAACCATAATAATAATAATAATCTGGCAGTGGTGGCCCCAGTGGTTATTGGCACATTGGGTGAGATCCCAAAAAGCCTTGGATGGCACTGAGAAAATCTGTGCATTGACAAAATCTATCAATTAACAAAGGCCACACTGCTTGGATCTGCATACATACTACGCCAATACGACATCCTAGGTTCTTGGGAGGAACTCAGTGCAAATAAAGGCCAACACCAGCTAAAGAACTAGCAGTTGTGATTTCATATTGTGAATAATAATAATAATAATAATAATAATAATAATAATAATAGTAATAGTAGTAGTAATAGTAGTAATAATACCATCAAACAGCAACATCTGCCTATCCCAGGTCTTGGGAAGGACTCAATAGGTGGATTAAAATGTGAAATCTGGTCTAAACATCTGGCTGACTGTGCGACCAATCATCATCATCATCATCATCATCATCATCATCATCAAGCTGCTTTTTGGCATTGACAAAAATCACCGTCAATCAATTGCAAAAGGCAGCTTTACCTGGAACAGCTTACATCCTGTGACAATACTTTTAATATTATTAAACAATAACATCTGCCTATCTCAGGTCCTTGGGAAGAACTCGAAAGGTGGACAAAAATGCCAAATCCAGTCTAAACAACTGGCTGACTATGCAACCAACCATGCTGATAATAATAATATAAGAAAGTGAGAAGAAAAGGAAATGGTAAAACTCTCATGAGTGGGGCATAGAGCCTTTTCTATTTGTATGTCAAGCCAAAGGAAAACGTGATTTGGCTACTTCTTCCATAGAGCATTTTCAAATCAAGGAGCATGGGTAGTGGTGGAGGTTTCAGAAACCTGGACAGTTGTTCAACAGAAAAAGAAAGAAAAGACACAGAACCCACCTCATGATAATAAGGTCTGCTCTGGGGCAGCTGAAACTACCATAGATTTGGTGTTGGTTTTAGTTTTAAGATTCCATTTTCCTATTGCTGCAAACACTTTCTTCATCAGTCTTCTTGGAGATGAGCTACAGGTCCTGTAAGTCCAGTGCTAGATTGGCAGCTTTTTCCAAGTGAAAGAAGTTTGGCCAGTTTTTCCTTTCTGCTCTAGTAGAGCTACCAGATCTGGACTGCAAACCTCCCAATGACCACAAGATGGGAACAATGAGAAACTGAACATTATATCTCTTTTCTGCCATCTAGTGGCAATAGAGATGTGTGCACCCTAGAGCTGGTAGCCCTACAGTCAATATCTGACCAGCTGCTATGCAAAGTGTCCTTATATACTGAAGAATGAGGGAAATTTCTTTCTGTAGCAGCTTGGCTGGACCAATGGTTTTTCCCCTTCATCTGTAGCATTTCTAAGTCAGCAGAACATTAAAGGCTATCATAGATCACTTTCAAACTACTGAGGAATTCGGAACTTGTGCCCCTTGTATAAAGAAACCTATCAAAAGAACATAAGCTCAGGTCTAACTACCATTTGATTCCCATTGTAGCCAATCAGATGTTTTAGGAATATCATCGAGGAAAATGTGAGTACTGTACAATTTATCCTTGTTCAAATTCACTTCAAATTATGTCCTGTAATATGGTGATGATACTAACAACATGAGAAGATAGATAGAGCTTGGTTGGACTTGATTAAATAGGCCACTGTTCTGTTCTCATAACAGCTTATCAAATGACTACAAGAAGCCCAAAAGCAAACAGCTGTTTCTAAGACTGCTTTGAAATCAGAGATAATACATTGTCAAAATGAATAGTAGCCAGTGATAATCCAATAGTCCATAAATGCAGAAACTGTTTTAAAGCTGCCCATTACTACATTTGTTGGTAGTAAATTCCATATTTCAACACTGTGCTGTGAACAAAGGATATTCCTTTATCTGTCCCAATGTCTACTATGCCGCTTTACCTGATGAATCCAGATTATAGTACTTGAGGGAAAAGTGTGTGTATATATATATATATATATATATATATATATATATATATATATTTGCTACTAAAAGCAATCTCTGAGTGTCTAGCAGGCTATTCCATGGAGTAGAACTGACTATTCTAAGAGACAGAAACTCTGTAGTCACAGTGATTTGACAAACCATGATTTCCAAATGTCTGTTAAATTGGAGAGTATGTAAACTATGGTAATGCCATTACGTAAATGATGCAAATTACATCATTCGTGTAATGATATTATTATTGTTGGTCGCACAGTCATCCAGATATTATTATTATCATTGTTATTGTTATTATGAAAATTAGATTGCATCCCAAGGTTTCTTATCCCAAGGTTCCCTCAAGGTACAATATAAAATACAGTATGCCAGTTCAATCATCTCGTGAACATCCTACCATCAAAATGAGAAGAGAGCAAAAATTTCTACTTTAAAACATAATTGCACATTAACAAGCCAGGTTCTAAAAGCACAAGTCGAGTTCAGAAATAAAACAGAAGTGTTATTTGGATTAAGTGAATGAAACCAATTTCACTTTTGTCTCTCTCACATGCAAAAAAGAAGAAAAGCGTTCTGTGCAATCTATGCTGGAGACCACATTCTTTTCTCCTTAGTTCTCTACTGGTGTTAGTTGTTAATTGTCCTGAGTACAGCATATCTATTACAAGAGTGGATAGATATTTTTATATAAATACAAAATGAGTAAATTCATTTGATTCATATATCAGTTAGGTAACTAAACTCTGCCTGATAACGGGCAAAGCAAATTTTCCCCATCCTTAATACTGGAAGAAAATAGGAATGAAAAGAAACAGAGGAATGGCAACTTTGAAATATTTTTTCTTTCAGGAAGAGGAAAGATATGAAATAAATTACCTTCACAGAAAGGAACCTTTCCTGTCCATGTACCATCAGATCTACAGACTCTGTGTTCTGATCCTCCTGCTAGGAAGAATCCTGGTTGGCATGTATATATCAAGGTATAACCGAGGGAAGGAAGATCCATTCCTGCAACGTTTGTGTGAGCTGGAGATTCTGGCTGTTTACAGCTGTGAGCTAAAACGAAATGCACAATTCATGTTAAACATGGCACACGATGGCATATTCTTCAACTAAGAGTTATGATCATTGCTCAAACTGTTCTGAAATATTTAACAAGGCCTTTAATAACTGCACACTTTTAATAACTCCTCAATTTATGTCAAACCATACCTGGGAGCTGTTAAGAGCCGGTTGCTTTGGCATTAAAGAAAGTGGATTAGTCCCCATATGTTCCCCATATATTTGAATACTAAAGAGGATGTGGGAGATGAAGAACATGTCCTTATCTTTATCATTGTGTTTTAACTAGTAAATCTTTGCACCACTTTTATCATGAACTATATAGCCTGGACCAAAATTGTAAATGTTTATGTCTGATATTGTAGTACATGTTCAAACAGAATAAATGTATAACACATCTTATGCATTTCCAAGATGGCAACTGTAATAATTGAAATAAGATAAGCAGAAAAACTAATTTTTAGTGGATCAAGCTGAGATGGACAGACAGCTATTTTAAAATGTGCTAATATTGATCTTCAAAATGCTCATATTCAGTTAAAATGCACTGTGCTGGTTGTCTCTATTTTTCACTGCATTTTAAATTGGTCTGAACAATCTCTCTTTTTCTTTCTTTCTTTCTTTCTTTCTTTCTTTCTTTCTTTCTTTCTTTCTTTCTTTCTTTTTTTGGGTTTCAATTAATGGGGAGGAATTTTGGAGCAAACCTTGGGATGGGAGCAGGGTGGTAAAGCACAAAATGTTTTGCAGTGTTTTGAGAAGAGATACATTTGGTTTATCCCTGAGGATGTGTGTATGTATTATATTACCCCTTTATTTTACCATTAAAACCTGAACGATCTCTACCATCATCCTTATTCCCAAAGGCATTCAAGAAGAGAAGAGTAGCCTCAGAATCCAGCACATAGAGCTTCTCTCTTGCAGTTTAACACCAGAACTTCTGGACTATTTAGAATCCCTTTACTAGAGTTAAAATCTTTGTTAAAAGTAAAGACAGACCCTCACCAACATGCTATGCCTCCAACATTTTTTATTTATTTATTTATCAAATTTGTATGGCCACTCATCTCACAAAAAAGTGACTCGGCACCATGCAACACATAATTAAAAGCCAATAAATATATTAAAAAAATATTCATTTTTAAAAACCATTAAAAAACACAACAGCAAAAAAGGATAATGTTAGCTGCAGTAAGGGAGCCATCACAAGATCTCCCCAGTCCCCTGGGACCCGCAGGCATGAAGGCATAGCCAGGTTCTAAGGGACCTGCAGAACGTTAAGAGAGATGGAGCCAATCTCATTTCCAGGGGGAGAAGATTCCATAAGGTGGGCATCACGGCAGAGAAAGCCCATCTCCTGGGACCTGCCAAGTGTACTTCCCTGATGGACAGGACCCACAGCACACCTTCTGCCAGATCTGGTGAGACAGGCAGATATAATCAGGGAGAGGCAGTCCCTCAGATAACCCAGCCTCATGCCATGAAGGGTTTTAAAACCAGCACCTTGAATTGGACCCAGAAGCAAACTGGCAACCAGTGCAGCTTGCACAGCAGAGGTGTAACATGTGCCATTCTAGGGGCACACATAACTGCCCATGCTGCTGCATTTTTCCCCAGCTAAAGCTTCTGGATACTCTTCAAGGGCAACCCCTTGTAGAACACATTACAGAAGTCCAATTGGGAGGTGACAGTCAGCAGAATCCCCCCCCCCCCGATCCAGGAATGGGGGCAACTGGTGCACAACACAAAGCTGTGCAAAGGCCTTCCTAGCCATGACTCCTACCTGCTTTTTGAGCAGGAGTCATAAGTCCAGGAGGACCCCCAGATTGTGCACCAGGTCTGACTGAGGAAGTGTCACCCCATCCAGCAACAAAAATGGCATAGTCCTTGAACCAGAACCCCAAAACCCAAAGCCACTCAGTCTTCCAGGATAAGACATTACTCTCACAGGATAAGATGTTCCCTCATAGCCTCCAGGCACCAGGATAAGATGTTCACAGCATCGCCTAATTCTCCAGGGGCAGAGATGTACAATTAGGTATCATCAACATACTGATGATACCTCACCCCATGATGATGGATGAGCTCACTTAGTGGCCTCATGTAGATGTTAAATAGGAGAAGGAAGAGCACTGAATCCTGCAGCACCCCACACAGTAAGGTCTGAGGGCAGGATCTCTCCTTCCCAACTACCACTAACTGGAATTGGCTCTGAGGAAAGGAGGTGAACCAGCACAGCACTATCCACCCCCCCCCCAATCATCTAAGCAGATCCAGAAGGATACCATGGTTGATGGTATCAGAAGCTGCAGAGAGGTCAAATAGAGCAAAGATGGATGCACAGCCCCCATTGCACCCTCACCAGAGATCATCCAAAAGCACAACCAATGCTGTTTTCATCCCATACCCAGGTTTAAATCCCAACTGAAAGGTGTCCAGATAATCTGCTTCTTCCAAGTTTCTCTGAAGCTGTGTGCAACCACCTTCTCAACCACCTTCCCCAAAAAGGTATTGGACAGAAATTATCCAGTATAGTGGGGTCCAGTAATGGCTTCTTGAAAAAATATCCTTAAGAGATGAAGGAACAACTTCCTCACTCAAGGAAACATTAACCATTGTTAGAACCCACTCACACAACTCCCCCTGGGGCTCTTTAAACAGCCAGGAGGGGCATGGATCTAAAGAGCAGGTGGCTGAGCTCACAGCTCCAAGGGTCCTGTCCACTTCCTCAGGTCCAACCAGTTCAAATTGTTCCCAGCTAACAGGGCAAGACTCCTCCCCAGGCGTCTCCTCTGGACCGGCAAGAAGGCCAGCATCAAACTGAGAACAAATCCGAGTGACTTTGTCAAGAGATGCTGAGCAAATTCCTCTGCATGCCCCTGCAAAAAGTTCTCCAGCCCACCCTTATCCAGGAGTGCCTGCATATGAAATAAGAGTGAAGGAGTAATGATGCTTCACCAGCCTTACCACCATTAGGTAGGCCTTAATGGCAGCTCTAACCCATATTTGATTGACTTTGTCCCTCATTGAGTGCCATTGATGCTCTAGATGTCTCTTCTCTCACTTCAATTCCCTCAGCTCTTCTGTAAACCACAGAGAATAATGGGATCCTTGAGAGGGGAGAGGTCTCATGGGCACAATCTGATCCAATTCATCAGCCACATCCTTATTCCAAGGAGTGACCAAGGCTTTGGATGGACCGTGCAGCAGACCAGCAGAAGCAACCCCCAACTCCCTCTGGAACCCATGCAGATCCATTTATCACTGGGGGTAGATCAGTCTAATGAGTCCAGCCTCCCTGCAGTGGATAGCAGCACTAGACAATCCCATAGTAATCAGGGCATGACAAGGGGGCTGACAAGCCAGAACCTCCCCCAATTTCAGACCACATGGCCACTGCTCCAACAGGAACACCAGATCCAGTGTATATCCACTGTCCCGTGTCGGGTTCTGGATGATCTGGGATAGGCCCATGGCCATCATGGTGGCCATGAACTCCTGAGCCACCTCTGACCCCACTCCTAGAGACGGCAGATTAAAGTTCCCCAAAGCATAACTCTGGGGAACTCTACTGCCAGCCCAGAAATGGAGTCAAGGAGCTTAGGCAGGGAGGTTGTTGTGCAGCAGGGAGGCTGGTACAACAGCAGCAGTCCCAGCTGATCCCCAGAGCCCAACTTAATGAACAGGGTCTCCCATCTGGTGATCTGTGATGCAACGCCTCTGAAGGCCGTAAGGGATTCCCAGACGACAATTGCCACAACTCCACCCCTGCCCTGGAATCTTGGATGATGCCACACCCAAAACCCAGCTGGGTATATCTCTGAAAGGGCTACCCCTTCCCCTTTCTGGACCCAGCCAGGTCCTGGTGATGCATGCCAGGTTGGCCCTGTCATCAATGATTAAATCACTAATGAGGGAGGCCTGATGAAGAGCAACCTAGCATTCAAAAGCAGCAGTTGAAAGCCAGGGCCTCTGAAGCTCTGCTGACAGGCTACCAGGGCTGAGATCGAGGAGCTGGAACATGAGCCTGGTATAAAACAACAGTCCTGCATTCCCTGAGAATGGACTGCTCCCCATCTCCCACCATATCTCCCCATGACCATCACCACCATAATACCTTGGCCTACCCCATCCCCTTAATAGCAGACCCATCCCCATATCCAGATTCCTCAATTCCCAAGATTGGGAATCTCCCACTATCTTCTCCAGCCACCCGTGGAAAGGAATCCAGGCACCTCGAGTCATTTTAGCTTCACTAGCTCTAAGTCCCATCAGGGTACCCAGCAACAACCTCCCCACTTCCCTATAACACACTCACACACACTAGCATTCACAGGGACCCTTCCCCTGCTGCTTCCAGTAGCAGGTAGAGGGCTCCCTTCACATCCACCCTCTGTCAATTCCTCTTCTGGCTCTCACCCAGAAGAAGGAATCAACACACTCATACTCACACGCACACACTAGCAACCAAAGGCACCCCTCCCCTGCTGCTCCAATCAGCTGGCAGAGGGTCCCTTCCCAATCACCACCCACCAAGTCCACCATTGGGTCTCACCCAGAGGAAGGAGAAAGAGGAAGAAGTTAATACTCAGTCCACAGTGGGAAACTCACAGTCGGGGCACTCAGGTACTTCACCACTAGATGGAAGCCACAGTGTTTCTTCCTCCTTGGGGCTACCAGAGGGAAGGCAAAAAGGCCTCTGTGGGAGACAGGGGTCCACAGTAGTCTGCCACTCTACTGCAACCCCCCTTCCACTCACCCACCGCCCACACTTCCAAAGCCCCAGTGTCCAGCAAGTCAGATGGTGCACAAGGAGGACCATCTCCACAGCACTGCTAAGTTCAAAATGGCAGTTGGTACAGCAGCCACAACAAAAGGATGAAAGCTGCCCATCTTCTGGTGTGGCCCATCCTCCATCCTCCTTCTCAGCCCACTCCTCCAAGAAACAGCTCAAGCGGTCCTCCAGAGCAGCCCGAACAGGTCTTCCAAATAACAAATCCCTCAGGAGCAGCCAATCCAATCCAAAAAAGCCACCCTCAAATTCAAAAGAGCCACCAAGATCACAAACATGTCAAACATGGTCAGGGCACCACAAGACAGCAAGCACTGCCTCCAACACAGTCCTTCAGCCCAAATAAATCCGAATTGGCCTGAGCAGTCCAAAAGCAGCTTCCATTCAGGTGAGTGCCACCCCAAAAATATCCCTCCAAACACACAATATGCACAGCATAAAATTACAAGGACAGTGACTCTATAGTTCCCATTCTCTCTGCCTGGAACTGGAAGTGTAAAACTTTGGAAAGTAATTTCTACCTCTTTCAAGATTGGGAAAGAAGGTTTAATTTGTAGACCCTTGAAGAAGGTAGCCTTTTCTACAGTGAAATTGTACAATATTGGCCATTCATTGAAAGATTAAGAATAGATCAATTTGATCAGTAAAGATAGATTAATATTTTCAAATTCAATAAGGCCCCCTTAATTACAATAAAATGGTTGTTCCCAGTTCAACATTGGTAAATAGGACTTTGAACTGTTCCCATGTTTGAACTATTTAAATTGTGTTCCATATTAAAACTGATTAGGTGTAGCTTAATCCTCATTTGACCTCAGACAGTGAAATATTCCCAATACATGGGAAGAAGGAATTCCAGAAACACACAGAGAAGAATCTATGAGGTGATCTGAAAGTCCAGGTAGACACCATGGGCTGTTAACATTGCTAATAAATAGGGGTTTTGACTTTTTTTAAAAAAAAAAATATGATGACTACTTGGATAAGAGAATGAATGACAAGGAATTCCAGGTTATAGGCTGATTCTTTTGCAACATCCTATATATATATATATATATATGTGTGTGTGTGTGTGTGTGTGTGTAATTATATATATATATATATATATATATATATATATATATATATATATAATTACACACAAAATCAGCATTTAGCCTGGGGTTTTCTTAATACAGTTACCACTGTTTCACTCTTTTCCATCAAAATACATATTTTCTGCACACTATCTCCTTATATATAAATTTGTTGGGGAATGGTAGCACAAATAAGACACAAATTTTATTTCTTGTTTAGATACTGTTCTGGGACATTCATAAGTTCAGCAAATTCACATCAAAATGTGAAATAAATAATATTCTTTTTCCATTCCTTATCTGAGTCTTCTCTCTTTTCATGACTTACGAATGCATTCAGGTTGAATCCCACTCCATGTAAGATCAGGAAGGCAGGTTCGAGTTGTAGACCCTTGAAGAAGATAGCCTTTTCTACAGTGAAACTGCACAATGTTGCCTACCTATTGAAAGATTCAGAGTAGATCAATTTGATCAGTGATGAATTCAACACATCCCTCTCTACACATATACATACTAACCTAACTAATATAAGATATTTTTAAAACACTAGTTGCTACACTAAAAGGTCTATCAACAACCTGGATATGGCACTAGATGAATAATCGGTTTTCTTACAGATATCTGTCGTAATTAGGGTTGTATCAAACTGTGCTCCCTATTTTCATAGACATGTTTTGATATTTCTCTCTCTTTTACAGAGAGGTGAAAAACTTCAGGAAAAGTTTATGAAAAGGATCAAAAGAAGTTGAGCTTATCTTAATAAATGTACAAAATGGCCAAGTGATCGTCTTCAACATCTTAATTGTTTTGTTCCTTTATATTTAAAATGTGCCCTGCTCTTTCACGTTTCACAAGCTTCTACCGGTTCCTAATAGATCCATGCAAACATACAACTAGACATAACCTGGTCCATGGCAATGACTGTGAAAAGGGGTCAGTGGCTCCTTTCGTACAATAAGTCATTTCATACCGGTGATGCGTCATCCATGTCACTGATGTCATTGCCAAGGAGACAAGGCTAGTCCCACACATTCAAATTAACCTCTTCAGGCAGCTGAATACCATAAACACCTCCTTCATAGTGTAATTAAATGAAGGTAATTTTGTCCCTGTATTTTTTAATGGCTATTAACCTGATTTTATGTCATTTTAAACTTTGTTTATTAATTACAGTTTACTATTTTATTGCATGCTTGATAAATCCATATTATGTTATAACGTATGGGTTGCAACAATAAAATATAACTGAACTGAACTGACCACTTCAGGCATTTGGACTTAATGACCAAGTAGGGCTACATATAAATGAATTCAGTGCAATACGTTTACAGTGATTTCTTTTTTATTATGATTATTTGATTTGTTTATCTTATTTTTATTCACAATGCACCTTTTATAGCTAAACAAACTCATTTGCCTGTGCTGCCAATATTATCCTTTTTGTGAGCATTAAATTCACTAGAAAGAGTTAGCTTTCTCAGTTTGCCTTATCTCCATACTGTGTTTCATACAAAACGTGATAAAACTGACCCAGAGGCTACCACAAATATAATGGATCTATTTTTATTTCTAAATTCCGAATGTGCCTTGGAACCCTTCAGAATTAATATATACATAAATACTGAATGTACATGGATACAAACATGCCACAAAATAGACTACAAAGAAATAGAGTTTAATCCTTTGCATGTATGACAGATTGCTCTAAATAAATCCCCATTATTTCAGCTCCATTCTGTGCTGTCCAATAATGGTTGTTGGTGCTATAAACAATTTTCTTGTGTTACCACCAATATTCTATGCAAACATCTCAAGTCTCAAAGTTCATTTCAGGAAAACAATCTGCTTCTGAAGCTTGCAGATGAAGTTGGCAAAAACTGACACCTGAATATATTTTGCCTTTATAAAATGCATGCAGCTGTTTTGGAAAGCTTTATAATATATAACAAAGCAGTAGACATGTTGGTGAAGACATTAAATGTACAAAAGTAACGGTTGTGATTTGTTACAATCTTATTTACTTCTCACAGATCAGACTGAAAACAGGGCTAGTAACCTGGCATGTATCTAGATTAAAATCAATAATTTTATTAGTTTCAATTATAGTGTAACAAACCCAATAATTTGATCAGAAATCTTCCCCCCTTCAGTTTATCCTGAGAGACTCTCATCTCTGAAATTCCAATACTGCTCCATTTTATGCTTCTACAGGAAGAAAACCCTGGCTGGTACTGGGGAAACCATGTTTTTTGTTCAGGGCAACACTTCTCTTTCTCTGACTGCCCTCCTCAAGTTGCAAATGTGACCTTTTGTTCAGGAATAATGTCAGTGCTGCCTTTAGGGTAAAATTTCTACTGTGGTGGAATGGAGCAAGCACCTGGACATGCTGTTAAAATGTTGATTGGAAAGCAAATCTCATCAAAGATTATCAAAGACTGAATGTAAGAGGAAAGGGATAGCACGTTTTACAGCCAATAAAAACTGGGAATATGTTTGTGAACTTGGTCCTGGGTGAGGAAATGACTCAGCAGCCACTTGAAAGAATCCACATTGAACTAGCTCCATAAAAACTGTGCTTCAGGAGACCAAGGAACACAATGAGCTGACTCAGCTTTAAGCTATGCTATGCTATGCTATCCCAGGTTCCACAAACTTCTAGAGGCTTTGTCTATCACCAGTTCTTGAGAACAATGGCAGAAAGAACATCATTCCTCCATTATTGGTTTTTACATACAGACTAGATCGATCCTTCCTTCCTTCCTTCCTTCCTTCCTTCCTTCCTTCCTTCCTTCCTTCCTTCCTTCCTTCCTTCCTTCCTTCCTTCCTTCCTTCCAAGAGCTCTGATCTTCAAACTTTTCCAAATGCCTTTCTGAAAAGCCATGTTTTCATTGTTATTCAATAAAGTAAAGGCAAGGGGTGGTCTAATTGTCTGGGGTAGGCTGTTTCCAGAAGGGATGACAGTGGTCCTCCATGGAAAAGGACCTTTAGCAGACCCCCTCTGCTAGATCTCACTGTCAGATTTAACTTGGAGAAAACTGTCTCCCAGATACCGATGCCCTGAGTCATTTAAAAGTGATAACCACTACAAGTATCCTTGCTTACTGACTGCCTCATTCAGTGATCATTCAGAGTTATGACGGTACTAGAAAATATAACTTGATGACTAATACTGGCATTTCCAACCTTCACAGCATCCCTCAGTCACATGATCACCATTACAATTGGTACATGTTGTCCTGTGCCTGACCTGTTTTTTCCCCCCTCTCTTGCAGAGTGAAGAGATTGGAGAGAAAGGGATTACAAGAGGGTAAGCATACACACAATGAAGAATACACAGGTATTCTTGTGGTGGTGCTGGCAGCTGTGAGTGTGCTACACAAACAGCCTGATATATTCCCCATTGTGTGCCTGCTTACTTTCTTGTAATCCCTTCCTCTCCAATAATGTAACTACAAATATTAATTCTCTTGTTAATTATTACAGTGGCAGGGTGAGCATTCCAAAGGGTGGAGGAGTGGGGGAAAGGAAAGCACACTTGCAGTCACATGATTTCCCACTTAGTGATCACTTTGCTTAACGACAGAGCTGCCAGTCCCAATTATGGTTGCTAAACTAGGACTACCTGTACTTGCATTATACCCAGAAGCTACTTGGTAGCCAATGAAGCTCCAGTAGTAGTAGCAATACATTGGTAAATCTAGATATGCCCATATCTACTCAGGCTGCTGTAGATTGAACCAGCTGAAGCTTCCGATGGTCTTCATTGGCAACCTCATACAGAAAGAATTGCAATAGTTTAGCCACAAGATGATAAGCATGTGAGCTATTAAGAGCAAAACCTCTTGTTCTGGAAATGGCTGCAACTGATGCATAAAATGTAATTGTGTGAAGGCAGTCTTCGCCATGGTCTTGACCTTTTTCCTCTTCACCTCCTCTTTCCCCCAACCCCTGATCTAACTACTGCACACATGTTTAGCTTTTCAATCTCTATTTTCCTTTGCTTCCTTCTTCCATAGAATCTCTGGCTCTCCCAACTAAGATATGTCCACCAATGCTTACTCTTTTCCCTAAAAACTGTGGTGTACATGCTGTCCTACTTCCTGCTGTCAGATACTGATCATTCATGTTCCCTCAATACTGCTTAAATGAAATTCTGAGGAACAATGAATGCTATTTACCCAGTGTTTACTACTTTCTCTTTCATTGCCATTTCCTACTGACGTGCTTTCTTTGTGTTGTAGCTCAGTAAAATCCAATCTTTCCTTTTTGTGTGCTTGTCATTTTGTTCTGGGATTCTTAGTATTTTTTCTTTAGTTAAAACACTTGGCTCACTGTCAGCCCTTCAAGGTAGATCACATGAGGAATCCAATTTCATGTAGGCCAGTACTACTTTCATTGTAAAGCTAAAGTAACAGAACCTTACAAGTCTCAGTGTTCTTCCCCTCCGCCCTGCCTTTATCATTGTGAGAAGTAGAGAAGGGAAAGTCTGAGATGTTTACTTAGATTACATTCCTGCCCTGGACTCAGTCCCCTTTTATCTGATCATTGTCTTGGCAGTGGCTCTTCCTCTTGTCCCTCAAGGCCATTCCCTCTTCCCTCTACACTTGCCTATAAATCTATGCAAGGTAACATGAGTACCTATCCAAAAATAAACCTAGAAATCAGGTGTGCTACAATTTTTAAGGCTGTTTTATCTTTTGCAAAATGCAGCTGCAAGGAATATAATCTGCAAATTGATATTAAGATAACTAGAATATTTGTTTATTAAATTGATTTATAAGGCTGTCCATCTCACAAATATGACTCTGGGTGGCTAATAACACCTCACAAATTTTTTTAAAAAATCAGCAAAATGGTCACTGAGATGGATCTAATAAACATTTAGCAATTACAATAAGATCTCATGGGCCACCTAACCTCCTAACCTCCCAACCCCCATGCCCTGGAGCACATCCAGGTCTTCTGCACTTTGAAAAGGTCCAGCACGGTTGGGGGCAATCTAACCTTGGTGGGTACGGTGGTCCAAGTGCAGAAATGGCCCACTTCCTAAGTCCCATTAGATAGCATTCTTAAATTGAGGGGACCCAGAGCAAAAAAGAAAGCATGAATGTTCTGTTAAATCTATGTTACCAGTAAGACATACCTTGCTACTAGGGGGGAAAAAATTCTTAAGAATAAAATTTGGAGCATCTAATTCAGATTGGGACCTCTAGCATGAAAACACTGGGGACTCCACATCCCTCCCCCCCTGTAGTGACCTGAAAGTAGATCAGGGAATCCACCCATAGGACTGTGATGGACAAAATCCTTATTGGCCCTGTCCTAGCAGGGGCCAATAGATAAAGACCCCCTGACCCCCTCCCACTGCATAGCAGGGTAGTTTAGATTTGAGATTGTTTGCTTTTGTTTCAAAGAGATCTGTGGGGCTTTGTACAGGTTAGATGTTTGATTTTGTTTGATGAACAGGGAATAGAATCACAGAGCCAGATTAAATCATAAAGTGGAGTCCTTGGTGCTCTCCAAGCTTCGTTGTTTGCTTGCAGATGTTTCATTACCCAACTAGGTAACATCATCAGTGCTAGTGAGTGTGGAGTTGCTTTCTGTTTATATACAGTAGCTTGGCTTGCCAGTGTTGGTGGGAGTGTGGTTTTCTCCTTGAGTTGCACTGCAGCAACCCAGAACACCAGAAAAAGGAAACAGACTGCCTATACAACATCTTCCAACAAAATGAATACCTACACAAATTTATCAAAAAGTGCCTGACCACTCAAGCCACTACAGCACAACAAACATAAGCTACATAAAGGATAACACTGACGTACATCAAAAACATATCAGAAACAACCAACAGATTATTACAACCACATGGCACACTGTAGCACCTCCAAAACATCTTAAGTAAATCAAAAGACCCAGTAGCCCAAGAAGAAAAAACAGGAGTCATCTATAGCATATAGCATAAGAACTGTAGCAGTCACTATTTAGGGCAGACAGGCAGAATACTAGCAGAGTGCATCCATGAACATCAACTAGTAGTCAGAAGACATGATGAAAACTATTTAATCCCCCAACACATGGACAGAGTCAACCATAGTTTCAACTGGGAAACTGTGAGTATCCTACACCAAGCTAAATCCAAAAATGCTAGGGAATTCCTGGAAACTTGGCATTCAGACAAATCAGTCATAAATAGATACATTGAGATAAACCACATTTACACACTATTCAAAAGAGGCAATAAAAAAAAGCTAAGAAGGAAACAAAAAGACCAGAACACATCCTCTCCAGCAACCAACACTCAGATAAGCAGGGATTAATACTAGACAAACAATCAAGCAGAATGATAGCTAATTTGGTCTAATTAAGGTTTCAGGCTAAATATCATGAGACTGTAAGTTCTAGTCCTGCTTTAGGCATGAAAGTTGGCTAGGTGACTTTGGGCCAGTCACCCTCTCAGCCCACAACATCAGACTCAGGTAACAAGCTGGTCAGCCAATTCCTGTTGCAACCAATGAATCAACATTCAGTTGATCCCAAAAAAAAAAAAAAGTGGATCTTGCACCTGCAGGAAAAACACTAGGAAGAAAAAAGAAAATCAAGCAGAAAGCAATACCTTAATCAAATAACCACCATGGAGAAAACCACACCCCCACCAACACTGGCAGGACAAGATATTGTATATAAACAGAGAGCAAACCCCACGTCACTCACACTGATGATGTTATCTAGTCAGGTAATGAAATGTCTGCAAGCAAACAGCCAAGCACAGAGAGCACCAAAGACTTCATAGTTCAACCCTCAGTTACATATACAGTGGTACCTCTACTTACGAACTTAATCCGTTCCGTGACTCTGATCGCAAGTCGAGTTGGTTGCAAGTCGAAGTAAATTTTCCCATAAGGTTCAATGTAATTACCGTTAATCCGTTCCAGCGTCCGTGGACCACGCATCAGGGGTGGAACGGGCGGAAAATGGCTCGTAAGTCGAGGCGAATTCGTAAGTAGAGGTAAATTTTTGGGGCCGGAGCTGATCATATCTCAAAAATTTCGTAAGTAGGGGCGTTTGTAAGTAGAGGTACCACTGTATTCTCTTCTATTTAAAACATAAAGGTCATTCACCTTGAACCCAAAACCTGTCTATTGATTCAATCCCAGTTTCATTAAAAGTTAAAGCCTTTACCCTTTTTTGCCAGGGGGAAAAGCTTGAAAAAGATGGAAGATCATTACTGAAGTCACCAGGAGCTCTGAATTTCTTTTACTGTCCTGTAAATTCTTTGTTTCTCTCCCTGGCTATTTTTTCCAGTGCTCCTAGAGGACATCTGTCTCTAATATTCATCTATTTCAGTTCCTCTGGGCTGAGCATTACTGTCTTCTTTATCCTGCAAATGCTGCCAGAAGATTTTTACACAAACAAAAGAACATACTGTGCAATTCTATGCATGCCTACTTGGAACTATGTCTCATTATGGTTAATGGGGCTTAGTTCCTACTGTGTTTAGAATCCCAGTCTTTAATCCTAAACCTATCACTGAAATCTGTGTGGAATAAATGCCAAAAAACCAAACCTTGACTATATTTTTAAATCATCCCAAAACATTACTGCCAATCCAAGCATTGTTCTCAATGCACAATAGGCCTTGGAAAAATTATTTGTTCAGAATAATAAGCACTTACATAGCATGGATCAATGAAAATTATACACTATAAAAGCATATAAAACTTAGAATCCTATTCCCCCCCCCCATTTTTACTGATACTACAGAATTGCTTTTATATTGGATTAGCTTCAGAGCAAACTGAACATTGTATAATATTTTATTATTTTGATGAAGTAATAGTTGCAGTCTCATCCATGTATAAATAAATAAATAAATAAATAAATAAATAAAAAGTACTCTATTTAGATTGTAATCCTTTACAGGTTTCTCTGGGAGAAAGGCTATTGAAATGAATGGAGCTTATTCATGAGATTGAACCCAATTACCAAAAACTGGCATCAAACAATGATATATAATCATATTATATCTAACCAGAACTGGAAAAGATACAGAATATAATAAAATATTCTCAGGTTGACAATAATATCAGCCTGAAGTTTTTGAACCTATTGTTGCTGTTCCCTTGATTATTGGAACTATTGCTATTGGTTTAACATGATTATGTTGCTATCTAGATATTTTGAGTTCTTTCTAAAATGTTGAGATAGACAAGAATTAAATTGGAAATAGAATGGTTCAATTAACCAGAAAATCTGGGTGATGCATTAGTGACTTCCATTAAATGCCAAATATTACTCTATTTGAACTTTTTTCCCTCAATGCAAAATATGTTTGTGTGTACATATGTATGTGTGTATACACACACACACACACACACATACAGAAATATATTTCTTTATTTCTTAATTAAAAAAAATACTTTTGATTTAAACTAAATTCCAAGTTACTTGGAGTTTACTGCCCAGTGAGTATGTTTAGAATACCACCTTTAATCAGACTTCATTAAAGAAAATAGGAAATATACAACTTTAGTCTAAGTGTTTTTGAGTGATGCTATTAATGATGCTGACTATTTGGATACAGAAAGAACATAATCAAATTCAAGTGTTACTGAAGTCTGAGTTGTATGAGCAGAGTTCTCTCTCTTCCTTCTTCAGTAAAAATTAGGACTTCTACCTGATAACCAAAGGTGTTGTTCTGTGATCCATGACGAGGAACACCAGGGTTTTCACAGGCTGTGCGGGTGGGTTCTATGTCAAAGAAAAGTTTGTGAAAGAAAATAGTTTTTAAAACTTATATCCATTTATAGCCAAATTCTTTCAAACAGTTTTCAGAAGTGCCAACATTTCAATATGAGGTGACCAATGCTGAATTTCATAAGGAATTTATGCATCTTTAGGTTTAAACTTTGTTTATGCAAAACAAAGATGTGAACAGGAGTACCTTATGTTTTGATTCTTATGGATGAACTGATCTATTGATCTGGGCCATCACTACTGAAAACTGTCCCAACAAAACAATCCTATACTACATCTACAGAGACAATATAGACATAACTCTGTATTTCTAGTGGTATTCCCCACCCCCCACCCCGCTCCCCCTGCTTTAAAGTCCACTAAGGGCAATTTATATAAAAATCCTTTCATATTCCAGGGAGGCACTATCACCAACAGGATGGATATACATGCAGTCATGCTTAGAATGGATTCACTGAATCAGGCTTAAGTTAGTCACAAGTTATTAGTTATAATCTGATTTCAGTGGGGCTGTTTTAAGCATTACTAAATTTGTATTCCACTCTAAATGCTACAATGCATAAGAACTTGTTCCCTGGTAAGATTGCAGTTTTGTACTAAAGATGCAATTATATGTGTAGTGGGAACTTTCTGCTATTCTGGGTATCAAATACTTTTTACTACTCAAACTATATGCCTCCTTTCCCTGAAAAACCACACTAAGAATCCTTTTAACAATGTAGAATGGCTGCAAAAATGGCGGGGGAGGGCAGAATGGAATTTTCCTTGTACAAGGGGCTCGATGAAAACAACACTTTGGTTGCAATCTTATGTCCATTTAACAAAGACTAAGCCCCTGATAATACAGTGGCATATGGATGTTTAAGATTGCATTGTAAACAATTAACAAAGAGGTAAAGCAGTGTTTCTCAACTTTGGCCATTTTAAGATGTGTGGACTTCACCTCCCAGAATTCCCCAGCCAACATGCTGGCTGGAGTATTTTGGCAGTTGAAGTCCACACATCTTAAAATGGCTAGAGTTGAGAAACACTGTTGTGAAGAAAAGAATGGAGCATGCTACAAACTAGGAAAGATCACGTCATACCTATGCAACGGGGAGATGATCCGCTCCATGTACCATCTGCTTGACATATGCGAGTGCTGGAACCAACCAACACAAATGGAAGATTACAACTGAAAGAGACTTCTGACTGATAAATAAAGCTTTTGCCTTCCCTTTTGCCTTGAGCAGGAACTCCCGGGTCACCACAAAACTTTGCTGTAGAAAAAAGAAACATGGAAAATATATTGACATTTCTTTTCAGAAGTGTAGACATGTGTGTTTGGAGAAGAGAAAGCATGAAGCCTTTTTTAATAAAAAAAAACAATCTGCTCTAAAATAAGAAGTGGAACTACAGTATGTACACATATAGAAACAGAAGGTATAAATGTAAATCATATTCTTATCCCAAGAGAGGATGGGCTTACGTGTCTTTTACTAACTAAATGTCAAAAGCTACTAGTTAATATGCAGAAGGTACAAAGTTCTTTTATTTTACTGTTTCACTGTGTTAACAAGGGTGGAGACTTAAGAAAACATTTAAATCATTTCTTAAACAAATATCACACAGAATTGATTGATTGATTGATTGCTATTTGATTATTGCTTTAACAAAGAGAATATTTGGAGGAATTACATCATGCATTGGTATTCTCCGGCCTTTTCCTAGCCACTTTCTATTACTGGATGCTTAGTACTTCTGTCTGAGTAGGTAACCATAGAAACTAGACATCACGGCAATGCACTTCAGTCTCTCCCCCCCCTCAGAAATGGGAAATTATGCAGAGAAAATGCTACTTTTTGTAGCAGTCATGGTGTTCTTCGTTGTCAACAATACTTACACCTTGCTATTTCCCACAACATCTTGACTGTAAGTATAAAAGAAAATTAATCAGGCATCTGCTTTATGCCACTCAACATTAACTAGGAAGATGGTACTGATTTGACCAAAGCAACTGAGCAATGGGAGAGAATACTTGTGCTCAGAAGAAGCTAAAAATGAGAAAATAGTCCTTAAACTGGGCTGAAGACATAGTCTGATTCAGGTATAATGGCCCTGAGTTACAGGAATGTAAAAGAGATAATATTTGATTTGAATCTCTGTGGAAATAATCACATTTCTTTATTTCATGTATGTATCCCTTCCCAAAGAATATATTGAAGGATCTCATTAAGGTAAAATACAAAATTAAAAATTATGTAACAGACAATATTAAACCATTTAGATATAAAATAAGAGCAAAAGTTTGTTTGCTAATTTATTTATTGTACTGTATTGAATTGAATTGATTTATATAGCCACCCTTTCCAGTGCTCATTTACACAATGGGGATGATCCAAGTGGTTTTAATTTACTTGCGTAAACCGCTATCATAATGTAAAAGCATCTATGGTTAGTTAAGATCTTATCTCTTTCCCATAATAATGAGTAAGGACTCTCAGTTTGGAATGTCTGACAATCTGGCTCAAAGTTTTGATACGTGCCATTAACCAACTCTACCTATCTACCTACCTACTTACCTATTTGAATGTGTTGCCTTATCACATCTAAAATCAGTGATACATAGTAGATTAAAATGAAATATAAAATAACCTATAAAAATTAAATGAAGATGTCCAATGTCCTGTTTTCATAGTGGCCAGCCAAATGACTATGGGAACTGGCATTCTCAATTAATGCAGTATGAGTAAAATTGAAAACAAGACTCAGAGTGTACTTAGAAGTATCCTGTCCTTTTAAGGCTAATATGATATGATGGTTAAAATGTTGGCCTTGGATTTGGTAAGGGGCAGGTTTGAGTTCACTACAGAGCATACTTGATGACTTTGAGCCCATTACTATTTCTCTTGGCCCATCCTATCTCATGGGATTCTTCTAGTGGAGACATTGTCAGTGGAGACCCATATGCACATCATTTCAAACTCCCCCTAAAAAGTCAAGATATAAATCCAATAATTAGATTGCAATAGAATAATTCTCTTCTAAAGTATAGCTGTTTTAATGTGGGTCTAATGGCAGATTTTAAAGTTGTAGTTTAAAGTCTTCCTACTTGTAAGCAAGACCAGCAATATAATTTGGGTTGATAATTGGAGAAGGGGAAAGGACAATATAATGGCATATCCCTGCAGTTGTGAACGACATAAATAATATTTCTTTTTCCTCTACTTTTGCAGTTCCATACTTTAGAACTGCTCCCACATTCCAGACATGAGAGCAAACAAAGAAATATTTGGGGGGAAAACATGCAATATCTAGGGTGGGGTGAGGAATTCTTTGACCACTTCATATCTGAAACAGATTAAATCGTCCCACTTTCAGTGATTTTGAGAAAAACAAATCTTGGCTACCAAACAGCAAAAAATGCTAATAAAAGCTCACATTTGCTTTATATGGATGATCTGAAGCTTTATGAAAAATCAGAAATCGAAACCCAGTCACTGACAAATATTGTAAGAATTTGTAGCACAGATATAGCAATGGAATGTGGCCTAGAGAAATGTGCTACAATAACAATAAATCAGGATAAGATCATGAACAGTAATGGAATTGAAATGCTGAATGGCTATAACATCAGGAGTTATCAGGATGAAGCCTACAAGTATCTGGGCATTTTACAGTTGAATAACATCAAGCATGGACAAGTTAAAAATGTGATCAGTAAAGAATACATCCAAAGAATGAAAAGACATTTAAAGACAAAATTGAATGGGGAAAACACCATCAAAGCCATCAGTACCTGGGCCATGCCTGTTATACAATGCTCTACTGGAATTATTAACTGGATACAAACTGAACTGGACAGTTTGGACCAAAAAACAAGAAAACTCTTGACTATTCACTATGCATTACATCCACGTAGTGATATTGATAGATTATACCTGCCCCACAGAAATGGAGACAGAGGTTTACTTCAAGTCAAACAAACTGTTGCAGAAACAAAGCATGCATTGGCTGATTGTGTAAAGGACAGTCAAGAACAAGCATGGATGCAAGTTAAAAACTGCAACTTATTGAATGTACAGGAAACAAAACATGAATATCAGCATAATGTAATAAAAACACGAATAGAATGGTGGCAAGAAAAAGCATTACATGATCAATTTCTACTAAAGATTGAGGGGAAAGTGAATAAAGATAAAACCTGGCAATGGCTTACCACATTAAAAAAAGAAATGGAAGGCTTCATTTTGGCTGCTCAAGAGCAAGCTATTCGAACTAATGCAATCAAGGCCAGAACTGAAAAATCATCAAATGATTCAAATGCAGATTGTGCAAAGAAACAAAAGAAACAGTAGATCATGTACTCAGCTCATGCAAGAAGTCTGCACAAACCGACTATAAACAATGCCATAACACAGCCGCCAAAATGATTCACTGGAACATCGGTAAAAATTATCATGTGCCAGTAATGAAAAATTGGTGGGAACATATAGTTGAAAAAGTAGTAAAAAATGATGTTAAAATATCTGGGATTTCCGAATACAAATTGATAAAAGTTTTCAAGCATAACACACCAGATTTAACTGTGGTTGAAAAGAAGAAAATGTGGATAATTGTTGCGGCAATACCAGGGGATAGTAGAATAGAAGACAAAATTGGAGATCACAATGTGTCAAGTTTTAAAACCGAAGTTGAAAGATTATGGCATAAGCCAGCAGTGATGGTCCCAGTGGTTATTGGCACAGTGGGTGCCATACCAAAAAAACCTTGGACGACACTTAGAAAATCTGCACATTGACAAAATTTCCACCTATCAATTACAAAAGGCCACACTGCTTGGATCTGCATATATACTACGCCAATACGTTACGACATCCTAGATTCTTGGGAAGAATTTGATGCGAATGAAGGCCAACAACAGCTAAAGAACTGGCAGCTGTGATTTTACATTGTGGTGTATACAATAATAATAATAATTTATGTGCCACCTGACTCCCAATGACTCTGGTCAGTTTACAAATTGTTAAAAACATTTAAAACAAGAGAACAACATAAAACAAAAAAGAACAACGATGGGAGAGATAACAAACCCAGATGGGGCTGAGAAAAAGAAGAAAAGGGGGCTTCAATTATGCTCCCCAAAGGCCTGGGCAAAGAGCCATGTCTTCAGGGTCCTTAGAAACACCTGTAGGTTGGGGGCTGTTGGAATCTCAGAGGGAGCATCATTCCAGAGGGCAGTCACTGCTACAGAGAAGGTGTGCTTCCAGGGTCCTGATAGATGGCATTTTTTAATTGGAGGAACCCAGAACATGCCGACCCTGCAAGATTGAATTGTCTGGGCAGATATTATGGGACACAGGTAGTCCCTCAAGTAATCAGGGTCTATGCCATGAAGGGCTTTATAGGTAACAGCTGATTCTTTGAATCACACTTGGAAGCAAAATGGCAACCAGTGCAGCTCATGAAGTAGAGGTGTTACATGGGCACACTGAGGCATGACCATCACTGCCTGTGCCACTGCATTCTGAACCAGTTGAAGCTTCCAGGTGTTCTTTAATGGCAGCCCCATGTAGACTGCATTGCAGTAGTCAAGCCATGAGGTGCCAGGGCATGAGTAATTAGCAGACTTCTTGTGGAGTTGTTCCTATAGTCTTCGTAATGGACATATTTACTTGGGCATAACTACCAGATATCAAGCCCTAGCTGTGTCTCTGTTATTCATGAAATTTTCAGGGTAAACATTTGTCACACTTCCTCTTGGAGGAAATTGTAAAGTTATTGTGGCTGCTATCCTACACTTCTTTGTGGAAACACAGATTGAAATATCTTAATAGATATTTGATCAAGCATATGGGAAGCATCTTGGACAGCTTAAGAATTAATTCAGAGGTCATGGTCTCTGCTTGCTCCATCTTATGGTTCCATACTTCTTACAATGTTCTTCTCCTACTTTATCTGGTCAAATCGAGCTTTCCCTTCTTTACTGTTAATTAATGATCCTATAGCTTCTTCTGTTACTTTAGCCACCATAAGCACATTTTGCTTCCAACCCCAGCTATAGAATAAGGTAGAATGAAAGATGGCCTTAGCTCACTATTGGGTTGTATAAACACTTAACTTTTAATAACAAAAACGCAAAAGAGGTTCAAACTCTCAGAAGATCTAATCTTCCTGCCATCATATATCAGATCAAATCCGAAGATCTTGAAATGATTGTGAAAGATTATAAAACTTTAGAAAATGACCATGATTCATGAATGCTGTAGATATTGAATGTTGAATGAAATCAATGGGTTTTAGTGCATGAATCAAAATGCACAATACTAGATTATGTAGTACCCCCAAAATGTTGGATCTAGCACATTACAGTTCCTTTAACATGAAACAGATGAAGCACCATTCCTCTTTTCTTCAATAATCCCATTGAATTTACCCTATTAAAACTTTAGTACTTTTTTCAACAGTAAAAAGAAAGATCTATTCACAAAATGTTCTGTAAAAAGTCAGCATACATTTGTTATTATAATGAAATCTGCAGTAATGCAAAATCCATCAGTGTCACCAATTTTATGCTAATAAAAAATTCTGCATAAATCAGGTAATTTAATATAATATTGGAACAAAAGTCCAATTGTCAGAGACACCGGCTGGAGTCTTCTGTATTCCTGACACACTTAGCCATTACAGATGTCAGCCAGAATAAAAAAAATATCCAGGTTTTTGCCTGAGTAAAACATCCATGTTCAAACTAGTCCTTGTTGGCATTTTTGTCATGTTTTAGAAACTTGCTTTAGGTATCTCAAATATGAGACAAAACATAATAATTGTTTCCTCCTCTACAACTTCGTAAAAAACCAGGGACTTGAGTTATTGTTTTCTCCTTCACAAAATAAGATAAAACATCATGCTGAACGATCTCTTTTTTCCAGTAGGACCTTCTTGAGACCAGAAAGGGTCTCATGGCCGACAGCACACCATTGGGACTCTTGTCTGAGAGATCACCTTCTCAGGATTGCTTAGTTCTGATGGAAGAACAAGTCTGGTGAAGCCTTCATTCCTATTACCTGCACATCAAAATTTAACATAATTTCAAATATGATGCAGCATTGGACATATTCCAGAAAATATGTCCGGAATTCAGCATTCAGGAAAATAGGGGTATATCAGCAACTCATTGTTACAAAGTGATGGTTTCAAGGGAACATTAAGCATGTGTCAGTAGTAATAGCAGCCACTGCAAAATCCATCTCTTGATTATGTTATCCATGAACATTGGGACTTTCTTCCCCATACTTCCTCATCTCACTACAATCGATTGCCATCTTTCCCCTCCTGGCTACGACTATAACTAAGCATCCCAAGAGCGTCATTGTTTTGTTGGTTAATACTAATCAGACTTCTGTTTTTTCATTCGTTTTTGCTTATCAGTTTTAAACACAGGTAAACAGAACCACCAGCCAGTTTGGTGTAGTGGTCAAGGCTAGACACCAGGATACCATGAGTTCTAGTCCTGCCTTAGACATGAAGCCAGCTAGGTAACTTTGAGCCAGTCATTCCCTCTCAGCCCTAGGAAGAAGGCAATGGCAAGCCACTTCAGAAAATCTTGCCAAGAAAACTGCAGGGACTTCTCCAGGAAGTTGCCAGGAGTCAACGCAGACTTGAAGGAACATAACAAACAAACCAAAGCAACAACCAGAATCATAGGTTAGCAGTCTCTGCAGTTGACAACTGCCTGAATAAACTGCTTAACTGGAGTTAAGATCGTTGAGGAAAAAAAGCCTAGAGAACAAAGATGAAAGAGGATCAGAAGCAGCTTTGTGGTCTCTGCAATTTGCAAAATGGATATTAAAGGTCCTTGCAGTTTTGTTGGGTGTGTGTGAAGGAAGCATTATAGTTAACTTTTTGTGTGTATCTATGCTTCGTTTTTCTGAACTTTTTCTTTTAAGATTGAATGGAAGCCACTATCAGCATGGAATGAAAGCATCAAAAAACTACTTACGTAAGCACTGTGGGACTTCACCACTCCATGTTCCATTCCCAACACAGGTCAAAACAGCAGGAAAGGACAATTCATAGCCAGGGGAACAGACATAACTAATACTAAATCCCCAATCGAAATTTATTCCTTCCTGTCTTCCATTAGAAATCTGGGGTGGAGTTGGACAGGTAACAGCTGTAACAACATTTAGAGTCATTAGCGTAGCAGCTGCAGCAAATATCCCCGGTGTCTATACTGACTAGGAGAACCATATGTGCTAATTCAATTCTTTTTGGGACAAAGTTTTTTTTTGTTTTTTTTTGCATCAGTCTCAGACCATATTTCCTTGCTAAAATATAAAAAGCTTATTTTGTTTTCACAGCCTTTGGCCTTTTTGATTGGGAATTATGGGAGTTGTAGTCACACACATCTGGAAAAAGAAAGTTGGGATAGACTGTTCTATTACTTTCAGTATCGAATATAGTATCCTGGTAGCATATTATGATATAGTGAAATAAACACATACCGATTTATACAGCCCACACATTTGAGATGTATTTGCATTCACTGGTTCTTTATTTCTTTATTTTGAGAAAGATTACCCAGTAGCTAAAAACAAATCATTTTGGATCATTTGGATACTAAGACAGGTTAAGTTATGAAAAGTTCATAGAAGCAGATTTCCTATTTCATAATCTCATCTGGAATGGCATACCCTCCCGTGTCATTCTGCAGAACACTTTCTGAATTATGAAGGACATAGTATAACTAAGGATGAAGGAACTGTTCTAAACCTGGTTTCTACCAGTGCTATACCTATTCACTTGCCATTCTGTTCCATCTAGTGAATGATTGCATCAGGGAATCATTTTCAAGCAAAAGCAAATCCACATACAATGTTATTATATTTAAGTATTCTAATAAACACATATCTCTCTGTAATGGTATGTGGGAATGACCTTGGGAGACAGAGGGAAGAGCCACAGCCAGGGGAACAGTTGGATAAGAGGAATCTTAGCCCACAGCAGGAATGTGGGTGTGGCAAACATCTCAGAAGAGACCCTCATTAGTTTCTTGGTCTGTAAAGGCGAAGGGGGAGAAATGTACTTCCAGACTTGCAAGATTCTTTTAATGTAGCCTTACAATAAAGTGGAATTAGTTCATCTGGACATGTTTCCTGTCTGGACTACCTTGCAAGGTCAAAATCAATCTTGCAAGTCTCAAAGTACATTTCTCCCCCATCACCTTTACAGCCCAAGAAACTAGGGAGGGTCCCTTCTGAGATGTTTGCCACACCCACATTCCTGCTGTGGGCTAAGATTCCGCTTATCCAACTGTTCTCCTGGCTGTGGTTCTTCTCCTCTCTCCCAAGGTCATTCTCCAGTACCATTACTTACTCACTCACTCACTCACTCACTCACTCTCTTTCTCTCTCTCTCTCTCTCTCTCTGTATACATATATATAGGAACATGTTCCACTAAAAAAAAAAAAGGGAAGGGGATTCAGCAGATCATGATAGTGATTATATTTGATATACTGTATATATTTCAAATTTAAAGCGATACCTTTACAAGTTGGTAGCATTCCACTCCATGTGCCATTAGTTGTGCAAGTACGAATTTTGGAACTGTTGGCTTCCATTGTGTACCCTGGTTGGCACATATAGGTAACATTTTGTCCAACAACATAATTATCACCATATCTCAATCCATTGGCTGGTATTCCTGGATCTCCACAACTGATTACTATGAGAAAAAAGGGATTAAAGAGCAGTAGACAAAACAATAACTGATTATACTATTAATAGTCAAATCATTTACCCATTTAATAATACGATGAAGGTTGTCTCCATTTTAGAATGTGAACAATCTAGAATAATTTGAAATGTGACGTGTATAGTAGTTTGCTTATAAGCAAGCACAGTTTATCACATTATGTGACATTTGTTACTAATTACAGAACTTATTTGTTAGATAATTAAGACATCAGCCTTCGTTTCCAATTTTCTAACTTTGTGAGGCTTGAATTAAGACAAGGTAGTCTTATAATATAAATGGCAGAATTTTGGACACTGATTCACAGTTGTCAAGTTGCTGCTACAAAATAAGGTCCTCTCTTACCTACCCACCATCTTGTGTGTCAAAATGGTGGGACGATAAAACAGGGCCTTCTTTTGTTCTTTCAGCATCCCACCTGCTATATGCTGAATTGCAAAGAGAAGAAAATTCTATTTAGCAAAGACCAGAATGTTGGGTAAGTTGTTTGAGAGATATTCCACCTCAGGGATTGCTTGAACAGCTTCAGGAGACCTCTACTTACCATTTGACATAAGTGTAAGGACACAAGTATTTAATCTTCCATCCCAGAAAATAACTCATTAAGAAAGGGGGAGCCAGTGGTTCCAGGAAATCTGAATCTGGTAGACCCAGGGGTGGGTATATTTTTCAGCCCATATGCCCACATGTGGTATGAGGCAGTGGGGTCAAGAGTTGCTTAGGCATATCTACATTGAGGTAGAGCTCCTGTCATTCCATACGTAAATAGTTCCACCCACCCATCAAAAATGCTACGTAATTACTGTAAGGGGGGGAAGCAGTATTCTTTCCATGTTTGCCATGATACTTATTATGTTCCCTCAAGGCAGTGTTGACCTTTAGTGACTGCATGATACTTATATCTGCCACCATAAATCCCTCACCCACCATTGCTGCCATCATTAGTCACTCAGGGTAGCCATTACATTGACTCCTAATACTCTGAGCCTCAGCAGCATTATTAACACTTGCAGGCTAATGATAGGGAGGAATCCCATTCCCTTCAAGAATGGGATTCAAATGAAAGAATCCAAATGTTTCTTGGAGCATGAGCAGCAATATTTGTGGTTATAATGAGAGTAGATCTGGGTAGGGATAAGAACAGAGGAAAGTAGGGACCAAGGACAGGGAATACTGGAGATGCGTGATGGGCTACACAAGAGGAGTCTGATGGATGCATCAGACCTCCAAGCTGTCTTTCTTCTCTGTGCAGAGAAGCTATGACAACATCATTGGTTGGCACAGGACAATTTTGAACAGTCAAGCTCTGGAAACCTGATCCTGGAAGAAAAAGTTGATCTGCAGCAGGGATGATTCTGGCACAATCCTGCCCCCTCTCCCCAATTTGACTGTCCCCAAATATAGAATTTCCCCAAATATAGAAGTTGCAAGTGTACTATGATTGCAGTAATATTAGCAACAATGAATACTTGCTTGTACAATTTGGCAGGGAACCAGACCATGTCCCATTGGCAGTGCACTGTCGTACAGAAGGTCCAGACAGAATATAGCCTTCCATGCAGGAATAAATAACAGAACTAGAGAACGTTGTGCCATCAATTCGAAACACTTTCCCATTAGCTGTTGTTCCAGGGTTACCACACTGAACAGCTTGAAAATCCAGTGTGAAAATGCCAGAATTGGGAAGGAAAACAACACAGAGAACAATTACTTAGTAACATCAATAATTGAAGTTGCAAATAACCTTCCAATCTACAGAGAAGTAGACTTTATAAATATATATATATATATAGTTCACATCAAGGAGATAAAAATCCTTTCAGTTTCAATTGCACCAGTCTTGTCCAAATGCTTTGAGTTTCCTCTGGAATCTTCATGTATTCAACTGAAGTGGAGCCTCTAATTTTGTTTTAGTTGCAGTTTTCAAGATACCATGGATATTCCTCTATATAAATTTCTACATAGCTTGAACCGAAATACTGAACTATAGCTCAGAATTTGTGGTTTTTCATGAAAAAGTTCTCAGTTTTTATCTACTGTTGAAAAGGACAAACAGTTTGATTTTTATCGGCTTAATTTTTGTACCAACTGTTTACAGTTTTTTCCCTTGCTCATTCATTGCTTCTGAGGGGAAAAATGACTACTCTGAAGAGTAAATGAATTATTCAGTATTACAGCTACTGGGCACAACAAAGCCCCGTAAATTATTATTGTACACTATAGTACTAATGGCTACCTATTTCAAATCCTTTTTGTTTGTTTGTTTGTTTATACAAATAGTCCTTTTTACTTTAACAAACCCACTCATACAATTCAGCTTTCGTAAACATTTAGAAAACAAGTCTGTAACAACAGCCTGCATGATCTCACTCTCTTATCTATGGCTTGGTTCCTAAAATTATTTTATTTTAGGGATTGTAGCCAGCTTGAAAAATTCCAAGTTGAGTAGTCCGGTATCAAACTCATAAATCTTATTAATTTGTTTGCTTATTTATTTATTTATTTATTTATTTATTTATTTATTTATTTATTTTCTATGTTGTAATTCAGTATTTTCAGGCCATTTTGGATGATAAAAAGTAACAGAGTGGAAAGAGAATTCAATTTATGGATGTCCATGGTGTGTGTGGACGTATGTGTGTGGATGACATGATTTACACCGGTCTCAGGTATCATGATACAAATAAATAATTGTGTCATTTGTGTGCTGATGTCATGTTGCACTTGTCATTTTGAAGTCACTGTAGCTTGTTATGGACACCCAAGCTTAGGTTAATATAAAATTGAATTGGAATCGGAATGTAATCCAAAACAATTAATTTCTGAAAAATGAAAATTCTTATCACTAAATGTATTTATAACTAGCCAATTTTTGCCAGCAGAAGACAGCTATTTAACACATAAATGTATTAAAAATAAAGAAGCAAATCTGTATTATATCCTACACACCCTTAAGATACATGATTATTTCTGCCGGTGGTGCTCAAATGTTACGAAAAAATGCTAGAACCAAGTTGTTTTGTTGTACTCAGATGCTTGTGTCCTGTCAAATACTAATTACTATTCAAATTCTTTGGAACAAATGATATTCCCACAGTGAATACAATGATGCCAGATGCTATCGATGTCAATCTCACATGAATTTCATTTTGCATAAAATATGCTGATTTTAAGAGGCCAACCGAGGCACTGACAACAGCATCAGAGGGAGTCTCCTGGAAAAGTTGTGAAAAAAAATTACAGATAAAAACAGCATCGTTCTGGGAAGGATACTTACGGAGAGAAGTATGCGTGTGCTAGCCATGCCTAAATAAAAAAGTGTACTGCATTACAGAAATGTGTGTAAAAACAAAAAAAACAAACAAACAAATCAATAGTTTTGCATAAATTATACAGCAATCAAATGTATGTATACTGAGGAAATATAATTTCAAAGTCTGCCAATGAGAGGTTTTTATTTTTCCCCCCTCCTGGTTGGTAAAAAAATACTGAAAAAAATTGACAGAATAGAATGACATTCATTGTCCTGCCCTGAAACTGTAAGGACAATGCCAAATGCCAGCCTCTTCACTATGGCAGAGCTGAAGCAGCAAAATTTATATTAGCATACTTGGCGTTGTGTCATGGACTGGAGGAATTCATTTTATTGTGATTGTGACAAAAAACCCTTAGTGTTCCTGACAACTGTAATCCCGGATGGGGTCCTACATCTAGGACAGAGAATATAATTTGCATATAGACATTATCAAGTTCAATTCCTAGCATATGTATGAGAAACATATTTGCATATAACCCAGGAAAGTCCCTACTAGTCAGGACAGACAATTCTATATTAGGTAAACAAATAATTTGATTTATTAGAAGGCCACTTCTCCCGTTCCTATACTTCTTCTATTGATCCTAGAACATATACTCTGTACCTACTGTGTAGCAGTTTGGGAGACCATATAGCAACATTTAGAGCTGATTCAATAATGCTGATGGCAAAAACATAAAAATAAAAATGGGATTGATTCCAAGAAGCCAATAAGTGATGATTGATGAATTATGCTGTAGAATTATCTTTACATTATTCTCTTTTATTAATGCAGAAATCAGGAGGCTGTGATCATATTCAAAACGCAGGGTGGGATTTTTTAATTTACTTCAGGATAAACTCCACTTCAGATAAGTTCCATGGAAAATGCATGACTACAACTGCTGGCAATGCTGTCAGTTAATCAAAACTATATGCTATGCAGCCATGGAGTAACACCTGAAAAGGGTGTGAGAAAGAGCATAAGTAAGCCGGAGTCCCTACTTAACCATCAGGGAGCCCAAATGACAAAACGTGCAGCATGACATCACTACACAAGCCCCACCCTTTTGAAATTGCATCATGAAATTACATGCAAATACTTAAGAGATGTATGCCATGATACACCTTTTATCTCTTGACACCCTTGTCTTCCTCCTGAATGCCCATGAGTAGGATAGGGGACAGGTAAGTTGGTGGAGAGATAGAGAGATAGAGAGACAAACTCTAAATGAAATGCAGCTTGACAAATTTGCCAGTCGCTGGGATTCAGTCTTCTCATTCTTATTATCTAACATGACTGAAGCTGCTGGAAGAATCTTGGGATCTGATATCCCCAGCATACAATTTTAGGTCAAAGCCATACATGGCTGTATTAGGGCCATGATGATGTCATATCAATTCAAAGGGCTAATACAAGCAGCTAATTGATTTCAGATATATGATCACTTTATTATAGTTCTTTGTTTTATAAAGACTCTTACAGTGATTTTTCAAACTAATATTGCATTCTAGTTATGAAAATAATTTACCTTTGCATTCTGGTTGCCTTCCTGTCCAGCTTCCATTTGCCAAACAAGCTCTTTCCTCTGATCCATGAAGGATGTAACCAAGCTCACAAGAGAACTGTACAACACTTTTAGTTCTAAAATTAGTTTCTTCTCTAGAACCATGACCTGGGATTCCTGGATCCCCACAAGTGCCTGCTGTGTCACCTGGAATTTATGGTACAACGATTATTTCGGGTAGAATAAAGTTTGCGATGGGTTACACTGTATTGCTGTCAGTCTAGCAAACGAAACAATAGGAGTTCATTTATAATCAGTTCAAGAATGAAAGCAAGCTACAAAAAGCTTTGAAAAACGGTGTCCATTTAAAATGACTTGGAAATTCTACATTGACTTTCTTAATGTGGAATATACAGCACTCAGTGGAGTCCACAAAAATTTCAAGTCCCTTATTTAAGGTTCTTGAAATATTGTTTTCTTTAAAACAGAAAATAGAACTAGTGCTCTATTTCCATGGTATTTTTTAAAGAACCTGCCCAGTCCACTGTAGAATATTAGTTATAACTGAAGTCAAAGACTTGGCTAGATTGGATCCCAATTATATACAGGGCAAATTACTCTGAGAGAAAGTCAATGTCCAGGTTATTGCAGTAAAAACATGCAGTTTACCAAGAGTAAAACATGCTACGCATTACAAGAAAAATATCACATATTATACACCATAGTTGTGGAACTTCCTCAGGAACTTCAAGCAGGTAACTTGTTACAAACATTATAAAATAAAGTGAAATCTGTTCCTACTTTTCTAGTTAAATCTGAAAGATGAGATGAGATCTCATCTATATTGATGTAAAACAAGAGCACATTTATCTGCTCTTTAGCAAATAATCATATACATATAGTCCTCACTTACCAACTGCCTTATTTAGTGACCATTCAATGTTACAATGGTGTAAAAAAATAGCCTTGCAACCAATCCTCACATTTACAACCATTGCAGCATCCCAAAGTCACATGCTTGCCATTTGGGTGCTTTGCAACCAGCACACATTTACAACTGTTACAGCATCCTATGGTCATGTGATCACCATTTGTGTGCTTTGCAACTGGCTTGTGACAAGCAGAGTTAATAGAGAAGGCAGAAGTAAAATTGTAAGTGGCAGTCATGTGATGTTTCTCTTAACCACTGAAGGGGAAGTGAGGTCATAAGCCTGTTGAGGTCATGTGATTTTCCATGACCACAGCACTTAGCGATAGAGTTGCTGGTCCCAATTGTGATTGCTAAGCAAGGACTATCTCTATGTCAACCTCTGGTTATATCCAGAATCTCGATGGTGACTTACAATAGTTTTGTATATACTGAGTAATAATGATATAATAAACTAGGGGTTTTTTTGCCCTTCGAGAGAGATGATAATCTAACAACAGTAGAAGTGGTCTAAAAATTGCTGTAATTACATCTACCTTGCCTTAAGAGATCTATTCACACACCCATTTTTATGTAGAATAGTTTCCATCATATGACCTCCTTCTCTCCTATTGTTGTATGATTAAAGAATAGGATATAATAACACAGCACGATAGGTGGTCTTGAATAAATATTTGTTTTGTAGCAAGACTATGATTGTAGACATGCTACCTTATTGAACAGGGTGTACCTTCTCAGGATCACAAATCATAACTTCCATGCAATTAACTCACAGAAACTGGTTTGTGATTTCTTGTTTATACTCAAATATCCAAGATTAAGCCACACTGAACTCTGTGGGTCTTTTGTCGGAATAGATACTGTATCTATGGGATTGGCTGGGATTGCAGAACATGTTAAGCCAAAAGGCATGGCTAATTAATGAGTGCTGCATTTTGATGTTTGCTCATCTTCCAAACCTGAAATAACTGTTGGGTTGCATAAACCACAAATAGTTGTCATTTAGGTTAAGTGACATAGTAAACTGTGAACCTTGATTACTATGGAGCATGGGAGGGAGTTAAGGTGTGTGGATATGTTGTTTAATACTGTTTTTTGGTTTAGCTTCAACACAGCTTTTATGTTGTCATTTGTTTCTTCTAAACAGATGCATTTGTTTAAAGCTCAAATACCCACATCTGCAACAGATCTGATAAATCTACCAAACACAATGAAAACAAGACAAAAATTCCATACACATGTGCTGTATGGATTTCAGCTCCCATAGGGCTTAACTTAGCAGCCCAAGTTGTGGGGAAGCTAAACCCCCAAACCAAATTAATGAAGATTTTTGCAGAATCATTTTGTAGTTCCTTCTTTAGTGCAGCCATGGAATGAATGCTGTATCGATCTAAATACTAGGGTAGAGTCTGTTTTTTTTTTTTAAACTAATCTGACTCAAGGATTGGATCTCCCGCAAACATTGTTTGCTTTCTTCTACAGATTATTTCTATAGCCTCATCAATATTGGCAACGCTGCAACATTAAGTCATCATGATGATGATGGTTTTTAAAATGATTAATGCTACATGGATTCAGTTTTGGGCCCACCTTTCAAGCCAGCATTTGAAATTGCTTTTCCAATACTACTTAAAGCTGGTGAATGTTAACTATAGTAAATACAAGGAAAGGAAAGAAGCAGTTGGAAGTGAGCACTAACAGTGCATTGGTGTTTCAGAGATGAAATATCCTTCGTCAGTACTGGATATGCATTTGTTTTACATGGCATTCTGAAGTTTCCTAAATGGGTTCATTCTCGTAGCTTATTTCAAAATCTGAAAATGTATTCTTCTTTGCTATTACCAAATCAGCAAAGCAACTAAGAGGCATTATTAAACTGTTTCCTGGGCAACTCGATGAATTCTATGTCTGTTATCTTTTGTCTGCTCAAGATTCAAAAAAATAATGTTAATGTAGTTAGAATGTTCATGTTAACTTCTAGAATTGGTAATTAACAGATGATTAATTTCTCCTTCATTGTCTTAGCTGGCCGTTTTTATTTATTTACTTAATTTATTGAATTCTGCACCATAAATTATGAATGTCAGTGGGCTTGCTGTCTATTGCTAGTGTTTTGATACTTTTGTTTTTACTATACAAGCTATTGCATTTTTTTCTGTTCTTTGTATCTCTTCTGTTGATCTCTTCTATTAATCAGTGACCTTAATAAAGAACTGAAACGAACTACAATTCTCTACTACTGAAGCTATAGTATTAATATCGGCTAAATATAAAGAAAATCAGAACGTTCATTGTTTGAGATTAAACTGTCAAAGTGATTATTTGCACTTTTATGCTCTGAAATAAGGAAGACTTATTTTCAATCATTTTAAGAAACAGAACAAAGAATACAAGAGTGGTACTTGTAAGGGACATACATGTTACTATTTCAGTCATTCTTAGTACAATAAAAATAACATCCTTAGCTAGAATAACTTCAGGTTCAAACAAGACATTTGAATGCAAATTTGGATTAGACATTTGGAGACTACAGAGTGATGATTCTATTTATTATCTGATGAGTTAGTAGATCTCATTTTTCATGATCTGATATCACACATGTATTTATTCACTGAACATCTCTTCAGAAAGTAGTCCTTTAATCGGATTTAAATGTGTTTAAATAATGATTGAAATATTTTAAAAGTGATTTAAATTTAAGTAATTGACTTAATTCAAAGCTCGCATCAACACCTAGGGAGGATGCAAATTTGGGTCTCATGAGTGGCTCAGGAGAGGAGAAACAAGATCTGACCATGGCTCTTCTTTCCTAATGCTCTTTTTTATTCAGTGAAGTTCTTTCTTTGTGTTAAGGGCAGTGATGGCATTTTTTGACCAGGGCTCAAAAAGAGTTCATGTGCAGAATGTACCAGGGGAGGAAGAATGGAGAGGAAAATGCTGACAACCAGAAAAAACCAGTATATGACACTTACTGAATAGGTATAGTAATTTTTCTTTACCTTTATCTGCGCTAGGTTTCATGGACATCAAAGTCCTTTGACTGGGGTCATGGCAGAAAATGACAGAATTTTAAGAACTGTTGTAGGCAGAGCCAAAACATTCATTTTAAAGATGTAGCTAATAGGCAAACTAGGATTTCTCTATATGCCTGTATTTGTTTATTCCATCTATATACTGTTGAATTTGCCAGGGATTCCTGTCAGTTTACAACAATAATTCATACAATTAAAACTTTCACAACACATTTACTTAAGGGAAAATATTAAGGCATTCTGCCTTTTTCATGTTATGGTTCTGATGTTGTGTTTTAAATAACACAACAAAGCACAGGTCTGCTTACTATCTATCCTATCAGTTTCTACCATAGATTTCTATTTATTTGAAAGCTATACTGATACCTTTGTGGAATCTTAGTTCTCTAATATGCCATGAAAGATAGGTAATTTGAAAAATCTTCCCCAGAAACTATTCCTTAAACCTATATGAGTTCAGCAAGAACAGATATTACACGGATGAAGATTGTTGATATGCAGCAGTTATTTTCCAAATTAGACAAAAGCAAATCAAGGAGAATGCAGTAGTGATGCACAAATTCCCCATATGAAATGTAATATGCAAAGGGAAGAGTTCCCCAACATCTGACGCGGACCTTGTTAATCCGGGCGATGTCCGAGCCGGCATGATTCTCTTCGTTCATGTCACTCTCATATTTTTGAGGTAGGCAGGTGAAGCGTTAGGGGGTCTTTGCCCAAGGACCCCTACCTGTAAGGTAGGTACCAGCCAGGATTTGAACCCCGGTCTCCTGCATCAAAGGCGGTGTTCTAACCACTACGCTATCCAGCCGCTCAACATGATACATATATATATATATATATATATGTATGTGTGTGTGTGTGTATCCTACTTTTTAACCTTCCTATTTCATTTACTATTTACCCTTTAGAATAAATATTGTTTGAAATCTACCATTTCCTCTCTTGTTTTGTGAGTATGCGTGTGGGTGAGGGTGCATGAGTGAAACTTAGCTTTCATTGCAGTTGTTTGTGATTTAAACTCGGTCTCGTTTTCAAATTCCTGAAAAGTAAACAAGTGGAGCCAAAAAGGAAAGCTGTATTGAATGGTTTCAAAAGCACATTCACATACTTTAAAAGTGGTACCTGAGCAATGAGGCCTAGTTCCACTCCAGAGTCCATTTAATTGGCATGTCCGGGATGACTGGCCTATTAGTGATCTCCTTCCTGTGCAAGAATAATGAACAATGGATCCAAATGTATATTTCTCTCCAGAAAGGATTGCATTTGGAGGAATGCCAGGATGACCGCAGTCAATCACTACGATACATAAATATTGGAGATAAAAATTATGTTATAATCAGCACACTAAATTCTTCAATATGCCAGCACACCATCAATATGTTTTGCTAGTGATAATATTATTATCATGATGACCTTATACCCATGTTTTTCATATAATTGATGGAACAAATTGTTCTTCATTATTACCAATGTGTTCATAGCATATAGCTGCTCCCTCTCTCTCTCTCTCTCTCTCTCTCTGTATGCATGTATATTCATTCATTCATTCATTCATTCATTCATTCATTCATTCATTCATTCATTCATTCATTCATATATATTACAAGCCTTTTAAAAATATAAGGCATAGAAGCATAGAGAACTGTAGACTTATCTGAATTTATGGAGAGTATCAGAATAGATTCTTGTTACAGAGTATCCCCTTTTGAGATTATGTTTTCATTATGTACAAAACATTAGACTTTGTTATGAGGCTTGGACATTAAAAGATAATCTATTCTGACTCTGCAAAAGAGCAGTTAGATGGAAAGGTCACTTTGAATAAGTCCTAGGAGCCAACACATGTGCTCTGAGGAAAATATTATCAATGTGTAAATTCAGTTTTAAAAAGAACTGCTATAATATTCCTTTTGAATGAGGCTAGGAATTACAAATATCCATCCAAGGATCAATATCAATATTATTATGGCATGTAGACAGCAAATATACCTCCAGGAAAAGAGCTGACTGATCAGCCTGATCACCTCTTCTCATAAGGTGATAATCTAGGGAAGAATTGATGTCCTAGCTAAGGTCAATTATTTTGGAATAATTCATTTTCCACTTCCCTGACAAAGTTATCATCCTCTTCATTTTGCAGAGCTAAAATCAGTCACCCCTCTCAAATCTGCTCTGCTGCCACATCATGGTAGAGGGGTGTTTCTGGGAAGGATGAGCAAAGAGTGCTGGTAACCCTCAGCAAGGTCACCCAAGACGTGAAGCACATTCCAGCTGCTCCGCTAAAGCAAGCAGTCAACAACAATATAAGAAGATGCTAGAAATAGAGTCATTTTAGCGACCATGGGAAAGACGTCATTTAATACTTCACAGGAGAAGACAATGGTAAACCACTCCTGCATTTTACCAGGAAAACCACATGAAGAGGCAATATAAAGTGACTGATGATATAGTGCCAGATGATGGGCTCCTCAGGTCAGATGGTGTTCAGCATGCTACTGATGAAGAGCTGAGGATCTTTTGGAGTACTAATGGTGTCTATGATGGAGATAGATTAAAGACTTTGGGTCGTCTAGCTACTGATACTGCCAGGTAGGAAAAGAAAAACTGAAGTAGCAAACATCGGATTATCTTGGGAACGTGGGACATCCTTTCTAGTAGATGGGTGGCTATATAAGTTTGTTTCATAGAAAAATAAAATAAATAAATGAATATAGGAAAAGTCAGCACATTAAAAGATGACTACACATTGACATCTTAGGCATCAGAGAAATTTAAATGGACTGAACCAGGATAATTTTGGTCAGAAGATCATACTATTTACCACTTAGGACCTGAAAAACAAACAAGGAATGGTTCTGCTTTCATAGTCAGTAAGGGCATAGCAAAGACATGTTTCGGTACAATGCAGTCAGTGACTGAATAATATCAGTTGGACTTTGTGAACAGCTTTTTAATATAAGACTTGTCCAAGTTTATGTGCCAGCCACTGATGCAGAAGAAGAGAATACTGATGAATTTTATGGTTAAGTTCAATTTGAATTTGATAGAACATGCAAGCAAGATGTGCTACTTATGGTTGGAGACTGGAATGCCAAAGTTGGAAAGAGTAAGGAGGAGAATGTAATGGGCTAGGAAACCAAAGTGAAGCAGGAGATCAACTTACTAGTTTCTGCCAATCCAGTGATTTCTTCATCGCTAACACAGTTTTCAAACAACTGTAATGATACCTATATACATGTACATTAGCAGATGGAGTACACAGAAATCAGACTGATTATATTATTGGTATGAGAAGGTGAAGGACTTCAGATATAACAGCAAGGATGTGTCCTGCACTGACTGAGGAACAGATCATGAATATCAATTTTTAATACTGTCAGGTGGTTTTAATTATTGACCCTTTACTTTTGATTGTACCATGGATATTTTATTGAAAATTATTGAGTGTAGCCTGTTAAAAGTCAATTGACTGTGATGAACTAAAATTGAACAAATAAATAAATAGTCACAATGCTTCCATATTCAGCATTTTAGACACTGACTTACCTTAGTCAGTTTTTCTAACAATTGCAATTGGATAACAGCTGTGAAGCTCTTTGAATGTTTGAAAGAATGATATAAGCATTTAGTATTGCTATTATTGCAAATTTTAGTTATAAGTAGCAATATTTTAAAATACTTACTAATGCATTCTGGCAAAGGTTTATCCCAGTGTCCATTAGGCTGGCAGACTAAAATTGAAGAGCCAAATAAAAAATATCCAGGATTGCAGTCATAAAAAACAACTGTACCGTAGGTGAAATTTCCATGTTCTATTTTGCTTTCTCTTATAGAGTTTCCAGGGATTCCTGGATCTGAACAGTTGACCACTGAACAACAAAAACAATAAGAGAAATGGACATCACCTGTATATTTCACATTAGAAAAGAATATCAAGCCTTGCACAATTAGCAAGAATTAATGCTAGTATATTGAAAAGAAATCATTATGTATTTCTTTCTGCATTTTTTTTTTTGGCTTACTGAAAAACTTGAAATATGTTTTTAACTGTATGCATTTATTCTATATTGAGTGGGAATTATATGTGAGTTAAACTTAATGTGACTGTATCTGTCACTGTAACCTTATAGAATTAATGCTGAACCACAGCAGTATTTTTCAATATCCACATTACTTTTTAAAAAATGAGTCATTCTTATTTCCCAGTCACATCCATTATGTAAAAAATAATATTAATGGAAGTGTACTACTTTCCTGTAAGTAACCCTTTGTGGACACTTTGGATCTTGCTTCCAAGTAACCATAGGATTACACAGTCTTCATATATAATATTTAATAAGGAACACTTTGGACAAACTTCTTGAAGGTAATAAAAGAGATCGCAGCACCTGTAGAATGCTGCCCTGAGTGAAAATTATGTTTCGTAGTCATTATCTGTCTTGTCAAAAATAATTAGGCAACTTATTGAGCATACCTAGTGTTCTTTCTCTGCACAGTAGTAGATCTAGCTAGCTCTGTCCAGACACATTCAATGATTTCTGTCATGCTAACCAGTGGTGCAGCTAGATAATTTCAAATTCTGAACAGTCTTTTGCATTCTCTATGTCAGCCATATCCATTGCATCAACTATAAAACATGTGTTAAACGTGTTTCTCCTCCCCATCATCATTCTATATGGAGAAATCATTTAAGTAAGGGCAGATGGATAGATGGGTAGATGGATTGATGGATAGGTGGGTGGGTGGATAGATAGATGGATAGATGGATAGATAGGGTGGGTGGGCGGATGGGTGGATGGATGGATGGATGGATGGATGGATGGATGGATAGATGGATAGATGGATAGATGGATAGATGGATAGATGGATAGATAGGGTGGGTGGATAGATGGATGGATGGATGGATGGATGGATGGATGGATGGATGGATAGATGGATAGATGGATAGATGGATAGATGGATAGATGGATAGATGGATAGATAGGGTGGGTGGATAGATGGATGGATGGATGGATGGATGGATGGATGGATGGATGGATGGATGGATAGAATTCGTGTCTGCTGCTCTGATGATTAAAGCATTTGACTACAAAGAAATGTCTTTTGATGGCAGAAATTTGCCAACACCTAGCCAAACGTGGCTGATTTCAAAAAGCTAAGCATGATCAAGTCTAGTTAGAATTTGGATGGTGAATAAGAACTCTAGGGAATCCCAGAGTTACAACCTAGATTGAAAAACTGGGGGGAAAAAAGGCCACCAACTCAAAGAAAACTTTACAACAGAACACACACATTTACCAGAATACAAATAATAAAATAAAGATCTGTAATCATGAACAGCACAGAAAGCTTACATCTAAGGAAAAAAAAATAACAAGGAAGTATAACAAAGAGAATTGCTGGCACACTAAATAAAAGGTAAGTGATGTTCCTACACACTTCAGTATGGATTTTTCAAAATTACTTTTTTACAATTTTCATAGCTTGAATATTGCTCTGTTGTGTTTTTTTTTCTTCCCCCCTTACCTCCCATTATTTGAGGGAATATATTAGCTTAACTTTTCATATAAGGACCTGCAAACCTGAAGTTATTTAAGAAGTTAACTAGTTTTCAACAGGCAACTTTTGATTAATTTTTATACTAATCAATTTATTTCTCATGATGTTCAAGAACTGGTGTGAAGGAAAATGGATATGAGCGGTTGCTTTTAAAGCAACTCATTTGTTTCAATTTCCCTTTCTTAAAAAAAATGACATTTCCTTGATGTTCCAGCTTTTTGGGAAAAAAAAACTTGCAGTCCTTAAAACAATAAAGTTTAAACTATTATATATTAGTGTTCAGTGACCCCAACTCACTTATCATTTCTAAGTAAAATATTAATTGATCTTCATCCAGAAGATATGGAGTTTTTAAAAAAGGAACTTTAGAAAAAGGGGGGAAATCTACCAAATTTATCTAGCTCCAGACAGAAAAGAAAAACAACATCTTTGAAACTGGATCGAAACATACTAAGAAAAACAGCTTTCAAAATACACTTGACATCGTTTTATGCCTTGTTCCATGCTTCAGTCATTGTGGAAAATCTGTTACCTACATGCATAAATATTCCTACAAAGGTAGATTAACAGTAAGGAGTCCCTCAGGTCAGAGAGACTCCAGGGAAATGTCTGTGAAAGTCTCTTGACAATAATACAGGGACAATATTTTGTGATTTTTTATTTTTTTTTTTACTTCCCAGTCTAGCCTACAGCCCTGGGATTTCCCAATAGTTTTCCAATTATATCGTAATCAAATATACTTGTGATAATGTCGGATTATGCCTAGCATTTTTGAACACCCATATCAGCTGCAGACATTTCTGTAAAAAAACGTTTAATCTGAACACAAGACAAAGAATAAAAATCTTCAAAGTTCCATTTCATTTGATATTGCCTGAGACATTAATAGCACAGGTCATTATCCCCCATCCTGTTCATTAAAACAGACTACCTTTGACATTTCCCCCCTACCATCCACCCCCTCAAACCCCACACATTTACCTTTGCATATAGGTGGCGGTTGACTCCATTGCCTGTTCGCCTGACACTGGGCTTTTGTTGGTCCTTGCATAACATAACCAGTATTACAAGAGAATGTCACAACGTCATTGAAGTTGAAACCATTCCCACTTGTTCGTCCATAAATCGGGCTCCCTGGATGACCACAGCTAACAGCTAACATCAGAAGAAGCAAGAGAGAACGAATATTGTTATCATTAGACTGCATAATCAACACTTGACTCTCACTTTCTGAGATATTTTGGAGACTACACAGGTGACCCTGCACAGAAAGGAGAAAGTGTTACATGAGAAAACAACCCCTCAGGCAATGGTGCATAAATATTTTGCTATCAACTTGATTAGAGAAAGTCAGGACTTTTCAGAGGCTTGGGAAGGTTACAGAGGTTTGAATTGTTTAGAGAGGTGGTTTATTTCTAAAAAGAAGCATTGCTGACTTCCAAGGGAGGTATAACAAACTGAAGATATCTGCAAAAGCAGAGATGATGACTGCTGCAAAGACCAAAGAACCGGTGAGTAGATCGGTCCCTTGGAACCTCTCTGGATATGGAGAGGACAGGAGATATGGTCCAGATGGATGCTCCTTGCAAGAAGACCACTGGAGAGGGGTTTTCCATAGGTTTGAGTGCTGGAAGACAAAGGGATTAGCCATCTTGCTCACAACTGCAGCAGAGGTTGTTAAAGGAGACTGAGATCGCAAGGCTCACTTTCTAATCACTTTCAGAAATTTCCTGTTAACTGTCATAAAGAACAGTTAGAACAACAGGTTTGAAAAGTCTTCATCGGGTGAGTTTATCTTCAACTCTCAATAAAAGAAAAGCTAATTACAAGCTTAAGAACTTAAAGAATTTGAAATAAACAGCAAAAAGCTAAATAAGATTTTGATCTAAGACAGTTATAAATGGATTAAGGGTTTGGATAAATTTGGAATATTAACTTTTACTATAAGATTTTGGAATTAACTATAAAAATAAACAACTTTTCATGGGAAACAGACTTAATTTGGTTATCCTGCTAATTGCAAGTCATAACAAATGATAAGTAATGCTTTTGGAAACTGAACACTAGAGGAGACTAAAATTTTTAAATAGAAGAAAAAAAAATACAAAGCCTGATGTCGGTTAATACTGGGACTTATAGAATGATGCAAAACATTATAACAACAGAAATATTAAAGGAGATCTTTGAAGAACAGAGCCAGACGTTAGTAACTACAATATCATCACTGTCTATGGATAGACTATGTCTAAAAGATGTTAATGGAGGAATGACAAATGTGGAATGGATTTTATCTGATAAGATAAAGTACAGAATGTGGAACTACAAATGACAGGCCAAGAGAATGATGTGGAAAAGAACGCTTTACTGGATATACAAAAGAAACTGGATGAAGTTTTAAAAATTAAAAGGGAGACACACATGATAAACCAAGAGAATGTTCTTTTATTGAATCTACAAATGAGGCTTCTTAAAGCTTTGAAGAAATCTGTGCAATGGGATAAAGAAAATTGAAGAGAAATCAAATCCTATGACAATATTTGATTGAATTAAAGATTAAGATTGTTAGAAGTGAAAGGATGGAATACAAAGTTGGTTTATTTGTTAAAGCTTAACATAAGACTTTTTTTGCAATGTTCTGGCAACCTTTTACTGACTTTTTTCTGGCACCAAGATTGAAAAGTTGATGTTTTATGGATTTGCTTATAGATAAAGTATGGGGTATGAGATGAAGAGATATCTGTAACCTTATAGAGGTGGAGAGTTAATAAATTTGTTTATATTTGTTGTGATAAAGGTTGGAATCACCTCTTTATATATTTCTTTTCTTTTCCTGCATTATATTCTCTCTTTCCTTTTTCTTCTTTTTCTATTTTCTTGCACTTTTTATTCTTTCTTTCCATTCTCTTCTCTTTCTGTAAGTTTAGTTTGCATTAGTTTTTAGTATTGAAATTAATTTTTAAATACAATTTATTTATTTATTTTTAAAAAGAAGCATTACTGTACAGCCAAGCCTGCTAGATTCACACTCCTAGGAAAAACAGCTAAATTAACATGGATGTTACTACCATGCTTTGTTTAATGTCTTATTAAAACCAAGACCTCTACTTTTATTATTATTATTATTCAAGTAGGATTGAATTGGTTTCCAACTATGGCTTGTTAGGATGAGAATAAAGCAGAGGTCCTGACTTTGATAAGACATTAAACAAAGCATGGTAGGAACATCTATGTTAATTTAGCTGTTTTTCCTAGGACTGTGAATCTAGCAGGCTTGGCTATACAGTAATGCTTCTTTTTTTACTTTGAAGAGTAGATAAGAGGGAACGATCAAATGCTAGCACAACCTTATTCTGAAGAATTCTAGCTAAATGTAATACCTGTATATGGTTTCAGTCCAGATTAGAAATCAAGACAGAGTCCAACTAGCTATTTGCATGCACACAACCACGCCCACACTAAAATTGGGGGGGGGGGGCGGCGAAGGTAGATAGTACCAGTTTAGTACAATTTCAGTGGAATCATTGACAGAAAGTCAAAGAATTTACATTCATGAATTAATTTGGCATCAAAGGGGAAATAATCAAAGGAAATCAAAGAATTGTATAGCTAGAATGGAACATAAGGATCATGTAATCCAAACTTCTGCACTATTCTGGAAAACCAATTAAATTATCCACAAGAAGTGGCTATTCAGCCTCTTGCTAAAAATCTCCAAAGGTACAGAATACACAGTCTCCATAGACAGGCTATTTCTGTATCATCATGTTTTTCCTTAAATTTCCATGAAGCCTAGGTAGTTGCAACTTATACCCAGTATTTCTGGCCTGAGTTTTTGTGGCAATGGAAAATAACTTCTGACCATCTTCTTTGGAGCTTCCCTTTATGTACCGGAATACTTATGTCTTCCCTCAGTTTTCTTTTTACCATATTGAACATTACAAGTTCCTTCAGGCTGTCCTTATGGGGTATGTTCTCAATCCCTGTATCATTTTCATCACCCTCCTCTGAACTTGTTCTGACTTGTCAATATCCTTCTGGAAATGTATATAGTACTCCAACTGTGGTCTCACCAATGCAGTTTAGAGGCAAATAAGGGCTTCAGGTATCTTTGATGTGATTTCTGTTCTATCAGCTATCTCATAGTGCTGAGTCATATATGATTTATTGTCAGTGACCACACCCAAATCCTTAATGCTTCCAGTTCATTAATTTCCTATCTTGTATGTATACCCTATGTTTTCAGAATGCTGAAGACTGATGGTAGAAAAGCTACAACTGACAGAACAAAGAGGAAATGGAATGTGATAATGGAATATTTTGTTGCAGATCCTATTTTTATAAATTTTTTCTCTCCATACTGATCTGCAGAATAGTAAATGAATCCTTTTATATTTTATTTACGGTCTAATGAGAAATACTCCAAAACACTAATATGTTTAAGCTAAATATATCCTTGAAGTCAATTTAGTAGTACATCTACTAATGCTGCATGTTTATTAAATATGCTAGAAAACATTCTGGAAATGAAAGGTTAAGATTCTTGGATTTTCATTCACAATGCATGTTGGTATTTCTTATACTGCACAATGTAGTGTTTAATGAATCTAATGATAGGTTGAATAAAAATTTCTTGTGAAAGGCTATTGATATTAATGCTTCAATATTACTGAAGGCTTCATGCATTTATTATCTGCTTGTCATGTGTATCAAATCCTAAAGGCTACATCATAGTGACTACAATAGTACTTTCAGTATTCAGTATCATGAATTGCATGATACAAGAATATTTGTATCCAGTATACTGTACTGAACTATTGCAATATAAGCTATATTATTTGTAATAGCATTTACATTATAAAATTAAATATTGGTAAATAAAAATGTAAAATAATATACTATGCAATTCTAAATTAGGATTTTTTTTTTTTTTTTTTGGCTTTCAGTGTAGCATTGCCTTTCCCAAGATACAGTAGATGTATACAAATGTGCTGCAACCCTAGTCTCTGGCTAGGAATTCTGGGCACTATTGATTGATTATGTGCCACCAAGTCAATGTCCAGTCTTAGCAACCACAGAGATTGATTTTCTCCAGGAGAACCTGTCCCCAGACTGGTCCTTCCTGAGCACTATAGACCCAACAAATCTAAACATTATTCCCATGAACAATCCAATTGTTACTTCTTCTTCCAACTTTATCCCTTCCATCATATTAGAAAAACTAGATGTCATAAAGCACATGAACACCTCTGTTGTTTTACTTACGCACACAGGATGGAAGCTGACCAGACCAGTTGTGATCTTGCTGGCATATCCGTACAGAAGAACCAATAAGCCGAAAGCCAGGACTGCACTGATATACAACAGTGTCTCTATATCCATAATTTTCTCCAATCACCTGGCCATTAACTATAAGATCTGGAACTCCACAATGACCCGCTAAAATAAAGCACAGAAGTTTATGAAGCATTAGTTAAAAATGGGAACACCATTCTCTTCTACTATCAGTACGATTAATATTATACTTTCTTATGTGCTATTTTGATATTGCATTTTATATTTTACCTTTTCTCCATGCAGCTCATGTCTTCATGGAATAATTATAGTGAGAGCCAAAATAATGAAACTGTTAGAGTGTTAGATTTTAATGCATGTTCAAATTCTTGCTTAGGCATAACATTTATTGAGTAACCTTGAACTAGACAGTTTCTTTTGGCTAATCTAGTCTTGCAATATTGTTTGAATAAAATGAGTAATTCCCATGTAAATTGATCAGAACTATTTTGAAGAGTTAATTTTCTGTTGTGGTGCCTTCCCTCTGGAATGAGGTTTCTCCTGAGATCTGTGTGGCTCTCATCCTAAAGGCATTCTGGAGGGCCTTAAAGACCTGGCTGTTCTCCCAGGCCCTGACTAGGGTTAGGGTTAGCTGGATGTGCTTCTACAGCACATTGTGTTGATGGCTGGGGCAGGGTTAAGTTGCCATCTTGTTCTTTATTTATCTTGTTTTTCAATTAATTAATTAATTAATGTTACATCTTTCATCCTGTTTGTTATTTTGTGTGTTTTTAATTATGTTTGTTATATTGTGAACCACCCAGAGTCAGGCAGTCCCACAATGAAGGAAGGAAGGAAGGAAGGAAGGAAGGAAGGAAGGAAGGAAGGAAGGAAGGAAGGGAGGGAGGGAGGGAGGGAGGGAGGGAGAGGAGAGGAGAGGAGAGGAGAGGAGAGGAGAGGAGAGGTGAGGAGAGGAGAGGAGAGGAGAGGAGAGGAGAGGAGAGGAGAGGAGAGGAGAGGAGAGGAGAGGAGAGGAAAGGAAAGGAAAGGAAAGGAAAGGAAAGGAAAGGAAAGGAAAGGAAAGGAAAGGAAAGGAAAGGAAAGGAAAGGAAAGGAAAGGAAAGGAAAGGAAAGGAAAGGAAGTGTGGAGAAAATTGAAAGCTATTAATGAAAAGATTTCTGTTTTACTTCATCTGTAATAATTAGGCAAATATATAAAACTCTTCATAGGCCATCTTCTACTAGAACCTTTATTTCTATATGAAGCAGGAGGAAGGAAACTTACCTTTCATGTAGATTGGCTGCATTCTTAAATGTGTGTGTGTGTTTTGGGGGGGTAATCTATTCACCTATCTATCATCTACTTACCAGCCACTTCCATTAGAGATGGCCATCATGGATGCTAACTTTGTTTTCTCAACCCCTTCAGCCACAGACTCAGGTAATACAATACACTAAAGATAGACTGCAAAATTGTACATATAGATTGAGAATATGCATTTGCACAGACACAAAGACCTCAATTCTCTTCATTTACTAAGTGCTAAAATGCATGAGGATGATGGCACAAATCTCCTTTGGAAGAAAATGATATATGAATTGTGGAAGTAGAATAATGCAATTTCCGATATGTGAGAGCTCTAATTTACAGTCAATTCCATCACCAAGGAAACTCTTCTGTCCCCAACCCCCCTACGCTCCCTGCTCATCTTGCAGAATGGCTGTCTCATTATGCCATGAACAAGAGGATGCACAGGGATTTTAACAATGACAATATTACAGATAATTGGTAACTCTTTACCACATAACCATTCCGGCATGACTTGTTTAATTCCCTTTCTTTTCAGTGAGTTGGAGTAGATTCCCTGCCTCACCACGCACACTTTTGAGTTCTTCTTTCAAAGATGTATATGATAAAGAGTCTCAGAAAGGCTATTTGACCCTAGCGAGAACATGAGAACACCTGCCACATTAAAAGCCTACTACACATTGAATATTTTTAGTCCCCCTTGTCTTTTGATGATTTTGTTTCTTATTTACAGAATTTTTACTCAGTTGCAATATATATATACCCTAAAATTGAAAGGAGTTTATTTGAAAATATGAGAAAGTTATTCAACTATTGTCAATAACAAAAACACTTTTGATTATTTCTTAAAAAAAAAAAAAAAAAAACCTCTTCCTAGGCCCTGGTCAGACTCTACTTGAATCCAGCCTGATTCAGTCTCAGTCCCCACTGAGTCCAAGTATGGGCATCATAGTTCAAATAAGACTGTGATACATTGCAGCAGGTTGTTATAATTTTGTTATAATAATTGTAGAGCAGGAAGCAGTAACAAATCATCTCTGTAACCACATCAGGTGCATAGTCTAGCAAAAAGGTGTCTGCCCTCCAAATGTTCTGTGAAATGGAGACCTATGTTGGCCATCCCAAATAATAAAAAAACAAGGATTATATCGTAATCCAGATAGCATACCATAGTTATCACCAACCTTGTCCTTCCTGTGTCACTCCTCATACATATTCCAGTATACTATAAGTAAAAATACAGCATTGCTTGGTGCTTCTCAATGGAAGGATTATCATAGATGGCAAACTTAGAAAGCAAAAAGCTATGATTTCTTCCCTCAATCACCACTAGATTTATTTTTAGCAGTAATGGAATGTGCATAACATTTTCCATTCTGAAATTATTTAGACTATCAAACTTAATTCTTAGAGACTACTGCTCGGAAAAAGTGTTCATATATATATATATAGAGAGAGAGAGAGAGAGAGAGAGAGAGAGAGAGAGAGAGGGAGAGAGAGAGAGAGAGAGAGAGAGAGTAATTTCTTGTCCTGCAGATTTTTATGCGTGTGTTTTTGACAAAGAAGAGGACAGGGGGAAAGAAAAGAAAAACACTCTAATGTTTTTAGAAAAAAAATTACTTTATTATCAAGAAAAATTATCATTTTTTCCTTGCCAGACAGTATCAGTACAATGGCTTGATTTCTGACTTAATCTAGACTGATTCTTCTTGCTGGAATAGGAACACATAGAAAGAAAGTATAATGTAGGTATTATTTCATTGGGTAGATAAATTAATAAACATTCTATAGCATCTTGCTTTATTTAGTTTTGTTCATTTTTTAGATATACAGGTAGCCCTCATTTAGCAACCACAATTGGGACTGGCAACTTGGTCGTTAGTGAAGCGGTCATTAAGCAAAACCACAACTGTGTTTATGATCTTACTTCAACTTTCCTTTGCTTTACAGACCTGTGAAGGTCATAAATGTGAGGACTGAAATTACTTTTTCATCACTGTTGTAACTGTGAACAGTCACTAAACAAGGACTACCCATATATTCCATGTTTCTCATACATAATACTTCTTTTCCAGTTTTTTCCCCATAGAAACCCTGTGAGGAACTTTGGGCAAAAAGATAATTGTTCACCACAAACAGCAAGCCTTTCCAGGGGGTGGGGGTGGGGTGGGGAAGAAGAATTACTATGTAGTCTCTTTGTGCTCCTTTCATGTTGCTTTGGATCATCAGCAAACCATTCATAAAAGTTGTAACGGTCCCTTTAAACAACTGGAGGCTTCCAAATCCTATCTGTTTACCAGTTAGAAAATGCTTGATGAATCAATACAGTGAAGAGCCTTTTGACTCTTTGTGGAGTGCCATTTTGTGCTTCTGGGGATGAGAGGTTCAATCAAAGAGAGGTGTTATGTTTCAGTCCTCATTGTCATTATTTTATTTGTGTACTAGAGTTAGATTCCACATTTCATTCAGGAGTTCAAGGCAGCATACATACCATTCCCTCCTATTTTTCCTCACAACAATAGGTCTCTGAAGCAGGTTAGACTGAGAAAGTTTGACTAGCCCAAATCACCCAATTAACTTCTAAGGATGGAAAATGTCAGTCCAATACCTTAATCACTTCACCCCACTGGCCCTCATGTTTTCTTCTTTTTGTAAGGATTTAATTTTGACATGATCTGATTATAACTCAGTGGAAATATTAGTATAAAAAATACAGTGTTAATAGTGCCCTGACAACACATACAAAAGTAAGTAATACTGTTTCTTTAGTAATACCATTTGATTTCTTCTTGTATGTTAACCATAAATTCCTTAGCTATAATTAAAAGGTCTGGCAGCCTCTTAATATTTTCATGATTCCCTGGTTAATCTCAACTTTCCTACTGTAAAATGTAGAAAGAAAGATACATGAAAAGATAAACCTGAAAATGTCACCTTCCTTGGCAGGATTCTGATTAAATGTCAAGAATTTCATCTGAGATCTTTGATAGAGAAACAGCCTCAGCTTATTGACAAGTCTGGACTCTTCCCCCTTCCCACCCACACACTCCTCCTTCAATTAATAAATCCCTAACTAGAAGGGCAGCATGAAGCTTGCTGCCTGGTACGTAAAAGAGATAAATGGAAAATGGAGCATGATTTCACAAATGAAGTGAACGAAAGAAAAACAGATATGTTGCATGTCTGTGAAACTAAGAGAAAGGAAAAATATGTAATAAATCTGAATGAAGCTGGTCTGGTCTTGAAGAGTGAAGTTGAGGAATAAAGGCATAAAAGTAAAGGTACAGATTTAATCCGGAATGAAAGAACTAAAATGTATGTCAGAGAGACATATGAGTGTCTTTGGGGGGTGCATAGGGGTGCATATGGAAACAGGAATCCATAGATGGATGATAGGTACATAGCATATTCCAATGTATGGTAATAATGACAATAATGAATTATGAGAATTGTCTGTCTACCTACCTACCTACCTACCTACCTACCTATGTGATATGACCCAAGAATAAATGAGAGTTGTGACTGGTAAGCATCTCTTTATAAAGAAGGTCTCTTCATCATAAATATGTGGCTTAGGCATAAATCTATTCACACATAAACATAGCAAAGGAATTTATATAAATTTAAGAGCATGAATGATTTGACTGTTCATGATGAAAGCTTGAGACAGTTAGTGAAGGGTGCAAGTGTGATAACCCATATTGAATGTGATATATATAATTAAGAGATTTTGAGAGAAAAAAATGGAAATGAAAGAAAAGAAGTGGAGGAAACAAGAGTGAATGAAACCCAACTGCAGGTAAAGAACTGATGGATCATGCATAAAAAAATATTAGAAGAGATTCTCCCAAAAGAATGAATGGAAAGCATATGTAAGGAAAGGATGTGGAAGCTGCTTGGAATAGAGTAAAAAAAAGTTATATTGGAGTATGCTGCAAAAGTATGTGGAGTTACAGTAATGGAAAGAATGAAAAAAATGATGATTGGTGGAACAAAGAGGTGAAAGCATGTGGCTGAGAAAAAATGCATATAAGACAATGATGCTGAAAAAAAATGAGGCTTAAAGAAAGATAATGCCTAATGTGTACACAGGAAAAAGGTTAAGTGCAAAGAATATCATCAGAAAGAGCAAGGAATTTATCATTCCTTGCTCTTTCTGATGATATTCTTTGCACTTAACTTTTTTCCTGTGTACACATTAGGCATTAAAAAAGGCAGAGAAGGCAGAGATTAAAAAAGGCAGAGAAAATTAGAGCAATTTTGGTAAAAATTAAAATTGTTTTGGAAGCTAGACAGTTAAGTGCCTGCAGAGTAAACTGAATTTTAAAAAATGATATTATTTGAAATTAAAGTGAGAGAATGCTGGAGGAGGACTTTAGAGATTTGTAAGAGAATAAAAGTGGTAGATCCAGTTTGGTGTAGTGGTTAAAGGCATCAGGCTAGAAACTGGGAGACTGCAAGTTCTAGTCCTGCCTTGAGCACAAAGCCAGCTGGGTGACCTTGGGCCAGTCACTCTCTTTCAGCCCTAGGAAGGAAGCAATGGTGAACCACTTCTGAAGTCTTGCCAAGAAAACTGCAGGGACTTGTCCAGGCAGTTTCCAGGAGTCAAAAACTGACCCAAAGGCACACAGAGAGAGATAAAAGTGATATACTGAAGTAGAATGAAGCAAATGCTACAAGTGTTAGTGTTAGGGGGAAATAGTGGATCAAATGGTCATAAACCCTGTAAGAATGGGGCAGAACAGTAAGACTGTGGGTGCTGAAGGTTAAAAAGGAGAAAATGTAAATACCCTTTGGCATAGAGTGAGTTTTCATGCGTGGAGAGTGCATCTGTGCCTCATCATTGGACAAGTGGTGTTATTGTTTCTCTATACAGATGGAAAAGTAGGAAGAGTGAAAAGAAAAACTACAAGGGGATTAGTTTGTTAAGCATACTTTGGAAAGTATTTGGCAAAATTCTAATTGAAAGAATATGACTACTGACAATGAACAAAATTCGGGAAATGGTTTATCCCAGACAGGAGATGTGGAGACCAGACTTTTGCTCTTCAGAAATGTAGGAAAAATATTGTATGTTTGTTAACTTACAGAAAGTGTATAATAATGTGAATAGGCTTGAACTATGGCATGGTTTGCATGAGTTGAAGGCTGCTTGCTGGATGTTGTAAGAATGGTATCTGGTGGAGGTAAAGGATGCACAAGAATAATTGGAAAGGTCAGGAAATGGCTTAAATGAGCAGGAAGTAAGACAGGAATATGTGATGTCCCCTTACTGGTTTAATTATTGTATGGATCATTCTATCAAGAATACTTGTAATGACATTAGATCTGTGCAAGAAGAAAATACAATGTGGTTTGGAAATTTGGCTGGACCATTCTGGCCAGAACATTGTTGGAGATGTGACTGTATGTACATTTTTGTATTCAGATGATGTCATGTTGTTGTCTGAGAACCTGAATGACCTGCAGTAGATTGTATGATTCAAAGAGGAATATTGATCTGAAAATTAATGTTTGAAAGGCCAAAGTAGTTGTATTTGACAGGGAAAATGGAATGAATGATTGCAAGTTACATGGAATTGAACAAAAACTAGAGTAAATCTATCAATCCGTGTACCTTAATAAAATGTTTACAGTAAAATGGCAAAATGGTTCAAGAAATTTTAAGCTGTATTGTTGGCAATATGTGATCTGTTGGGAGGAATGAATGTTTGTCAGAAGAAGCTTCAACAGCTGTGTGTAAGAGGATGCTTCTGAGCACTTCACCATATGAGAGCTGGGTATGTCAGGAGAAACATCAAATGAAGTTGAGTAAAGAAGGCAGGATAGCATTAAGAGTGGATGGACGCTGAATGAATGATGACTGAATAGCAAACGTGAGCAAGCAGTATGAAAACAGTAAGTTGAAGTGATCTGATCATACTGGGTGAATGAAGATGGAATTGCAAAACAAATATAAAATGTAATAGCTAGTGGGTCAAGAGGAAGAGAGGAAAGAAAATGAAAGTGTTATTTGGAGGGAATTGTTGAAATCCTGAAAAAGGCAGAGGTGAAAAGTCTAAAGAACAAAAGAGAATGCATGGAGTAATATATGGCCTAGTAGAAGAAAGGAAAGATTTCAAGGACAAAAAGGTATAATGATTGGGTTTGTTGTAAATTAATTTAACTATGTTTCCTTTTCCTTTTCTTATCTGATGCTTTTAATATCTTTAGCTTATTATTTCTTACTTTTTTCTGCCCTCTGAATATTGTTGCTTCTTCTGCCAGGGAAATGCTGGTGGGTATTTATGTATGTATGAGCATGTGTGTATGTGCGTGTGTATGTATACATATACAAAGTATGAAGCAAACATTGTTGTCCAAGTATTAAGCAGCTGCATTCATATACCTAACAACACCATTACTACTTTTCCATAAAATTTCAGCAGAATGACATTCTGTATATAGAGTGTTTCCACTTAGATTTTTTTTAAAAAATAATTCTTGAAAAGTTCAAGGGAAAATAAGTAAATGTATCCATCAAGTGTTTTGCATCTTGTTTATTCTCCCTTATCAAATATTTCCTTAGGTAGTATTTAAACATGACTGTTAAGGGGTGGGGTGGGGTAGATTAGCCTTTAAGATTTGTTCAGGTTGTTTGTAGACTGAACACTTGGCACTTAATTGAATACGTGCCTGTTTTCCACTCTTCTGATTTCCAGAAATTGATTGGCTATTTGAGCATGTAAATCTATAGACTTGAAATATAAAAAATTAATAAAATATAGACATCTTAGAAGAAATGCGGTTCCTTCTTCCACACTTCCAGTCAGGGATGGACAACCTA